>NC_141685.1:1867541127-1868154627 GCF_964263255.1 Lissotriton vulgaris | reverse complement strand
ACCCGCCCATCAAGCTACCCCACCGTAAAGCACCATCAAGACACTGTGGCAAAATATTCTAAGAAAATAGAACCAAGACCCTACAGCAATGTCTACCAACCAAACAAGGAATCTAAATGTCGACATCAAGCTCTTCAATAAATGGCTCACCGGCTACACTGGCCCCACCAGAAACAAGATTTACGAAAACAACTAACGACCCAGCTGGTACACGAGCAACCTCAAGGAGTACAAGCGCCACTGCAAACAACTTGCAAAAATAATGGAGAACCGACAAAAACTCCACAGCAAGATCCACATTCAAATCCACCCTCAACCTCTACCACCAACAACTAGGAGACACAAAAGAAAAAGGCTCTAACTCTTAGGCTCGAAGCCAACTCCAACAATGGTACAGAATTGTCCACCATCATCAAGGAGTTCTCCAATCCTGCAGCTGCCAACAACATCATCCCATCCCAAGCACTACAACACATTCAACCCACAGCATACCAATAGGCTCTCCCCCGACCAGCCAGCCACTTCCTTCATTGCCAAACAGCAGTAAAGCAACTGGAAGCCCCACTCCAATGAAGAATCCAAAGCCCTGATGAAAATCATCCACTCAGATCCATGCCCCACTTCATATACAACCTTGAAAAAAAAAAATAATCGCCACGTGCTCATCACTATCACCAACACCTCCATAAACTGCCACCTGCAGAAGTCAACGCCCTATTGAAGAAACCAAAAGCAGACCCCAACAGCCTCAGTAGCTACAAACCCATCTTGCTCCTACCTTTTCTAGCTAAAGTCATGGAGAAAGACATCAATACCCAACTCGCAGAGCACTTAGAACTCCATCAACTCCTAGACAGCTCTCAATCAGGCTTTGCCACCAACCGCAGCACAGAGACAGCCCTCATTGCGGCCACTGAGGACATAAGAAACAGCGAGTGAGGAGAAAGGACTGCACTCATCCTCCCCCCCCCCCTCTCCGCAGCTTTCGATAAGGTCTCCCACAGTGTTATCTTCCTTGAAGACATAACTCAACTAGTTAAGACTCATCCCTACAACTCAGAACCAATGAAACTCATCTGTGGACTCCCTCAAGGATCGCTGCTCATGCCAACATTTTTCAACGTCCACTGTAAATGTGACAGAAGGGTTATAGTGTCAATCCTGAAATTATATATTGCAAAGGTAATAGGAGAAGCAAATAAAATGTGTCAAGAAATTGGAGAGAAGTGTTACAAATACAAAAAGACCTACTCAGATTACCTACCAGTAAACTTAATTCTGCCGATTACACTTCCTTATCCCACTATTTAGCTGAAGTTGTTCGCCCTCCCTAAGGCACACTGAAGAGGGAGACAAAAGGTAGAGGAAGCCACCTAGTTTGCTACTTGACTAATCTGACAGATGGATCTTGCATGTGCAAGAAGTATCTATAAAAAAAGTCTAATCACCCTGCACTGAACTGAGCAAGAGAGAGCCTGGGGATTCATTGGCAATGCAGATCAATGAACTGATCTATTGAAAGAGCAGAAGCCTTATACTCCTTCAGGACGATGCCAACATTGACAAAAAGCTATTGAAGAGACAACAGTCCAAAGAACTGAAAAGATAGATATGGACTGCTCTAGCATTATTAAAGAGATGACAAGACCTCCTCCTTCACTGAACCACAGAAGGAAAGAAAGGAAGGCAGCCTAATCTACATGCCAAAATCCTGGATGGAGCTGAAAAACTGGTCACTTCAGAAAACACACAATTATGAGGTTGTGATGGACAAAGAGTCCAAGCCACCCAACCCATAGGCAGAAGTAACAGCCATAAGGAAAAACATCTTAAAAAGTCAACAAATGGAAGCACAGCCTCACACATAGGCTATAATGAAAACTATTTTTAAGCTCCAAAGATAAGTTCCAAGGAAAAGCATCTGTTTAACAGGAACCAACAAAGTGAAACACCATTCAAGAGAAGCTTATCTAGAACCTCTGTGGCATTTTGTAAGACTTTCTTGAAACCCCCTGCAAGATTCCTGTATGGAAGTTGCCAAGGCGGGCCTTTAATATAGCCTTCTGGCACGCCGTAGTGGGCTATACCAGCTATTAAAGGCCCGCTGCAGTGTTATAAGGCTGAGCCGAAGGCGAGTGACTTTAACAAGACAGCAGGACTTTAATAGCCAGTAAAGCCCAGCTACAAAGGTCTATAAGGCTATTAGAACATTCTGCCACTAGAGGGCAGAATGATCTAACAAATTAGACAAAGGCCTCTCGGAGCTCGAGGGGACTTATATCCCCTCGAGCTCCAAGAGGCCTTTGTAAAACATTGGAATGTTGCTCTGCGGGCCTTTACCGGACCGTAGAAGCAGGGAGCAATCCATTGTCTTCAATGGAGCTCCCAACTTTCCAATGTTCTAATAGCCAGTATAGCTCGCTACAGCGGGCTAGAAGGCTACAATAAAGAATGCAGGAATTGGGAGACATCTGCAGCGTACAAGGACGACGCACACTTCTAGGTGTGCATCAGCGGGTAGTTAACAGTTTCCACACAGGGCCCACTATTCCCTGCATGCCTGTGAAACCTCTTATGGGAGACAGATGGAGGTGTTCATGAGTGCGTGGGGTTGTTCCAGAAGTTGTTATATTGGCCGTTGACTCATCAAGTGTCTTATTCATTTTATCAGTAGGTTTATAGTATACAGCATGCAGAGAGCCATACCACTTCAGAGACCTTCAGAGAGAACAGAAAGGGAAAGAACTCATTAAACATATGCCTTACCCAAGATTGGAATATGTTTGAGATTTGAAATATAATCCCTAGTAGTCCCTAGATGCAATGTGAAAATGGAAAAGCAATAGTAAAAGTGCTCTGATGCTGTACGGCTGGGCTGACCATTGTCTGACATTCGTATTGTGCTGGCCATTTCAGGATTTGCCAAGGTTAACTAGGATATTTGTTTAATATCAGTTATGCTGCAGGGGTCAAACAGGCCTACAACACGATCCTTGTCATCAGTGAATGAACACACCTCCGCAATATGCTCGGACAGGCATCTCAATAGTTATTTGAGCAAAATAATGCCTATTTAATAGAGCATCATGTCTGAAGTGTGTCCTTTTGTATCTCGGTGTCAGAAGTCATGTCTGCACAGATAGCCCCTGTGGCCTATGAGGGCTACAAAGAAGACATGAGTGGTTAAAGTTTTGTAATAAGGACCTGTGAAAGCTAAATCAGAAGGATAACATTGCAGAATAGAAGTCTGTGCATCCCTTCTGAGATGCAACTGGTGTTCAGCATGGTTGCATTATTGCTCGAACACAGGAAGACTTTCGGTACGTTGTAAAGTTAAAGTACAGATTAGTATCCCATACTAACTGGATCCTGGAGCGTCTGAATCATTTGTGGTTAAAGCAATGGAACAGTGGACTGTGGTTCTTGACAGCGGTTGACGGTTCTTGATATGTGGGCAATCAATGTACCATAGGCAAAGAGGAAAATCCAGAAAATTCCCTCTGAACTTGTCATCTTCGATCCATGCGTAGGAAGAAGGACTTGGGATCTGCAACGTGATGGCAACATGTCATTTAATTTTACAGATGGATGGTTATGAGATGCTGATTGTATTCCCAGTGGCATTTAATAATGATGCATTGCTTCTCCAAAAGCATAGAATTAATGGTTTGAGGGGTTTCCTTCTTCGGTGTAATGCGAGTAGAGATTAGTGGGAGATCCACGACGGAGTCCTTGCTAATTTTAAATCTCTCAGATAAGTGTAGTATTGCAATGTGATCCATTGCAAAACCCTTGCTTTCTTGTGAGCCGTCCTTAACAAGCTGAGGTCTTGCACGAGTATGTATATAGGACAGATTCACATGTGTATGAGATTGGGGTGTGTGTTAATTTTGAAGCAAATGTACCACTTGTATGGTGTCCAAAGGTGTGGGATCTCAGATCAATGCCACCCAGAGCATGGAGTGTGGTGCGAAGGTGCCTCATTTTAGTGGGTGTGTGCCCCTTTGGTTTATAATCTTCCTTGTAACATTCAGTTGTTTATGTTGTTGCTTTATGTGTGATTTGTTCTGAACAATACCTGTGTTAAGAGCATGTTATCTGAAGGTGCTGTTTATCACCAACTACATTGTTGGGTGTTTGTTTATTGATGGGTGGGTAAATTAAATATGCTTTTACAGTGATCTAGATTGTGCAACTGTCCATGTCAGAGTACAGTTCTTTGAATGAGGGGTTAGTACATTTTGTGTGACTTTCTTTTGCTTTATTTAAGTGATCACTTTTTGGGCAGGCACAACTAAAGAAATGAGTTGCTAATCATATGACTACATACTGTATTAGTGATGGTGAATTTGGTGTAATCACAGTCTGCTAGACTGTTTGTTCAAAGTACACACCGCTTTCAACAGCTGAAGGCAAGGACACTCCACCTTTGGCACTTTTGCTCATCTGGAATTTACTTCATCAGGCACTGAGCAGGATTCTCTGTAACACTCTAAAACACGTTCATGAGCATTTAATGTTACACGATGTACATAGACATGATGGTGCAATTCACCCAGCTGAGACATTGGTTGGCTTTAACCAAAACTGCACAGCTGAATGTGGTATACATTTAAACTAAGTGCACTGTATGACATAAGATATATTTTGAGAACAGAGGGAGCGATAAATAAATCTGGGCGAGTGTTTAAAATCATGGTGTAATAGGGCTGCTCTTAATGTGGGGCATATGGATTGCCACATTGCTTGTGGGATAGGAGTAGTTCAAGCTTCCAACAGTTTGCACTGCTCACTGTCTTACTTTACTTTTAGAAATGGGGGGTCTCTAGTTGGCAGAGGTAGGTACCCGTGACCAAGTAGGGGCCCGTGCTTCTAGTCAGGGAAAGATGAATACACTCCTAAATAACCCCTGCTCACCCCCTTGGTAGCTTAGCACAAACAGACAGGCTTATCTCAGAGGCAGGGTGGGAAGCATTTGCACAAAGCATACAGTTATACAGTGAAAACACTACAAATGGACACCACACCAGTTTAGAAAAATAAGTAATCTTTGCTAGACTTAACAAAAAAATCCTTTAAGTCTTTAAAATGGTAGAAATAGCTTAGTTCAATGTAGATGGTAAAAACAACACTTAACTCTCAAAGTACCTTTGATGAGTCACGCAAATCGAATAAAAGGATCGCAGGGAAGGTGATGCATCCGTTCCTTACTGCAGCACAGCGGAGGTGATGCGTCAGTTTCTTACCGGAGAGGATGTGATGCGTAGGTTTCTTTATGCGTTCCGGTTACGATGTGACAAGATGGTGCCTCGATGCGACGATCTGGTGAGATGCGACAAAATGGCATCTTTGATGTGATGCGACAACGTGGATGCGATGCATGCACGTCCGATGGCCGTGCAGCGAACTCGGTGGACTCTTGAGCCACGACAGGCCCTGGGACACACTTCTCCGGTGATGCGACGGCAACCTCTGCAGCGGCGACACGCTTCTTCCTCGCTGCGTCGCGCTTCCAGCTCCCAGCGACACGCAGTCTTCAGAGGGCCCAAAACAATAGCAGGCACCTCACTGCAGGTAGAATTCCCAGCAAGGAAATTCAGGGGGAGCTGATGGTGAAGTCTTTGTGTCCAGAAGACTTCAGAACAGGAGGCAAGCTCAAATTCAAGCCCTTGGAGATCTTCCTCAAATTAGTAAAAGTTCACACAAAGTTCCTTTTCTCCTTTCCTTGGCAATAAATTAACCACTGCAGGCCAACCCCAAACAGCAACAGCACAGGGGCAGTAATCCTCCTTCAGCTTCTCTGGTTATTCTCCTTGGCAAAGGGTTTGTCTTGATTCCCAGAAGTGATCTAAAGTTCTGGGCCCCAATATTTATACTGCAAAATCCTTTGTCCTCTGAAGGCAGGGAGTGTCTGTGCCCAGCCAAAACCAGTTCTGCCCTCCCTGGTGCAGCATCCTGGCAGGAGGTGGAGACCGCATTGTTTGAGAGAAGACCTGGCCCAGGTAGCTGAAAGGAAATCTCCTCCCCCTACTCTCTATTCTATGAGGGCTCAGGTCAGTGAAAAGAAATCTCTGCACCCTACTCTTTATTCAATGCAGGTCCTATTCAGCCCTGCCCTGTCCCATCAGACTGCTGGAGCCAAGGCCCTATAAAGCCCCCTGTCACTCACAAACCAGACATGGAATACACAAACCTAGTTGAGACATGCTAGATGGTTAGGCAAGAAAATACCTACTTTCTAAAAGTAGCATTTTTAAACACAGAATGTAAAAATCAACCTCACTAAAAGATGTATTTGAAGATTCTGAGTTCAGGCATACTAAACTCGAATTTCCACCTTGTTCCCTGGGTCAGTTAGGTTTATAAGAGGTTATAATCAAACTGCCCATTCTGGCCTATGAGAAAAGGTAGCGATGCAATAGTGAAACACGAAATTGTCTGTAATTCACTATCAGGACATGCCACACACATCAGGGCATGGCCTACCTTTTACATATCAATGCACCCTGCACTTGGGCCTACCTTAGCGGTGACTAATATGTAGAAAAGGGAATATTTAGGGACTGGCAAGTGGGTGCATTTGCCAAGTCGACATGGCAGTCCCAGACTGCACACAGGCTCTGCAATGGCCGGCCTGAGCTATATTTTATAAGCTGCTTCTGTATGTGGCACAAACTGTGCTGCAAGCCCTCCAGCAGCATTTGATTTACAGACCCTGTGCACACATGGTGCACTGTACTAGGGTCTGACAAATAAATCAAATAAGCCAATCATTGTGTCGCTAATCCATTACAACAATTTACAATAGGGAGCACTCACACTTTGGCACTGAATAGCATGGCAAAGTGCCCAAAACCTCTATACCAGCAAAAACACAGGAGGCAACAGCAAAAAATGGAAGGGAGACCCATGCCAATGGTGCCAGGTCTAACATTTACCAATTCAGAAGCATTTAGATTACCTCCAAAAAGGTGTGAAACACGAACAGCAAATATTTGGAAGATGGAGAAGTTATTTTTGCAAGCCACTATGAGAAAGTGTAGATATTGCAATCTTTAACACAAAAGGAATATGGACAAACAAAATCTCAAGGCACTTTGTGAGTGTTTATGATAAAGATAAACTAGCTGGCTTGTCTTTTTTCATCTTTAAAAAACTCTCCTTCCTCTCATAGAGACTTTACGTTTGCTTATCTTAGATTCATCCTGCTGAGGAAACTTGGCATTGGGATAGTGTGGGCTTCGTTAAAGCCTTAGCTGACTAATCAAAAAAAGCCAGCCTACTATCCAAGCAGACTGAACCAAGCCTGACCAAACAAACTGTCACTTGGACCGGTACTGGCTGAACAGATTGACCCCAGAATTGAGGCTTAAGTGTTGATATTAGTTTCTGCCACTCAACTCCTGGGACCAATTGTTAGACTGCATCCCTGGTAGGAGACAACACCAGATGTATGTCCTCCCATGGGATGAAGCTCTCATCTAAGTTTCAAATCTAGGAGAAGTTAAGAGTCATTGAACCCTAATGAGATCCGACAGCAAAGTTTGTTTCCATGCAATGTAAAAATCATGAGAACAAGTGATGTGATATGGAAATCATGCAACTTGAAGATTTGTATATTTAAATGGAATAAGCAATTGCTGCATATGCTACGTGACTTCTAATTGGACACTGTCACAAAGGCTTGAAAGGATGAGCATAAAGCTACAAAATCATCCAACACACTTGTATTGTGCTGCTCTCTTCCTATCCTTAACTGGACAATCCATCGTTTATGACAAAGTTTTAAAAGATTTTCCATGTCGTCCAGAAAACCTTTAGCATAGTAGCTAGGCCCTCCAGTAAAAATTACAGAGAAGATAGTTGTGCAGTAACTTGCAGCAGGAAGCAAAGAACAAATCGAGAGGGGTTTAGGGTGAGAAATAGGGTAGCGTATTGGAGAGAGTAGTAGAATGAGGTTTGGGATGAGTCTGAGAATGAAGGTAGAGAATATATTGAGAGCGGTATTGGGTGAGATATAGGGTAGTGCACTGGAGATGCTGAAATTTAGAAGAAAAGTAATAAATATAAATATACATAAGTATATGGAAGGTATATAAGGATGGTAACATATGTACATTTAAGTTGTACACTAGGACTTTCAAGCATATTCACAACAGGAACCCAAAGGTACAACCATCCACAGGAACGGTGCAACACCAGGAAACAGACTCTGTGGGCAAAGTTCAAATAGAGTGTTTGTTTATTCAAACATCAGGTGTCCAAATGATGCGTTTCGGCCGCCAGACATGCAGGCTTGTTCATATAGCGCGCTAATGGTAAGTGAGGCATATATATACACAAGTGGCAGTGGCAGTATTTTTACTATGATAGTCATAGTGACTCGGCATTTTGCAATGTGTGGTGACAGTTGGTAAGAGGCTGATGTGCTGTAAGCCAATATAGTGTCATCACAATTTACTACAGTATGTATTGACAGGGTAAACAGACTATGTAAAGACCGAGTGTCAGGCATAGCCGGTGACTATCAATGGAGTCCTTCGAGAGCAGTGTGGCAGTAAGTGTGGAAATACAATATGTTTAAAATACAGTAAGCAGATCGCATGGATTAGCAAGTTCTCAAAGATAAAGCCACTCTCAAGTAAAACGGAGTATCTTACACTCAGTTTAATCTCCAGAACTGTATCATCACCCGTAGCTTATCGGCTGAATAAACAGACCGCAACACTATAATCACATGGGTGGCGGAAAGTCCAACTTTGCAGGAGGTGTCAAATTAGAATGACTGGTGATGAACTGTGCATGTCAATCTCCAATAGAGCCTAGTTGCCATAAGAAATAGAAATATATATAAAATGTATATATATATCATGTTTTGGGATAATTCAATAGTAAAGTAATTGTATTTGTATTTATATAGAGCTTACTACCCCTGATGAGGCGTCAAAACGTTTTTTCGTCAAGTAGCACTCTACTCCGGAACCCATAAAGCAGTGTTTCCCAAGCTGTAGTCCGCGGAACCCCAGGGGTCCGTTACACATTCCCAGGGGGTCCATAGGCAACAGTTTTAAAAGCACAGAAACTTTCTTGTATAATTAGCAGCTTTCCAGCAACAATAAAAGTGTCAAGAGAATGCCAGTGATTAATGTACCTGCTGAAGAGTGAGCAGAGTTTTGTTCAGTTGCAGCTTTGATTTAACTAATGTAGTACAGAGTGTTAATGTGCCTACTGCAAAGAACGTGTAAAATGCATCTTAAAAAGCAGTATTTTATGTGCATAGGTTCGTGGTTACTGCTTTTGTCACAGAGATTCTTTTGTTACTGTGCACTTCATAAGTGACAATCGTAATCAAGCAGAGGGACCTATAAACTGTTATCAAAGAGCTGCTTGCAAACTGCATGGTACCAGTTAGTAACTTATATTTTGTCCCAGTTATTAATTATCATGATGCTGCTAAAAAGATATATTTGGGAGGAAATACATTTTTAATGTTAAAGTCAATGCTAGCCACTGTGTTATGTTCTGAATCTTGAGTTTGTGCTTTTCCAGACCAAGCACTATTTAAACATTTTATATACACACTGATTTACATGTATGATTCAATGTCTCTATATGTGTGTGATGTAAAGTGCTCTGACATCCTACAATGGTATGAGAGATGCTATACCCGTTTGCGCATGCAAAAACCTATTGGGCCATGTACATAGCCTATTT
Organism: Lissotriton vulgaris; assembly: GCF_964263255.1. Classification (NCBI taxonomy): domain Eukaryota; kingdom Metazoa; phylum Chordata; class Amphibia; order Caudata; family Salamandridae; genus Lissotriton; species Lissotriton vulgaris. The sequence continues at coordinate 1,868,144,913 of NC_141685.1, read as the reverse complement.
CGCGAGTCACAATTTGTTTGCAACTCTTTAAATAGGTTTTGCAACTTGCTATTTGGAAGGGGCATGCCCTTCCAAATAGCGAGTCTCAAAACCATGTACAAATGTTTGCGGTCGCAAAACAGTCACAATTACCACCTAATTCAAGTAGATGGTAATGCATTTGCAAATGCATGCAAAACTATTTTTTAAGGGCAGGCAGTGCCTGCCCTTAGAAAATGAAAAGAAAACGTTTCATTTTTTTTTTAAATGCATGGTAAACAGGCTGCATTTTCTTTTTAAAAACTGCTTTATTTAAAAGCAGTCCGAGACATGGTGGCCTGCAGAGCCCAGCAGGCCACCATCGCTGGGAGGGCTGGCATTCCCAATGGGCTTGCAAATTGTGAGAGGTTCAATAATATCAATGAACCTAGCAAGAGTCTAGAGAGGGTTATTTGGGGGATCATAGTAGTGGTAAGGGGTTTGGGATGAATGAGAGGGTGGAGGTAGAGGATATATTGCTAGAGGTATAACTTGAGGAATAGTGTAGTGCATTGGAGAGAGTTGTAGAATAAGGTTTGAGATTAGTCAGAGAGTTGAGGGAGAGGATATGTTGAGAATGGTATACGATGAGAAATAGGGTAGTGCATTGGATATGATGAATCAGAAGAAAAGTAATAAATATATAGATTATTTTTTTGTAATTCAATAGTGAAGCAATTTTACAGATAAATAATTATGATAACAATATACTTATTTATGCAGTGACCTATATACACGTTAAACACAGAATGATATAGCCAGGAAAAAAAAGTACATTTGTTAATCAGAACTAACACATATCTATATATTTAAAACATAATTATTATACACATTTATACAAAGGAATAAACATGTATAGTCCAAATAAATGTTTATATACACAGGGATATGCTGTATATTTATGTTTGAGTATGGTAGTTATGTGGGGAAGAGCCAACTCTTATGTAGATAGCTTATAGATTTGCTAACAATTCTGAGCATAGACAGAGAGATCCCACATTTTATAATGACACGCCAAGAAACATCTTTACACTCAGAAATCTATACACATACTTCAAAGAAGTACATTAATATTAGATCACAATTATAGGTAGATGGTAAGTCCTCATAAGCCTAATAGCTCACTCATAGTAAGTAAATCTTACAATATGGAAGGCAGAATAACTGCCAATCAAACTTATGTGAGGGTTTATGCATAAATGAAAGAAAGATAAGAGGTGCACTCAATAAGCTAGTCAAATTATCAAAATGCTATACTGCTCTAAACCAAGGGTGCGTCACTACTAATAAATGCTATACTGCTCTAAACCAAGGGTGCGTCACTACTAAATTGTGTTGGCTCACACAAAAAGTGAATGGAAGTAGATTTTGTAGCAAGACATTGATGATTGGATCACCTCGTCAATGAGATACGGAGCGGCACGCTTTCACCATTATCCTGTATTCTCTTTAAATCATTGGAGCTCTATCGACATTAGCCTGATACCAGGACCCCTCTCACAGCCTCAGACTTTGTGTCCTTAAGCACAGTCTGTTGCGTGTTGTTTCATTGACGTACCTCCACGGCCCAGGCACCTGATTAGCAACGCGTTCTCCACTAATGTTGTCTCGAAGTATTAAATTCCAGCATCACGCTTATGAGCGGTACCCAGTCTAGTATCTATTATTCGTCTTATCCCTTCGGAGTTTCATCGACAGTAGCCCGATATCAGGACCCCACCCATGGTCGCACTCTTTTTTCCGCAGCATTTGTAGTTACGAGGTGTTTCACTGGCACGCATCTTTGGTCCTGGCATTCCAAGAGTAACACGTTAACCTGATTTTCTAGGATTCTGCCCCCGAAGAAGGGTACCTCTAGGTCCCGAAATGCATTGGGCATCGCCACTCCAGAAAATCAACGTGTATTGATACATGAAAATATACGGACATTGTTTTCCTACTTTCTAGAAATACATTGATAGTGATTTTGCCATGTACTTATTTATACCTTCATGTATAATGTGTTGATCTATATGTATAACTGGTGTAAAATAGGTGCAATGTATATATTTATATATGTTGGATAAAAGTTCTATGCCTGAAAATTATTAAATAGAACTTATTATTCCACAACACTTGTTTTGTGTATAATTTCATTAGTATTTTCTTGTAATTTGTTGGGAAATAGACATTTTCCCGTAGGAACAGTGCTCACTACAAGTAGGTTTTCTCTACTTAGGTTTAAGCATAAATAACATATCACATGCGAATATTTTCAATTAAAATATCTTTTGGTCCAACTCACTGAAATTTCACATCGGATAACTAACAACGTGGTTGCCAAGTTTCACAGTTTTCTATGATCTAGCAGTGTGCAAAATTGACTTTTAATACATGAAAGAGAGAATCTGGACCTGTAGTTTACAAAAATAAGTTCGTTTTGATAAAAGTATACATCCTGGGTTAGGATAGCTCCCTTCTAATATCCCTTCAACAGCTCCACTCTAGACAATTATCCATTCCCCATTTAAAAGGTTATCGTAATCGATTTAAAAGAGGAAACAATTGGATTCCTCTCACTTAGGGTACACATATATGTTAATACCTCTGCAATGTTGTGGTTCCAGTGTGAACACCTGGTCATGCATAAGGGCGTTGTCTGGGCAAGTGGATTTGGGCAAAAAGAGGTAAACAGAACTTAGTATTTGTTCACTTCAAAGTGCACGCTTACCTTTTTCATTTTGTTTTCTATGTCCATGTTGTTTGCAAGTTCGAAGGGAGTTTTTCTCCTTTAAAGTGAGCTCGCGACCAGGGTGCGCCTCCAAGCCTCAGAAGCAATGAGACACGCAGCAGCTCTTGCTCCTGTTTGAAGCGGAAGTGTTAAGCTCCGCCGCTGCACGCCCTATCACAGAGTCAGAGTCTTGGAAACTTCCGACGGCCTGCAGCTGTACACAGGAAACAAAGGATCGAAAGCAGCCAATGGTCGGGCCGGGCACCAGCCCACGGGGGTGTGGCTTCAGAGCACTCCGCTGAGGAAACGCCTGCAGTGCTGCATTAACTGGATATGAGACTTTTCAGCCTCTGGGTACGCTCAGCACCTCTCTGGATAAAATCCTGGCATCCAGGGCTATCCATTATCAGAGTGGACATCTGGAAAGAGGGTTTACAAATTGCCTATACCTTCATTCAAAATATCTCTAATCCTCCTTTAAAAAAGTGAGGACTTAAAGTACGTATTACCTTTCATACATTTAATGTTAGGTCTTTTTCGTCTTATTTTAGGTGGTCTGAGAGGCGGTTTGGATTAGATCACGATTTAGGTATCTGCAGCTTTTGGACCGAAGCATGCATACACTGAAATAGTGCACGCATTGAACGTTTTGCTTTTTACAAAGCAGCCAAGTTTCCAGATGGCTTATGTGTAGGGTGACCAACTGGCATTGGTGCAAATTCAGGACGGTGAGTGTAAAAATTCAGGACAAAGGGTCAAAATTCAGGACACAAATTCAGGACAGGAGGTCAAAATTCAGGACAAAACTTCAGGACGATTGGATAAGTTTTACAGACACATCAGAGGTCGCACAATAGTATATAAGTAAGCCCAGCCATATCCAAACATATTCAACCATTTGCAAACCTATCCATCATGTATCCTTCCATCTATCCTTTCACTCATCCATCCCTACATCCAACCTTTATCCGTCCATCCACCCTTTCACCCTAGCCATCTGTACACTCATACATCCACTCTTCTACCCATCCATCCATTCACTCATCCATCCCTCCATCCACCCTTACACTCATCCATCCATTTTCCATCCATCCACCCTTTCACCCTATCCATCTCTACACTCCTTCATCCACTCTTCTACCCATCATCCATTCACTCATCCATCCACCCATTTACCCTTTCACCCATCCAGCCATCCTTTCACTTACTCATCCATCCACTCAGTCACTCATCCTCCCTTCCATCCACCCTTTCAGTCATCCATCCATCCTCCCTTTCTCCATCGACCCTTTCACTTAGCCATCCTTCCTTCCATCCATCCACCCACCCATCCATCTACTCATCCACTCATGAATCCATCCATTGACCCTATCACTCATCCATTCTTTCTCTCATCCATTTATCCTTTCACTCCTTCACTCATCTATTCATCCTTTAGTCCATCTACCATCCCTTTCACTCACTCATCCATCCATCCATTCACCCTTGCACTTATCAATTCATCAATCCATCCATCTTTTCTCTCATCCATTCACCCACCCACTCACTCATCCACCTTTTTACTCATCCATCCTTTCACTCATCCATCCACCCTTTTACCCATCCAGCTACCCTTCACCCATACATCCAGCTATTTACCCTTTCTCCCTTCCATCCTTCCACCACTCACTCATCAATCCACCCATCCTCTTTTATTATCCATCTATTCAATCTTTCATTCATCCATTCACCCTTTTACTAATTCATCCAGCCATCCACCCTTCCCTTCACTTACTCACTCGCCCACCTTTTCATATTAATTTTGAGCTGAGCCTTTTTGAGCTGCAGGAGCCATTCCTGGACTGGGACAGAAGCCACCCAGGGCGGAGACAGGATCCACCACAGGTGGAGGGCGAGGGACAGGAGCCATCACTGGGGGAGGGTAGGCAGGAGGGGGACCAGGATCCACCAGGGTGGGCATGCGGTATTCTAGTATCATCTTGGTCTCTTCCAGGGTGGGGTAGGTCTCCTCACCCCCTCCTGGACAAGACAATGAGAAGTCAGTCTCTCTTTCCAAAGTGTTACTTTTGTCACCCCCCCCCCACTGTGATGTACAGTACTTAAAGGAGATACTCCAAGAGAACTAATTTAACTGATTGTCCTCCATACTTTGTTAGTGTGGGTGCGATTGTGCCATTTCTTAATTTTATTATATTAAAGACTTCATGTTTGAAGAATCGAGGTTTGTTTACAATTTAGTGACCGTAATTAAGCTCTGTGCTGTGAAGAGAACCACGTGCTGCCTCTGTGTAATCCAGACCGGTTGTAGGATGTTTGGGGCCCTGCGCAGAAAGGGAATGTCTCACACAAATTGCAGAGCCATGACGCATGCAGGGCTGTTTGCATCTGAATAGATGCCCCCTGCTCCTGAAGCTGCAGCCCCCCCCCCCTCTCAGTCACCTTCGAGCACCTCTTAACAGCTCATCAAGGGCTGGAGGTGTGAGGGGTGGGGGCTGCAGCTTCAAGAGCAGGAGCTCTTGGCCCATAGGAATGAATGGGAAAGTATTCCTTAATTGTGATTCGCAATTTGCTAATCGCAATTAAGGAATTTTAAGTAATCGCAAAAAAAATGCGATTTTGTACATACATACCTATTTGCGATTCTCAAATAGCAATTTCTTAAAAATCGCTATTTGGGAATCGCAAATGGGTATCTTGATACACATGGCCCTATGTGAGGAGCTAATCTACGAGTGTCAGGTAAGTGGGGAGGTATTTCAGACATGAGGTGTGTGTATTCAGACGCCTGACTCGAATTAGTCAAAGACTCACCTCTGACCACAGAAGTGGATATCTGCTGCTCATTTTATTCATCAGTAGCAGGGGGCACACCCAATTTATTTATGCCACACTCTGGTGTGACATTTCTATGGTTTCAGTGCGTTTATGAGTGACATTCAACTGCCAAAATATGTGAAACTAAGAGTGACACTTTCTCGCCAGTAAAACCAAGCAATGAAGTGCATGGAAAGTGATAAATATCAGAAATGACAACCTTTTGAGCAATGAGGAGTTCTAAATATATTTTCAAACTGCTGCAAAACCCCCGAAACAGAAGGCTAACACTTGCTTTTTATTGAACACCAAATGTCTACAATTTTGCAGCAGCCTATCTCATATTGTGTGCAATGCATTTGTAAAACCGTGTGCATATTCACAGTGCTTTCAGTCGCAGGCTGTGACCTCTTATCCCTATGATACAGAATTCACTATTTCGCATTGCACCAAGCAGGACTCAATTCTGCTTCTTTCTAGTTACACACCAAATCGCTGCAGTGATTGCATTAACCAAATGAGGTAACAAAAGATTCCTGCCTTCGGAATGAACAATAAGTGTGATTCTCTGCTGACCTTTTGAGTTGGTGCACTGCCTGCGTTATTCATATACCTCTTCTTTTTATGCCAGTATGGTCAATCTTACAGACTACCCTGCTTTAATTCTGTAGGTGGGGCAGATTGAATCATTGTGTGATTCTGCCCATATGTGATACTCAACAGCTCTGTGTAGACTGATGCACAGTATGATGTATTCATGTCATAGTCTACTTTTTGGTACCCCTAGTGAAACCCCAAGTGTGCCCACTTGATCAATCAATCAATCAGGGATTTATAGAGTGCACTACTCACCCATACGTGTCTCAAGGCGCTGGGGGGGCGGAGGGAGGGGGGAGGAATGGGGGAGGTCATCCGAAGAGCCAGGTCTTGAGGTCTTTTCTAAAGGCTTGCAGTGTGGGGCTTCGTCTGATGCTGAGGGGGAGTTTGTTCCAGGTCTTGGCTACGATGGTGGGAAAGGATCTGTCCCCCGTTCTGGCTCTGTGGATGCAGGGGATTTTGGCAAGGGCTAGGTCGGCGGAGCAGAGGTATCTCTTGGGGGCATGAAGGAGATTTTTTCGTTGAGGTACTGGGGTCCGGTGTTGTGGAGGGCTTTGTAGGCGTTTGTGAGCAGCTTTTTCACTGGGATCCAGTGTAGGTTGTGGAGGTGATGGGTGATGTGGTTGTGTCGTTGGATGCTGAGGACAAGTCTTGCTGCAACGTTCTGGACAGTCTTGAGTTTGCGAAGAAGTGATTTGTTGATTCCGGCATAGAGAGCGTTTCCGTAGTCCAACCTGCTGGTGATGAGTGTGTGGGTGACGGTCTTCTTAGAGTCAAGGGGATCCATTTGAAGGTCTTGTGGAGTGTGCAGAGGATGTTGAAGCTTGTGGAGGACACTCAATGATCTGTCGGTTCATGGTGAGTGAGGAGTTGAGTGTGATGAAGAGGTTGCGGGTGTGGTCCACGGGGGTGGGAGGGTTTCCGAGGGCTGTGGTCCACCAGGTGTCATCCCACACGGCGGGGGTGGATACGAGGATGAGGACTTCCATTTTCTCTGAGTTGAGCTTCAGGCAGCTGCTGCTCATCCAGGATGCAACGTCCTTCATTCCTTCTTGTAAACTGTGCCAGGTGATGTCGGGTTCCTTGGTGAGGGAAATGATGAACTTGGGTGTCGTCTGCGTAGAATACAATGCTGAGTCTGTGTTTTCCGACGATGGTTGCATAGGGGGCCATGTAGATGTTGAAGAGCATGGGGCTGATATAGGATCCTTGAGGTACTCTGCATTTGATCTCTGTGGGTTTGGAGAGGAAGGGCTGGAGTCTTATTCTTTGTGTTCTGCCGGAGAGGAAAGAGCGGAACCAGTTTAAGGTGGTTTCCTGTATGCCGGCTTCGTGGAGTCTGGTGGTTAGTGTGTGGTGGAGACGGTGTCGAAGGCTGCTGAGAGTTCTAGTAGAGTGAGGACTGCAGTGTGTCCTTGATTGACGAGGGTGTGGATGTCAGTGGCGGCTAGAAAGGTGGTCTTGGTTCTGTGGTTGCTGCAGAATCTGGATTGAGATGAGTCAAGGATGTTGAAAGGTCTAGTAGAACGAGGGCTGCAATGTGTCCTTGATCAAGGAGGGTGCAGATATTGTTGTGGAGGCTAGAAGGGCGGTCTCGGTGCTGTGGTTGTTGCGGAATTCAGATTGAGATGAGTTGAGGATGTTGTTAGTTTCTATGAAGTGCATTAGCTGGGTGTTGACGATCTTCTCAATGACTTTGGCGGCGAAGGGGAGATAGGCCTGTAGTTCTTGAGGTCCATCCAGTCAGCGGAGGGCTTTGACTTCGGCGGTTTTTCAGTTGCCAGGGAACGTGCCTGTTTTGAGGGCGCCGTTGATTGTGTGTCATAGTTCTGGTGCGATTGCGGAGGCAGCCCTGTGGAACATGTGTGGTGGGCAGGGTTAAGTGGGTGCACCGGAGTGGATGCTTTTCATAGTCATTGTGGTGTCTTCTGAGGTGACTGAGGTCAAGGTGAGGAGGGTTAGGTGGATGGCATGGCTGGTGGACGGTGTTGGGTCGGTGCCTTGGTCTTAGTCGTCGAAATTGTTGAACAGTGTCCTGGTCTTGTGGCGGAAGAAAGAGCGGTGTTTGTTGCCGAGGTCCTGGGAGGAAGGGACATCGGTGGTTTTGCTGTGGGGTCTGGTGAATTCTTGTATGGTGGTGAAGAGTTCCTTGGAATTGTGTGATTTGGAGAGGATTCTTTCCTGAATGAAGTTTCTCTTTGTAGATCTGCTGAGTTGGTGGTGTGCCGTGGTGACGGCCCGTTTCCGAAATTCTAAATCAATTAGAGTATCAAGGAGGGATTGAGACATGTGTGTCACCAATGAATAATCCTCTTTTTACTGTAACCAAACCCGATGGTTCGTACCGCCTATTTTTGGATGATCGTCATTTGAACTCTCATTGTCGAACCTGTGCGGTTTCCTGTGGACAGTCTTAGAGAAGCCCATAATCCTGACACATGTGAGTGAAATTTCCACATATCTTTTTCAACGCGAGCAGAGATGGGTATTTAGACTTTCCAGTGACACCGTGGGTCTTAATGACACCATTCCCTGGATTCCCTTAAATATGGTAGGTCTATAAATATTTTTTCCTTGGGCCCTCTTTTTGTGGATCGGTTTCAGAATACCCATAGTTCTACCCTCGTGGACAGTCTTGTAAGAAAAAGATTTAAAACCACACTTGACATTTCCAATGGCTTTTTTAGTCATAATCTGTCCTCTATAAGTAGTCAATGGACAGCTTTTACCTCAGGCGGAAAGCAAAAACAATTTAAAAGATTAGCCATGGGCTACAAAAACAGCCCGGCCGTTTTCGCCACACGTGTCGTCTCTTTGTTAGACGACATAGACCCTGATGCGTACTCGTACGTTGATGATATTTATCTCACAGTCGACGAATTATGGCCGCATCTTTGTCGCATGGACCGTATCATAGTTTTGTTTGCGGACTACAGTTACATATTTAACTTTGCAAAATCACACATTGCAGAGTACACAGTGTTTTTCCTGGGCTATGAGCTCAATAATAAATGGTAGAGGCTTGGCGCCACATTTCTTGGAGGAATGTGCATGTTTGCGTTCTCCTACAACTCTGAAAAAATTGCAATCTTTGCTGGGATTTTTTAATTTCTGTCGAACTTACATTCCCGAATATGCCCAGCGTATCAAGCCACTATATGCCTTGATACAACCAAACTTTTCAAAAGCCTGCTGGCTTCCGGAACATTCAGCTATTCTGCAATCTTTGCAGTCTCATCTTCTTGAGTCTAAATACTTGTTGACATGTGATAACCACACAAACCTGGTTATACAATTGTGCCAGGAGCAGTGGGTTTAACCTATTTGACATTTAATGAAGGAGACACAGTACCTATTGATTTCAAGTCACATTTGTACACTTCGGCTGGAATGAGCTTTTCAACTGTGGAAAAAGTCTTGCCAGCGGTCCAGATGGCGATCTTGAAGGAACACGCACTGGCGCTGGGAAAACGCTTGTTTGTTGTAACACCATGTCCTGCTTGAGGCTGTGACAAAGGCCAGTGTACCAATATAAAAAGCTTTACATCCTCGTTGGATACAATGGGCTACTTTGTTGACATCTCCTGATGTCGCATTTATCTTTGACTCCTCGTTGCAAACATAGGAGTTCTTACAGTATGAATTTGTTCATCCTGCTCCTCTGCCAATGCAACCCCTTGAGGATAACCAATGTATCATTTACACTGACGGTTCAGTGCAAACGGCGATGGGATCTTAACATTCTTATTCAGCAACCTACACTATAGTGGCCGGAACCATGGTGAATGGTGAGTTCAAGTCCAATGTTGTGCACACGCAGACACCCTGGGACTGTACCGCCCAGTTAGCACAGCTGCGTGCTCTGGTGCTAGCACTAGAGTTTGCTGATCCTCATGTGATTACCTTTTTTGTAGGTGACTCTTACTACTGTGTTCAATCTTTTAATGACAACTTATTCTTTTGGTCTCAAAATGACTATCGTGAATCCAAAGGCAGCACATTTAAGCATAAAATGCTTTGGGTTCGAGTTGCAGATCTTAAAGAATGTCTGCCTCTCACACAAGTAATCATACTCTTGGCCACCAGCACATAGGAGTACACGCGGTTGGCAACAGTTTGGCTGATGAAGCAGCTAAAACAGCAGTAGCCACATATTCAGTTGCAGCAGTTACACGTTCCAGTAGTAAGATTGATGATGACATCATAGCAGTGATATCTGCTACAGGGAAGGGATATAAATACCCATAGGGCTTCCATTCTATATACTCTTATCATTTAAGTCCTGATAACATTCCCTGACAGGTTGATTCCCAACGCGTACCGCAGACTTTCATTGATAACAGGCGCACACGAAGGCATGGCCTCAGCACATGCAGGCGTTTCGGCGAATGTTTCTATCCTACAGCAGCGTTACTGGTGGCGTGGGTTGTATAAACAAACCCTTAATTATGTGCTTTTGTGTGACATTTGTCAGCAGATTAAACCTTCAACTGCAGCACGTCCACCACAAACACAGCTGTACATCTCCAATTCACCATTCGGTTGTGTTTATTTAGATCACTGCGGTCCATTTTCTTCAGATACTGCGTATAAGTTTATCTTAGTTGCAGTTGATTCGTGCACCCGTTTTATTTGGGTCTGGCAACGACGCAGTGCTGATGCACGAACTGTCATCAGGGATGTGCGTGTCTTTGTGGGAATTTTTGCATGTGGCACCTTCCATTCTGACCAGGGTCCCGCGTTTGCCTCTAAGGCGAACAAGGATGCCACAAAGTCCTTGGGGGTGCAAGTCAAATTTTCGTCTCCATACAGGCCTGAGGGCAACTCAGTCGTGGAGCGAATGAACGGTCACTTAAGGCAATCCTTGACAGCTAGAGTTATAGGTACTGGCAGGAACTGGTTTACCCATTTGTACAGCATACAACGTGCACTAAATAATCTCCCTAGAAGATCTCTGAGTTGGCGGACCCCATACAAAATGCTCTTTACATGAAAATGTATGTCCCAGACTTTGATGGGCTAGACATGGCGGTGACAGCCGCATACTTTGACGTAGATAATCATTCTGCTGTATTACAGAAACTACAAGAGACCTGTGACTATCTTGCAAAAGAACATTTACCCTCCGCCACTGAAGCTTTACTACAGATTCTGGTAGTTGGCTGGCTACCTAAAATCGGATACCTGGTCCGTGAGAAGGTGGAGAACAAGAAAGAGTTTGGCCCCTCTTATCATACATTGGTTCCAGTGCTTGGCGTGCAGGGAACTCGTACAGTAATTTTACCACTGCTTCCTGGTCGCAAGGATAACAGATACATCTCAGTGGACAATGTCAAACTACAGCGACTGGCCCATTCTTCATAGCATGACACCAGCTGTTTCCTGTCCAGCAATGTTAAGAAATGCAGTTTTGGACATGACGAACATCATCACGCCTGACACTCCCATAGAGATGACCTCTGTTACTAATCCGTTGCTACTTCCTCCAGCTTGCAGTCTACGTGAAGACACTGAATATGCGTATCTCACTACAGGGTCATTGCCTCGTTTACACACAATTACTGTTGACCAGTCATGTTTTTCTTCTGACACTGACTCCCCAACATCGAATCCCTCTTCTAAATTTTCTATTTTTGTCACCTGGTTTAAACAGAATTATTTAGTTCCCCCTTGGATATACATCTGGTTGGTGCTCATCGCCATTTTTTTGTTCATGTCGATTGGATTTGTGACATTCTTTTTCCTTGTAATCAATGGTCACTACCTTACTGAACGCTCTGCTGTAAAAGTGATTGATGGAACTCTGGCACCACACTCTTCTTCTCACATCATGAAAAGGGATCAGACTCTTGTCAACATCTCTACCTGGTCAGTTGTGGATGGAATAATTTGGGATGCAGTAAAGTTCTAAATTCATGGCCCCACCAAGGTGGTTAATGTTCCAAATGTACTTCGTGTTTCTATGGGTGATGTAGTGAAGCAAAACATATGCTCTGATGATTGGGACATACAAGCCGTACAGTCTTTATTTTCTGATTTAAAGTATTATGCTGCATTTGATGCTGAAGATTTGTATTTAAATTCTGCAAATTATGCTGATTTATTTTGCTACCAGCATTATGGCCATCATTAACTACATAAAGCGAATACATTTAGAAATGTTGCTAATTCGCACAATGGGACCACTGCCCAGCTCTCATTGAAGGCAGTTCAAACACACTTTTGAAAAAATGTGCATACTTCACTGATTTTAATAAATCCAATCCGGATTCATTTTTATTTCAAATTAAACACTACGTCCAATTCTAAAGTCAGGCTCACCCACACAAAATTACTATATTCCAAGTCCTTTATTGATCAATTGGCTTCACGTGTGCCTTATCCCAAACCAAATCCTGTTTTTAAACAGTTCAATTTATCAAACAAGCTGTTTTGGATTGGCCACTTCAAAACAAATAAACGCTCCTAAAATTCCTGATCTGTATGCTTATGAGACCTGGAACAATCATACAGATATGACCCTTGATGAATTGCAGTCATTACTTTCCAATGATTCATTTAATGTTTCTAGCCTGGACCCCATAGATTGGTTGGTTTGGCAAACAAATTCAGATTCCTGCAAACACCGTTTTCTAGGCAAGGTGCCTGGTTTCATACAGAATAAACCTGATCCACGTTTTTCTAGCTCCCATTCAATTACAATCTATTCAGTAGGAAAGTTGTGTCAGAATTGGTTGAAACACTCAACGCTAACGTCAGTGAAACACCATTTATCTTCATTAACAAATGATATTGAGTTGACAGATTTTATTAAGGGGCCCGCAGGTACTAGATCGAAGAGATTTCTTTATGCTGATTACATTGAAGTCTGGAAACTGTCACAAATTGAAGCTGCTTCGCGTCTAAGGGCAATTGACCAAGCTAATTTGGAAAAAGTACTTGCTGTGGTTGATAATAGCACTAAGACTCTGTCCTCCCACAATTACACATTGGACAATATTGTTTTATCTGTTGTGGATATTGTACATGATGAAGTGTCTGTTTTGAATCATGGTCAAAATCAATTGCGTTCAGTCATGCAGTTTGCATGGACTTTGCAAACTTTAAAGATGGAGAAGGTTCATTGGGATTATATGAATGTGTCATCATTATTTTTGCCATTTAAATTGGCAGATAGACAAGAGTTTATGTCCATGAAGGATGCTGCATACTCTTTGTTACACATTGAAATTTAGATCCTTTGCCTTTTTCAGTGGCTGAAACTGATGCAGTGGTATGGCTCATCCATGGGGTAATAATTCCACCATTTTAGTTGTTTAAATTTAGTTTGTCCATGCAACATTATCCCCTGGGGTGATATGAACCCCTAGGTAGCACGTTCCTTTACGAGGTGTGGTCCTTACCATTCACATGCAGATGCCTACTGGATGACAAAGAGGTGTACGTAACTGGGGAATCATGTGCTTCCTCAGCTGACCATTCACTTATAAAAATATTAAGTAGCATTGAGCTTGTAATTTAGAGGCCCCGGATTTGGCATGTGTTTTAAAAGGTAATCTAGTACCATCTATCACACCTACGTTTACCCTGCTTGCAAACAGTAACTATTTGCTTTTAAATAATGACGAATGCTGCGGCATGTTAGCTGGCATCCCTTACATTGTAACAGTCTCACAATGTGTGGTCTGCTGTAAAAATTTGCTTTTTCCATCCCCACACAGGAGACTCGACATGTCGATTTGGCCTTCCATTCCAACCTTGAAGGCAGAGTTCAATAAATTGAGCAGAATAAGAGCATTATTGTCCCAAAAAGAAGTTGCGCTCATATCTTCCTATGAAACATTCATCCTTCACGTGGCTAACAACCGCACAGAGGTGCAAGCCCTTCTTAATACTGACCTCCCACTTCTTTTCAGTGCTTTGATCCATACCATTTTAAATACCTCTACTACTACAGACGTTTCCCATTTTTTTAAACTTGTGGGCAGATGCCTTGTGACTTCATTCCAAAGTATGTTTGGTGTGATACCGGCATTTTTTCATTCTATTTTTTTCCAGCATCTTCAATGGCTTTCCATTAATACTTGCCTTGGCTGCTAGGGTGCTGCTGTTGATTCGCCTGCTTCGAAATGGCTGCTCTCTCTGCGGTTCTAGACAGCCGGGACCGGCTGATGCAGCTTCGTAATCATATACTAGAGTGCTACAGTACTCTGGCCACTCTAAGCGTGGCATATGGATTGTCTTTTCGATACGCATACCTCACCTGCGTGCAACCTGTCTTCTACTGCCTGGAATGCTCCTTTGAATGGGCACTGGATCTTTGCATCTCCACCACGGTGTCTACTGCCCCGGATTACGAACTGCTAATTAGTACACTTGTAGCACATGAGCTGGAATGTTCCGGTGTTAGGCTTATGGCCTGTGCAGCTACGCTTGGAGTTTTGGCAGAATGGGATGTTTGTGCAGCTGCACATAATTTCCTACAACAAAGTTTTCTTGAAGAACACGCAGGGTGTCCTCTGATGGTGCTAAAGGCTCCCATTGTTGATGAACATGTATGTTCGTTCACTTTGCTGGACTGAATGGCGACTCTCTTTTCTGACAAAAACACTGGATGGCGACTCTCTTTTCTGACAATAACAATGACTTCCAATCCGATCCAATCCAAAAATTCTTTATTTCGGCCGTAGAGACCATAAAAGATACAATACAAAACACAATAACATACATCTTAAAATAGATATTAAAAACACAGTTATAAAAAGTTCCCTTCTTATCCAGCGAGGAAGTAAAACACGTATTATGACAGCGACCACAGTTTAGGGGGCTTTTTTCTTCCTGATTAGCCATACTGCCATTAAAAATTTGGCTATTGCGAACACAATGTGCCCAAGAGTGCTGGTTTTCATTACTCTATATGCCTGTGAGTAATTTGTGAACCCCAAGTTTCTGCAGAGCGGCGCTATCCAGTATTTTCTAGGTCTGTGATAGGCAGGGCACACAAACATAATGTGGAGGTCGTCTTCCTCGTAGGTGTTGCAACATGGACACATTTTATCACCCCCCTTGATCCATTTGTGGGTAAATTTTCTGATGGGGAGTGTACCTAACCTCCATTGTACAAACAATTTCCTCGCTAGGATGGGGAAAATAAAATCCATAAAGGGTTCAAATACATAAGAATTTTTGGATTCCAGAAATCGCACTGTAAGGGTGCCACTATTTTGAGCATTCATTAAGAGTGAGAGACTCTTGTCTTTGTAGATTTGGGTCAGGCCTTTGCGTGAAACCTTTTGGCAGCCTTGCACGGGATCTTCCCATAGTTCAGATAAGTTCATGGTGAGCAGTTCATTTTTTACGAAAGCAAGCCAGGGGATTTTATTACTTCGATTCAGGCTCATGACATGGATAAGGTCCTGCCTACAATGATGTAATTCGTTTGTGGACCAAAGCCTGTGCCAAAACTACACTGGCTTTGACACAAGCTCCTCAGCAATAGAGGGGAGACCCATATCTAATCTTAATGGCAGGAGTGGTGTGCCTCGTGGAAGAGCTAGTAGGCATCTAAGAAAGTTATTTTCCACTCTCGCCAAATCTTGGCCTGCTTTATACCCCCATAGCTCACTCCCATATATAGCTGCTGCCTTGGCTTGAGTCCGATAAGTTTCGAGTGCCGGGCTTATAGGCTTAAAAGTGGAAGTGTTGGCCACCTTCAAGATTGCGCCTGACAACTGGGACAATTTAAGCCTTGATCTTGCTATCTGTCGGTCCCATGATAGATTTTCCTGTAGTGTTACCCCCAAGTATGTAAAGGTAGTAACCCTCTCAAGGCTGGCAGTGCCCAGGGTGGGATTGGGCCTGGCTTTATTTGGTGGATTGAATATCATGAATTTGGTCTTTTCTGTCTTTACCTCTAGACCATGTTGTCTACAGAAAAGACCAAATCCGTCCAGAATCCTCTGGATCCCCATGGGGGATTTGGAAAGCAGGAGGGTATCATCGGCAAACATGATTGCCGGAACCCTCCTGCCTGCCAAATGTGGGGTATCATTGTCCTTGACGTTTTCTAGATGGGATATAACGTTGTTAATGAAGAGACAAAACAGGGTCGGTGCCAAGACACAACCCTGCCTCACCCCTCTACGGACAGTGAACCTGGACGAGAGATTGCCATCCCTCCCACACCTAACCTGCGCATAATTATTCTCATGCAGCCTAGTTATGATAGTGAGTGTTAGACCTGGCATCATTGGCTTGAGTCTCTCCTCCATTTTTTCTGTTTGCCTCCACTGTTTTCCGATGTTTTTGCTGGTGTAATGCTTTGGGCACTGTGCCACTGCTGATCAGTGCCACAGTGCAAGTGCTCCCTATGTTAAATTGATGTATTGATTGAATTCCATGTTTGGCTTATTTGGTTTACTGTCAGTCCCTAGTCTAGTGCACCAGGAGTGCCAGGGCTTGTAAATACAAATGCTGCTCGTGGGCTTGCAGCACCTGCTGTGCCACCCACAAGAGCGGCCTAGTAAAAGTATGTCTGAGGGTCTGCCATTGCCAGACCCACGTGCAGTCTAGTACTGTCACGCTGACTGCGCAAGTATACCTACTTGCCAGTCCCTAAACCTTCCCGTAACTTCATGTTAGTCACCCCTATGGTAGGCCCACGGGCAGGGTGCATTGTAAGTATAAGGTAGGACAAGCCTGACCAAGTTGGCATGTCCTAATAGTGAATTACAGCCATATTCGTTTTTCACTATTGCGAGGTAACCTGCTCTCCATTAGTTGGAATGGGCTGCCAGGATTATTAATGCTATAATCCTAGCTAGCTCGGGGAGCATGGTGCAATGTCGAGCTTGGTATCCCTGAACTCGGGGTTTAATAACGCATCCGTTTGTGTGGATGGTTTTTGGACTCTGGGTTTGAAAATAGCACTTTTAGAAAGTGGCTATTTTCTTGTCTAACTATTTCTGGTTTCTGCTGGTTTGGTGTGTGTGTGACAGGAGCTGGGTGGCTCCAGAGATCTGCTGAGTCAGTGTGGGATGAGTGGGACATTTGCATTGAGAGTAGGGGGAGAGTAGCTTCTGATAGCCTGCCCTGCCTGACACAATGCTGGCTCCACCTCCTGCCAGGCGACTGATGGCTCTGTGCCTGCCAGGGACGATCCTGGCCCCACCTCCTGCCGGGAGGCTGATAGCTCTGCTCCTGCCAGTGACAATACTGGCTCCACCTCCTACTGGGCGGCTGAGGACTCTGCCCTGCACAGTGAATAGCCCAGGTGCCTCTGCCTGGCTACACCCACAACAGACCCAGGATGTTTGGAAATTCCCCTGCATGGACAAAGGGATCAAAGCCAAAAAGGGGTATAAGAGAAGGACCCCTGAACCAAGAATTCAGATCACTTCTGACAAGGAACCCTGAAACCAAGGACAAGAAGCCTGCTGATCCAAGGACTTGCCTACCCCTTCTGCCAGTGTGCTGTTTGCTGGGGGGAATCCTGCATGTGCTTCTTTATTTTTGCCAAGGAACCAGGAGAGAGGAACTGTGTGTGTACTCTCAAACTTTGCTAAGAAAATCTCCAAGGACTGGAAGAGTGCCAGTCTCCTGCTGAAGTCACAGGGCTAAAGGACTTCATCTGCTAAAAGTGCTATTTGCTGGAACCTGAGAATCCAGCACCTCTGAAAGAAACCAGCAATCTCGACGCCGACGGACGCCGCCGAATCCAGCTCGACATCGTGAGTAACGGCTCCAGTGTCCCGCTTCCTCGACGCCGGCCGCCGGGCCCGATCGACGCCAGCAGCAACGCCAGTGAGTAGCGAGTTCGGCTCCAGCTCCAAGTGACCCCGTGTCTGCACCGCTGCTGATCGCATCGACTTCAAGTCCTCTCGACGCCGTGAGCGCTGCTCACTCTTGCAACTTCATCGACATCGACGACGACGCCGTATCCTGCTTTACCTCGTGAGCGCTGCTCCTGCCCGACATCGATCGACGCCGCTGCAGGTCGCCCAGACTCCGAGGCCGGATCGACGCCGAAGATGCGACGCCGGACATCTCGACGCCGCTGATCAACGTGTGCTTCACTTTTCCAAGGTACTGTGTTGTGGGGGTCTGCTCGACTCCGGGCTCGACGTACCGCTCCTCGCGGTCGACGCTGAACCCTTTGGATTAACTTTGCCTCGACGTCGTGTGACTCCCGTGTGGGTTACATTGTTGCCAAGAACTTTGTTTTAAAGAAGAAGAGTTGCTTTTGATACTAAAGACTTTGTGCTAAGAAGAAACTACACTTGAACTATTATTTTTCCTTCCAAGAGTATTTATTAAGACTGTGGTATATTTTTGTCGTTATTTGGTCTTGTGCTAAGCCTTATATAAAAATCCTTATTTTTATAATACTACTGTGTCGTGTCCATTTGTAGTGTATTCACTTTATTACTGTATGTGGTCATAAATGCTTAACACACAGCCTCTGAGATAAGCCTGTCTGCTTTGCCAAGCTACCAAGGGGGTGAGCAGGGGTTATCTAAGTGTGTGATCCCCTTGCCCTGACCAGAAAAGGAGTGTCCCTATTTGTCAGAAGTGCATACCTCTGCCAACTAGAGACAGCCGGTTCTAACAGTGAGTATCTGTGGGGGTACTCCTAACTTTTCCAGGACCTCCCAGAGTTTCTTGCGCGGGACTAGATCAAAGGCTGACCTCAGGTCCACGAAGACCATGTACAGCCTTCCCCCCTCCAACCTCACCGTCTTCCAGTAAAGCAGGACGAGGCGGAAAATCTGGTCCATGGTCGACGTGTTTTTCCTGAAGCCAGCCTGTAGGGGGCTCATGATATCATTGGCCTCCACCCAGTCTAGCAGGTGGTTCAGGATGAGGCACGCAAAAAGCTTTTGGGGGACATCTATGAGGCAAATCGGCCTGTAATTGGCCGGGAGCAGAGGAGACCCCTTCTTGTATATTGGCACAATCTCTGCCCCCAGCCAAGAGCAGGGGACCGCCATACCTCCTAAGATGGCATTAAAGAGAATAAGAAGGTACGGGCCCCAGATTTCAGGGTGATGTCTAAAGAGGTCCCCCGGTAACTTATCTAACCCAGGTGCCTTTCCCAGCGCTAAGCGCTCCATTGCAATCACCACCTCACCTAGAGAAAATTCCAGAGCCACTTCCGGGGAGACGGGTGGCTCGGCCACCACTCCATCGGGCAATAGGATGGTATCTTGATAAAGTGTCCCAAAGTGGGTCTCCCAGACAGAGTAGGCGATATTAGGCTCTACTGCGGATTTGAGTTCCCCCGTCCCAGTATTCACCAGGGCCCAAAACTTCCTAGAGTCTTTAGCATTTAAGGCTTCAGACAGGTCATGCCAATGGTTCCAATCCCACTCCGCCCCTGCGTTGGCCATTGCTACTTTATACTCCCTCCTGAGATCTGCAACCTTGGCCTTATTGGAGCCCTCTTTGATGGTAGCAATTAACTCGGACTTAATTTTCCTACAGGAAGAGTTGTACCAAGTCGAGGTACGAGTCTTTTTCTTACGTGATGGTACCACCGGATGGAAAACCTCGGCAAGGCCCCTCACTAGTTCCTCATGGATGTTAGCTAGTCTCTCGTTGTAATCAGTGGGTCTCGGTTGGTTTATAAGATCATCCACTTCCTTGAACCTGGGGAGTGCTAAACCGTATAACTTATTTATGCCATCTTCTGTATTAAGCAACTTTCCCCATTTAACGCGGCGCCTGTTTGTGGAGAGTAGCAAGTCCCCACGGTCGTCGCCAAGCGGAGTAGTGGACAACACATCTAGAGGTGCAGGATGCTGAATCTCCAGTTGTAGGGCGTTGTGGTCGCTATCTGTCCTTGGTAGCACCCTGAAGTCGTGAACTTTGGGCCACATGGTAATGCCTATTAATATATAATCCAGCCTAGACTCTTGGTCCTTTCTATTGAAAGTACACAATGAGGGGGTGTCGGACGGAGTACGCCCATTGCAAGCCCTCAGTGCGAAGTTCAAGGTAAGGGACATAAACTGTACTGCCAGCGGGGACCAGGATTTGGGGTGGGGTGAAGACGAGGGTGGGACTCCCCAATAGTCGTCCTCAGCGGTGAGAGCACCCTCCTTTAATCCTTCTAGGGGTTCAAAGTGACAGTTAAAGTCCCCTCCCATCACTATCTTGTGGTCGCCTGACAGTTGGCCTAAAAAGGATGACAATTCGTCTAGCGTGGGGGATTCATTGGGCGCAGTGACTGGGCGCGAGTAAACGTTGACAATGGCCCATGTTGTTCTACCAGGCCATCTAAGCAACACACACTGGATATCCTGCGAAAGTGTATCCATCTTTTCCGCCTGGCACCCAATGTGACTCACTACCCAGATCGCCAAGCCACCCGAGGGCCTCCC
Source organism: Lissotriton vulgaris (assembly GCF_964263255.1). NCBI lineage: Eukaryota > Metazoa > Chordata > Amphibia > Caudata > Salamandridae > Lissotriton > Lissotriton vulgaris. The sequence goes on along the minus strand of NC_141685.1, from coordinate 1,868,124,393 downwards.
TCTCCCATTCCACTTTGCTGGGATTTCAAAGATTTCGAACCCCCTTCTTCTCTGGGGTTCCCTCGCCCATGTCTCCTGGAAAAGGCAGACATCACTGCCGTTTATCAGGAGATCCCAGTCTGGTGTGTCCACCTTATTTGTGATCCCCGCCACATTCCAGGAGAGAATTCTCAACCCTGGACCATGTGGTGGCGATCCTGCCTCGCCAGGTGGAATTGGTGCGATGACTAGGGGAGGGTCAGGATTTCCCGGGACAATTGTGGCAGCCAGTGTGGGAGGCGGTACAGCCACAGCTGCCGATGTCGAATTAGTACCAATCGAGGTATTAAGCGGTAACTGTGCTTGGCCCCTGATGCTTCTAGGAGGAACCCTTCCCTCTTTGGCGAGATACTGGGCCCTGTTATTAGTCACATGAGCATCTCTCACTTCCCCCCTGCCTACCACCCCGGTAACAGATCTTTCTGGGGCCTGTTGAATATCACCCTTTTGTGGTCAATCCACCTTATCCAGACAGGAAAATCTGTTCGGGTGGATAAAATTACCATGAGTGGAAAATACACTGTGTTGGGGCTGTATCGTGAGCCATCCACTGCAAAGCCTACTCTAGTCCACCCCTGTTCCCTCCCCACAGCTGGGTTACATGCATTTGGATACAAATGTGAAAGAGACACTAATTCAATGGAGGTGTTATCAGCCCTAGCAAGCCCATTGCAAATGTATGGGGCAACCTGTGGGCTTTTAAAGCTAACAATTATACAGTCCCCCACTCTATTCTTAGGAGTGAATCCAATCCATGGAACCCTTCTGACCATCAACACATCTCCTTTTAGGTTTGGTGGAAGGGGCCTGTTGATGTTGAGCCAACTAATTACCTTATTACGCAGCGAATCCTGCGGCTCCCTTGCACCACCGGTAAGCTCAGGCACTCCCACCATAATCGCAGTGTATGCTACTGCCTCAGGGGGCAGATTAACCATCCTGCGCCTAGCGTTGGGGCTGATGGAGCGGCCAGTGTGGTCGTTGGCTGAACTTTCCTCTCTCGTTTGTTGGGATGGTGCCGGTTGCTTAGATCTTCTAGGAGCAGGAACGGGGGGCCTCGTCATTTGGGATGTCGATGGAAGCAATTGGGGGACAGAGACACTGTTGTTGCTAGGGATATCCCCTGGCTGGACTGATGAAACATTTGGGGCCTGGGTAATTGTTGTGGGGGTCGAAAGACTATTCCTAGCAATCTCCCTGTGGGCCCTCTGTACATTTGAGCCCACCCCCGGACCAAGACCGTTTTTCTTGTGGATGTTTTCTATAGCCATCAGTCTAGCCTCTATAGAGTCCAATTTTTCAGACAGAGGATTCAGTAAGTTTCTAAAAATGTCCGTGAGTGAGCTGATGAGCAAGTCTGTGGTATTGGGGGGGGGGGGGGGGGCACCAAATATGAATGGCCCTGTACACACTGGTAGGGATGTGGCTGGTGGGGGGCTAGAATGTTCCGACCTGTTTCCCGGGGAAGTAGCCCCAGGCGAGGCCAAAATGCCTGTGTTGACATCCAGGTTTTGCCTAGTTGAACCAACTTTAGCCCTCTTTGCACCTTTTAGCTTCCTTGACCTCTTTCTTTTGGACGGTTGATCCCCTCTGCTACTTGCGCGTTCTATTGGGACTGCAACCTGACCCACCTCCTGCAACTCAGCTTCCGTAAAATCCACATTAAGGGAGGGATCTACAACCCCAGAGAGGCGTAGTGACTCTCTATCCCTCTGGAGAGTTGAGGGAGTCCTCAGTTGTTGTAGGACTGACTCGATAGTCTGGTCAATACTGTCCATGAGCGACAGGTGGGTGGCATCAAGAAGTAGTGGTGTGCTAGCATCAATTGAAGATTCAGAGAAGTCCAGTGACAAATTGTCTGTACCCTCCTCGGGTTGGCTGTCTAGCACAGTTAGTCCTTTATTGGCCACAGCATTGGCCTTGGGGAATTTTTTTTCCAAAGTGCCAGTGCACTGTTGGGCAGCCTTGCTCCTGGATACCCTGGTGGCCATATTATATTAGAGTAAACAAAGGTCGCAAACCAGAGGAGGTAATTAAGTCTTGGAAAAAGCAGGGCGTCAGAGGGATGGCCCGGTCCGGTCTCTGCCGGCCTCTAACGGCCTAAAACGGCCCGCTCTTTGCCCGATCTTCGCTCCGTGCTTTGCCCCGTGTGCGTCCCGCTAACGCGTTGTTGGTTAAAGTTATATAAAGGGAGGGGGCAGGAAGAGGACCAGCTGTGGCGTGTTTGCGCGCAGCGCCCGCTGGTCCTCGCAGTCCCTGTTGGTGTGCAAATCCCTCGGCGATAACTCTGATGCAGGCAGGCAGTCAGCAACCCGGACTGGAAGAGCCTCGAGCGGCCCCCGCGAAGCGGGGGCCGCGAGGCGTGGGGTCAAGAGTCAGCAAATAGACACCCGGTAGCGGGACGGTGAAGTCTCTGTTAGCAGGCACACGGAATTGATCCAACCCTCCTTACTTGAGTCCAGCGGGAGGGGGCGGGAAGAGGACCAGCTGTGGCGAGTTTGCACGCAGCGCCCGCTGGTCCTCGCAGTCCCTGTTGGTGTGCAAATCCCTCGGCGATAACTCTGATGCAGGCAGGCAGTCAGCAACCCGGACTGGAAGAGCCTCCAGCGGCTCCCGCGAAGCGGGGGCCGCGAGGCGTGGGGTCAAGAGTCAGCAAATAGACACCCGGTAGCGGGACGGTGAAGTCTCTGTTAGCAGGCACACGGAATTGATCCAACCCTCCTTACTTGAGTCCAGCGGGAGGGGGCGGGAAGAGGACCAGCTGTGGCGAGTTTGCACACAGCGCCCGCTGGTCCTCGCAGTCCCTGTTGGTGTGCAAATCCCTCGGCGATAACTCTGATGCAGGCAGGCAGTCAGCAACCCGGACTGGAAGAGCCTCGAGCGGCTCCCGCGAAGCGGGGGCCGCGAGGCGTGGGGTCAAGAGTCAGCAAATAGACACCCGGTAGCGGGACGGTGAAGTCTCTGTTAGCAGGCAATGACTTCCTATTGGAGGCTGTTGCAACATACTGCGCGTACACGCTGATGGATTGACTTGGCTGACTTCCATCATCCGTCAGAAATTTTTTATGAATGTATTTTACTGTCTTTTTGCCCCCCCTTTTTTTAAAAAAAATATTTTTTTACCTAATCTTCCATTCGACATGGATGCACTTGATTCATGCTCACTCTTATTTGAACTCTGTATTCTATTGAGTCCATTGTCCGTTGGCATGACCAAGGGGAGGGTGTAGTGAGGATATGGGGTTAACTGCAGACATTGTTAAGTTAGCATAAGTAAAATATATGCTTAGACACCGTGTCGCGGCTTTTGCACACAACACTGCATGGCTCTGTTCTCGTAAATACACGGCTTGCCTTCTTCACATGAGAAAGGTCTGATTTTCACATATCTAGACATACACTCTCAGTCTGAACAGCGCGTTCAAGGTCGAATAACAATGGATGCTGTTGATTCACGTTCACCAGTCCCACGCACATAGACATAACAGGAGGCACAGCTGTCCAACTGAAACCCGGTTGCTTTTTAATATGGCATTACATGCATGGAAAGGGCACTTGGAGAAAACCTTTCCAACTAAGATGACCTGTGATTGTCCGGGGATGTTATCCATTGCATCTGATCTTGGAGGTATGGGGTCCCACTGACAAAGCCTAGAGGTCTTCTATTATTATTAATAAACTAGCTTCCAGCACGGGGAGGGTGGTAAAGGCGCTATAGTCCTGTTTCCACTGTCATTATATTATGATTTCCCTTTTTGTGTTTTATGGAATTGTAGCTATGCTGATTGTATTATTCTTATGCATTTTGCTGCTAGTGTTGGCTAGTGTACAGCACGTTAGAGCATGTTAGTTAAAATAAACATTTTAAACTATACCTTGTCTCTGATTACTCACATTGTGGACTTGTATGAGTGGTAGAGCGAAAGAGTGTTCTTGATTCCCACTATTCCTAATAGTTTACTAAGTTGCATGTTCTAGGCTGTCTTATCATTGGTACCTTTGCTTTAGTACAGAGAACGATTGAGTCACTATTACTAGTCGGATTGGGGTTCTAGGCACTGATGTGGCTTTTTGGTACACCACAATACACTAAGGTCCTGGTTTCCTGTGCATAGTTCTGTGCATGAGCAGAATCCCTGCAACAGAGGTCCCGTGGCGTGACTGAAGCCAATGTTGTTTCCTTCGGCAAAGATGGGGTCGAGAGTGTGTCCCGCCATATGGGTGAGGGTGGAGACTAGTTGCTTCAGTCCAATGTTGGCGAGGTTCTCTAGGAGGGGGGGTGGAGTTGGGGTCACTGAGGTAATCGAGGTGGAAATTCGGGTCTCTGAGCTGTACGTAGTTCGTGGAGGTGAGGGCGTGTGGCGCAATGTATTCTGCAATGGTTTTGGTGAACAGGGATCGGGGTCCGGGTGGTCTGTAAGCGAGTGTTCTGTGGTTGGGCTGGATCTGGAAATTGAAGTGTTCCATGGGGGGACCAGGCATAGTTTGAGATGGAGGTTGTTAGCAGGAGGGAGATTTTATGGGGGATAGCGAGGCCTCCTCTGGGGTGGTGTGTGGAAGTGGATTATTAATAACCCACCCGTGCAGGGTTACCCTTAGCCCACGGGTTCTTAACAAGTAAGGAGGAATCAACAGTGGAGCAAAGTACAAACCATAGGTCATTTATTTATCATTCATGAATGGGGCTCAGTCCAACAAGCACCGTAGAGATACTCAAGAAGAGAGCACACTGAACAATGGTTACAGTGGTTTTTATAGCAAGAGATCACAAACAAGGGACTCCCAGAGTTAAATAGAGCTGTGGGAAAAACACATTAATGAGGTAAGGCAAGAATCAACAGCCTCAGTGTCTTGTGCAATTGCTACGTCCTAAGACTAAACAACAAGATATGCTATCTGAGTAGACTTTACTTGTGGATTAACCATTGCCTGAAAACCCTCGAGCAGATTGCCAGGTGTTCTTTTGCGCTGACTCTGCATATTTACACAGCCTACAATGCCCCAATCAGCTCCACAGATTGCGCTGACCTTTGTTGTATTTTACATAACTCAACCACAGATTTCAAGGGAGTAATTGTATAGGCCGCTGTACTAGAGCCATCATGTAGTTTGTAACATGAACCATCCACAGACAGTTCCCCTAGTGGGTCAGACATAGAGGTATCTGTCACGTCTACTTGTCCCTTGGTCTCCTTCTCAGTAGTAAATATGCACTCATGCTTCTCATCTTGTTGGGACTCAGAAAGGGGCAGTACAGTGGCTGTATTCAAAATGTTACAGCATTTCAGAGTGATGTTTGGAGCAAAAAGTGTCAACTCATACCCTGTTACTATCGCACTGGTCAGGTGCTGGGTCTGATTTTTTTTTTTAGATATCCACTAAATGTGGTACCATCACTGTGACCTTAAAAATACATTTCAGATTGCGTTATCGCAGTGGAGTCCAATGTGGAGGAGAAATATGCACAAGACCTATTCCTTCCTACATGGGACCGGGCCAAGGTACCACCATCTATTGCATGCACACATTTGTAATAATCAGGTTTTACCTGAAGCAGGAGCATTACATAAAGCATTTTTCAATTGCAAAAAGACAGCTTCACATTGATTAGTTCAAGGAAGCGGCATGCATATGTGCTTTAATGTTAAAGCAAGAAGAAGTTTTGCAATTAGTGAAAAATTTGGTAATAAACGCACAGATATTAGATTGAGTCAGTGGTTTCTGCAACTTCTATACCAATTATATCCCTATGTTGGTATAGTGTCTTACCCCCCTTGGACAGGAAGATACCTAAATAGGTAACCTTCTGTTGACAACACTGTAATTGGAAAAGAGATACTTTGTCCCAAGGAGGCTAAGTGATGCAATAATTTCACTGTAGTCTGTTTGCAACCTTCTGCTGCATTGCTATGTCTCCAATGAGTGGCTCGCGAGCTACCAGTAGATTACCAGGTGCCTAAGAGTAGCTCTCCTGTGTGCAGTCCAACCTTTATTTTAAAAATAAAACTCATGCATTCAAGACAACATTTCTTTTGTATTTTCACAACTCATAAACTGACGTCTTCTGAAAAATAGTTGACATTTTGAAAATGTACTTACAGCTATTACTTCAGTTGGAGATATTTATTATTCATAATTATATCTTGGCGCGAGGAAATATTGCAGCTATTGTTTGTATCTAGTACCCATGTAGTATTTCAGTTCAAATTGTCACAGCCTTTTTTTATTCAATACTGCTTAAAACCCCAGCTAATGCACTATTGTGATCACTACTGATACTCTTGGATGGGATGGTCACTTTTTTCGTCACTAATGACTTTTGTTACAGAAAATGTTGGAGACCCTTGTACTAACATTCAGTTGTTGCAAAATAGGGCTTTGAATGGGGCTGCCAGAAAACCCCACAGGTGTATTACCTTTACCTGAGAAACAACAGGATATTGAAGGACTACAATCCTGTTACTTTCTCTCAAATCAATAACAAATCGATAAACTTGTATCCTGTATCCCATTCCCTCTTTTGAGAACAGGAAGAATAGGGCTATTACATACATTAGAGGAAACTTCCTCAAAGCGAGTGAAGAAATCAGGGACAGAATCGCCCTGTCTTTACAGCAAGGAGTGCCCAATTTATTTTCTGGGCTAGAATTATCATCTTTATATAAGTTAGTATGTTGCCAGGGACGTCCATTATGAGCTGATTGTTTTTTTTTACCAGGCTTCCTATCAGCTTCAGCTGTCATTATTGCAATCCAGTCTCCTCCCAAATCAACAGCATGATCCTGTTTCTGGGTAAGTCGCCACATATCTGGTGGCAGGATCATACCAAAACAAACATATCAATATCTACTAAAGTGATGATACAGGAATCAATGGCTGCCTGTACATCATCATAAAATCCTCTAGGATTTTTCCGTATGTCTGGTAAGGAGGCTTTTAAAGTGAGTGTATCCGTACTTTTCCAGGGCGTATATTCAATTTTACAAAAAATTAACTCTAGCATCAGGACTATTGGGGTCATCATTATTTGCATTCCCTATTCCAGTAATGAACTTTGGCGCAGCTTCCCTCCTAGGTCTTATTCAGGGAGAGGAAGAGAGTTCATTATGATATCCAATTATTGCTGCTATAGCATTATTAACTCTTCTTACACGGAAGGCCCCTATCTGACACTGTCGATTAATAACTCTAGCATCATCTGGGCCATTTTGTCCTGTATTCATCTCCCATTGCACTATAAGTTGACGAGAAAGCATATTTATCAGACAAAGAAGTTCGCCCTCTGAAAAATCCTGTATCTGATTTATCATGTCTTCTACTTCCACTTCTAAATCACTCAACCAATTTAATAGCATCAACCTTATCGCGTCCAGACGATACTGAGGTACAGTAGAACAAAGAATTCAAAGGGTGGAGACAGATACAGGAAGTACGGGATCATCAGTCATTTCAGGTGCAGTGGCCTGGGAAGGGGGTGCAGTGACCTGAGATGGGGAAGGTAAGGGAGTACCGGAACTGGTTGGAAAATAGGGAACTGGGCAACCGCGGGCAAAAGAGGTGGAGACGGAGGTACAGTGGGGATGACATTTGGTGGTCCAGGGGGAAGAGGTGTTAAAGGTACATATGGGGGAGAGGGTCGTTCAATCAATAATCCATCAATATCTGAACCCACATCTTCTTGGTGGATCTGAACTGCTACTGTTGGTCTAACTATATATTCCTTAAATATTAATATTCTATGCTTTCTATCTAAACATTCCTTTTTCTTCTGTACTTCCTTATCCTTCAATTCCTTATACTTCTGATACTCTGTTTTCCTTTCTTGCTTCCTTTCTACCTTCTCTGCCTTGAGCTGCCACTCCTTTTATTTCTTTCCTCCACATACGTAAACTGTCAAACATAGCTGGCCTAACTTTTTTATTTTAAACAATTGTTTTTCTAGATACTCGAGTTTGTATGGGGCCATGTATGGGGCCATGGTTCTCTCTATTGGCCATTGCAACTGGGGATCCCCTTTTGTATATTTGTTCCACAATGCATTATACATGATAGGACAGATTTGATGTACATCTCAAAAATCGACGTAACTTCTGGTGACGCAGGCTAACTTGCTTCCAAAATGCTCTGCTTATCTCAGACGCAACAACAAAACTTCCAAAGCATACTAAGTACAGGCATGTTATATAAGATACAAAATAAAACGTATAAACAAAGAGAAATAAAAAATATTCTCACATTACCTGTAAGGAAAAAATGCTTAGTCAAATCAAATAGCAAGCTTCAAAACAGATTCCAAATACCAAATCAAAACACTTTCCAAATACCAAGTCAAAACAGATTCCAACTACCAAGACAACTTCTAGCCAAATGAACCAGTTCAATACAGATTTACCTCATGTGTAGTCTTCAACTTTCACCTGTTGATCCTCCCTGATCCAAAAGAATGACCGTCCAAAGGCCCCTTGGCCCACGAGAAACACTAGTCTCTTCAGGTGGGGAGCCCCTAAGCGAAGTTTATCTTACCAACACAATCTCCTCCCCTAGTCCAACTGCAAGCCCTTGATGGGGAACCACATTCGGGCGCCAATTTGTGGAAGTGGATTATTAATAACCCACAGGTGCAGGGTCACCCGTAGCCCACGGGTTCTTAACAAGTATGGAGGAATTAACAGTGGAGCGAAGTACAAACCATAGGTCATTTATTTATCATTCATGAATGGGGCTCCGTCCGTCAAGCACCATAGAGATACTCAAGAAGAGAGCACACTGAACGATGGTTACATAGGTTTTTATAGCAAGAGATCACAAACAAGGGACGCCCAGAAGTAAATAGAGCTTTGGGAAAAACACATAAATGAGTTAAGGCAAGAATCGACAGCCTCTGTGTCTTGTGCAATTGCTACGTCCTTAGACTGAATAACAAAATATGCTATATGAGTAGACTTTACTTGTGGATTAACCATTACCTGAAAAACCTCGAGCAGATTGGCAGCTGTTCGTTTGCACTGACTCTGCATATTTACACAGCGTACAATGCCCCAATCTTGATTCTTTACCAATGTTTATGCACGTGCGGTGTCAAGGAGAGAGAGAGAGCCAGGCTGAAAGCAGGGCAGAAGTGAAAAATGGATTCTGCACAGCTTAATTAAAAAACAAGAGAATCAGATTAAACATTTCACCAGTTGGGGGGTACTTTCCTCAGGATCCTGGATCTGTCGGAGATGGCGGTTGCGATGCCGGCGATGGTCCAGGTCTCTGTGAGAAGGCGATGACAGGCGAGAGGGTGTTGAGGAGGTCCCAAACTTCTACTGAGTGTCTGTACAGGGAGCGTACATTGAGGAGGATGCAGCTCAGAGGTTTGGGTGCACACTCCACACCACAGTTTTTTCCACAGCTAGAACAGATTGTATATTGTTGCTACACAGCACAGGTTATTCCCATCCCATTTGCCCCCTTCAACACATAAACCATCTTTTGTAAAAGAACCCACCCTGTGGGTGCTAGGGAATGATTCACTATTGCCAGGAAATGCAATAAAGTTTTAAGTGCAGGGCACATTGGCTGTAACTGAGAGCTGGAGTTTCAACCCGTTCCTTACTAGTTTACAAAGTACTGCACCAGGGGGGGGTGGGAGGGAGGAGTTGGGTGGCGGCAGAGATAAGGGGCCACTACCAGCCACTTAGGACTCCCGGTCATTATCATTTGGATCTTGGGAAGTGGCAGGGAGAGCGAGACGAGATTGAAACTCATGGTTATCATTGCTTCCACCTCTAATTCCTATCTGTTTAGGGAGGAATGTTCTAAAATATTTGTGAATCATTAATGTTATAAATGGTATAGTTAAAACACGTAATAACCTATTTATTAAAACACTGCACCACTGATTATCTACGAAATTAGAGAAGGATTGTGTGATGTCATCTGCAAGAATACTGGGGGCTAGTATTGCTCTGGCTGCTGGTGCTTTTGCTTGCAGTATGTGGACCAATCAACATGTATAATATTGCATTTTTATCACAGCTGAGTGAGGAGGCGTAGCTCATATGCATTGGAGCCAAGAGTACGTAATGAATTTTATTTTGCTAAAAAGGGACACACAAGCAATGTTAGACTGCCGACTGCAGCCCTGCCAGGTACCATGCATCAGGCGTTAGACTAACGCATTTCCGTGCAAAAAAATGTGCAGTGAAGCATACTACCGCCTTCTCGTCTGTCAAGCGTAGCGTAAAGTTATCATGCATTAATACTGACTGATTGAAGCAAAAGCTGGTTTGCAGTGGCAACATGCTATTCGTGCTGTGTCCAGCAGGCTTGGGGGCGAGTCTGCAGCTATAAGCTGCTATACTGTAAGACCATTTACCTGACATTGTGTCATAATTAATGACTATGGGCAAGATGTGGGTGGCCATTTCCCGGCCGGTAACGGCCGATTTCGGCCGTTACCGACCGGTAAATGGGTTTTTGGGATGTAGGGGGCCAATTTTACCGATTCGGTAAATTTACTGAATCGGTAAAATACTGAATCGGTATTTTTACCGATTCGGTAACTTCTAGATGTAGGTGGGACTCTTCTGAGTCCAAAAGGCCTTTCAGATTTGGTATTTTACCACCCAATCCAATTGGGTGGTAAAATACCGAATCCAGGTGTGCATCCACATGTGTGCATTCACGCCTATGCCATGTGACAGACAGACATGCCCTTAGGGCATGTCTGTGTGCCACATGGCACACATGCCTGTATTTGGGGTGCTAGAGGGTGTCAAAGTGACACCCCCTGCACCCTTGCTGGAATCGGTATTTACCGAATCGGTAAATACCGATTCGGTAATGCCCATTGATTCCTATGGGCTTCAATGCCCATAGGAATCAATGGGCATTACCGAATCGGTATTTAGAGAATCGGTAAATACCGAATCTTAACGATTCGGTATTTACCGATTCTGTAATACCTACATCCCCCCCCCTCTATTTTAGCACTTCTTAAATACCGAATCGGTAAAATTCGGTATTTAAGAAGTGGTAAAATAAAATTACCTACATCTAGGCCTATACCCATTCGTGACGCTATAGAACGAATGGCGAGCAGAGGGCTTCAGTTCAAATAAAGTGGCAGGCTAGAGGCAGTGCCAATGGCAGCGCTGGTTACACCCCAGTGTTGAGCCCCGGTTATTTTATCTCAAACATGTGACGTACCCAACCGGCTGCTCAGCCTAACTCCAAACGGACTGCGGCAGCTGCTGTAGTTGTTTTTCAGCAGCCCAGCACACCAGCCCCTCTTCTGCAGCTGCTGCTGAGCCACACAATCATGCTCGGGCTGGTATTGGCCGCGGCAGTATTCATTGCATCGAGGTGATGCCCGTACGAATTGCCGCTCCTCGAGTCACTTCGCAAAGTAAGTAGTGCCTCAGTGAGGTAATCTCTTTTTCCCTGTTTTAAAATGTGCTGTAACTTTTATTAATATCGCTTGCCAGTGGTGGTGTTGGTCCAATTACGTTAGGTGCCAACGGCCTTAAGTCAGCACAGCCTACCTGCTCAGTTCCAGTGTCTGTGTAGTAGGTCTATGACAGCTCATTATACTTTATTAAATGTGTGCACAGGCCTCTCTGTACATTTGGGCTGTGTGGGACCTCTGCATTCACACCACGTTATGTTAGAAATGCGAGTTATTTCATAACGTGTTGGAGAGGCCTGCTTGGGACTCATTCAGCAGCTCGTTTAATGCAGGTATCTGATTTGGGACTAATGTAACAGCACATCTTTTTTTTCCTTTTTTTTTTCTTCATGTGCGCAGAGCCTGCTTGTCATTTTTTCTTTTCTTGTACCATGGTCATGATCATCTTCTGAGCTGCCTCTTGCCTGCCCTGTTACAGCAGAGAACTGTTTATCACACAGCAGACTGTCTGCTCACTGACATTAAGGCGCTTTAGTATTCGCTCGCACTAATTTGTTTCCGGTCAGGTGACTGTAAGAGCCACTGTGGTGCTTGTCAACTTAACTTCTCAGCATGCAGAGCGTCACTAAGTCAACAGAGCTTGTAGTGTGACTCTGTGGCGGGCTGCAACTGGAGTGATGGCGCCACCAGGAGGGCTGCGCAGGTGAAAGGCGGCGCTCTGAACCGGGCTAACCGCTCAGTCAGTTAAACAGTTTTATTGAGCTTCTTATATTTCGAAATAATACAACTTGCGACCTATGATGTGACTCTTCTTAGAGTTCCTCATTACTGAAATGGGTGTAATTCCTGATATTTATATGTTTCCCTCGTCTTCATTGCTTAATTTTGCTCGCAGGAAAGTGTTAATCATAGTCTTTCATATGTCACTCATAATTATACTGAAATTATGAACATGTCTGACATAGCACTCTGAAATCTTGGTGGCTATGAGCCTGCTGCATAAAACATGCAATTAAAATTTCCGAGCTGCAGTACGTTATCACATCACAACATTCCTGGCAGTGGCCATGGCCCATACACCGTGCAGCCAAGAGTCGTCATGTAGCTCATTCTCTCATTGAGAAGTGACATGAATGCAGGTGATAGTAGAGTGCCAACTTGCTCATGTGTATACAATGAATATACCAGTCAGTTGTGTTGTGTTACTTCACATGACTTTACACCAGGATTGCCCGTCGCCAACACACACTGCAGGCAAGAGGAAGCCAAGCACTTCACTCTGACTCACATGAAGTGGCATATGGGTGATACAGGCTCATCTTTCTACTTTGTCTGTTCTACCTGCTTCCTTATATTGTGCTGTGATGAGTCTTGTGGCCAGGGTCGGATTAGGATCACAATTCGGCCCGGGCACTGACGAAAAAAGCGGCCCACATTCAAGAGGCGTGGCCCATATTTAAGGGGCGTGGCCCACATTCAAGGGGAGTTCCCTTTCATGAAACACTATTTGCACAGACAAGGAATGAAAGTGGGAGGATACTGTTCTTGCACAGGACACAGGGCCAAGGTGCCAATGGCCTACATGCTGAGCAACTAAAAAAACTAGCAAGGCCCCATTCTGTCACAAAATTATTCCAGCCCTCCAGCACAGGAGCACCTGAAAAGCAGCAAAGCCACTGCTATTACTAACCTACTCAGCCCTCCCCAGACCTTCAGCTCAGGAGCACATGAACAGAGGTAAGGCCCCTGCAATTAGTAAATTAATCAGCCCTCCAGGCCTCGGGAAAATGTCCTGGCAGGGGAGCACAAAACACAGCTTATTGGGTCATCCAAGGTAGCCAGGTAGCCAGGGGGGAGGCTGAGGTGAAGCTGGTGCATGGGAAGTGCTTTCCCAGTGTGTTCTGGCAGTTTGAGTGTTTACCATTTACTGTAGTATTACCCTTGTACCTGTGTATGGTACCCTTTTGTAACTTGCACACGTCACTTTTCTCTGGTATCACACTGTATGCTACCTCTCACTTTTGTTTGCTTTAGATACTTGCACAAGTGCCACCATTGCCTACGTAACGTTTGTTCTTGTGCTGGAGTGTCTGCCATTTATTGCAGTATTACACCTCTACTTGTACTTTGTACGCTTTTGTAACCTGCACACATATCACTTTTTCCTCCTGTAATGTACCGATTGCTACCTCATGTATTTTGGTTGCTCACTATTGTCACTTTTGATTCATGTAACTAAACATTTGCATTTGTAATTTGTCCACTTGTAATTTTTCTCCTCATGTATTATTGCTGTTCCTTGTGTGAAGGGCTCTGATACCTTCGGGTAAAGTCCGTGCTATATAAAATCGCATAAATAAATATATAAAATAAATAAATTCCAAACATCACCTGGCCCCCACAGCAAGACCCATTCTTCCTCGTCCACTATGCCCTGAATGTGAAGGGCTGCGGGCGAGGTGCTAAGACTAACACCGTTTCTGGCTGCATGGGCCCCAGGGGGGCCGAGGTGAAAATGGCTCAAAGGCCTGAGAAACACCTGGCCCCCAGGGATGCCGATTCTTACAAACAATCACCCCTCCCCAGCCCAGCCTCAGCTTGATTGCTTGGCAGGGCAGGGGTGAAGGAGAGGCCACAGCTGACAATCGCTGTCCGGCCGCACAGCGAGGCTGCTTTCATTTTCTCTGTCTGTCTCCGTGCACTCTGTGGGCCGTTTTTTTTCCTCCCCTTTCCTAGTCCACTCTCTGTGGACTGGGACAGGGGAGAAAAAAACGGCCCACAGAGGGCACTGAGGCACCGGCCCTTCGGCCCATGCCCAAATGCCCGCCTTGCCAATCCGCCCCTGCTTGTGGCTTAAGTTCTTTGACCAGGTTGGGTGAGGGTGGGGGGGGGGCATTGGGCTGCAGCAACAAGCGGCAGTTCTGTGCTGTGTCTGAGCAAACAGAAAGACATAGACAGCTCACCGTGCTCAAGACTGCCTCACTCTGGCTGACAGCCGACATTGGCACTAAATATTTAAATGCTTTCTGTGTGAATGGACAGCGCACATCCTGTTACTTTTTGCTCGTGCACCAGCCAGAGACAAGAGGAAATGCTCTCCCACACACTGCAACATAGCAGCCTATCCCATGCCCGAAGATCCAGCAGCCACAGGTTTTTCTCAGAGGCCATGCTCGGCTGGCAGAGGGAGCACAATTTGTTTTTGCAGCACAGGAAAGAAACAATGCATCCCACCTTGCCAGGTTACCATAACAATGAGTCCTCCAGGCCCGCTAGAAATCTAACTTGCTTCACTGGCAGAGTTATGTCACAGAGCTATGCTTGACTAATACATTTTAATTAAGTGATGTGAACATCAGCATTAAAATACATTAGGCTAACCCCTGATGCGTGGTACTTGTCATGGCTGCTTATGTGAAAACATATGCTCAGCACAGCTGGACTGAGTTGGGTTTGGTGCCTGATATGCTTATTATGAAAAATTACTGCAAATGCAGTAGGCTTGACATTTTTATTGTGAAAAGCATGCAGTAAAGTCAATACAAACTCACAGCCGGATTGTTATTACTCTGTCTTAGACCTTCAGAGAGGTATTTTGTCATATGCAATCTCGCTGATTATCGTAGTATGCAAGGCTGTTGGTGCTGGTTACATCCATTGACAAACCATGGGAATAAAAGATTTTCACTGTGATAATCTTTGTTCGGCCCTCTTAAGAGATGTTTCTAAATGTAATGGCAGTGCTCGAACTTTTGAGCAACGATACGCTATGTTAAATATCATCAGTGATGGCAGTGGCGACAGGAGGCCAGTAACAAGAAAGAAGGGAACCATTCCAGATCAACCACTACAAAAACTTTGCATAATATAAGGAACCTCGAACCCACAAACTCACGGGTTACAGTCAAAAACTCCCTAGGGAAGAATGCCCATGGAAGCAGAAGGCTACCATATGATTTTCAGGGCCTTTACCTTAACACCCGTTGCATCCCAAAGTACGCATCAGAAGGCTGGGACCTCCTAGATAGTACTACTGACTAGGGGTGAGTGCTTGCAATGTTCAATACTCCGTCCATCATCCCCTTTAGTTTTGCTTTGTTCGCCTAACGTTGGCAGGGTAGGCCCAGACGTGGGTCCTTTGCTCACTTTACCACTGGATTCAAGCTAGCCTGACTGATGATGGCTGATTAGCCAGAAACCGGTCCCAGGATGCTTGTTTCCGGTCCAGGGAAGACATGGCTTGGCAGTTCGGGCTGGACTGTTCCCATGAGGCACAGGGTCAGACTGATTTACATATGGCAATGTCTGAACTGGGGTGGCGGAGTGAGCTAACGAATGATGATGGATTAAACCCAGATCAGTTGACTGGGGGTGAGTGCTTGCAATGTTCTACACTCCGTCCATCATCCCCTTTAGTTTTACCTACTAGAGGGTACTAAACCAGATAATTGCTTCTTCACAGAAACGTGGTTGCACATGGATGCCTCCCCACCTCTGGCAATTGCATTTCCAGAAGAATATAGAGTCATAAGACTGGGTAGATTGAATAAAAAAGGAGGAGGAATAGCCATCGCGGCTCGCACTCCCCTAAACATCAAATGTTTGAATCAGTTTCCACTCCCAGCTTGGAAATGATGGTGTTCAGGTTTGAGGTAGCCCACAGGGCAAATTGGACGGGAACTTTGGTCTATCGACCACCTGGCGACAAAAAAGATTTTAGCTC
The DNA here is from genome assembly GCF_964263255.1 of Lissotriton vulgaris. Classification (NCBI taxonomy): domain Eukaryota; kingdom Metazoa; phylum Chordata; class Amphibia; order Caudata; family Salamandridae; genus Lissotriton; species Lissotriton vulgaris. Next base: position 1,868,108,239 of record NC_141685.1, on the reverse strand, counting down.
ATTGCTTGTGGAAGGCCTAGCCCCCTTCACTCTTCAAGCAGATAACATTCTACAAGTTGGGGATTTTAATCACCATTTTGATATCCCTTCAGACCCAGACTCTAGCTGTCTGCCGGCGGCCATGGAATCTCTTGAACTCTTTCCAAAAGTATTTAGCCCTACTCATATAGCGGGGCACACACTGAATACCATTTTTTTCAATATCCGAACATAATAGTGGAACCAGCCATAGCTTTGACATGGATGGATCATTCTACCTCAAAATTCTCCTTGAAAACTCCAAATGATAGTGGTAAATCTCAGGTTGCTCTGAAATCTTCAAGACCTCGGAGGAAGGTTACTCTCACCTCGTTCACCCTCTTCTTCAACCCTCCGGCCATATTGGACTTTGATTATAGCGAGTCAGCTTTAGTAGCTCTGGGAGATTCACTTGCAAAGGTCTTTGACACTATTGCCCCACTAAAAGTAGGTAAGACTCAGGAAATAAAACTCTCCAGCACTTTGGCACACCGAAACCTTCATGAAAGAAAAATCCACTTGCAGAAAATGGGAAATCTAAGCTGGAAGAAGATAAACAAGTCTATAAAACCACTTTCAGAATATATGTAAAAAAATTGTAAGCCTGCTAGAAGATCCACCTTGGGGACAGAATCAGTGAAGTGAAAAACTCCTCAAAAGAGCTGTTTAAGATTCTAAAAGAATATACCAATCCTAGGATAAGCAGTCCCTCTACTCCTTCAACTCAAAAGCTCTGTGATGATCTTGCAGATCATTTCCAACAGAAGATCAACACAATCTATAGCTCCTTCAGTAATGAGGTTTTTTATCAAGTACAACAGTTGTTAATGCAGACAATCTAGATCCCACCCCTCTTTCACTGGAATCTTTTAAGTCAATTACTCCTGACCAAGTGCAGGCCCTACTAAATAAAATCGAAGCAGGCTCCCCTCTGGATCTTGCCCCCACATATTATTACATCTTAGGCCTCGGTCCTAACAGCACCTATTACAGATATGTGTAACCTCTCTTTAATGACAGCCACTCTCCCACGAATTGGAAGTCAGCCCGAACCAGACCAAAACTTGAAAAACCCTTGGCCGATCTTCAGGACCTGCAGAACTACAGACCTATATCATTACTTCCTTTCTTCTCCAAAATTATAGAAGCACTAGTGAATAATCAACTGACGGACTATTTAGAACTGAATAAATTGCTAGACCCCTCTCAGTCAGGGTTCCGTGCATCACATAGCACAGAATCAGCATTAACGGAAGTAACTGACACAATAAAGTTAGCTCTAGATAAGGGGGCCCCAACGATGTTGATCCTTCTAGGTCAATGGCATTTGACACCATCTCCCATCAGATCCTGTTTCAAAGACTGAGGGAGTTTGGTATTGGCGAACAAGTGTTAAAATGGTTTGAAATGTTTCTCTCTGAAAGAACGCATGTAGTGCAGCTGGACTTGTTTACATCACAGTCCATTATTCTCGACAAAGGGCTTATTAGATCATGTGGCTTTGAGACCATCTCCTATGCGGGTAACACACAATTGATTATCACAATTGATCCTGACCCTTCCATCACTAAGGACAAATTTAAGCTTGGATGACAGCAAACTTTCTTCAGCTCAATACAAACAAAAAAGAGATTCTCCTATTCGGAAAGGCAGACGAGATATGGTCTGCGTATTGGTGGCCTCCGGGACTGGGAGCCTTCCAGACTCCGAAAAAATGGGTGAAAAATCTAGGGGTCATACTGGATGATAAATTATCCATGGACGAACATGTGAAAAGCATCTCGGGGACATGATTTGGCCTGATGCGAATGTTGATTTTATAGCCGAGAGAGATATCGATGGGAACACCTCCCATCGATACCTCCCTCGGCTATAAAATCCCTAATTCAGGCACTGATAGTGAGCCAATTAGAATACTGTACCCACTTCTGGTAGGGATAAGGGAAGGACTTCTCTCAAGGCTCCTGGTGGTTCAAAACACAGCAGATCGCCTTGCTCTAAATCGTCCCCCACAATTGCCATCTGAGTCCCTTCGGCTCCTGCTCCACTAGTTGCTCATAAAAAACGAGCAGTGTTTAAGCTCCTACGTATGGTCTTTAAAGCACTGCAGGGGAAGGGACCAGTCTACCTAAAAAATAAATTAAAACCTAACATCCCCACCCGACAACTCAGATCCATCGATCAATTGTTACTGTGCCCTAGATGGATTAATAAAGCCTGACTGGGTGGTCGTTCTTTTTCCTCCCATGCCCCCCATCAATGGAACAAACAACCGTTCTACATTCATTCCTGCTCAAACGTCACTCATTTCAGAAAACTCCGCAAAACCTGGTTCTTAAATCTCTAACTTCACATGCTTTTGCTTCTGTTGCTTGATACTGCAGCGCAGAAAGATCCCCCTGGGGATGATTTGTTGCGCTTAACAAATAATAATAATAATAATGATAATAATATTATGCTCATTACAGTTCACCATTCTGCACAGTGCACCTTACCAACTGATCTACCTTACCAGCAGACACCCTTGGGTAGCTAATATAGCAATTTAGATAGCCCAGTGATTCAAGATAACTAAAATGAAAATGTGTTAATTTGAAGGTCACAAGTAATAATGAAACCTATAATTTACAGAGTTACTTTCCTGCAAGATAGTAAATGTAAATTGATACTTGTATAGCGCACTACTCACCCGCCAGGGTCTCAAGGCGCTTGTACGAATACCGCTGTGGAACCCATCCTGGCTTGCCCTGTGAGGCGTCCACTCCTGGGCACCCCCAAGGTGGAGGCCAGAAATCCTTAGCGTTGTGGGGGCCGTTGTGGAGATTAAGCAAGCTATTGCCCAGAGTTGCAGAGTGGGACTCCATGATTGGAATAGGCACCGAGACGAGAATTATCAGGTCCGTGGAATTTTGAGCCCAAGACCCGCCGAGGCAGGGAATTGAACCCTAGTCCCAGGCTAGACCTCTGCATCAGGGTCTGCCACTCTAACCATTGAGCCACACTTCTCCAAGGTGGTAACAATGTGACTAAAGCACAAATATATACATTTATGTATCGGAATATCATATGCAGTATTATCATCTGATTTAAAGATCATGCACCAAATATCTTTTACAAAAATATTGTCCCAATGGGTGTTGATTTGCAATTATTAACTCCTATCCGGAGATATTTTTGTAGGCGATATTGAGGAGAGCATTTTTATGTCAGACTACATTTTAACAACACTATTCTGGTACCACACCTTGTCGGCTTGTATGGACCCATATACTGGCCTAACTATTTTTTTTTTTTTTTTTTTATATCCTCATTTTGCGAATGAATGTATAAGGATTGCAATAGAGAACTTTAGGACTTCCACTTTTATTCCTTCACTCTTTTCTTATATTTTCAGGCCACATAGAGTACCCCTTTGGTGGAACTGTCCTGTTATAGTCCTCCTGTATCCTTTACCATATTCAATAATTCATGGCGGCAAGGAAGGAGAGCTAGCCTTTTTTGGCTACTCGATGGGAAATTATTCTCATCTGAATTATTGTCACCGCTTTAATCATCGGACAAGTTGTTTTAATCAGGTTTCTCTTGTGTATTAATTAGTATAATAGTTTTCCCAAATTTCCCAGAAGTTAAATTTTTTGGAGAGTTTCCCCTTTCTATCTAATTTGTTAATGGTAATAATGGAATTAAGCCAGTCTTCATGCAGCGGAGGCGTTGGCTTTACCCAGTTCAGACAGATCTCTCTTCTGGCAAGAAGTATCAAGACAAATAATAAATTTTCTTGTTTTCTGGTTAACCTCTCGTTACTTACATTTAGCTCAGTGCATATCCCAAAAATAATTAATGTTGTACTTACATTTAGGTTTGTTCCCAATGTCCGACATATCGTGTTACCTACTTCCTGCCAGAAGGGTTCCAATCGTGGGCATCTGTGAAACATATGTATGTCGTCTGCCTTCTCTAATCCACACTTGGGGCAGGATTTTATACTTGCTCCTTTGAATTTTGACAGTTTTTTTGGTGTCCAATATGCCCTATGCAGTGTGAATAAGTGATTTCGCTTTAGACGCGCTGGTTTAATGATATTCCAACATTTTTCACATGATTTCTTCCATAAGCTATCAAGTTCTGAGTCTATGATGTTTTTACTCCAAGTCGATTCCGATAATGAGACGTCATCATCTCCTGGCGTGATTATAGCCCAGTACCATATAGAGATTTCCTTTTTTATTGGGGAGGTTTTCATGATCTCTTTCTCTATTTCTACATTTCCCGTTTTTTTCTCCAACAGGGAGCTTGCCCAGCTTGTAAGTTGATAATATTTAAATTTTGAAAGGGTCCCGTTAGTAATTTCTGTAAGTTGTTCCCAAGGTGCTATTGAGTTCTCTGTCATCAGTTGTCCCCATTTGTTGATTCCTGCCATTCTTAGAGGAGTTGCTAGGGCATCTTTTAGGCATTCAGGTGTGCCTGGTGAGTCCCATATAGGAGCTGCATAGCTATAGTAAGGAATGTTTAATGCGCTTCTTACTTGATACCAGAGTTTTGCCATATTTTTTAGTATCTTTAATTTTATTTTTTTAAAGAATTTGGGATGTCCAAATTTAAACAGAAAATGGTCGACTTTATTTGTTAGTATTTGGAGATATTGAGGGTAAAAAACATAGCTGTTCACCAGTGATCTTGCATTCTTGAATTGAAAAGCTCTATAGTATTCCATAATGTCTGGACTGGCTATTCCACCTTGTAGTTTTCTTCTTCTCATTTTGTTCCAGGCAATTCTTGAGCCTTTTGACGCCCATATGAAAGTCGTTATATCTCCTTGTATTTTTTCAACTGGTTATTCTTAAACTCCAATGGTATGACATTAAAAAGGTAGGTAAATTTAGGAAGGATCGACATTTTCACCAAATTAGATCTTCCTATCATGTTTAAAGGTAGCTTATCCCATACCTTCAGAAGCTTTTTCATTTCTAACGAGATCCTACTCAGATTTATTTGGGGGATTTTTTCGAGATCTTTTACTAAGATTATACCCAAGTATTTTAATTTATCCTTTGTGTATGGGTTATTCTGTTGTGTATTCCAGCTCATTGATTCAGTTTTTGATTCATTTATTAAGTATCCAGATACCTTCCCAAACTCTGAAATTACCTTATTTATTGCTGAGGAGGAGTTTTGATAATTTCCTGTAAAAATCATTAAATCGTCCGCATATAAAGCCACTTTTTTAATCCAATCCTGATGTTTAAAAGGGATTATTGATTCGTTGTTTCTTAATGTGGCTGCCAAAGGTTCAATATATAGGTTAAAGAGCAAGGGAGACAAAGGACACCCTTGTCTTGTTCCTCTTTGTATTGTAAAATTATTAGTTAGACTCCCATTAACTAGGATTTTTGCTCTCGGGGTTCTATAAGTCTCAGATATTAGTTGACTAAAATTTTGACCCAGGTTATATTTATTGATAAGTCTGTTTAGAAATGACCAGTTAACTCGATCGAACGCTTTAGCAGCGTCAAAAGTTATTATTGTGAGGGGGATTTTTTCACTGGTAGCTAAGTCAACTGCTGCAAAAAGTTCGTGGGTTAGGTTAAATATTTGCCTCTCTTTTATAAAGCCCTTTTGGTCTGGATGTATCAATTTTGGCATTACCCGAGCTAATCTGCCTGCTATTATTTTTGTGAAGATTTTATAATCACAGTTTAGTAGGGATATGGGTCTATATGACTCACAGACTGTGGGGTTTTTTCCTGGTTTTAGAATAAGACTTATAATGGCATCATGCCAGGTATCCGGAGTTTTTTCTTTTTCCCTATATATTTTGTTTAGTAAACTTGTTAGAGGGGGGGTTATAACTTCTTTTAATGCTGAGTATAGTTCGTTTGGAAGAGCGTCAGGCCCAGCGGCTTTCCCTTTTTTCAAAGATTTCAAGACTGATTTTACTTCTTCCATTGTAATTTCTGCGTTTAGTTCTTCATTTTCCAGGTCTGATAATCTCGGCAAATTTAGAGAGTCCAGATATTCTTCTAATTGCTCTGGAGTAGAGGAGGAATCTTCCATATACAGATTTGAGAAGAAATGTTCAAATTCCTGCCTGATTTCTGACTCTTCAGACGATGTCCCAGGCTGATTGCTTAGTTGTATTTTGTCTATTTTGTTTCTAGTCTGTTCCGTTTTAGTTTTCCAGGCCAGTAATTTTCCGCATCCCTCACCGTACTCGTGAGTGGCAAGTTTACTAGCTTCCCACTTAGTTCTAATTCTGTCTTCGAGGTAATCTGCTAGCATTCCTCTTAGATCTTTTCTTTCCTTTTCCAATGTATTTCTTGTTTCTAGGTTCGGTTCTGTGTTAATCCGTACGTCTAATTGACTTATACTTTCTTCCTTTTCTTTGATCTCTTGCTTGGTAAGTTTTGCTCTGTGGGCCCCCAGGCTTATAAGTTTGCCTCTGATGGTTGCTTTGTAAGCATCCCAGGTAATTTGCTCTGAGGTACCTACTTTATTATCCTCGAAGAAATTTGCTGAGGTTATGTTCAGATCTTCCCTTATTTTTGGGTCCAGAAAGAGAGTGCGATCTATTGTCCATCGAAATTGAGATTTCTTTATTTCAAAGTGCACTGTTATTTGAACCGCTGAGTGGTCAGACAAGTGTTCGGGCAAATGCTCCAGAGCTTTGATGCTTCTATGAAAATCTTTACTAATCAGAAAATAGTCAATTCTGGACTTGTGACCTAGTTTTTTGTTATGTAGGGTAAATGGGTGCTCCTTTTTCCCTTTCTCTCTCCACATATCGATCAGTTCTAAGTCTCTTTTATAAATGTTAAGCCATTCTCTCATTTTTGGTAAATTTGATTGCCTTCCTGGAGGGGATCTATCTAAATTAGGATCTATCATAATGTTAAAATCGCCCCCGAGCAGAATTGGGTCGGATGTTGTTAACAGCTCTGAGTACAAGTTTTGTAGAGGGTTTGAATCATCAATATTTGGACCGTAATATCCCGCTATTATTAGGTTATTTCCATATATCTTCACTCTTGCTACAGCCCATCTGCCTTTGCTGTCTACTGTTTTCTGTATAATTCTTGCATTAAGTGTTTTTTTAAAGAGTATTGCAACTCCCTTTATATTGCAATTTTGGTTTGTACAGACGTAAGAATCTATCCAGTTCAACGACTTTATTATATGTTCCCATTCTTGGCTTAAAAGATGGGTCTCTTGTAGAATGATGACTTCACTATCCACTAATCTTAGATATTCAAAGATTCTCCTCCGTCTACTCGGTGTTCTGAGCCCATTTACATTCCATGATAAGATTTTGAAGTCTTTCACTGATTTAGACATGGCCTTTTCTTTTTGCTAAGTTTTTATTCCTGATTTCCATTCATTTATCGTTCTCTTGCGCACTCCATTGCTTCGTTCTTGAGGATACTTTTTTTCAGTTTTTTCCCTAGTTTGCTCCCCACCCATGGTGTCTTTTTTACTTGATTTTATATTTTTTCTGTGTTTATCTTCGCCCACCCCGAGGAAGCCTCCCTTCCTTCTTTTGGGCGTTATGTTCGCCCTGTTCGAGATCCACACTTTGTCTTTTTTAACGTTACCTATCCTTATAATTATGTTGCAGTGCGTAGCTTAGTCTTAATCTGTTCAATGAGTTCCTCCACCTCACTTGGTTCTCTGATGTTATGCATTTTGTTCTGCCACATGATTCGCAGTGCGGCGGGGAATCTCATTTGGACCGTTGCTCCTAGGGTTTTCAATTCGGCCATATATTGACCTAACTCCCATTGCCTATCTTGTGTGGCTTTTGACATATCCGAACGTATCCTAAAGGTCCAGTTGTCTTTCTTTAGGGAGCTGCTTTTTAGACCTTCACTTAGGATTCTCTCTTTTAGAGTGTATGTTTTGAAATTTATTAAAATCCTTCTAGGCGTCTTTCTGTCTCTACTCTTTCTGAATGGATCTCGGTGTACTCTTTGAATATCGTCACTCAAGTTTAAATCCTTTGTCCATGGAAAGAATTCTTCAAGCAGAGAGATAGAGAAGTTCTTTATGTCTTGCCCTTCTAGATTTTCAGGTACATTTAAAATCCTAAGGTTATTTTTTCTTGCCTGGTTTTCAAGGGATTCCAGTTTTTCTTTGGTGGCTTTATCCGAGCCCCTTAATTTCCTTATCTCTGACTGGTTAGATTCAACTCTTTTATTGAGGGACACCACCTCTGATTCTATTGCAGCCACTCTATCGCCCAGTGAATTCAGCTTTTGTTCTAAGGTCTCGCATACTTCCTGGATCTTGGCCTGATTGGACTCGGATACCAAGAACCTTTCTTTCATCTCTCCTAGAACTTTCTCCATGAAACTCTCCATGAGTTTTCCAGTTTGCTCTAGGAAAGATTGAGGAGGAGGATAGTCAGGGGGACAATTGGATGTACTTGCGGCAGATTCAATTACGGTAGTTTCGGGACGTTTAGATACATTCTCAGGAGTTTCCGTATTTTCACTTTGTATAATTATATCGCTAGTTGATTCCGTACTCATTTTTGAATCTTTATCAATCAGGTTTTTGGGAGATTCTTCAATTTGGGGGGGTAGCAGAATGTGAGGGCTTTTTCCCACTATTTGCAGGGGTTGTTGCACTTTAAAAAATGATCTCAGTGAGGGTGTGATCTTAAGTTTGTGCTCAGAGAGGGCTCCTGTTTTGTCTGGTTTTGGTTTGGGTTGACGCTCTAGCTCTCTATTAGTAGAGCTTTTCTTGTATTTTTTCTGAATAGGCAGGGTTACTTGTTTAGGAGGTTGTGTATAACTTCTCTTAGAAAACTGCCTATTTCTAAGGCAGTAGCTTGATATCACTCCACCTCCTTTCTCAAGTTCTGTTTTTTTCCCCCGGTCCTTCCCCTCTGCCTCAGATTTTGTCTTTGAAAACAACTCAAACACTCCTGCTCCACTGCCCTCTAAGCAGTTATCCTTTTCAGCCTCTATCTTTTGTTCAACCTGGTGTTCACCTTCCTTACACCCTTCTATTAAATCCAGTGCAATCCTCCCCTGGCTATTTTCAACCCCTCGTACCTGGCTCATGTGGCTGCAGTAGAGGCAAAAACCTGACTTGTCTTCCTTGCTTCTCTCGCTCCACAGCTCAATCTGCTCGCTCTCTGGATGAGAACGCCAAGTATTTTCCAAGAACGGGCCGCCTCTTCTCCTGTGGAATTCCCTACTATCTTGCCTGCCGACGCTCCCTTGATTTCCCCGGCAGTCCTCCCCTCTGTGCCTCCAACACCTCGGCAAATATTTTGGGTAACCCACTTTGTTAGCGCTGGTGCTGCAACTGCCGCTGCCGCTGCCGTCTTTGCCCCGGAAGTGGAAGCTCACTCTTCCCTGCGCTCTCCGGCAGTTGCGCTGGGCCCCCGAGGCTGCTGCCCATCTGTGTGGGGCGTCCGTTGTGGCCGTTGTGGCGTTTAACCTGCACTGCCCAGCTCGGAACACCCAGGGTCAGGACTGAAGCAAAACCAGGATCAGAGACGGGTCGCGTCCATACCTCGCTACCCCCGTCAATTCCGCCGGGAGCTGAGTCCGTTCCGCTGCTCGCGAATGCCTTCCCCCGGTATTTCTCCTCCTCCTGTGGTATGTCGATGCTCAGTTACTATTATCAATTGTCCATAGCATTATTTTGGGATAGGTTTATTATTTCGTGTTATCAATCCCGTCTGCAAGTGTGGAGCTCCCGACCGGACTTCCTAGCCGGCCGCCATCTTCCCCCCACTGCAAGTGTGGAGCTCCCGACCGGACTTCCTAGCCGGCCGCCATCTTCCCCCCTTTGCAAGTGTGGAGCTCCCGACCGGACTTCCTAGCCGGCCGCCATCTTCCCCCAACACAGCAGATCGCCTTGCTCTAAATCGTCCCCCACAATCGCCATCTGAGTCCCTTCGGCTCCTGCTCCACTAGTTGCTCATAAAAAACGAGCAGTGTTTAAGCTCCTACGTATGGTCTTTAAAGCACTGCAGGGGAAGGGACCAGTCTACCTAAAAAATAAATTAAAACCTAACATCCCCACCCGACAACTCAGATCCATCGATCAATTGTTACTGTGCCCTAGATGGATTAATAAAGCCTGACTGGGTGGTCGTTCTTTTTCCTCCCATGCCCCCCATCAATGGAACAAACAACCGTTCTACATTCATTCCTGCTCAAACGTCACTCATTTCAGAAAACTCCGCAAAACCTGGTTCTTAAATCTCTAACTTCACATGCTTTTGCTTCTGTTGCTTGATACTGCAGCGCAGAAAGATCCCCCTGGGGATGATTTGTTGCGCTTAACAAATAATAATAATAATAATGATAATAATATTATGCTCATTACAGTTCACCATTCTGCACAGTGCACCTTACCAACTGATCTACCTTACCAGCAGACACCCTTGGGTAGCTAATATAGCAATTTAGATAGCCCAGTGATTCAAGATAACTAAAATGAAAATGTTTTAATTTGAAGGTCACAAGTAATAATGAAACCTATAATTTACAGAGTTACTTTCCTGCAAGATAGTAAATGTAAATTGATACTTGTATAGCGCACTACTCACCCGCCAGGGTCTCAAGGCGCTTGTACGAATACCGCTGTGGAACCCATCCTGGCTTGCCCTGTGAGGCGTCCACTCCTGGGCACCCCCAAGGTGGAGGCCAGAAATCCTTAGCGTGGTGGGGGCCGTTGTGGAGATTAAGCAAGCTATTGCCCAGAGTTGCAGAGTGGGACTCCATGATTGGAATAGGCACCGAGACGAGAATTATCAGGTCCGTGGAATTTTGAGCCCAAGACCCGCCGAGGCAGGGAATTGAACCCTAGTCCCAGGCTAGACCTCTGCATCAGGGTCTGCCACTCTAACCATTGAGCCACACTTCTCCAAGGTGGTAACAATGTGACTAAAGCACAAATATATACATTTATGTATCGGAATATCATATGCAGTATTATCATCTGATTTAAAGATCATGCACCAAATATCTTTTACAAAAATATTGTCCCAATGGGTGTTGATTTGCAATTATTAACTCCTATCCGGAGATATTTTTGTAGGCGATATTGAGGAGAGCATTTTTATGTCAGACTACATTTTAACAACACTATTCTGGTACCACACCTTGTCGGCTTGTATGGACCCATATACTGGCCTAACTATGTAAGTATTGTGAGTTAAAGTACATGCTGCAAAAGAGTGTGACTTTTTCAAATGTGACTTGCTGTAAGTCCCTACCAGTATCTGTAGTCTAGACCCCTCTACCCAGAAGGTGGGTAGAGGGGTCTAGACTATAGGACAGTTCTTCTCACTTTTATTTGCTAAATTCTCTTTGTACTGCCAAATGCCTCTTTCCCACAATTTCTGCCCATTCCGTGAGCCTAGGACAATGCCATTTAATGTGATGCCCCGTTTTCCTTTCCATAATGCGTTATTCAGGATACTGTGATTATTTTTGATGTATACAACTTTTTGTTGAATGTTATCGTTATTGGTGTAACATGTTCTATGCTTCAAAACAAACAAATGATCTTCTTACAAATAGTATATGATGATGCATTTTAGTAGGCCAATGTAGTCCTACAGATGCGTTCTTGATGTATGCAACTGTTCGTAAACTGTAATTGTTTTGTGTATAACATTTTCTGTGTGCTAAAACAAATGCTGTTTCTCACAGATGATGTATGATAATACATTTCAGTAAGCTAATGATGTCCTAATTGTGTGCATTTTCCAAACATGTTCTCGTGCATGTCATGTGAAAAAGAAACCTATTTTCACAAGTTAAAAAAAAAATGTGAGTGTTTCTACAAAAAGGCATGTCAGTCATGACTTTATTCTTATTTACTAATAGCTATAAAAGTGTTCAATATATATCATCGAAAAAACCTAAATACATAATTTGGCTCTTCAAGTCCATATAATCACACTCACAATAACAATTTAAGTATGGATTAAAACTAGTTATTAGTTTCATAAAAGCCATGCTAAAATCATCTAAATTTCGTGTTTGCTAAAACAATTCATAGATCGCGTAAAAGTGCTCTAACTTTCATGGCCGGCATGATGAAAGTTGAGACTGCAACACATATTTCTGGGGTACCCAATTGCTGGATCAGCATAGCCATTCTACGTTGTCTTTGATTCAATTTCCTTAAAAAGGCGCTTAATATAGATCCCTCTCTTCTTATTGTAAAACTTGCAAAAGAATGGAAAGTGCAAAGTGCTTTCTTTAGATATCAATTGCATGGCCAATGTATCAATGTTACTTGCCAATCGTTTTATTTAGGGAAAATTACCAATCTATGAACGATGTCACATTTTAATCTGACATATATCTCTGTTGGTTGTTGGTCACAACTTTAAGATACGGTTGTAGACCTTCGCTTACCAATAACACCGTGTATGAAATAACACTAACTTTACCAGATTCGACCTGAAATCTCTCTTCCTTAAACATGTTTAAAAAGAAGGATCTGAAGAAACTCTGTTTTGCTAAAAGCAGCGAGGTAGGGAGAATCACTGAAAAACTGTGCTCTACTTAACCTTTAACATTGTGTACTAATATATTTGAGCCAGGGCATGTCCAGTGCTCGGTCCCAGGCCAAGCAATCTTTCAGAATTAGTCTATTAAATGAAGTTTCATCTTACGTCCATAACCTGTGCTGTAAAAGAAGTAGTGTTATGCTGACTAAATCAGCCAGGTGGCTCAGACCTAGTTCTTTGTGGCATCCATATTTAGCGCAGGAGGATGGAAATGCATCCTTCGCAGGCATTCCTTTTTTTCTAGTTCCAAGGTCTTAACTTTAGCAAAGGCCCAAACTCCCACCCATAAGTTGCTATTGAAGTGCACTTCAATTGATATATTAAGCTCATTTCCTGCAGGGGCTTCATACCTAATTTTACAGAGGAACGACATAGTAATGCTAGGGCTTTCTCAAATCGGTGTTTTCTGGCATTGAGTAGGTGTTTCCATGCTCCTCGAAAACATCAACGAACCCCCCCCCCCCCCCGATTATGTGAAATAGGCGGCCTCAGGTATACTTACTGCTCCCAGCTTGAATTGTTTACACTTGGTAGGCCTCTGTTTATATATCATTATACAAGTCCCCCAAATTAATCATGAGGTTCAAGCCAGGCATGAACCCCACAAATGCCTTTAAGCAAAGAATGCGAGCCGTTAGAGGTGCAAGCCATTATTATGACATAATCAGTATAAAGCAGGGTGGGTGTTATGTTCCTGCGCTCTCCACCAATGCCCCTTCAATGTTGTTTATGTAGAGTGTGAACAAGAACGTCGCTATGACAGCCTGGCCCTCTCCTCCCCTGAATTATGGTGAACTTCGTTGAACAGACTCCATTCATGCCATATCTACCATTTACAGTTGTACCTCTATACATTTCTCTGAGAAGGGTGATGATTCAGGGCTCTATTTCCATATCCCCCATCCAGTGCCATAACTTTCTATGATTTCCAAGGTCGAATGCGCTTGAGACATCCATGAAGGCAAGGTGCAAATGTGCCTTTATCACCTGTGGACATTTTCCAATTAATAACTGAAGGTTCAAACATTGTTCAACCGCCCCAATTCTTTTGTGAAACCCATATAAAATATTGGAGCGTAGATGGCGTTCCTAAACCCTTGTTTCCAGCCTGGACAAGATTATTCTTCCAGTAACCTGAACAAGTGAGTCCTGCAATGAGATTGGATGGTACCACTTTAGAGCCCGGCTGTCTCCTTTTGTAGGTCAAGCGTAAGCGTACAACCTTTTGTATACTTTAGTATACATATATCTCTGTGGGCCAAATGTCATTCCTTGCTTCTCAATTGTTTGTTTCAATATCCTTTAAAAATCCTTTCTTACTAGTGGCCAGTCCTGCCTCTTTGTCCCTCCTTTTTCCTCCAAGGAGCAGGGACTTAGTACAATATAATTATACTTTGTTCTGTTGATCTGCTCGTGGGGGGACTATTTTATTATGTTTTCAAACTTCGAGTTACACTGTGGCTGCTCAGACCGTTAGCTGCTTACATTGTATTGCAGCAATCACACTTACATTTACTTCCATGTGGCTGGCATCCTTTTATAGTCTTCCCAAAGGCAGCTCCCAGGTTGGCTTGGAATGCAGGCAATTAATTATTTTTTATTTGCTTACTGTTACCATGGTGGCACTCGAGCTTTAGCTGTAAACATCGTAAGTTAAAGCGTGGGTGCCCTGATTGCTTAAAAAGTAAAGAAATAGAAAAAAAGTTTTTCTATTTATTTTCTTTTTAAGCAATCGCGGCACACGCGCTTTAGCTTACGATGTTTACAGCTAAAGCTCGAGTGCCACAAAGGTTTGTTTAGGACTTTTGTCCTGATCTGGCAGTTAAAACTCGCTTTCCTAATGGAACATTTGTGCTTCTTGCAACCACAACCCGCAGTGCTTTGTGTGTTTTCAAAGCATCTAAACATGTTGCAGGCGTAAATAACACAATCGTCTAAAACAACTGTGTAGGTTTGCGCGCCCACTACCATACTTTCAAATCCACTGCCCACGTAAATCTGACTTGAATAACACATTAGAGCGCAACGCTGAGAAAAACAGCAATCCGCGCATTGCTGTGTGATAATTAATGTCTCACTTCGGACAACAACGAAACGTTTGTCCGTTTCATGGTTTTTCTGAAGCAGGCAGCATATTGTATATTTTTTCTATCTGATGAAGTGTGTTAACAATTCACGCCAATTAATGGATTGAAAATACACTTTCCAGTTGCATGTGTCAGCAGTAACCATTGACCTTGTCTAACGTCAGAACCCTGAGTGAATCTGCTGTTTCCATGCAATAACGGGTAGTAGCAGTAGTAATGCTTAAGCTGCGGTAGTGTGCAAATATAGCCACAACCCTGCTATACCCATTTGTGTAGGCAGTGGGTAGCCCTTCCCTTCCCTCTTTCAGGTTCTCTAGGTCCCTGTTTTTATGAACTTTAGAGGTTCATGACATGACTGGCAGGCAGATATGCAAACAAGCTACAACACTAGTCTTACCCCATCTTAGATCACTTGTTAATGTACTGATAGCTAAATATGTTCTTCTGGCATACACCTATGTGTAAGGCCAAAATGCAATGCACAGGCTGGTGACTGGGGGGAGCTAGGGTCAGAGAGTCTCTTTTAGAATGTAATGTGCAGACTGGAAGGTGCCAGTCAACTAGCAGCTTCTCCCCCCGCCTTTGGGTTCTCTGGAAATGTCAGGGTGCATCCACAGTGCACCAAACGCACAGGCAGAAGGACTGGTGCGCAAGGCAATACAACTACTATCAGCAGATGTGAGATAACTCTGTAACAACATCACATAATAATAAACAGTAACCCAGTGACAATTGAATCCACTGGTTACAGTGATTAATCCTTTATATGGTACACATTGATATATATTGTGAATCTACATGCAGTGCCAGGGAGAGGGTATGATGCACATTGTGCCACAACATTAGCATGAAAGTTGGGAACCTTTGTGTTCTAGAAAGCCATGATGATGACAGATTTCTATGGTAAAACAAGCAGCATATGTGCAGTCATCAGATTAAAACAACAAAAGGCGATGGGTGGACTGTTGCAAAAGGCTTGGACAATGATAGTTGCTTAGGACTGTATTCCAGTTCATTGTATTGTTTACCCATTCTACCCCTCCAGCCGGGGTGCGACTATATGCAAATCAGTCTTGGCTTTTCTCCAGTAGGGATAGTTATTCGGGACTGCGAGGCATGTCCTATCTGAACGTAAGCAATGCCAGGCGGTTTCAGCCTTTTTGGGCCTCATCAGTTATGTGCAGCTAGGATCTTATTGCACGAGGAGCAAGGGACCCAGGCCTTGGCATGAATGCTCATGTACCTATCTAGAGGGGACTTGACCTGTCAGTTCAGGTTTGGCCATTCCTATTTAAGTAGGACCAAGTCTGATTTGGATATGGCTGTCTTTTATCCTGGAATCCAACTAAGATTACTTTTCAGTTGCTTAGCTTAATTGAATCAATTCATCGATCGCTGTTTAGTTCGAGCCTTGGCAGTGCATGCTCTGTAAGGCATGCTGTATTTGAGTAGGGACTTGAAGCCCATCCCACTCTCTGCCCATTTTTTTCATTGGCTTGTGTCATTGTCCATCATAAATGCTAACTTCTGGTTTGTTTATAAACTTGTCAGTCCCTCCTCAGTACTGCCGTGTCTTCATTTGTAACCCTCCATGAGCACTGGCCCTTTTACTTCTGTTGTTACACGGTGTGTCATCTTTAGTCTGTAAGCACTATTTTCTTTAATGAGTTTCTCCTAATACATGTCCAACATGCTTTCTTGTAACATTCAACGTGGCAGGCCCGCTTTCACTTTCCAAGCAGCCCCGGACAATGGCCGCTTCTTTGAAATGAAACAGGTCTTGCACTTAATAGAGTTCGAGCTATTGGCATTATATGACAATGCCTTTTATTCATATGTTAATGATCAAAACAGATAAATCAAAGGCATTGTCATTTACAATGCCAATAGCTTAAACTCTCGCAAATGCAAGACCTATTGCATTGCAAATGATTGTTATAGATTGGAACAATTAATGATTTGGACCAGATATCTAGCTTACTGGACCTGCAATCTGTTCTCAAAACGTTAGTGAAAAGATGGATACCATAAATTAATGTTGGACTTGAAGAGATCCATTGGGATCCCATCAGGTCCTGGTGCTTTCCCACAGTGGCTGTTATTAATAGCGGCAACCACCTCCTCTACGGAGAGTTTAGATGTTAAAGAATTGTCCTTAACTATTGAGCAGAAAAATGTACCTAACTCCCCTGATGTGCTTTGGACTTGAAAGTGATATCACAGTAATTGTTGCTAAAATAACATACCCAATTGTCGGAGGTAATAGCAATCTTAATTTTTAGGAGCAATTGTAAGTTTTATTCATGACATCCCAGAAGACTGCGCTGTGTCTCAATTAGCTGGCCTTGACTAACTCCGCCCCAGCCTCCTCTTTAATTACTTTCTCTCTGATTTAGTATATACTTGTAAAGACACATCACATGTGTATCTCTAGTGGGCTTATTTGGTGTCTTCGTCAGGGTTCTGTGTGACCTGGTGCTATTGCCATTAAACCACCCTAGTGGTGGTGGTTTACAACTCTACTCTTACAACTCTATAGGTTTTTGTTAGAATGTGTTTATTGAATTTTATTTAAAGGAAAAGAGAACTGCTACAAACAGAGCCAGCCCTCCCAGGGACCACCATGTCTGGGACTGATTATCAATAAAGCAGATTTTTTGTTTTAAATGCAGCCCGTTTTCCTTGAAGGAAAACGGGATGCATTAAAAAAACGTTTTCATTTAATTTTTTAAGGGCAGGCAGTAGTCCCTGGGACCCCTGCTTGCCCTTAAAAAAATATTTCACTTGTATTTGCGAAGATGAAGGGGTCTCCTTGGGGACTCCTTCCCATTTGCAAATGCATTGCCACCACTTGAAGTAGGTGGAAATTGCGAGTGTTTTGAGACCGCAATTGCAGTTGAAAAACATTAGTACATTGTTTTGAAACTTGCTATTTGGAAGGGAACGGCCCTTCCAAATAGCGAGTCGCAAAACCTATTTAGCGAGTCACAAACAAATTGCGACTTGCGATAGGCTATGTACATTGTCCAATATGTTTTTGCATGCGCAAACGGGTTCCATAGTGATCTATAACCCTGCAACATAGAGGTGAACAAATGTTTCCCGCTATATTGGCATCCAGACAGCTCAATTGGCCGTTCAGTAAGATTCAGTGAGTCATCAAAACGGCTTCATTATTAAAAGATGCCAATTGTATAAATTCTGCTCCTCATAACACATTGAGGGAAAGGAAACGATTTGCTGTTACAATGTGTATGCCTGAAACACCAATTGGTGGCTTAAATAATCCATCCACGCCATCTTCGTTCAGTCTGGATAACAACCATTTCACCACATTAGCAGTCCTGATATTTAAGATACCTCAGTCACTTGTGCATGTTTAGGCCCGCTGCCCATCCATTGGACTCTTTGTGCCATGATTACTTCAATAGAAAGGAAATTAATATGCCTTGTTCTTTTCTCCAGCCTACGTATTGCCTTGTTTTGCGGGTTCTCTCAGTTTTCTCTTCGGGCAGGTTTTAGGGCAGGTACATTCAGTAGTACCTGTCAGGTTTCATCGAGGCACCTGCCTGAATGTTTAACATGAAGACTACATTGCCCTTGAGTCTACGGGAGTTGGACTACTACTCCCATGATCCTTCAGAAACCGGATATAGCCCGGCTTGACTGGAGAGCCTGCGTACCTGATTTTGACCAGTGGAGCGGGAGCGGCTGCTCTCGCCTTGCCTTTCTGTTACCGTTGTTCCTGTCCTCGCTGCTGGAATCTCCGTCCGGAGTGAGGTATTCTTCAAACGGGTACTGTTTCATTTGCCGTTATGTGCACGGAGCGTCTTGCTCTGGTAAAGGCGGCAAGTTCGGTTTTGATCTTTGTGTTTGTTCTCGGCACGCTATCATTTATCGGAGCTTATTCGGGATTCGAATGGCTCTCTGTTTCTTTTGTGTTCTAGCTTGGCAATAACCTTTGCTGGCTTCGGTGGCGGAGTGCAGGGGGAATTATCTCTGCATTGCCGTCACGAAGACGGGGCTCATTACTATATACTCTTTTTGGATTACAAATACCAAAGCGGACAGCGGTGGCAAGTTACCACGCCCTACCGTGTTTGGGTTACAGCAAAGAGTCGCAAGGATATATTTACTGTAAACTATCTATTGCGGAAGAGGTATTCTGTTTTGAGTTAGGAATAGAAAAGAACCTTTTCTCTGGGGCAATTGCATCAGTTTGCTTGTTTCTTTTTCTTTGGCTTCGGAAATCCGATTGCTACTTATGTTATCACGAACTCCCCAGGTGTATATAGATACAGACATTACTTCAGCGTTAGAGGGTATGTATCTAGCTGACCCAGTGTATATGAGTATACCGTTTTGTGCTGGATGTGTCTGTTAATATCTGTCGTTATACTTTGTAGGAATGGAAGGTGTCTTGTGAGAGCTAACAGCAGGGAAGAAGAGAAAACAACAAAGGCACAGGTGACCTCATTGTCTTTTAGCGAGAATGCAAAGAGAGTAGGTTTACGTGCTGTATTTAACCTACTGTGTATTTTGTTTTACAGCTTCCCTTTCCCTGCAGCTCCCTTCCTTTCCCTTCCCAGGTTTTTCCCCCTTTGGGGTTTTTTCCCTCGCCGTATCACTTGAACACCCTGTGATCATATTCGGGGTGTTCGAGAGGTCCGGAAGTGGAGCTTTGTTCCTACATACGAATCCTGCAGAGTGGAGTCCTGACAGAATCAGGTACCCAAGTATTGTACTCTGCCCGGTTCGTGTGTAGCAACAATGGCGTCCATGGAGGATGTGTTGCATGCTCTGGTGCTAGTCCAGCAGGAGTTGGCTTCATCCAAAGCAGAGACTGCTGCCTTAAAGGACAAGGTGGAACAGGTTTCTAGAAACCCCTTTAATGCCTCTTCCACTGCACCTGCCATACAGGTCTCGGTCCATCCGCCCATTCCTTTGGCCAATCCCGAAAGGTTCTCATGTGATCCTCGTAAGGTCCAGGTGTTTTTGACTCAGGTGTTAATGCACTTCTCATGCAAACCAGCTTCTTTTCCTACGAACCACTCCAGAGTGGCTTTCAACATTTCATATCTGGTAGGGGACGCAGCCAATTTGGCGGTGCCATTAGTTAAGAATAACAATGCCATCTTGTCCGATTGGTCCTCGTTTAGAACTGAATTTGAAAAGGTGCTCGATCGTATCGTAGGGCAACTACATTTAGCGCAGACAAGGACTCCTAGAGTTGAGACAAGGGAGGAGTGACTTAATGACGTACTTGACCACATTCAACAGATTAGTAGCTGAATCAGAATGGCCTGAGGAGAAAAGGATGTTCCTTTTCTATCAGGGGTTAAAGGAGGACCTAAAGGACGTGGTGGCTCAGATAGACCCTCAGCCAACCACGTGCGTGGATATGATTAACCTGACGTTAAGGTTAGATAGCAGGATGTCAGAGAGAGGGGGAAACAGGAGAAGATGGGAAAGAGGATCGGCTGGTTTTGATCGCTCCCCTCGTAAGGCATTAGGGAATTCGGACAACAACCCTGAACCCATGGAAATCGGAGCCCTTAGAGAGCCTTTGACCAAAGAAGAGAGAGAGGTTAGGAGAACTCAAGGGTTGTGTATATACTGTGGGAAGAAGGGACATTATGTCAGAGAATGTCCCTCCAAACCCAAGACGTCCGGCAATTGGAATAAGAGTAAGAGAGTGGCAGTGTCATCCACTATGCCAGATATGGACAAAACAGGGCCTCTCAGTACAGAAATAGAAGAGAAAAAGGATTGGAAGCTCACTTCTCTATCCACTGTTGGAATAGGAGAAACTGAATCACATTTGTTGATAGGGATGACTCTGGAATGTGAAAACGAGTACCATCATGTTACAGTTATGATAGATTCAGGGGCAACTGGCAATTTCATAGATGATGGGCTGGTGTCTCGTCTGGCTCTCCCCCGCATTCCGAGAGAAACACCCGAGGATGTTTTGGCGGTGGACGGGCAACCATTGAAGTCAGGTCAGATAACAGAGAGAACAAGAGAGGTAGTGTGGCTCACTGGTTAGAGGTGGCAGACCCGAGAGCAGAGGACGGCCCGGGACCAGGGTTCGATTCCCGGCGCGGCAGGTTTCTGGACCAGGGTCAGCGGACTCGATAATTCTCTCGCCTTGGTGCCCACTCTGATCAGCGATCACACTCGGCAACTCTGGGCATTAGCTTGCCTCATCTTCACTAACTGCCCCACCAGACCGCCGGGGATGCCTGGTCTCACCCTGGAGATACCCATTAAGGGACCATCTCTCAGGGAAGCCAGGAAGGGTTTCGCAGCGGTCGAAGCGCCTTGGGACCCTACGGGTAAGTAGTGCGCTATATAAATGCCAATACATACATTTACATTATCCGTGGTAGTGTAGGAGAACATTCATTCTGAGCTCATATCTTTGAACATTATTGCAGCACCTCAGTATGAAGTGATTCTTGGTATGCCTTGGCTCTGCCACCATAGTCCTGTGGTAGACTGGAAAAACAAAAAGGTCCAGTTTTTGCCAGAATACTGTCGGAATCATGTGGTGCCATGTTCATCCACTCATGTTGTGGTATTGACCACTCCCTATATGGCGGCAACAGCGGTAGAAACAAATGTTACGCTTCCAGATGAGTACAGCCACTACAGTGATGTGTTCAGTGAAAGCAAGGCCGAGACATTGCCTCCCCACAGGGAGTATGATTGTCGTATAGACATGGTAGAGGGGGCGACGATCCCTTCCTGCAGGGTGTACACCTTATTCGTGCCAGAAACGACTCATCTGAAGAAGTATATTGATCACTACCTGCATTTGGGGTTTATCAGACCATCCCGATCTCCGGCAGCCTCACCACTGTTTTTCATTGCTAAAGGCAACAGGGATCTGAGGGCTTGTGTGGACTATCGTGTCTTGAATAAAAACACCATCACTAACCGTTACCCTCTCCCCCTCATTTCCGTTTTGCTTGACCAGGTGAGGAAGGCAAAGATCTATACCCGTTTGGACTTACGGGGCCTATCACCTGGTCAGGGTGCGCGAGGGGGATGAGTGGAAAACGGCCTTCAAGACGCGATACGGTCTTTATGAATATTTGGTGATGACTTTTGGGCTTTGTAATGCCCCTGCAGCTTTCCAATTCTTCATAAACGACGTGCTGAAGGACTTCGTAGATCACTTTGTAGTAGTATATATAGACGACATCCTGATATACTCCCAGGAGGTGTCTTGTCATACAGATCAAGTGTGGAAAGTCCTGGAAAAACTGAGGGAACACCGTCTGTATGTGAAACTGAGCAAGTGCGAGTTTGGTGTCCGTGAGGTGGAGTTCCTTGGTGTGAATCTCACCCCTAATGGGTTACAAATGTCTGAAAGGAAGGTTCAAGCAGTTCAGGATTGGCCAGCACCCAAGAATGTGAGGGAGGTACAGAGTCTTTTGGGGTTTGCGAATTATTATCGCCGTTTCATAATGCAGTTTTCACAAAAGGCGGTCCCCATAACCAGGTTGTTAAGGAAAGGAGCACAGTTTGTATGGACCAGAGAGGCTGATGAGGCATTTACGACTTTGAAAAGAGCTTTTGTTACTGCTCCTGTGTTGGCACATCCAGCACTAGAACATCCCTTTGTGGTAGAAGCAGACGCTTCAGATGAAGCGATAGGGGCTGTGTTATCTCAGAGAGATTCGCTCACCTGACAGCTTCATCCGGTGGCATACCTCTCTAAAAAGCTGAGTCCTGTGGAAGCAAATTACACCGTAGCCGAACAGGAACTCCTGGCTATAAAACGTGCTTTTCAGGAGTGGAGGCAATACCTGTGGGGGGCGTGTCACGCTGTGACGGTCTACACCGATCACAGGAACCTACGGTACATGTCTTCGGCTAGACATTTAACACAAAGACAGATGTGTTGGATGCTCTTTTTTGCAGAGTATAACTTTGTGGTGACTTACAGACCAGGCATCGATAACCGGAACGCGGACGCTTTGTCTAGGCAAGTGATGCCAGAGGAGTGTGTGGAGGAGGTCCCTCAAGCGATCATCCCTGCATCAAAGGTGGTGTGTGTGGTAAGGGCGGAACGTTTCCTTGAGGAAATTAAAGGCAACAGATTGTTGGATGAGTGGAAGCGATGGGCTGCCAGCGAACCCGGCAGGCTGTTGAAACAGGGCCTGCCTTTCCAGGGAGAGGGTCTGTACTTACCAACACTTGAGTTAAGGAAAAAGGCTTTTTTATGGTGTCACGTAGCGCCAATGGCTGGGCACCCAGGAATCACCAAGACAGTGAGTCTGATTAGGAGGTACTTTTGGTGGAACTCTTTGGTGGAAGACGTGAAGCTGTGGGTGATGAGATGTGAAGAGTGTGCAATAGCAAAAGGGATGAACACCAAGAAAAAAGGCCAACTCATGCCCATGCCCACTCCTGCGCGCCCATGGCAGAATATAAGTCTGGATTTCATAACGGGTTTACCTAGTGATCAAGGATGTACTATGGTGTTGGTGGTGGTAGACAATCTAACCAAGATGGGACATTTTATTCCGTGTAAGAATCTCCCCACGGCCAGTCAAACTGCTCATCTACTGGCTTCTCAGGTCATAAAGATACATGGCATTCCTCAGGGGATTGTATCAGACAGGGGGCCGCAATTCATTGCCCGTTTTTGGAAAATGTGGTGTCAGGCTCTGGGTATTGAAGCGGCTCTCTCAACAAGCTTCCATCCGCAGACTGATGGACAAACCGAATGGCTAAATCAAACACTGAAGAAATATCTGCGGAGTTACGCGAAGGAAGCGCATGAGTCTTGGGTTGAGCTACTCTGGATGGCGGAACTAGCATACAACAATGCTTGGCACAGCTCTACTGGCATCTCGCCTTTCAAGGCCAACTACGGTTATGATGCTAACATGTTACCCGTCCATATCTGTCAGGAGTCATGTTGTGGCATCCATAGCTGGTCAGGTAGATTGTAAGCGGCCACGATTGAACATTACGCCTAGCATAGTGAATGTGTGGTATTACTGTAACTAGTGATACAACCTCTCCTAAGATGGCCGCCAGTATGAACAGTAACGGGATCGGTTGCCATTCTATGCCACAGAGTGTTTCTTGGGGAGCGCGAGCGCTGTTTGCTGCGCACTTCAACAAACGTTTTTCCTGAGAAGCCAGCTTGAGTTCGTTCCTCCGCTAAATAGTATTAGCGGGAGGAATATTTTCATGTTAAAGTATTAACACTTCTCCTTGTAGGGAAGTCGTAATTCTGCCTAAGACATCCGAGCTTCATAGTCCTCAGTTTGGGTTACTACGCACCTGTGAACTGTCGAGTGCGTATTCAACAAGGAGTTTTCCAGACGACTACTTCAGTCTCAAATGCCAATGACGAAATTGGTGTTGAGTCAGTCAGAACTTCTTCAGGAGAGAGTCCCGGCGTAAGCAGTCACAGTCGCGGAGCCACTTCAACTACGGACCTACAGTAAGGCCATTGTTGTGGTGCAGAGGAACTGTCAAATTGCCTATTCTCTCGTACCCTCCCAGCTTGCGCTTTTCCTATTCTATCCTTCTCTCTGTTCCTTCCCCTATCCTTTTTGCGCGCTTGTGGAGGAGGCTGTTACTTCAGACATTTGTACTATAGTTCCGGATGAAAGTCTACTTGAAGCCAGAGATTTATACACCACAGTAAAGAGAAGCTCACAGGTAATGAAGGTGAATCTTAGTTAATCCCTCAAGAGTGAACTGCCAGTTAGCTCCGTTGGCTTTCCAACTGAACTTGATATTTTAAAAATGAATTAAAAATAAATAAAGGAAGATTTAAAGAACAACCTTGGACACAGATCTTATAACTTTTGTGTTATTGCTCATAAAGCAGTGCATCATTCGCTCTCGTTTTGTTAAGCATGTTTTTAATAATATGGTTTAGAATAAATGTGCAGAATTATTGTGTAGGCTTTAATGAAAAATAAGGTGTTTTAAATGCAAATGTTGTAGTAGACAACCATATTTTTTCATATTAGGCCTGAAGCAAGAATGCTTGACAAGCTGACTTGAATAGAAACACTTAGGGGCCGATTATGATGGCGGACGGACCTGAGTCCGTCCGCCTCCATAGAGTAGGAGGGAACCTCCGCATGGCCTGCGGAGTTCCCTCCTGTGCAATTAGGATGTGACCACCACCTTGGCGGTCACATCCTCTATTTTTACCATTGCGGCGGGTTCGGCTTCAAGCTGCATCCGCCGCAATGGTAAAAATGCATAATTGCATTTGTATGCAGAAAGCGGCAGGCACCTTGCGGTGCCTGCCGATTTCTGCATACAAATGCAGGGGGGTACCATAGGTACCCCCCATGTGCACCCCCACCACCCCCTTCACCCAGGGGGCCCGCAACAGGCCCCGCAGTGAAGTTACACATCCTTTTCCATGGCGGAAAACCCGCCGCGGAAAAGCATTTTAAACAGCCCATCCTAATACGGTTGACGGTGTCTGAGAGACACCGTCACCATATTAGAGCTTGTCTGCCGCGGTTGTAAGCCAACCGCGGCAGAAAAGCTGCGGACGGAAACCAGGACCCACCAGCAATCCTAATGTGGCGGTGGGTCTTTGATGTGTCCGCTGCGGTTTTTCCGCATCCTCCGGGCCGGCGGTGGCTTCCGCCGGCCCGGAGGATGCGGAAAACCGCAATCGTTATAGGCCCCTTAATGTGTATTAAATGTTTCTTTTCTTACTTTTTCCAATAACACGCTTTTCATAGTAAATGATAGTTGCTTAAATGTTTTCATATATTTCCACAGAATGTTTCTACTTACACAAAAATTACTGTTAAGAAATTATTAGAAATTAGTCTTTAAATGGGATAATGAAGAGTTTGTGTATGAAGATGCAGCATTTTTAAATAATATGAATGGTTGCTGTGCTGAATGTTTTCTTTTTGTTATATTGATGTTTCATCTTCTACATAGACCATTGTTAAGAAACCTGATGTATTAGTAGGTTAAAAATGTTGTATATATATGAGAAAGTAGAGCTAAATGGTGAAATTACACACATAAACCTAAAAATGATACAATTTAGTTGCAAACTTCTCATTGCTGTCTGTGGACTATTGTATTCCTGTAAGAAGACAAGGATTGATTCTGTTCCCTTGAGAGCATCCGAATCAGATTGACTGAGTAGAGACAGAAGGAAAAACATGTTGCAAAGCTTCATGAAAAATGCAGTCTATATTAGTGTGTGTTCCTACACTAGGTTACCACTTTCTTCACGGATTTTATTCATGATGTCTAAGTCAAGTTACTGTCATCATACGGAGTTTCACTCGTGTTGTGTGACTACAGGGACAGTCCATCCCGGAAACTCCCTATGATGTCGGTAAATTGACTTAGATATCATTGACCATGCGAGGAAAAGGTCCTTCATTGTATAGTCTGTATATAAATGTGCATGCATTATGAAAATAATGTAAATTGCACATACTAATAGGCTGTTTATTACAATTAGCTGGGTCCTGAAGAAAGCCTAATGACCTTTTGAGGCAGTTCTTTTGGCTGAAACATGTCGACCGAATAGACATTATATCCTAAAAGTGTCACCAATCTGATTTTTTTAACTAGCCCCTAAGCCTACGCCATTAAATAAACTTTTATGTTTCAGAGGTTATTTAAACTCATCTAAACTGCCTGCCTTCACTCAGAGCTACTATAGTACTCCACTTACAAACATGTTTAGTCCACTCACACATCTTATATGTATGAGTGAGGGTCCAATGATGAAGCAAGCCAAGAGTGGTACCTGTGGGTGAAGACCCTAATAATACTATATATACATCTGGATATGTCCTCATAAAAACTCTTTCTAGATTCAAATACAAATAAGTGATATAGGTCTGAGACAAATGTAAGGTGAGCACTGTTTTACGTGGGTGCCGTTACTTACCGGTCTCTGATAAACTACATTCATGAACTTTATGAGACTCAAGGTATCTCCTCTCTTAGTTTGTTGAAGATAAGTACCAACAGGGCTACGCATCGTGAATTGTCAGGGGTGTGGAATTTAATAAAATATCTTTTTGTCCATGAGGCAAGTTGCTTCATAAATCTACTTGTCCTGTAGCAAAATCTGTGTGCTACGTAATGTGACAAATCATGGCTGCCTGAGGGGAGGGTGGCGGTAGCCCAGATGGTGCTCCTCCCAAGGTGTCTGTATAACGGTCCAGAATGTGATGAACACGCTTCCCTGCAGTGTGATCTGAAAATTGGATTGCCTCTTAATCCAGCTGGTGTGGGCAGGAAGAAGGAGCCGGGTAGCATTGCCGCAATTGAACTGCGATACACGGCAACGTGGGATGAGTCTCAAGCAATTGACATTTTATTAGAATGCCTCTATACTACAGTACGTGGCACAATGGGCATCGGACGAGGACAACACAGAGAAGCGAATGCTGAGGGGAATTCACGAAACGCTCTCATTGATGGAACTGCTCATGCTGGGAAACAGAGTACCCGAGGGAACTCCTTATCTCATAAGCCAAACAGCAGACATAGGGGAACCAGTGAATAGTGAGTGTTTAAGTAACCGCCATTTGACAGGGATTTAGATATCTGGACGCTTCTGCCATTTCATTGTGTAGACCAAAACATGTTGATGGCACGATGGAGATAGGGTGTATGCATTACATTGGGCCACCTATACCCGGGAGAGACATGTCTGACTTTTGAAGAAGCACATGGGGCATTCGGGGTGACAAGGGGACAGTTCTTTCAATATGCTAAAATAACGCACACAGTCAGTGAAATATGGACATACTTCCCTAATGCCCAGAGGGAGAGCGGCACCTTGCAGTACCTGCTGACCGCAAGGGTTAAGAGACATGTGGTGACCTTTCTATATAGAACATTGAAGGACAGAGGAGTGAGGGAAATGCCATCCAGAAGGGCATAGGAGGAGGATTTAGGAGGCCCCTTTGAGGACACTGAATGGAGTGGGATTCGAACTGGTTCGGACGGTGTAAAGCAACACACTCTTCAGGCTGACACACTTTAATTACCTGCATCCAACATATATGACACTGATTACACTTAGCAGAATATATGCGGGTAGGGGGCAGTCTGCCCCAGATGTGGGATGGATGTGGCTTTGTTCTTCCATCTAGCAGGGGAATGCCAGGCAGTTCTACAGTACTGACAGGAAGTGGTGGAACAAATGAGTAGGGTGACCGGATTAATCCGGGAGGCACTCCCAAGGGAATGACTGTTGGGCATTCCCTTGGGTTAAGAAACCCAGCAAAGACAAAATAGGTTGGAAATTTCTGCAGTTAGCGTTGGTGTTGGCAAAAAGGAAAGTGGCTATAGGATGGATGAGTGCGAGGATGTCCTCCATAGATTTATAGTGTAAGGATGTATTAGAATGGGCATGAGCAGAGGAGATATACATGAAGAAGATCCGTAGGGATGATAACCTGGAAGAGGACATAATCAAGTGGGTAACGTTCATGGACAGTATGACTAGGGATAGCGGAGAGAAAGACGAAGACACTGAGGGAGGGGAGGAATCATGACGAGGGGACATTCAGGAGACACAGCCAAGTTAGGACTAGCATGGGAGAGATATAGCAGAGGCAATTTTCATACATCAAAAATTTTAAAGGTACTGAGCTGTATGTTGGGTATTGCATGAAGAAGGGAGTGCTCCAGAGCACTTCAGAGAAAAGCCAGTGGAAGGAGGGAGACCACACTTTAATGTGGGGGGGGAGCCGAGGAAGACAGGGTTGGTTGGTGGTATTGTTAATGCATCATTTTCCTGGTGAGGTTATTATACAATGAAAAGATTTTTAATTGTGCTGCACAGATGGACATACACTTGACAAATGTAACACTTACATTGTGATTAATCTGTGTCAAAAGGCATTAAATAAAAAGATACAAACAAAAATAAATAATAATAATTATGGCTGCAATCTCATTATATAAGAGCACTGATATAGCCTCAGTGATTATGCCAGTACTCATTTCATAGTAGGGTATGAACACTTGCAATTCCCTTATGTTGCCACTTTTCTGCAGATCTACATAACAGAACTGAAGGTAGTGGTAAGCAATAGTTCCAGGGTTGGAATGCCATTTTGAGACTAACTTGTATGTAATAAGGGGTTTCACCAACCCTTCTGTAATCTTTACCCATACTTAGAAAGGTTGGAAATTTCTCCAGTAAGTGTCTGACGTAAAACTCCTTCCAGGGTTGGGGAAAAAGTGGTTGGAGGGAATGTAAACTTGCAAACACACATGTATATTTGTTCCCAAATTCTTTCTAGGAGTAAGATTACTTAGCTTACTTCTATAAATTCTTGCGAATTCATGAAAGCTCCATATCTGCACTTAACGTAAGGACATATACCATAGGTGCGCTTTGGGACTTTCTTTAATAATGGGACCCCTTATTAGGTCTGGCGTTAACCATGACCTTTTGTGTTTATTAAAATTCCATCTCTTTCTCAATCTGTCGGCAAGCTTCACTGTGAGTGTCAGCATTCTACTCTTTCACAAGGAACATATCGGCACACAAAGTAGTTTTGTTCAGTGCCAGGAACTACAGTGGCAATATGTGCTTTATGATACCAAAAGCTAATTTTGCTTTTGCCACTGTTTGTTATAATGGTAAGGGCCAAGCATCTTCCACACCAATAAGGTTTTACAAAAAACATGACAAAGCAAATCACTCACTGACAAAGCCAAAAGGCTGGCCACCAATTTCAGACCTATGGATTTGCCAATGCTTGTTTCCTTTTATGTTTTTCTATGATCTTATTGAAACTGGGTATACTTTCTTTCCATTATGAATATTTTTGATAAAACTAACATACATCTACACATTTTATTAAATTATGCTGCGAATAAATGGTACCTAAAATTTGCTAGTACTTTAGCTAAATGTCTTTTCCCTCTTGCATTTTTTTGTGAACATTTTATTTTGAAAGTAAAGAATCATCAATGTTGCTTTCAAGCTTCTATAAATATTTGCATCTAACCATAGAGCATTCTGGGAGCATTATACATAGTCTTATATTGCTAAACTTTGAAAATGTGTGTCCACATTTTTATTCTGTAACCACTTTCAGTAGTGCAGTCACGCTCAACCTAACAAACAAGGCTTTGCATCAATGAACCATAAATAGAAGTTTGAACAGCATTAATACATAGATACAAATATTACCTTAACTGCAGTCAATACCTTTCCCTGATCCATAATGTGGTGCTGTAATCTGGCAGCCAAAGGGTTTGTGCTGTAGGGGATTGGGCCTACTTGTCCCAAGGATAAAATGCACATGAAAACTTGTCATTGACCTCAAACAATATGTCCTGTGTGTCAGGCTATAGGAATTCCACATCCCTGATTGTGATTATAGATGTATTTTATTTGTGATCTACTGGAGAAAGTGTGTTGAATGAAGGGGTGATGGCTATGTGCTTATTGTGAAGAAGTTGAAGAGACTGAGATCTAAGATCCTGAAATATTGAGATAAGTGTAGAATACATTATATGGTTTTCTTGCCTGCTAAAGATTTTTAGTGTAGGTCATGAGATACCATTGACTACACAATTGAGATAGGAATTTTAACAAACAGTTGAAAATGTACTAATATTGGTTGATGTTGGCTAAGCCTAAATGCGTAAAAGGTGAAGCTACATTGATTAAATCTCTGGTTGAGAAATTATTAACTTGTTTGAAAATTCTTTCTTTGTGGAAAAGCCAGAGGGTGTAAAAACCTTAATATTCGATTGTTGGATTACATTTGTTTTCTTTAGAGGAGCAGACAAAGAATGTTTGTTTTCATCCACTTAGATTTGCAGAATTGTGTGTACGAGAGATATTGTAAAAGAGGATGAGCCGTTGTAAGGAGTGAGCTCATACCTCATAGTATACCATGCTGCGATTGATTGGTTGATGTACTGTCACGCTGCTATTGTTTGATTACGACACAGAATGCTGCACTGTTATAGGTCAATTGTTGTGTGATTGCCGTATTTGAGGTTGGTTAATAAGACTTTGAATAGTAAAGCTGTAACAGAATTGGAGAAATCAGATCTGATGTTTACGGAATGGAATCAAAACACTTGGGAATCTGAATTACAGTATTTGCTGTTTGTTGAATAATCTTAAATCATGAAATGTTTTAAAGGGTTTAAGAGTCTTGTGAGAGGTGATGTAACCATTCCAGTACAGGAAGGTGAAGAGGAGCCTCCCAAGGGTACACCAGCACATTTTTTGACAACAGAAATAGAGTTGCATACATGTTTTGTGGTGTCGTCAATGGTGCAAGAACACTGAAATGAGGGTCCTATATGAAAGCTACTTGAGATGAAGCCACCAACTAGACCCACACCGTACAAAGCATTACATATATGCAAGAAAACAACACATGCTAAGGAGAGTGCCAAATACCAGAATAAAAATAAAAGAGCTGTGCGCAATTATGCATATGCTTGATGGGATGAGGTACAATAGAGGTGTACGAAAGCTTTAGTCGAAGGAACTAAACTATATCCAGCTATTACTGCTGAGAAACCTGAGAAGCTGGAAAAGAATAACACACAGGGAAATGATGATTAGGGAGCTAAAAAGAAATCAAATACCGAGATACACCTTATGTAGCCACTATAACAAATAATGAGGGTACTTTGACATTTATTGTAACAGTGGCTATAGTGCCTGTGACTCGAATGTGATTCAAATTGAAAGGCCATTACAGATTACACATCATGTTGTCCAGCCTTTTTTATCTAATGTTGTGCCTGCACAGATTGAGAATTAATTCTACAGTGATGCCTCCAGTTGTTACTATGTCTATTGTAACTGTACCAGCACCCGTTGCTACGGACATAACAGTACAGCCATTAGAGATTTGCAGAACGCCTGCTCCAATTAATATGGTTCCAAATGCAGTAGTTCAAGGTGCTGTTGGAAGCGCACCTGTGACAGAGTTTATCTCAACATCATAGAATTCACTGATTGTTGCCTAGACATCATCACAAACAGTTCAATCATTGAGAGATGGAAAATAATTGTTTTTATGGCACCAATAACACATGGTGAGACTAACCTAATTGAAGGTGTTTGTTTTCCCTCCCATGGTTTGAAGAAATGGCTCAGAATAAAAAGACGGAAAATCAGGTTCTCACTAAGCAGTAGACAGAGAAGGAGAGACGATTAAATGTCCAGAGATTAGAAATAGAGTTAGAAGAAATGATCAGAGGATGTTTAGATCTTGAGCATGTGATTCAGTATCAAGAAAAAGAGCTGATATATTTGAGCAATTACTAGACGTGCAGCAACTAATCATGATAAACTCACTGAATTAGCTCGAAACTATGAAGAAGACCTTTCAAAAAGTGTCCCATTTCAGAAGTGTTTCTGGGTACAATTGGATAAAGCTATTTAGACAACTCATTCTTCTGGGATGTGATTACACATTACTGAATTAGCAAAATGCATTCATAAATGGAGTGATTTTGAGAAATTAGAGTGCAAATGGGCAAAGAAGTAGGGAAAAAAAGACACCAGCAGAGGCAGTTGAAGCAAATAATAAAGCACTGACGGGTCCCCCCAGATGAAGGAGAAGCTTTCTCTTATCTGTTGCGATAAATACCAGGTGGAGGGTATGTTCATGTAGCTTGGAGCAGACTCAATCTTGCAGCATTTACAAATCTTTTTACAAAATTGAGAGAGTAGCCTGAACAATGGAACACGCAAGTGGATAGATTTGTTACAATTGCTGTGGATTTATTTGAATACATTCTTTGATAATGTAGTGCCAAGTGATTTGTGGCTGATTGTAAAATTGCCTTACAATGTCCGCATGTAGAACCAACAGAGATGCCCGCACTAATCCTTCATCTCCTGTGGTTATGGAAAAATATGATGTGGTGATTACATTTCTGAAAGGCAAGGTTCCTCCATTGACTGGGTAAAGATTAACAGAACCTCACAAGAACCAACAGAATCACTGCATGAATACCATTAGTGGTTGCTTCGAGTATTTAAACAACACAGTAGATGGGAATATTCCGACCAAAGTGATATGGGACATTTTGTGTCTCAGTTTGTCGTTGGTTTGAGACCAGAGATTAGTATGCACGTACAACAGAGTGTGATTTGCTGGCAGACAAAATCGTTGATGAGATCCTGAGGAATGCAAAGTATTGCAGTAACAAACAAGAGATGATGCAGAAAAAACTTAAGGAGAAATTCAAGTTTGCCCAGACGAGATTAGCTTTGAAAGGTTTTCAGAATTAATTGTTTGCAGGAAATCATAGTGTAATGCAAGGAGTCGGAGTACAGACTCAAGGCATTCAAGGAGGATTTGGCTTTGCACAGGGTAGGGGTAGAGCTGTTCCGGTTAATCTGAATTCTGGTGAAGATGTTGCATTGCTGAAGAAAATGGCCCCTTGTCTCTTCCGTAAGAAGATCGGGCATTGGAAGAAGGAGTGTATGTTGAATCCAGACAGAATGAATGGAAATGGTCAAATGCACGGCGGAAATTAGATGCTAATGCAGAATGTTTCAATTCAAAAGTACTTTATTCGGTTTTTTTTTCAAACAAAAACCATAAAAGTTCATAAAACAAAATATATTTCAAGCTTTAAATTAAAAAAAGCATGTTAATATATAGTAGATAAAACAAATGTTTCATAAACTTAATATCCATCTAGCACATGTTAAAAAGAACGTCTTTCAAAGGTTTACTTACAATTCTATGTATCCAAACATTTTCTGTACTTCATTGAGCTTTTTAAAAAAACGATCATATAGGGTATACATTCAGATTTTAACAGTTGTAAATATAGTAGGGCGGGGCGAGCTTGTACAAATTGCAAATGTTTTAAATTAGGTTTAAGATAAAAAGCACTGGGGAATTCATAATATTTACAGAAAAACATAAAGTGCAGCCGATCCTTTGGAGACAAATTGTCGCAGCCACAGGGTGCTAGCCCTGTGCCTCTGTGACACCACTTAGGGACTGCAATTAAAAAGTGAAACAAATTAAACCTAAACCTAATTAATAAAAAACGCTCATGAGCTGTTAGTGGCCAGAGTAAATATGGTTCCTCGCCTGGTGAGGTTTTGAACATCATATGAAGGTGTACATTGGGCTTCAACAGGTCCTTTTCCTGCCTGTCATTTCTGGTAATTCCTTCCGGGTTTAAAAACAAGTCCAAATGACCTTCCTTCCCGAAACTAGTTTTAAGATATTTCATCCAGGGAATCTTGGTCATACAATATAGGCTCAGTGTCTCTTTTAAGAGACTATGGGTTAAACCAAGCTGTTTATTGAGCCAACATTGTAGCCAAAAAATAAGAGGTCGCATGGACAGGGTGTCACTAATGAAAGGCATACCAGTCTCTTCATGCACGGACATATTCGGTGTCCCCTGTGGGACACATAGGAGCTGTATTAGGAATTTATTTTCAACCACCTGGAAGCCCTCTAAGTTACAGTATCCCCATAGTTCACTTCCATAGCTGGCTATCGAGACACTCTTTGCACGATAGACCTTCAGCATCGCCCCCACTGGTCTGTTGCCCATTCTCGCAGCGAAATCAAAGAGCGCTGCGTTTGCCCTTATAACCTCCCCCCTTTTTTTTGTTTAAGAGAGAGGCCCAGTTCAGCTGATTATCCAAATGGACACCAAGATAGGAAAAAGGGTACAAAAAGGCACCCTGATGCCATTTACCATAAAAGGGTACTGTTTTTTTACTCCTTTCCCCACCTGCATCACGTAAGATTTTGTATTATTTATGGATAGGTCACGACTATCCATAAACCTGTAAAAGCCGTCAAGTAAAGATTGTAGCCCTTTTGGGGTGCGGGCTATAAGGACGGCATCGTCCGCGTACAGCAGGACGGGCAGTCCCCGACGACCCACAAAGGGGTAGTCTGCCCTGTGTTAAGCAGGAGTACAAACATTTCCCACAGTAAAAACAGAGAGAAAGATGTTTAGAAAAACCTTTGGAAGAAAGAAGAAGATGAATTTAAAAAGAAAGTGATCCATCCAAAATTGAAATTAGACAGGAGATAAAAAGGGAAAATATGCATTTATAATAGAATAACCCAAAGTACAGGTAGACACAGTGATTAGTAGTTGTGAACAGACATTTGATATTATTAGGGGAGGTGCATGGCAAATTTTACAACTGAGATAAAACAGTCATTCCTGGAGTTTATTTACTTTGTGAACAAGATGCTTATTTTCAATTGCTAGACAATTGGGAGGGTTTTTGCTATTTAGCTTGACTATTTCCTAAGATGTATCATGTATATAGAATAGGTGCTTTAACAATGCATCATCACAAAGAGACATACAAGTAGCATAGGTGATAGAATAAAACTAGTTAAGAATATTTTTGAGCAATCATACTACCACTAGGAGTTGTCTTAAAAGATGAGGCAAGTAAAAAGATTTCAGCAGTTGTGAACAAACTGGCAACCAGTACTTCTATAGCTCTATTAGTTTTAAATACGGAATCAGTGGCTATTAGATCAATTGTTTTACAATATTTCTAAGCGTTAGACATTTTACTCAGAGAGAAAGGTGGCGTTTGCAAGATGCTGAAAGCACAACATTGCTGTTCATACGTACCTGATGAAAGTAAGAAAAGTCTAGAATTCACAAAGAACATTTCTATTCTGAAACTGGAATTAAAATCATTAAAGACACCTCAATCAATCAATCAATCAATCAATGCATTTATATAGCGCACTACTCACCCGGAGGGTCTCAAGGCGCTTGGGGGGGGGGTCCGCTACTGCTCGAACAGCCAGGTCTTGAGCTGCTTTCTGAAGGCGAGGTGGTCTTGGGTCAGGCGGAGGTGGGTCGGGACGGAGTTCCAAGTCTTGGCGGCCAGATAGGAGAAGGACCTTCCTCCTGTGGTGGCTCTTCCGATGCGGGGGACGGCGGCGAGGGCGTGGCTGGTCGATCGAAGCTGGCGTGTGGGAGTGTAGAAGTTGAGGCGGCTGTTGAGGTATCTTGGGCCTTGGTTGTGTAAGGCTTTGTGTGCGTGGGTGAGGAGACGGAAGGTGATTCTCTTGTTGATCGGGAGCCAGTGCAGGTCTCTCAGGTGTCCAGAAATGTGGCTGTATCGGGGGATGTCGAGGATGAGTCTTGCTAAGGTGTTCTGGATCCGCTGGAGTCTCTTCTGAAGTTTGGCAGTGGTTCCGGCGTAGAGGGAGTTGCCGTAGTCCAGTCGGCTGGTGACGAGGTCCTGGGTGACTGTCTTTCTGGTCTCGGTGGGGATCCACCGGAAGATCTTACGTAGCATGCACAGGATGTTGAAGCACGACGAGGAGACGGCGTTGACTTGTCTGTTCATGGAGAGGGAGGAGTCCAGGATAAAGCCCAGGTTACGTGTGTGGTCTGTTGGTTTGGGTGCGCTGCCCAGGGCGGGGGGCCACCAGGAGTTGTCCCAGGCGGAGGGTGAGGAGCCCAGGATGAGGACTTCCGTCTTGTCTGAGTTCAGTTTCAGGCGGCTTATTACGATGCCCAACACCATTGCGGACTGGGAACTGCCCGACCTTAGGCCAGCGGTTCCAACAGCAGTATTTAGATACGACCACCCATAGGGCACTCAGAAATATACATTTTTCAATGAATGCTTGTGCGGTGGGCGTAAAAAGGCCCACAGCACAAGATTCCTTTGACAAATTGATCTTTTCAAACATCCCTGCACTGTGTGGCAGGCACCTCACAATGCCTGCTACAAGGTGCAGGAATGGTTGACGGGCCCCACAGCAGAGGGCCAGGAGGGAGGGCCCCCAATTTAGCTGTCTGACAACCTTTCCATGTCTGAAAGGCTGGCATTGAGTGGCTGTCGGAAACCAACTTCATAATCCCGACGGCGGAGACGCCGTCATTAAGGGATTATGGAGAGTTTCCGATGCACCTGTCGAAAGCATCAGACTGCCCCACTGCCTGCTGCTTCCGACCACACGCATTGTAATGCGGCAGTTGGACCGAAGCAGCAGATAGCGGACGAACCACAATCTACGAGCCGTAAGTTGCGGTCGGACTACCATCGTAATAGTCCCCTTAGTGTTTTAGAAAATGTTGACAGATGAGTTTCTGCTATTGGAAATTGGTTTGATGCTGTATGAGGAGGAATTCTTAAGGCTATATTTGTGCCAATATTATTAGTAGGGTGTTCCCTATTGACCATGTTTGCTTTTTATATAAGTTGTAAATATGATTTTAATAGAAGAAAGATCAGAGAGACAGACTGACAGATAAAAAAGGATTTCAAATTAAATGATTGCATCAATCAAGAATATAAAAATGTAAAACAATATAAGTATTTGAAAAGAAAGAGAAAAGACTCAACTGAGGATAAGAGTGAAATCTAATCATTAATTTTTGAAGAAAGTGTGATGCTTAGCTAACCATCAGAATGGGGAATTGTAGGCACGTTTTTATTAATATTGAGAGAATTATATAGTTTGTAATAAATTAGCTAATTTAATTTGTAGGCTTTAATGAAATATAATGTGCTTTAAATGAAAGAATTGTATTAGGCAACCATATTTATCCATATTAGTCCTCAAATTGCTAAAGTAACTCTTCCTGACAAGCTGACTTGACTAAAAATGCTTATTTCTTGACCGTCCCATAAACCTAATTTTCATAATGAAAAATAGTTGCTTAAATATTTTCCTATATTTCCACAGAATGTTTCTACTTGCACAGAGATTACTGTTAACAACAAATGATTAGAAATGAGTCTGTTAAAGGGATATTAAAAAGTTCACGTATGACGATGCAGCATTTTCAAAGAATATGAACGGTTGCTGTGCTAAATGTTTTCTTTTTGTTATATTGATGTTTCAACTTCTACACACTTCTCTCGAATTAGAACTCTTAATGGGTTCTGACTCACTCATTTTCCTGGATTCTTAGCCTAGATATTCTTTCCTTAATGGAACACGCTTAATACATTTTCTTGCAATGTATTGGTTATTGATTGATTATTGACTTCCTTTTTTTTTAAATATCTTTTTTTCAGATTTTTATACACCAATTTCTTCAACACCCCAGTCCCCCCCTCCACCCACGGGTCAGACATGAATGCTTGTAAATACATATACATTTATATAAATTATCTCATAACAAATACATTTCAATTAATAGCTGCTGTTGACAATCTACAACGCTATTGGTACCAACTTCTGTTTGGAATCGAAGTACAGTTATTCAATTACTGTCTTGCAGCAGACAACATTCTACTAAGGAGGACCAAATTTCTAGTCCTCTTTTGCGTCGCCTACTATCCTTTCTGTTATAGATGGCAATTTCCATATTAGAGATGGCCAGGAATCTTGCTAGCCATTAATGATAAGAGGGACCAGCAGAGTCTAACCATGCAGAAGCAATACATAGCCTAAAAGCAGCCAGAGCTATAAATATAAGATCATGTCCCACTAGAGCATTATTAGGATTGGCTGCCCCCAGTAGGATAACGTCACTGGATAAAACTATCGGGCTTTGTAATACTTCTGATAGAAACTTCTCAATTTCTTGCTTAGTGGAACTCAACTCTTCACAGGTAGAAAAGATGTGCACTAAATCAGCGCTGTACAAGCTGCACCTGGGACAGTTTTAAAAAATTGTGCCTGTACTTTGGTTGATAGAAGAGTCGTTTGTGACATTGACAAAGCATAATTGAATTCTTCATCAGATACTCCCACTTTATATTGCCATTTCTTTGACATTTTTACCAAATCATCCGGAAATTGTGCATTAATAAATGAGTAAATCCCCCCAATAGTGCATTTTTTATCGTGAATTATAGTCTGCACTAATTAGTTTTTATTAAAGCCCCCACCCCCCCAACTTTGTGTGACATGAAGTCCCTAATGTGCAAGTATTTAAAGAAGTCTTGCTAAACCAGCCCAAACTTATATTTCAGTTCTTCAAAGGACAAAAACCCCTTTGGTGGGTAAATAAACATCCTAATTGTACCACCCCCACTTCAAACCATTTATGCATGTAGCTATCATTAAAGATTTCTGGGAGAAGTGGATTGCTTTCTAAGGGAGTATAAACAGACCATCTCTCTACACCCATCATTTTCCTTACGATCTTCCACACTTTGAATCCACTAAATAATGCTTTGAATTTTTCTTTCTTGTGATAGCTGTCATGTAAGTGTCGCCAAAAGTACCCCCTATTTTCTCGTCCTAGAAGTAGTTGAAATATAGACGTGTGTGTGTCTCTAATTTCCCCCACTCCTTGGATGTTCTGCAGCAGTTCGTTACTATATAATAACACTGTTGTCCTATAGTATGCCCTTAAATTAGGGAGGGCTAGTCCTCCTCTATCTTTGTGTAATGTGAGAAGTTTATAAGCCCGCCGGGGCTGTGAGTATGCCCAGACAAAGTTTGAAAACATCCTTTCTAGTTATTTAAACCACAAAGATGAAAATTCCAGACAGATTGCCCTGAAAAGATATAAAATTTTAGGGAAGAAGATCATTTTGATCACATTCACTCTTCCAATGATAGAAAGGTGCAAGTTGTCTAAGCGCTGCAGGTCTTTCTGTATAGAGGGTAAGATCGGTTTCAAGTTGATATCAACCAGTTTGTCCAAATCAGATGTGATACTAACACCCAGGTAGATAGCTTGTTCCACCACCCGTGCATCCCGCATTTTACTATTGCTATTTAGCACAATCTTTTATTCAGTGGATATCCGGACACCAGGCCGAACTGATTCACCTCTTCTTTAATAGCAGTCATGGCAGTATTTGGTTCAGCTGTCACAATTGCAATGTCATCTGCATATGCAAGTGTTTTGGTAGCATAGTTTTGTGAGATTATGGGCTTAATTACTACATTCTCTTCTAATTTTCGGATGAATGGGTCTATATATATTGCGAAGAGCAATGGAGAGCAAGGGCATCCCTGTCTAGTTCCTCGTGAAATCGTCAGTTCGTCAGTTAGGCCGCCATTTACCATGACTACCGCCCTAGGATTCACATATAATTTTTTAATTGCCTGTATGTACCCTTCCCTTATACCCAGTCTGGCCATGGCCGCCCACAGGAAGGGCCAGGAGACCCTATCAAACACTTTTTCTGCATCAAGCAGAACCAGCGCCATAGGGTCTCCTGTAACCTCCATACCATCAAACAGGGTAATCACCCATTGAATGTGGTTGATATTGGATCTGCCAGGAATAAAACCATGTTGGCTTTGTGCTACGACTTTGTGAAGAATAGGCGCTAGTTTGTTTGCCATTTTTTTAGTATATTTTGGAATCTGAATTAATAAGAGTGATGGGCCGATATGAGCCAAGTTGTTCTGGTGGTTTGCCTTTTTTCGGAAAGATGACTATTTTTGCCCGAGACCATGATTTTGGTGGCGATCCCTCTTTAAAGATGTGATGAATAAGGTTTAATAAGATATCTTTAA
This sequence comes from Lissotriton vulgaris, assembly GCF_964263255.1. Lineage (NCBI taxonomy): Eukaryota > Metazoa > Chordata > Amphibia > Caudata > Salamandridae > Lissotriton > Lissotriton vulgaris. Next base: position 1,868,068,151 of record NC_141685.1, on the reverse strand, counting down.
TTTGATCTCAAAAGACAGCATAGAACTCTGAGGGGATGCAATCCAATCCGGTTGCTTTCCCCTTTGGCAATTCTCTGATGGTGATTAAAAGATCATCTAGAGTTGGGGTTTCCCCTAGGAGATCTGCATCCTCATCCTGGAATTTATTATAGCTAACGCTCTCTAAATATTTCTCACAGTTTCCCTGGTTCGCCCTCCTGTTTTCTGTATATAAAACTTGATAAAACTGCCCAAAAGCCTGTCTTATTTGTTCTGGGTTGGATACACGATTCCCATGGGAGTCAATAATTTCCCGAATCAGATTTGATGTTATCTGCTGCCTTGTACGAGCTACCAGTTGGTGCCCCATTCTTTTGTTCATTTCATATAGCTTTTCCTTCTGCGATAGCGCTTCCTTAACTGCTTTATCAGTAAAGACGCTCATAATTATAGCTTTATCAATATCCACTTGGTTCTGTATTTTCTCAAGCGCTTCCTTCCCACCATGTATGGTTCCCATTGCCACCCTCACTAGCCCCTCCTCTGCCTGCTTTAAATTTCCCTGCATCTTCTGCATTGCTTCTTTAGCTAATTTATTGGCTTTTAAGGAATAATGCAGTGTCTCCCCACGGATCCCGGCTTTCAAAGTGTCCCATACCATTTCGAGTGAGGTACTACCCATGTTGTCATCTAAGAACATCGGAATCCACTCCCTCATGTGTCGCCAATATTTGTCATCTAAAAGCAAAGTTTTCTCAAATGTCCAAGCTGTTGGGGTGCTTCTATCAGAGTCTATTCCCATAGTGAATATTAGTGGATTATGATTAGGGCTCCCGGTTTTATGCTATTTATTTTTTTGCCATTTCTGTCTGTATTTATCCCTATTTATTTTTGGGACATTTTTTCTGTATTTATCCACATTTATTTCTGCCACGAGCAAAATACGACGGTACAGCTAGAATTTCATCTGAAAACTTTGCCATTTGCAGAATGTTCCAAATATGCTCAAAAGTGCTATCACAAGCCATTTGTCTCAGAGCCTTACAGTTTCTGTCATTGTGCCACATCCTCTCCCCCACTAAACACCATACTACCCCACTGAGAGAAACTCACACTGACTTCAGCTGCAACCCAATTGTGCCCCACCAACGCTAAAGCTGTACTTGGCCATCACTACGAGGATTGATGTTTTGTGTGTGCAGAAGAGAACAAGCATTTGCAATGCAATAGGTCTCACATTTACGCTAGTTTAAGCTATTGGCATTGTGTTTTAAAAACCAAAACATAAATAAAAGGCTTTGTCATTTACAATGTCAATAGCTCAAACTCAAGTAAAATGCGAGACCGATGGCATTGCACAAGCTTGTTTTTTTAAGTGAGTGCTTGAAGTAGGAGGACAGAAAAACAGACGCAACAAAGAAAAAACAGGGAAAAAGGGTAGTAAAACCTAATCTGTAGAAAACCAAGGGCATACTCACTCACACGGTAAACGTGGCCTCTCGGCTACAGAAAGTGCTTGAACTGTAAATAAAAAAGTACAGATACTCCCATTCCAGAGTACCTGACTGGAGCAGAGAAACGACTCTCCCACTTACAAAGTATTGCTTCAAAGTAAAGGCGTGCTGTTACTCTGCCTTGAAAATAAAAGAACTGTAGGTTCTCAGTACCAGCGAGTACCTTCTGCACATTTAAAGCAGAGGCTGCAGGTGTGTTATGGTGGTTAATAGAGTTATTGGGCTCCCTGCCATGTTCTAGTCGTGCGAGTTTCAGACACTGTCCAGGCATGTTACTGTATTTCCCCTCCTTACCCCCGCCCCTTCCCCCGGACGTCATGCAGTCTTTATTCTCCACCGCAGTGGTCTCAGGCTTTCCATGCCACAACCATCAGGGTGTTCATGGAGCCCCATGGGTTAACGCCCTCCCTCCAAGACACTTCCTGGAGCGAGCTGCGTTTAAAAAGAGGATGAGCTAAAAAAAAAGGTCCTTTGATTCTGTTTTTATTTTGTAGCATTTGCTGTGTGCTCAACGATAGTGGTCAAATGTCAGACAAAATCCTCTGACACACTGCTGCCTACTCCTTTGAAACCGAGAAAATGTTTACATTTTCTTTCTCTAACTACACAGGGAGAGAATTGAGTAACACCAATCTAGTAACAAGCATATGATGAACATCCTTAGGTGTTAGGAAGTTTTCTGTTTTTTTTAGTTTTGTGGCATATATTTGTAAAACAAATATATATATATATATATATATATCTGTTGCACCAGTTTGGCAGAGTCAGACCTATTGACTTTGCCAGTGCTTGTTATCCTTTGACGGTATATGTTGCAGTAAATAGCTGGACTGCAAGTGAAGTGACATAATCGTAGTCTGGCCAGGTGTGGTTTTGAACTGTGGATGACAGGATGACAGATGCAGTCAGTAGGACCTATCCAGATGTGATCTTGTTCATTTTCTATCCTGCTCAGCCCGTTCTGGGAATTGAGAACGTTGTGGTGAAAAATGGCTGCATTCTTTGGCTGCCATGCAGATATCTGCGGCCAAGGATAATACATTCTTCAAATACCCTCTGATTCCCTGATGTCCTTGCTGCTGAAATAGCTGAAATCTATGTTCACACTGCTAATACGGGTTACTATCCTGGCTGGTCCACTCAGCCTTTCATCCGTGTGAAGTCAATACAAGCCATTGAGTTTAACAACAAAGCATCTATTACAGTGCAGGTGCCTGTATGTTATGCTATCTGCTGCCCCAGCTGGAGGTTGGTCTTATTGCCTGTGGACCAGGTGCTGCTTAGTATGGCACATGCCATGTGTACATAGCTGCCAAGGTTTCAGACTGCTATGTGTGACATTTTCATAATTTCAGTGCAAATATGGGTGGCATTTCAGCGGCTTAAAGTTACACTTTCTCGTGATCAAAATAAAGCAACGGAGACGAGGAAACATATAAATTATCAGAAATTACACCCATTGGGGCACTGAGAAAGTTCAAGAAGATTTTAAAACTGCTGCAAAGCACCAGAAATGGAAGGGCACTTAAATGGGCATGTGCGAAGCACTCTGCTTCTAAGCACATCATGCCACTGACCCCCAAAACCTCCAGCCCTCCCCAAGTCCTGGGGCGCACCTTCCGTCCTATCATGCCACTCGCACTCCTAAGAGGACACCCAGGCTGCAGGCACAGAGAACAGGTGCAGTTTTGCTATTGGTGTAAATGTGCGAAGCGCTCTGCTTCTAAGCACGTCATGGCACTGACCCATGGCATCTTCAGCCCGTCCTGAGTTCTGAGGCACTCCCTTTATCCTGTTATGCCCCTCACACTCTTAAGGGGACACCGAGGCTGCAGACACTCAGAAAGAACTCATGTAGGGTCATGCTACATGTGTGAACATGAGTGCCACCCTGCATCTTAAACATACCACTGCCAACCTGTATCTCTAGCCCTCCTTGGGATCTGTGGCGCTCTCTCTGCCCTACTGTACCTCTCGCACCCCTAAGGGAACACCCAGGCTGCAGGCACAGAGAGTACGTGACAGATGAGCGGCCTAAATTTAAAATTAGTAGTCTGTGAACACAGCTGACTAGTGGACACCGCCACACACAGGCATCAGTATTTATTTGGCAAGAAGTAGCACTAAGCAACTGAGGCCTACATGTCACTAACAGCCAACAGCATTATTAAAAAAATTACCCCTCCGCTCACTGACACCAAAAATAATGATATCACTGGTGTGGCCTTTAATTAAAATGAGTTTGTAAATGCTGTGCGACTTAACTTATGTAACGAGTATGCAGGCTCTTCCAATCCGGAACTCCTGAATAGTACTGTATGCAGAGCAGCACATTCTGTGCTCAACGTGAAGCATGGCTGCCAGTGTTCACAGAGTGGGGCCAGAGATGAATGAGCCCTCGGACTCTGAAGCTGCGTCTTCTCAAGGGCAAGCAGCATGAGTACGTGAGATAGTTATGTATGGGCAGGGAGACAGCGTGAATGCCATCGGGGACTGCAAGGGTGCCAAGCAGACTACCCATGGGCTCCCCCTTTCCCCGCTGCAATCGCCTGCGGATTTTCTAATTCAGCCTACATTTCCAGGCACAAACAAGATAATGAGCTAAAGAAACAGAAAAGGATTGGTCCTATTTTTTTGTTTAGAACACAGCTCGCCTTAGTCCAAGTAGCTGACTCAGGCTTTCCACGCCGCAACCATCAGGGTGTTCATGGTGCCCCAGGGTTTAACGCCCTCCCTCCAAGACACTCCCTGGAGCGAGCTGCGTTTGTTCAGTCTCGCAACAAAGATGTGAATAGAGGCTCCTAATTTGACTCTGGCAGGGCCTCTTAGAAGGGGTGAAGGAACAACAAGGACTCATCAACAAGTAAATGGTATTTTATAGTTCTGTGAAGTACTCAGGTGCGGCTGGCAGCTCTGTGTGTGCCCGGAGCTGTCCCAGCCCGGGTTGACACCTCTTCCACTAGTATTTTCCCGTTTTTATATATAAATACAGATAAAGGAAAACTTGTTTTCCGTCTGTATTTATATGTAAAAATCCGTATAAACTGAAAACTGGGAGCCCTAATTATGATCCGAGAGGATTCGCTGGAGTTTTTTCAAGTCCCCTTTAGTTTTTATTGAGTTTGACACTAATACATAATCCAATCTTGCCCGTGTAAGATGTGGGTTAGAAAAGAAGGTAAATACGCGGTCGTTGGAGTTTATTGTCTGCCAAACGTCCACTAAACCATGCATGCTACAAAAATTTTCAAAGCTCTAAATACTTTGAGCTTGCAACCGGTATACTGTCAACTATCTTCTAAAGACCAGTTAACAGGGAGATTGATATTAAAGTCCCAGCAGACTATAAGGGACAACGGCCAGTGCATAAGTTAATTTGAAATCACATCCAATACTGAAGGATCATCATTGTTGCTTCCATAGATCATGCAGAGCGTCAGTTTTTATCTTTTCCCATACTGGCATTCCGTGATCGCCCAACGATCAAATTTGTCTGCCTTTGAGCGGCTAAAAACAAGCCCCCTTCCCTTAGCAAGAATAGCAACACCCCGGACTCTTGCACCCTGGGAAGATGCACAGATCAGTCTATACCCTAGTGATTTTAAGATATGCATCTGTTCCCCTTCAACATGCGTTTCTTGTATGCATACCACGTTTGTCCCCCAGGCCTGTAATCCTGCAGCAACCATTTGTCTTTTTTTGCTATCATTCAGGTCGCATATGTTCATTGACAAGACCCTTAGCAGACCCATTTCACTTTCTTCCTTGGACCATACCGTTAACCGGACCTTGCTACAAATTGAGCCCTGGTATTATATTCATACCAGCTTAATTTATTACACCCTGCAGTGGGTTTTGTGCAATTTGAGGTATCCTGTCTGACCCAGCCCACCCCCATTCCCCTCCCCCACCCGCCACCAACCTTAGAGGTTACCTGGCCGCGCCAGGTGTTTGACATCCGACGTGCAGAGCCCCGCAAGTCCGCTGAGCTCCTCCCCTCCCCATAAGTGGAACTAAGTTACTAAGTTACTATAAACAGCATCTTATCCTTATCTCTTGTAGTGGTGCTCTCTCCCCCCCATACCCGCAGAGAAGGCCTAAACGGATTTCAACAGCTTGGCAAAGCCTCTCGCCCCCATACATTTATTAGTCATTTAATTCATTTAATCCCCCAGTATCAAGCTTGTTTTGGAGCTTTCTCTCGTTTACTTCAGCCTTTTCCCCCTCCCACAAGAGGAGTGCTGTCACCAATTTCACTTATGACTTATGACCTCTAGGTATTTCTGAGCTTGTATTTCGGAAATAAAGCTGCGTGTGGCCCCCTTGTATACCACCTTAAGCCTAGCTGGATTTTGTAGATAAACCTCAGCTCCTTGTTTTTGAAATGGCTCAAACAGTTGCCGGAGTCGACACCTGCTTTCCACCGTGGCATGTGCGAAATCAGGCCTGGTGAAAAAAGTTACCCCCTCATATGTTTGCTTGTTAGTAGGTCTTGCCAAGTCGAAGAGTGTCTGGCGGAGTAGGAATTTACCAAAGAATACCAGCATAGCACGGGGTGCTGTGAAGTTGTCGTGCGCTTCCCGGGAAACAGAGGGAATCTGTGGGCTCATTGGATTTATCTATCTAGATCCCAAGTATGTAGTTCTGGTAAAGCCCCCTTAAGCAGGGATATCATACATTTCCTGGGATCATCTTTCTTCGCTCCCTCTGGAATCCCAAGAAAGTGGAGGTTATTGCGTCTTTGTCTGTGTCGCTCTCCTCCATCTGCCACATTAAATCTTTTACCAGCCCCTCATGCTCCTCATGTTGTGTCTGCAGTGTTACCACGTTTTTTTCCAACTGCTCTGTCTTTTCCTCCACCATAGCCATTCGTTCGGAAATTTCCGAGCAAGTTCTTCCAACCTTTGCGGCTAGACAAGATCTGCGACTGTCCGCCTTTACCTCTTCCTGAAACCCCTTGATGGTTTGCAAGATATCTGTCAGTGCTGGTTCTTTCATTGAAGGGGCTCCCCCTTTGGTGTTTCCAGATTTGGTCTGATCATAACCAGTGCCTGGCATGATGTCTTTGACTAGGGTAAGGGGGGTATTGTTATAATCCCACTTCAGGTCTGCCGCACCCTCTTTTTCCGACATGTCACTCTCATTTGGGAGTCGGTCTTTACTGTTTTTCTTTCGTGGATGCTTTTTAGTGCTTGGTTTATCTCTCTGTGCATCTTTTAGGGCTGCTATATCACTTTAACCCTTCCTCTCCGCTTGAGAGTGAAATGCTGATATCTGATATGTCTGATTCTTCCGTTAAAGAGAAGAATTTGTCCTGATTGGGCGTCCTGGGGTTGTCATCATATTGTTCGCCCTCAGATACTAGGGGTGCCTGATGTATGCATTTTCCGATGACTGGAGAGGAATTAGCCCCAGTGCCTACAGTGGAGGCATTTCTCTGGGCGCCACTTGCGTGTTCTAAAGTGTTATTTGCCATAGTTAATTTTACTGAACCAAGGGCAGGCGCATTGTCGATCTTCGAGGAGGAGTAGGGGGTGGGGGGAAGGGGAGTGGTGGCTCCTGCTGCGTTAGCTATTTCCTGATTATCGGTCTCTGATGTGGAATCCTTGTCTTCCCTCCCTTTTGTTGCTGGAAAACTGTTAGTTATTAAAGGTTGCAAGGAGTCTATTTCTTTTATTTCTTTTATTCCTCAGGCAATGCTTTTTTTCCCAGTTGCTGAATTAACCAAGTTTGAAATGTCTTTTTCCTGAGTGCTTTTGTTCAGGGGATCTGCTTTGTTACCACCATCACCTCTGCCCTTACTCTTTAAGGCCTCCACTTTCTTCTGGCGGGTAACAGACAAATTACCTTGTGGTTGAGAGGCACCGGTCTTAGCTTTTCCCCTACCAGCTTTCGCTCCCCTGCCCTACATCCTTACTTGCTTGAAGACTCAGGAAGAATTCCTGCAACGCTGTCTCCAGCCTGTACTGACTCCCACTCTTTCACCAAGCCGCCGCTGATGTCTCTGATGCGTGGAGATAACCTTTTCTTCCAATAAAATGTGGACGTGCCAAAGCTACTGTACCCTTCCTCCTCTGCCGGTCAGCCGTGTCTTCCGTGGCAGAAACGGAAAACGCAGGCCAGATTGCATCCACGATCGCAGAGCGGTTAAGACGTCCTCTCAGCGCAGCTCCAGCTCACGTTTGAAGATCGAGACCTGCCAGTTTGTAACCGGGAATATCAATCACATTTTTTTACCCGTACTTGCAGTATTTCTTAGTATTTCTTTGTGAACTCCGTGAATCACTCAGGGGAGATTTACTGCTGTTTACATTTCAGAATTTGTCCGCCATCAATAGCGGACCTGGACCTCAGGAATCATTAGGTAAGGGGAGACTCAGCAGAGCATCCTCGCAGCGTTGTCAGCTGGTCGCATCTTCCTTCCAATTCCCCTCGGCCGATTGATTATTGACTTCCAATAAGATTCTAATGCCTAAGATCTAAGAATTTATATTGTAATCTAATAAAGATGATTTACTGAAAGGATTTGAGTAATAACACCCTTTAACTCATGCCAAACTCTCTTTATTGACTGAAAATAGATTAGGGATTATTATTATCATAAATGTGATGCATTGCTCCTGATCTCCTCTAAAAGAATGGCAAAGATCCATACGACCACAGATGAAAATTTAGCTGGAATTAGCCTTTGCAATGGAAAACAGATTATTTAAATTGAGATCTGATTCACACTCCAGCAATGCAAAGAAAGTTTGTTCAGTAACAGGATAGTCCAGTGCAGAAACCATTACCCTCTGGAGTTATTAATCCCAAAAGCAGAACGTGTCATCTGTTGTCAAATGCCAGAATGAGATATTATGAAAATAGAAGGGGGCCCTGTACTACTACTGATCCCCAAAGACATACAGATGTGATGTTCAATTGATTATTAACAGAATATAATTTAAACATTTGTATTGAAAAAGACGGGCAAACTGTCAATTAATAATAAGATACTTTAAGGACCCTCAGTCGGCAGATATATGAATACATTAGAACAATAGCACAAAGAAGTGTCAAGGCACACAAGTACTGCACTCATCGATACTTAGTGATTGTAGTGAGAAATTATGATCTAGAACATGGCGCAGTGAACCAGAGATGTGACCCCCAACTCATCTATGAGGGGAAAAAAAAACCCAAACCAAAACTCACAGTTCAGCACTCAACTTCACAGTTAGGTAAACAAGTGACATAGATTGTATTCCATAGTCCACAAATAGGGAAAGCAAACTGCTGTCTTATCAATAAATCATTGTACGAGTCGTTCTTCCTTCGAAAATATATTCTTTATTCATACGTTTTTCTTAAAAGCACAGCATGCAATTGATAGCCGACGCGTTTCGTCCCCCGGTACTTCTTCAAGGCTTAGCATGCAAATGGTGTTTCCCGCATGTTCTCCAAGTCGTACTCTCTATTCTGGATACAATGGTGTATTCAATGAGTGGAGTATATTGGCTCCAAAGCATATTGGTGTGACGTCCGGTTCAGAAAGAAAGAGTATATATTAGCAACTAATGAAAATTTAAAAAGTAGCTCACAGCAAAATGAGCTGGCATAGATGTACATGTGATAGGTTATTTTACCAATCTGACATTACAGGAAGATCTGTAAGAAGCCAAATTATGAAGAAATCAAAAATTATTTGGAGAGAAAGAACGGATAATGAATAAAGAAAAGAGAATAGAACGGACTAGTGCAGTTCAATTGACTCTGAATGATCAATTACATCTTCAAGTGACTTACTGTATACCTCTTTCATCTTGATTGAAGTTTGACCTGTGACTCCATGTGTCTACTGTGATTCAGTCCTTTGGGTGGGTGTGGCATTGGCCATATCATACAGGCGGTTTTTAGTATTGAAATCACTTTTAAAAATATTTATGTAATATCAAAGGTTAATGTCTGCTATTGTACATAGTTTATTATGTACTACAGCACTACAATGCCCAACCCTAACTGGCTGTGCTCTCACTTGTTCTTGCCCGCAAGTAGATTGAGATAGACCTCCAATCCTTCCCTCATTATGAATGTCCTCGCTCTAGATTAATGGTCAAGGGAAGAAGATTAAGACATCTAAAAAAAATCTGCACCTGCCAAGAAAATTGACACCTCTCAAAATATGACCAGTACTGTGGTACAGTTTGATCAGAAACTCTTCCTACGTTGGGTGAACTCTGCAGTGTGGTATACCTGGAGCTTCCTGTCCTTCTGGGCAGTAAGAGGTAGGAAGTGCTCCTGAATCCAATGTATCGTGACCAACATCACTGATGCATGTGAAAAAGCCTCCTCTTCTTACTGCTGCAGTGGAGACTAAAGGAGGCACACATGATGTGGAAACAGAAGAGGAGGCAAATTTGAAATCACCATCTTAATCTCCTACAACAAAAAGAAATGTAAGTCCAAAACCCCCATTTGGTGATCATGGTGATCATGACATTGAGCATACCCCCATGCCTGAGCTGTGAGTGGAGCACCCAGGAGGACACCAACCCATGACGCCTTTTGTTTATGCAGCATCAACAATGTCAATGAGGCACGAAGAGTGACAGGTGGTGTCCTGTACCTCAGCACTATACCTTCATGGAACTCTATTGTGTTACTGGCAAACCTCAAATAACAGTTCAGAGTTTGTTTCACCAGGAAACAAAGTGCGGCCAAAACCACTCAGTAGCCCGTTTGTACAATGGGAAGTATGCTAAACGGTTTGCCTCTAACCTTATCGCATTAGCTACCATTTGCGTTCCCTGAACTGTACAAAAAACTTACCTAGGATCAAGCAGACTCAGATTGGAAAGAAGTGACTAATGCCTAGCACAGGGCTCCCTTGATGCTGGATATGCCCCGGTGTTGCTGCATCTGCAGGGACCCCCAAGATATTCTCATGCTTTGCACCTAGTGTGTAGCATGGGCAGCAACTATGGAGTTCCAGGACACTGCATTGCAGCACACATAATCTGTATTCAAGGTAGAGTTCACACCATGAGTTTCCAAATGGTGTCAGACCCTGATTTTGTAAAATGCCCTTTCGAAAATGTCTGTCAGCCATTTGGAAGTTGTTAGAACATTAGAGTTCAAAATGTGTCACACGCTCTTCCAATGAGTTCCTATTTTAATCATACAAGAGGAAGAGCATGGAAAGGTATGAAGCATTGCATTCGTTTTGTTCCCTTTTGTTTTGCGCTCATTGTCCTCTTGTTATTCATTTTTGACCCTGATTTTTTCCTTGCACTTTACATTTTTTCTTGACTCACCTTACCACTTTCAAAGGGTACCAACCGCCACTGACAACTATTGTTAAATATGTTACTCAAAATATGCCAAATGATATCCTAACTCTTTCATTGCCATACAAAATGTTTTGAATTCATCATATATAAGTGTATATCCAGGAAATCGAAATAATACACAATAACACCTAAAATCACAGTGACCTTTTCAGCAAAAGTGTGTGTTGTATAACCGCTGTGCTCATAGTAGAAGGTATCGGCCATATTGTGGAATCCTCCCTGGAAGACATACAACATTGCACATTTGAAACTGCGACACACGTTGATAGAGCGCGCAGGTCAGCCGACACGGTTTTACCATACTCACCTGGGCCCATAAAAACAACATATAATAAGTTTTAATCAGGTAACCTGTGCACTTATTCTCATCAGTGATTTATAAATTTCATTTAGGACCTATACCATTGACTTATTAATCCTTGTCATCAGTACCTAAAGTCCTAAGGGATCAAAAGGAGTTAGAATAATAGGTAGAATATTAACATTTGGACTCATATAATAACCACAAACTCGGGAAAGGTTTAAACTCTTTATCTAATATTTCTTAAATGTCTTATCCAAATATTAAACATCAGAAATCTTTCAATCAGAAAAATAATGATTAGAATGAAAATATGCAGAGATTTTATAAAGCAGTCTTTACGCATTTGACATTATGGTGGGAAGAGAGAAGGAAACAGTACAATGACATACCCACATGTAATATTTACCTAGAATGGTATGAAGACCAACCCTGGCCACGGATCAGTCAAAGGATAGAACCCAAAGTGCCAATGCCAGCGAGACAACAGATGCCGACCAGAAATTAGGACAGGTGCAGCCAAATTTGGATCAGGACAGGACCACCACAGGCTAAGACCGGCACCCACAGTTATAGTTGCTACGCCAGCGCTACAACTCTCTCCGCAGTTAACAGCCTTACCCCGATTGGGTCATCGAATCTTCCGTCAGTGTGCTTCGCCAGCACCCTTGCTCCCGAACCCCGATTAGGTTATCGAATCTTCTGACAGAGTGCTCCGCCAGCACCTCTCCTCTTAATCGCCTATTGAGTGCGTTGGGTCATTGACAGGTCAGCTAATCGGACAAGTCGGACAAATTTGCTAACTAAGCCTACTCTAGTTATACTATTTTCCAGGACAGTGTACCACCCCCCCAATGTTGCAAGTGTAAGGATCCCCAATTTTGATTGGACAAGAGACGGGGAGAGATCATCACACCATACTAAAATGAAACTGTTACTTCTGAATATTCTATTAACGTTCCCGCCCATTCAATTTTAATTTTCCCATGCATCTTTATTCCACCCAACAATGGATGTTCTTATAGTAATACAATATTAACAATATTTTCTTCCGCTTGCGGTCAGCAGGTTAGATTCCTAGGCGCATCTTCTAGTGAACTGTAAGTTTGGCATGGCTTCAATGTCAAATGACTTCAGCTCCTTCTGGAGTTTGACATGCGCAGTGTGGGTTTTCAAGATGGAGTAATACCACCTCCCAGGCCCAAGATTATCGTTACCTGAAAAATAGAAAAGAAACTGTTTTAGAACACTGAATAAATGAAGGTACTGTATACCACTCATCTCTATTCTATTCCCAATACTTTGATTTAACTATTACGTTAATGATTAGGCAAAACGAACAGCTTAGCAAAGCAGCAATGCAAGCTTCATGCATGCTGTAACACAGAGAAGCCATCTTAGTTCTAGTGCGCAGAAGTGAAAGTTTCCCTCCAAGCCGAGAAAGACGTCATGTCACATGAGTATGACAGACGCATGCGCAGTAGGAAATCCCGCATAGCAGCGGCCATTTTAGTGCAAGCGGATTATTGTTAGTAGAAACACATAAGCAAGCTTCTTCTAGATACCTAAAGTGTCGGTAAATGCAATATTAATAAGACAAACATTTTAGTTAGTACATTAACGTCATGTCGAGAGGACTGAATACAAGCAAGTTGCATTACGTTCAAATCCTTGCTCCATCAATCCCCTCTTTGATGATATTTTATATCATTAATAATTATTGAAACAGATGCCAACTTTTCACATTTCTATTTTGTTTCTTTTCATTGTTTGCGTGAAAGTTTTTCACTTTCTTGTATATATTTCCATTCAACTCTTCTAAGTCAAGTTCATCATTGTTTCTCTTTTTCCCTCTCTTATTTACTGTATATGTTTTTTTGTGCTTACGACATTTGCAACAAATTATTATCCCTAAAATCAGTAGGCCTATTCCCACCATTGGCATCAGTATTCTACCTACAAAACTTTTTCCTACATTAGTGAGCCAACTACCTATAGAGGAGAGACCATCGGTAAGTCTATTCCATGCACTATCAACCTCCAGTGGTTTAAGCTTTTTTTCCAAATTAGTAATATTTCCTACATACCTTTTAATTTGAACACTTTTGTCAGGTATGTAAGTGCAACAATGTTGCGCTTTTAACATTCTACAGACTCCGCCCTCTTTTGCCAATAATGTATCAAGAGCAAGTCGATTTTGTAAAACCATTGATCTGATCGCAACCAATTCGGTATTGACCATTAGGAACCCTACAGCAGTATCGGTCGATAAACGATCCACTATTGTTGACAATTTGCAAATTCTTTGCATATTCAGAGCCACTCCCACTGTAGGTATCAATGCACTAAATATATCACCTACTATTTCTCCAAAACTAGCTCTTTGCTAAGTATTAATCCATTAGTTTCTTCATTGTTTCCAGTGATTTTGTTTACATGATATATCTTTGGGAATACTATTCCAAAATAACAGCTCCCATACCAATGATCTGGTAGTTTGGAATAAGCCTTGTTTCCGAATATAAAATAAATTCCAGGAAACACAGGTTCAGTTCCATCTTTAAAACCCCAACCCCCAATTACCTTATAATTGTGTTCACATTCACTGGAACCAATGAACATATTATTATAATAACTAGTTCTTTCTCTGTGGAGACAGAGTTTCCCTTTGCGAAATCCAGCAACATAGCAGCATGAGTCTTGCAATTTGGGGCGAACCCTATATTTTCAGCCCATTTAGGAAATTTATGATTCTTATCATTTGCCTTTCTTTGGAAATTCTCTCTCCTTTTCTTAACCATATTCAAAAATAGTTTCTCCTTTTCACGTAATAAGCATGTTAAATTATTCTTGTGTGCTTCAGCTATATCTATTATACCTATAGTTACAAAGTATTCACCCATATAACGTGTTACAGCACTCTTTGTATGTACAGGATTCAGGTTACTACGTATAGGAAGTTCAGAAAATATCACATCTGACTTAGAATAATAATACTGCAAAGGTCCTTTCTTATGGAGTAAACCAGCTAAAATACTACATGAAATACCATACGTTAGCAGTAATGGTGGTAAGTCACACCTTCGGCTACCGAAGTAGGTAACTTCATACAATTATAGCAATCTTCTATTTCCATAGCTTCTACATAGTGCACTATTAGGTTTGCAAACACATTAAAGTGAGTTCTGTTTTTAATTCCAGTATAGTGTAATCCTTCCTCATCTGATGCTTCTAAATCTACCTTCTGTTGCTTAATGCCAAGTGCTTTCTCTTGTGTATCTATTCTTCTAGGTGTATCTACCATTTGTAGCTCTTTAGTGTTATTCTTCATGTCTCTACTCATTATGTAAGGAATAGTTATTGTCAGTCCTAACCATACTATGAGTACTATCACTATACTACATGTGCATATTCTACAGCATGTTTTCAAACAGTTTCTTTTCGGTCTTCACCTGTGAAATTTTTTCAAGTGCGTCTCACTTCTCCGTCAGTCTGATCAGTAATTAATTTGTCATCACTTTCGTCACTTATTTCTTATTTTTAGAAATCTTCAAGGATGACGTAAGTCCATTCCGGGCCTCTGAATTTGGTATTTAATCTTTTCAGTCATGGACTTCTCCTTCTTGGTTGAACTGTAGATTGTTCAGCTTGACTTGTTATTTCATTTACTTGTTCTGGTTCTTCATCTATTGTTTTAGACGAAATCTCAGTCTTTTGACAAACCTAGGCCACGTGTCTCCTTTTCTGAGCCTTTTAGCTGGCACTGTGCTCCGGCCTTCTTCCAGTGCTCTCTTATTTTCATTCAGTTGTGGCACACCTATTTCAATGTTATCTTCTGTATCCCTCTCTATCTGACTTGGTCCAGGTCTTATTTGAGTTTCTTCTGCCTGGTCACTAGTCTGTCCTTGTTCAGGTGTTTGCTGAATTTTACTTTGATTTGATTCACCTTCTTCTTCCTGAACACATGTTTCTATTTCTATCTGACCCTGCTCAAGCTCTTCGAACCCTTGATTTTCTTCTGCCTGAGCTTCTGCCCTAATACCTATCTGTCGCTCTTCAGACTCTGGAGTTCTTAGTGAAGTGTCGATTGTCTGAGTATCTTTATCTTTCCCTATCTGGTCCTCCTCAGGGTTACTGTTAGCTTGGATTTCTGTAATCTGAGTACGTTCTTCTAGACCTATCTCATCCTCACTTTCATTTTGATTGTCTAGATAAGTCTGACTTCTGATTCTCATGTATTCTGCAGGTATCTCAACTACTGGAATCCAATCATCTTGACTGATGCTTCGTTGTTCTCTTCAGCTGCTTCAGGATAGATATCTTGAGACCCCTCAGCTGCACAACCTTCAGCTTCAGTTTCATCATGTTCAGTCACTCTTTTTGTGTGACGAACATGGATCCAGTATGGAACTCCTTCGCATTTTACAGCTGTGGTGGTAACCAAAATTACTTGATGTGGTTTTCTCCACCTCGGTGCAAGGCTAGATTTTCGAGTGTGTTTCTTCAACACTACCCGATCACCTGGGTTCAGGTCATGTGCTGGAGTTGCTTGTCTGGCGACAGCGTCTTCCCCAACCTGGTGAGAGATAGAATGCACTTGGTCAGCTAGTTCTTTGCTGTACTCCAGTACTAAATCATCAGATATATTTATCAGCTTGTGTCCTGGGACCCATGCTTGCCTCATTGCTCTTCCCATTAGTATTTTATGAGGACTCAAGCCTGTATTCCGGTCTGGAATACTTCTGAGTCCCATCAGAACAAGAGGTAAAGCATCTGGCCACTCTAATCGGATAGATTCATACATCTTTCCCAATCTCGACTTGATTGTGCCATTCAGTTGTTCTACCACTCCAGAAGCCTCTGGGCGATATGCACAGTGCAGCTTTTGCTTAACGTTGAATGCTTCACAGATTAGGCCAATTATTTCAATATTAAAATGACAGCCTCGGTCTGATTCAATTGTTACTGGAAAATCGATCCTAGGTATGAGTTCTCTGAGTAGGAGTTTGGCTACAGTGATGTTATCATTCCTACGTGTGGGGTAAGCTTCCACCCATTTTGAGAACAAACAGACAATGACAAGAATATATTTTAGTCCTCGACAAAGGGGTAACTGGATGAAATCAATATGTAGTCTTATAAATGGGCCTTCTGCCTTTCCAATCTTTCCTGGAAACACTATAGTTTTCTTTCCAGGATTCATTTGCTGGCAAACTAGACACCTCTGGCAAAGACTCTCTGCTACATTCCTGAACCTCGCATTGAACCAACTCTGTCTGAACAACCTGATCATGGCATCTCGCCCTAGATGAGAATCTCCGTGGAACATCCTAGCTATAGGAGCGAGCATACAGTCTGGTAACACAGGCCTACCATCAAGGTAAACAATGATACCAACTTCAACCCTTCTCTGACAACCTATGTTTCTCCACTCTTCCTTTTCTTTTGGTTCTGCTTCAGCTTGCAAATCTCTCACTTCCTCCCACGTTCTCACACCTTCAAGCAACATAAGTTGGCAGCTGTTTCCGCCTACAACAATTTTCTTGTTTACAGCCATTCTAAATTTGGCACAATGTTGGTCTAGTTGATCCGCATATCTGTTACCAGCTGTCACTTTGTCATTTCTGGATTGGTCAGCAGCACACTTGACCACAGCCACTTCTTTTGGCAAGTGAATTGCTTCCAGCAAATCTTTTACATAATGACCATTTTTGAAAGGAGTACCTGAAGAAGTCAGAAACTCCCTTTGCATCCACAATTGGCCAAATTCGTGCACAACACCGTAACCATACTGGCTATCAGTGTAAATGGTTACTTTCCAATTCTTCCCAAATTGCAGGCTTTTGATAATGCAACCAATTCAGCTACTTGTGCAGACTTGACTCCAGGTAAATAGGATGCTTCAACTGGATCCCTCAATGTGCACACTGCATAGGCAGCACTCAAATCTCCTTCCTCATGTCTCATACTTGAGCCATCTTCAAATAGCTCATATTCAGAATCAATTAATGGCTCTTCTCTTATGTCTGGACGTGGTTTTGTACTGTATTCAGTCAGGTTGATACAATCATGTTCGACTTCTCCCTTCATTTCTGCAAAATGTGAATCAGGTAGCAGTGTTGATGGGTTAAGAATATTACACCTGGCAATGGTTACATTTCCTGCACCTACAATGATTTGCTCATACTTAGTCAGCCGACTAGGAGTTAGGTACTGAGTCTTAGTCCTTCTTAACAAAATCTCAACTGCGTGTGGAACATACACTGTCGCTGGGTGTCCCATAATAATGGACTCACTCTGCTCAAGGCTCATGCAGGTTGCAGGTACTGCTTTCAGCATCCTGTCAATGCAGATGCTACTGGATCCAATGTAGAAGAAAAATATGCCCCAGGACGTCTCATTAGACTGTGAGTTTGGGTCAGAACTGAAAGTGCACAATTATCTCGTGTATCACGGAATCGTGCAAAATCTTTTGAATAGTCAGGCATCCCTAATGCTGGAGCTCTACACAGACATTCTCGTAATTTCAAGAAAGCAGTTGTGCTTTCATCATCTCATTCCACCGGGTCCTTTGCTCTTTTCTTTGTCATTTGTATCAATGGTTTTGCTTGGACTGCAAATCCCACAATCCATTGTCTGCAGTAACCTACAACTCCGAACAACATTCTAATCTCCTTCTGAGTTTTAGGTAGATTCATGTTTTTGATTATTCTGATTCTTTCTGAGGTAACCCTTCTAACACCTCTTTCTATCTGGTGCCCCAGATATTTCACTGATGTGGTGCAAAATTGCAACTTTTCAGGTGACACTTTATGTCCTCCTTCACCCAAATGATTCAGTAAAGCAAGTGGTATTACCACTTCCCTCCCAATTTGTGGTATCCACACTTTGGTGTGCTTTGCTCCTAAAATTTGGCATAGGCGCAATGGGTAACAGGTGTTGTATTACCTGCTGCTGCTGCTTCCGTGGCACCTCATTCTGCGTCTGTGGATTCAAATCATTATTTTGCACAGGGTTATTTTGCATATCCTCGCACTCGTTCTTCCAGTGCCCCAACTTGCCGCATCCGTGACAAGGGAACTTCTTTTTGTCTTCCTCTCTATTGAATTTTCCCCTTGGTTTACCCCCATTACCATCACTTTGAGTCTGGTTATTGTTCATTTGACTTAACTGGAGTTTCTGTTGGTCTGCTAATTTTACTTGTGCCCACATTACCTTTTCCTTTAATTCTTTTAGTTTATTGTCAAGTTCATCTTCACAGTATTTTGCATATTTAAGAAATTCATCAATTGGCTTGGCCTGCCAGCAAATGTTATGATCTTTAATCCATTGTGAAATTTCTGGCCTTAACCCTACGCAAACCGATAGATGAAATGCGTCATGTCTTTCATGTCAATATTGTCCAAACCACTGTACTGTTTGAATACTTGTAACAGGCGATCATAATATGCATGCACAGATTCATCTTTATTCTGGGTGGTTCTATCTATTCTAGTCCAATGTGACGAGGGGGACCCGGACTCGGGCCCCCCTGGCCTGCCTATTCACGTGTCTCCTCTCTTTACACAGCACACAGACTCATGGAAAACTGCGGACGTCGTCAGATGCCGTCCGGTGCTGGACTCTGAGGAACCCTGTTGCTTTAAGTGGGCGGACCTGGATCAGGGACCCGCCCTCTACACCTCGGTAAAACCGTCCCTGAATCTACACAGGTGTGTGTTACACCCGGAGGAGGAGAGTGGCGTGAGGAGTGCGAGGACGGAGCGGAGAGGAGAAGGAGCGAGGACGGAGCGGAGAGGAGAAGGAGCGAGGACGGAGCGGAGTGGAGAAGGTGCGAGGATGGAGCGGAGTGGAGAAGGTGCGAGGAGGGAGAGGACTGGAAGAAGAGTGAGGACGAAGCCGAGTGGAGAGGGACCGAGCAGCGGAGCGTGAAGCGGAGAGACCAGGCGGACCACGAAGACCAGGGTACCGGAGGAAGATCGGAGGTTGAGAGAGACTGCAGCGACACGACAGGAGGCCAACGTGAAGGCGCATCGCCCAGCCACGCTTCCCGGGAAGTATGGCTAGGACAGGTACGGTCTCGTTTCCTGGGTTGGGCGGGACGTAGGCGGGACAACCCCACCTGATCCAAAACCGTGCACGAACCCCCCCCCTGTTCCCCTCACTTCCACTTCACAGACAGCGGGGTACTGTTGTGCACGTGTGTTCCCTCACATCCCCCTACCCTGTCTCAGTTGTTACAGGACAACCCATTTATATTGGTCTTCCTTTTGTTTATTTCTCCACTGGATACCGGCCCGGGTACCACAAATGCGGAAGCCCGGACTACGCCTCCCAGAAGACATCGGGAGTTAAGAAGGCGGGGACTGGTACGAGAGGCCACGGAGGACACTGCGAATCCCCTACCTTATTACCGAGTCCCGGTGCAAAAGAGAAAACTGTACAAAGCAATAAAACCAGCCCTACCTCCTACCCCTTTGTCCGTGGATCTGTTTGGTACACCTCCTGAATCCCCACATCCAATCAGTTTCCTTTGCAGGTACTTTCCCTTTGAGGTACAGTATTACTTGATTATATTTTTTCATTACATCTTCTGAGGGGGCTCTGTCTTTGGGTCTCTAGGGTACTCATCACTTGGCCAATCACAGCAACTTTACATTCTGTCCACAGATCTACAGGAACGACAATGTCAAATAACCCATCCAAATCTTTTAAAAGACATTTTGAAACCTTCACACAAATCTCTCGACTTGTCTGTACCATTCTACAGGCTTTTCTCAAAGTTTTGGGAAATCATTTGTGAATGACAAAATATACTGTTGGGATCATGGGACGTGTACATAACCTCCACCTTGTACTTCTCTCATGGGACACAACCTTTCCACTTTTTCTGCCTCTTTTAACCGCATGCGCGCTAGGGGAATTCCGCTCCTGCGCTGAGATTTTCTAAATCGCATGTTACGTGACGAGCTGGGCTCGTCAGCAGCGTGCGAGGAGGCTACGCCATGACGAGCCCAGCTCATCATCAGCGTGGAAGGGGTTAATACATATTCAGATGGGATCACTGACAGAATATCGAGGAGCAAAATATCGACCTGCCAAAATATCGTGGAGAAAATATAGAATGCCAGAATATCGAATTCTTATCTTCAAACAGGTAAGTACAAAAATATCGACTCCAAAATATCGTTTAAAAAATATAGATAGTCAAGACATCACATTTTTTAAATGTCTTAAAAGTAATTTAAAAGTAATATAATAATAAATATAATTAATTTAAACATACTTAAAATACTTAAATAAACTTAAAATTAATAAATAATTAATGTAACTTTAAAAAAAAAATTAAGACATATATATACATATATATATATACATATTATTAACAGAACATATACAATATTTTTAACATAGGATAGCGAGAGGGTTAAATTTACTATTACCACTCCAGTGAGTGCAACAGTAGAGAAAACATTGGATAGCGTAGGGGTAAAAATTACTATTCTCACTCCAGTGAGTGCAACAGTAGGGAAAGCGTTGGATAGCAGGAGATTACAAATTACTATTCCCACTCCAGTGAGTTCAACAGTAGGGAAAGCATTGGATAGCGTAGGGGTAAAAATTACTATTCCCACTCCAGAGAGTGCAACAGTAGGGAAAGCGTTGGATAGCGTAGGGGTACAAATTACTATTCCCACTCCGGATAGTGCAACAGTAGGGAAAGCTTTGGATAGCGTAGGGGTAAAAATTACTATTCCCACTCCAGTGAGTGCAACAGTAGGGAAAGCAAATACTTCATATATGAATTAAATTAAATTAAATATTAATACCAATTACAAATAATATAACATGATTAACAATTTTGTATAATATATTAATTAATCAATTAAAAATACAAATGAAATTTAATTATTTATTTTAAAAAATTACCTACTAATACAAATTATTTACCAAGTAACACTAAATTATTTAACAATTAATAAAAAAATTAATTTTACAACAAAAATAAGCAATAAATACATTAATAAAATTAACATAATTATCAATTAATCAATTAATTAAAAACTATTCACCAATTAAATATTTGCCAATTAATAATTAATTAACAATTAATTCAAAATAAATACCAATAAATAAATGAACATATTTTATTAATTATATTTATATTACTTCCCACCATATTCCCCTATAAACCCACAACCCGCTGCAGAAAATACATTAATTTAATTAACATAATTATCAATTAATCAATTAATTAAAATTAATTACCAATCAATAAATCCTCCAAATAATCATCATCTGATTCACCACTAGTCATTAAATGTTTCGTTTTTCAGTCCTTTTACTTCCTGTAGGTTCTTCTAAAGTTATTACAGGATATACTTCTTCCCCTAACATGGACTATCTCCATTGTTTCATTTGTTGGTCTCTTGTCTCTCTTGGAAATCGGGGATAAAACTTACTTCAATTCCTGTTACTTCTGGGTCTATCTCGCTCAAAAGCCTCCGTTTCCTATTCCTCCAATGCCTCATACTGCATTAATCTAGGTCTGGGATCTAATTCATTCATGCGAGTTCTCAAATTGTACAAAACTCTGCCATTAAATGTACCATTTTCTGTAAATGCTAAAACACCATCATCTTTTGTGTACTCCATCCAATTTTTTAACCACACACAAGTGTGATAGCCCCTTTCTACCATCATGTATGATGCGGGCGTATTTGGTGGTGGAATAATAATCCCTTCTCTTGTTTTAATTGCTTTATCTTTCTTGAAATAATTCTTAATTCTTTTAATGAATGACATTTTTCTCTTCTCTCCGTACATGATATAAGGTCTTCCTCTTATATACTGTTCTTGTGCAAACCCTAAATATTTTCTATTGGGTCTACCTCCTACAATCGGACCTTTATGCCACATATATTTAAAACACAAGTCTTTAGGATGACTCTCAATTTGTTCACAAAATTACTTCCAATACCAGCGCGTCTTTTATTTTTCAGTGACCAAGCAAAATTTTGAATTCAAATAAATTCAACCAATAGTTGCACGGCTTTTCTCGTGAGACTAGTTCTCACGCTCCTGTACTCACCCCTCCTTTACAATTACTATCTCAGCTACACACCCGCTGTCTTAACCAATACCAGGGCGGCTCTGAGTGACATCAGGGCAGATCAGCGACTGACTCCCTCCTTTGCAAGGTAATACAAAACTTAATTTATTTCACTTTTAATGCAGATTTTACTATTTAACAACTTAAAAAATATTCGCCACTGTGCCCGATTGACTAATTCAAAGGAAAGATAATTTTACTCACTGCGAGCAAATCCCTTCTGCTTGCTCTTCACACACTACAAGTAGATCCCTTCAGTCTACCCTTCACGCAGGCATTAGAGAACCTGTGTCTTCTTTCCTCTGGGATATACTAAGGCTAAAGTTTCACCAGCGAACCCCTTTGCTATCAATCAAGCTTGGAAGAACATGCTACTCCTTCAATGTGACCCTTTCTAGGTGATATCACACAAAAAGTTTTGCTAGCAAAGTCTTTGCTATCAATTATTCACACATTTATACAGAAAATTCCCTAAAATAAGGCTTCCGGTTCTACCTAATCATGCACTTTTCCTACAGGCAAGTGACCTCACTGCAGTGTGGCTTCCATTTACTACCCGCTATTCTGCCCCCGGGGATTCCATACATATCATATAACAGGTACGAACAATTTTTGTTAATATATAAAATCAATATAATCAATAATTCAATTTCAATATGCAAAAATTTCAATAAACCAACTAACTACAACTAACTACCTATGCTAACTAATCCCTAACCATCATGCTGCTACCAAAAGAAATACTGATATAGCGCGCAGGTCACCCGACTCGGTTTTACCATACTCACCTGGACCCATAAAAACAACATATAATGAGTTTTAATCAGGTATACCATTGACTTACCAATCCTTTGTCATCGGTACTTAAAGTTCTAAGGGATCAAAAGGAGTTAGAATAATAGGTAGAATAATAACATTTGTACTCATATAATAACCACAAACTCAGGAAAGTTTTAAACTCTTTATCTAATAATTCTTAAATGTCATAATCCAAATATTAAACCTCAGAAATCTTTCAATCAGGAAAATAATGATTAGAATGAAAATATGCAGAGATTTTATAAAGCAGTCTTTACGCATTTGACATTAGGGTGAGAAGAGAGAAGAAAACAGTACAATGACATACCCACATAGAATATTTACCTAGAATGGTATGAAGACGAACCCTGGACAGGGATCAATCAAAGGATAGAACCAAAAGTGCCAATGCCAGCGAGACAACAGGTACCAACCAGAAATCAGGACAGGTGCAGCCAAATTTGGATCAGGACAGGACCACCACAGGCTAAGACCGGCACCAACAGTTAAAGTTGCTACGCCAGCACTACAACCCTCTCTGCAGTTAACAGCCTAACCCTGATTAGGATATCAAATCTTCCTTCAGAGTGCTCCGCCAGCACCCTTGCTCCCGAACCCCGATTGGGTTATCGAATCTTCTGACAGAGTGCTCCGCCAGCACCTCTGCTCTTAATCGCCTATTGAGTGCGTTGGGTCAGTGACAGGTCAGCTATTCGGACACGTCGGACAAATTTGCTAACTAAGCCTACTCTAGTTATACTATTTTCCAGGACAGTGTAATACCCCCCAATGTTGCAAGTGTAAAGTTCCCCAATTTTGATTGGACAAGAGACGGGGAAGAATCAGCACACCATACTAGAATGAAAGTTTTACTTCTGAATATTCTATTAACGTTACCACCCATTCAATTTTAATTTTCCCATGCACCTTTATTCCACCCAAAAATGGATGTTTTTATAGTAATACAATGTTAACAATATTTTCTTCCGCTTGGGGTCAGCAGGTTAGATTCCCAGGCGCATCTTCTAGTGTGCTGTAAGCTTGGCATGGTTTCAATGTCAAATGACTTCAGCTCCTTCTGGAGTTTGACATGCACAGTGTGGGTTTTCAAGATGGAGTAATAACACCTCTCAGGCCCAAGATTATCGTTACATGAAAAATAGAAAAGAAATAGTTTTAGAACACAGAATAAATTAATGTACTGTATACCACTCATCTCTACTCTATTCCCAATACTTAATTTAACTATTGCTTTAATGATTAGGAAAAACGAACAGCTTAGCGAAAGCAGCAATGCAAGCTTCATGCATGCTGTAACACAGAGCAGCCATCTTAGTTCTAGTGCGCAGAAGCGAAAGTTTCCCTCCAAGCCGAGAAAGACGTCATGTCACATGAGTGTGACAAAGCAGTACAAAAGGGGGTGGTGATGAACGGAGCATCTGAACCAATCAAACACTCACACCCAGTCAACAGATCTGGGTTTAATCCATCACCGTTCTTCAGCCCACTCTGCCACCCCAGTACAGACATGGCCATATGCAAATCAGTCTGACCCTGTGCCTCATGAGAACAGTCCAGCCCAAACTGCCAAGCCATGCCTTCCCTGGACCGGAAACAAGCTTCCTAGGACCAGTTTCTGGCATTACAGCCGTCTTTAGCCAGGCTTGCTTGAATCAAGTGGGAAAGTGAGCAAGGGACTCACGTCTGAACATACCTTGCCAACTTATGGCGAACAAAGCGGTACAAAAGGGGGTGGTGATGAACGGAGCATCTGAACCAATCAAACACTCACACCCAGTCAACAGACCAGTCAGCAGACCTCGCTAGCACCCACGCAATCGCCTCCACTGACTACATCCTCCTTGGGGACCTGAACTACCACCTCGAGAACAACAACAACGCCAACTCTGCCACCCTGATCGCCAACCTCGGCCTCCGACAACTCGTCACCGAACCCACCCATGCTGCCGGTCACACGCTCGACCCCCTCTTCTCCACAAGCTACCACATCACCTTCAACCACACCACCGAATTCCACTGGACTGACCACCGTTGCATCCACTTCACCTTCAGGAAACCAACCACTCACCACTGCACCCAACTGCTGCCGCGCCGCGCCTGGAGCCAAGTCACCGAAGACCAGCTGACCTCCACCCTCGACCAGAACCCACCCACCAACCCGACCGACACAGACGCTGCCGCCCGAAGCTCAGACAGTGGATCAACAACTGCGCCAACACCCTCGCCCCGGTCAAGAAACCCCCCAGCAACCACCACAGCAAGAAAGCTGCCTGGTTCACTGAGAATCTACAAACCTTCAAACATACATGCCAGAAGCTAGAGAAGAAATGGCTCCACAACCGCACAGCGGAAAGCCATGCAACCCATCCGCAGACATCGCCACCTCATCAGAACAGTCAAGAGATCGTCCTTCAAAACCCGACTAGACAACAACGCACACGACAGCAAAGAACTTTTCAACATTGTGAAGTAACTCTCCAACCCCAGCGCCAACACCAACGACATCCCGCCCTCGCAAGATCTGTGCGACTCACTGGCCACCTTTTTCCATCGCAAGATAGCCGACATCCATGACAGCCTCATCGCCTCACCCGCCCCGACCGAAAGAGACCCACATCGATCACCACCCGCAGCAACCAGCTGACCACCTGGTCCCACATCAACCCCTGCCCACAACATGTTTTCAACAAAGCTGGCGCTACCGTCGCACCCCAACTACGGAAGGTCATCAACATCTCCTTCGATACAGCGACGTTCCCGGAAAGCTGGAAGCACGCAGAAATTAACGCCCTCCTCAAGAAGTCCAAGGCGGACCACAAAGACCTCAAGAACTTCCGCCCCATGTTCCTGCTCCCCTTCCCGGCAAAGGTAATCGAGAAAATCGTCAACATGCAGCTGACACGTCACCTTGAGGACAACAACATCCTAGACCATCCCAGTCGGGTTCAGACGAAACCACAGCACTGAGACAGCCCTCATCGCCGCCACAGACTACATCAGGCGCCATCTAAACAACAGTGAAACCTCAGCCCGCATCCTCCTGGACCTGTCAGCCGCCTTCGACGCAGTCTGCCACCGCACACTCATGACACGCCTCCAAGAAGCCGTAATCCTGAAGAAGGCCCTGGACTGGACCATGTCCTTCCTCTCTGGCAGAACCCAGAGAGTCCGTCTCCCGCCCATCCGATCCGAAGCCACTGACATCATCTGCGGCGTACCGCAGGGCTCATCCTTCAGCCCGACCCTGTTCAACATCTACATGGCCCCCCTTGCTCAAGTGGCCCGCCAGCACGACCTGAACATCATCTCCTATGCCCACGACACCCAACTCATCCTCTCCCTCACCAAAGACCCGCACACCACCAAAACCAACCTCCACGAGGGAATGAAGACTGTCGCCGAGTGGATGAGGAACAGCCGCCTGAAACTGAACTCGGACAAGACGGAAGTCTTCATCCTCGGCCCCACCCCCTCTGCCTAGGACGACTCCTGTTGGCCGACCACACTGGGAACAGCATCAACACCCACTGACCATGCATGCAACCTAGGATTCATCATCGACTCCTCCCCCTCCATGTCATGACAAGTCAACGCCATCTTCTCCTCCTGCTACAACACCCTCCGCATGCTTAGCAGAATCTACAAATGGATCCCGACCGAAACCAGAAGAACGGTGACCCAAGCCCTCATCAGCAGCAGACTGGACTAGGGCAACGCACTCTATGCAGGAATCCGGGCCAAACACCTACAACAACTACAACGCATCCAGAACGCCTCGGCCCGCCTGATCCTCGACATCCCTCGACATAGCCACATCACCCTGCACCTTAGAGACCTGCATTGGCTCTCCGTCAACAAAAGGTTCACTTTCAAGCTCCTCACCCACGCGCACAAAGCACTCCACAACACCGGACCAGCCTACCTGAACAGCAGACTCAGCTTCTACACCCCCGCTTTAGAACCCAACGGGGTCGCGCTGAATAAATGAGGAGCACATATAAGTAAAAGAAGTATGAACTTGTAGGTTCGGTTTCTCATGAGTGCAACACTGTATGTTTCACATGATCCATTTTTTTCTCAAAAGTCTGAAGGGCGTTCTTAATAAAATGGTGTTCTTGTGACTGTGCAAGAGCAAATCATTAACTGTTGGTAAATAACTTTTTGAATAGTATCTACTGAATTGGTATCGTTATGCTTGTTACAAAGTGCTTTAGAAAACTCTGTATTAGGTCTGACCGGTGCTTAATTTGTAAAATAAATAAGTGCCATGGCTCTTATCAGGAGGCCACTGCTTGTTGCACAATACATTGGCCTTGACAGCCCTGCCAATGACCATACCTACTCCACTACGAATCCTTCACACTACTACATGTGTGACAGTTTGAACTATGTCAGACCCCCAAAGCTATAAGAATGGTTCCTGCAGCAGGTAATAGTAATTTTCAATGTATTTTAAGTTAATTAAAAATTCACTGTTGTTTGGTCTTCGCTAAATTTGCCAAACTCGCCCTCTTGTGGCAGACTTTCTCAAGTGCCTATGTTGACAAGTAAGTGCTGGTGATGAGCACTGGAAACCACTGGCTCAAATTAAGCAGTGGGTCTGATGTAAGCCTAGACATTATGAGTTTACTAAAATGATATATCATACTTACTTGTAGGGGATTTCAGCCACCCCTCTTCATCCACTGGTCTATTATTGTGTCATTTGCATTTTTCTCTTTCTCATCTAAGCATACCGATTGGGGCAAAGGGTCAGCCCACTTCTGCTGTTGGCTAACTACTTTGTGAGGGATAGCATTCAGCCCTTTGACAATGAAAACGGGTCCACACAAAAAGTAGTGCCATTAAGAGAAGTGTGGCTCAATGGTTAGAGCGGCAGACCCTGATGCAGAGGTCTAGCCCAGGACCAGGGTTCAATTCCCCGCCTCGGCGGGTCTTGGGCTCAAAATTCCACGGACCTGATAATTCTCGCCTCGGTGCCTATTCCAATCATGGAGTCCCACTCTGCAACTCTGGGCAATAGCTTGCTTAATCTCCACAACGGCCCCCACAACGCTAAGGATGCCTGGCCTCCACCTTGGGGGTGCCCAGGAGTGGACGCCTCACAGAGAAAGTCAGGATGGGTTCCACAGCAGTATTCGTACAAGCGCCTAGAGACCCTTGCAGGTGAGTAGTGCGCTATACAAGTATCAATTTACATTAACTGCTGTGGACTGCTTTGGCATGTTTGCTTTGCGAGGCCATACAATTATTTTTGCTTTTAATCTAATGTTTCTTTTAGATTGTTAAGGGCCTCAACAGCTTCCCTGCAGATATTTTTATGCAAAGCTCTACTTATCCACAACAACAACCTTATGCAAAAACCATGTCAACACAAAACAAGCATTAACAAGCCAAAAGTCTGGCAGCCAATGCCAGAGCAATTTTCCCTGCCAATGCTTATTCAGTGTGTTAATCCGGAATCCCTAGTCTAGGAACGTGTATGAGTGTTAAATTAGTGGATCGTAATGCCTCATAATGTACAGCAAAATTGTCTTTATTCACATAATATGTGCCTTGACCCACAATGTACATTTTCTCGCCGCTTAAGTGTCAGCCGTGCTGCAAAAAATGGTTCTTCTTTTCCACATAGTTCCAGCAACCTTCTTACTATTAATTAAGAAGTGACAGTGATCTTATTCGCCAATATTCTTGGAATTAAAATTTTCATTTACTGTAGGACTAAATGAACACTAAGAAAATGTTGGCATAGAGAAAAGTTCATGCCGCGCTTCAGTGCTTGGGAAGATAATATGCATTCTAATGGCATCTTCAGCCCCTTCGTTCAAGACGCCCAGCTATATCCTAACAGGTCTTTGTTATGGGTCAATATGCAACATTCTTCATGTCACAATATAACATAATAAATGAATGTTGAAGAATCAGGGAATAAATCCAATCCTTGTTAGAAATCAAAATTCTGATAGCTGCCAGTATATGCAAGTACCTCGAAATTCCTTCTCCTAATTATTCATGTCATTTTTAGTAGGTTGTTCACCGTGGCCAGGGTTGCACAGGGTTTACATCATCAACAGTCTGAGTAGGTGCATCATCATTACTTATGAATAAAAGAAAATGTAGGCACAATGACAATAGAATGTAGAATTATTTGCTCCCAGTCCAAAGACCTCTCAATATAAGGAATCCTTTTATTTATTTATAATCCTATGTGCACTATGGCATGCTTATGGTGTGTTCAGCATAATAGGTTTACCAACATTCTTCGTAACTACTCCTGTTCATGTTAGTAGTATTATTTTTGTCCGAGGTTAAGTGACAGAATAAATTCAGTGCTCTGGTCTGCATCAGGGTTGAAAAATAGGTAATGCTTTTCAAGATTTCAAGCTCATCCCTATGAAGGATGACTATGACCTGGAGGAATGTTTAGCATCTCTAGCTGATGCAATGTCTGGCTGGAATTAACAGAAAAGCAAATAATGTGAGTTAAAGGGGCTGAATGTTTGGTTTCCAGAGAGTTCTGGCACTTGATGCAAAAGGCTAAACCCAACGCAAGTACCAGAGTGCACATTCTTTGCGCCGACCATCAGAAAGGATAGTAAATTAAAAAAGAAGCAATTATATAGTTTACACAAATAAGAAGAGCCTTGAATATAAATCAAGACAGTACCAAATAAGGACATATTTCTTCCACAGGCCCTTGCGCTGTAATTTTACAGCACGGTTTTTTCCATAATATGTCATTTTCTGCTTGACAGCATCCAGGGACCTTCTCAGTTTTAAGCACGAATACACACAATCGCAAGATCATCAGCCGTGTTTTACTTGCACTCTAATTTACTGTGTTATTTATCATTCACCTTCTAACCCCCCTCTTTCACATCCTTTTTTGAAGCCCTACGTTTTTATAATAATATACATTTAGGCTTGACAATGTATGTATAATCCGACATTCAAACATCAATTGAAACATTTTATAGTCATATTATATATATATATATATATATATATATATATATATATATATATATATATATATATATATATATATATATATATATATATATGTAGTATTCGAATTGGGTTTTAATGCTTTTCGCTTACATTTCACTTATTTAAAATGTGTGGTAACTACTTGCATTGAGAGTACGTTTTTTCTTCTACATAGACATAGGACATAGATTTCTAACATTTAAAGCTTCCATACATCATTTTGGTCTGTGCGTGCCCCCTCTGCAACACATTATATAAAACACTAAACACAATTTTCATCTCTTCTTGTCTGACCAAGGGTTTGTCTTTTACTTTCAGCTACGAAGGTGAGGAATCTAAATTATGTGAGAGGAGAGAAAGACTGCTGAGGCCGTAAACACTACACGCCAAATAATTTACATCCCTGCAGAATCACCACCCCTGCAGTTATTGACACAATGGTGACACCTTGGCTTGATTACATCATTGCCTCTTTCCACTGACAGAGAAGCGGGACTGCGAGGACCAGCAGTCTGTACGCAGCAACATCCAGCGCACCTGGGTTCTCTTCCCGCCCCCTTACTTCGCAGGCACTTAACGGCTCGCGGCCCCCGCTCCGCGGGAGCCGCTCGCAGCCGTGGATCTTTGCAGAGACTCTTGCCCAGTGTATCACAACGTGGGGAGAAACGGATCTTTGAGCCTTGCCCTGATACTTATCGTTCGAAAACTTGCGGCGATCTGAGGCCGATACCAGGAGCACTTTTCCACCGACCAGAGAAGCGGGACTGCGAGGACCAGCAGTCTGTGCGCAGCAAAATCCAGCGCACCTGGGTTCTCTTCCCGCCCCTTATCTCCCATAAAGGCTTGGTCTCACCCGCGACACGCGGGACACGCGTCGGTCGAGCACGGGGCGAAGCCCGGGCAAAGGGCGGGCCGTCTGAGGCCGTCCGAGGACGACTGAGGCCGGGCTGGGCCCCTTCTCCTTATTCTTTTTTCCTTGTACCTCGAGGTCTTTGATCATCGACAATGCCACCGAAGCCCGGGAACGGCGGAAAAACGAACATGGTAAGGAAGGTAAGAGGCACCTTGGACGCTTTTCTATCTAAGGCGGTCTCGAATATGGACCATGAAATATCTGTTGTCGAATCGCGCTTGTCCTTTGAACTCCAACAAAACAAGCGCTCATCACTAGGTCCAATAAGACAGATACCTTCCCCACCAACACCTAGCTCCCAGAGCTTAGGGATTACTTCATCAATGGATACTAGCATCCCCTTGCTCCTTCAGGACAACTCTTCAACCCTAACTCAAGTGCCATTGAGGAGCCCCAATTATAACTTAACTATTTCGAACTTCTCTGGACTTTTCCCCAGTGGAGCCCTCTTTGCTGCAGCTCCCAAATGCGACCCCTATGACTGAAAAGAATACACCCCCAGTGGAGCCTTCTTTGCTGTACCAGCCAAATGTGACCCCTATGACTGAAAAGAGTACACCCCCGCAAAAACCATCTAGACAACCAACTGGAAGAGAGGGGGAAACGATCATTGGGGCAGACAAACCAAAGTACCCAGACTAGGCTCAAGTCTTCAAATGGATACTCCCAACAAAACACTACAGAACCATTTGCCACCACTGAAGACAAAACTAAAGCTCATAAACAACAAGAGAGATAGGGAGAGTCATGAACACTCTTAGTCCCCAAACTATATTATACATCAACAACAAAAGAGTGTTCCTGTTCTGTTTGAGATGGAAAAAAGCACAGAGCACAAGGAACCAACAAAGCCCATTTAGTTTGTTAGGAAAGCCCTCACTCACCGACCTGGTCGGTGACTTGCTTCATCATCGGGCCCCACCGGGTGTGACCGAATGCCACCCCGGTGTGCTGCGACGCCAGAATTACTGCGGAGCTGGTCTTGTGAAGGTGGGAGGGCTATGTGAAAAATTAAGTGGATAGTGTGAAGTGGTGACTTAAAATTGCCTTGTATGTATCAAAAAATTAATTTTAATCAAAGATCATCAAGGACAAGATTAAAAAATGTGTTGGTGAGTAGGGCCAACTAATTGAATGGTCTACTCCCACTAGCATTAAGTGACAATGTGAATGGTCAACATGAACATGTTTCAGCCGATGTGGTATAATTAACCTGGCATTCGTCAGGACCTAGAGTGTAAACCTCGGCGGTATGGGCACTCTAAGGCCCACCCAACCAGAGGACTTGAAAGTTAAAAAGTCTGTGAAGTGCAAAAACAAAGGGGGGCGGGCTTCACCACCCGAAGGTAGGACGCACACACCTCCAGCCTCTAAAATTTAGAGACAAAAAATAAAAGCACCTGCGGGGATTTAAAAACAGACAAACAAAACAAGACAAACAAACAATTAGAATATTTTGTCGATAGATTTAGCCGATTTTAGCTAATTACTCGTGCTCAAGGTGCCAGGGTGCACAACTCATACATAATAGCAGAGGTGCGTGGCTCTGCCAGTGGCTGAGACTAAGCGATAGGTAGTATAGTTTATACAGTGACACTCTCATGGTAGATTGCCAAGTTGCAGAATCTAGCGGTGTGAGTGTACAGGGGGGGTTTTGATAAGTGAAAAAGGAGGCGAATGGCAGTGAGAACATTCAAGCAACACTGAATCACTCAGCGATCAATGGGCCAAATGGCCAGTGACCAGTCAACAAAGAAGCAGCAAAAGAGGTGAGAAAAGGTAGATTCTCACTTCACCAGGGATGAAAGTCCACCCCATAGACCGCGGGAGGGAGGGGACGGCGCATTTGGCACATCCTAAAAGGGAAGCATGAAATGGGGAGGAAAAAGGGACAAAAACCAGTCAGCACGCAGTAATAGTACTTAGCTTAAATGGTCCTTTTCACCCAGAGTCGTACTCACGCCCACGGCGCCCGTCTCCTGCAGGTACGCCTAATCACACTCGGGACCGGGTCTCGTCGATCCGGATTAGGAGAGTGTAAGCGGTTTTATAAGGCACCGGTAAGAAAACGCGCGTTCGCGCTTCCGGGAGTGGTAGCGCGCGGTATGCGCATGCGTGAAGACTGCAACAGAGGACTAGACCGAGGACACCATCTGGTGGAGGATACTCACTTCCGGAAAGGCGGCGCTGTTGGACGCGCATGCGTGCCTGCTCGGCTCTGCTGGTAGAGGCAATTGGACTCGGTTACAATAATTGTAATGCGCATGCGCCGACGTTGTGTGTCAAACGCGGGGGAAAGTAAACAAAGCGCAATTGGTTGCAGCGCGCATGGGGAGTACCCACAGAGTTAAATTCAGGCAGAAATGGCCCATGGGTTAGAATTACAGTGACAAGAGGGATTCGCAAGATAGCCCTTAGGAAATGAGATAGATATTCATTTCAAAGGTCTAGCAACGTATCGTTAGATAATTGTAGGACACAGTCACCACAGACAGAAGGAGTTATTAGGAACAGATACGGATCAGAGGATTTTTGGCATTATTTCAGGACAGAGCCCCAAGGTATATCGTCATTGAGGCCATTAATATGGGTGCCCAGGCGGTATACCCAACGTTGTTCCTTTTCAAACAGTCTCTCAGATATGTTGGTGCCCCCAAGGATTTGCTCAATCACAGTCCATTTGAGTTCGTTGGTGGTGTGATTGGTTTGGAGAAAGTGATCACTCATTTTTGTCGTCGCTTTTTTGCACCTAATGTTGCTTCTATGCTCACATATCCGTTGCTTAATTTTTCTGGTTGTCATGCCCACATACCGAAGTGAGCATGGACATGTGACAAGGTACACAACATTTACAGAGTTGCAATTAGTATGGGCTTTTTGCCACCAAGTTTTCCCGGGTTCAAGAGTCAAGGATTTTGTAGGGGCTGTCAGGTGACAAACAGAACAGTTGGAGCAGGGGAAATGGCCTGTCACTTTAGGAAGGTTCCATGCATCAGTAACACTCCTCACGGGGGTTATGGGTAGTTCTTTGGGTCTGGTGTGGACCAAAGCATCTTTGAGACTGTGCCCTTTCTTAAAGGAAAACAATGGTTTCTGCCAGTCCTTTTTGCTGCTTGTGATAATTTTCCAATTTTTGTTTATTGATTTCTTCATTTGATTGGATAATGCACTGTACGTAGTTACACACGTTAAGGGGACTTCCGTTGTTGTTTTTATGATGGGTTCTAAGAGGGCTTCCCGTGGTTGGTTCCGTGCACGTTTAAAACCTTTGTTTAGCAGGTGACTAGGGTAACCTCTTTGTGCCAGCTTGGTTGTTAAATCAGTTGATTGACGTTTAAAATCAATTATGTTGCTGCAGTTCCGGCGGATACGTAAATATTGTCCGTACGGGAGATTCTCCCTGAGCGGGCGAGGGTGAAAGCTAGAGAACTGTAACAAGTTATTTTTGGCTGTGGCTTTGTAGTGGGTCTTGGTAGTCAAGGTTGTTCCACTGTTTGTGATTACCACATCAAGGAACACCACCTCCGTAGTGCTCACTGTATGACAAAACTAAAGCCCCAGGAAACCCAAATCTCGTCAAAGAATCAATCACTTGAATCTAAGTTAGTCATGAATGACCTAGAACATCTAGTCAGATCCTTAATTCGACCTGTTTTAGAAAGGGTAAAAAGATTGGGTGATCAGTTAAATAATTTAGTGGTAGAAACCACCTTAAATTCCCAACTTTTAAAGGGCTTGGTAGCCATTAATACGAACACCAAAACCAGTGGACACCAATCAATAAACAAGGCCGCCAAAAAGCTACTCCATCTGGCTCTAACACGACCACTGAGAACACCGAGCCTTCCAAAGAGACTCGACCCGCTCTGAATACCCCTCGTGGGAAATCGGGGAAAACTGATAAAACTGATAAACCACACGCACACCCTACCTAGACAGGGCCTAGAGAAACAGATTTTCCTTCACACAATATTCACTTACCCTGCACCAAACAGCCAGACTTGAAGGCCTCTGACAGGTACTCGTCAACCTTCAGACAAACCCACAAAAACAAAAGGATGTCATATAGACCTGCCACCAGAGGCGGTCCCATATGCCATAGTCCTAACAGGTGTCCCAGAGCTTATAGAAGGAAAAAAGGAAGGCTATTCTGAGCTAAAGAATAAAGCTATTCATTGGCTCAGACAAAAAAGGCCATTGCCCACTCATATAGATGGAGATATAGTGTTTGTTAGAAGACTAGTGTGGGTAGGTTCAAGACCAAAAGACACTGAAGGGGACATAATTATTATTAATTTTAGAGATCGAAGGGTGGTCCCGCACATTGCTGATTGGTATCAGAATCAGGGATCTAGTAGCATAGTGCCTCGAACCTTAACTTACTTTTACCCAGAGTCACTTATTGTTCCCCGTGGCCACCGTGGTGTGCCCACATATTATAAACACAACCTCTATCCTTTTCATCCACCGAAGCGGACCCTATGGTCTACTAATCACTCGCTTTTTGAGAACATAGAAGGGCCAATTAAACCCCGGAATCTGTCCACTCAGCAAGGTTTTAATCCACCATACTGGTCACTTCCCCTAACAAATCGATATGATGTTTTTTCGGATCTAAATGATCTGGATTGACAACAGGGAAGCACTGTGACACATATCCCAGAAATATTAAGCTGTCCAATGTCAATAAATTTTAATCAGAGTGGTTGGCCAGAAACTGACCCAGCAGCAGGGGACCTTATGATTCCAACTGCCCCTATTGGGTCTCTGTTAAAACAGAACGATCAATTAGTTATTCCAACTGCCATAGATGATCCACCTCTGTTTCAGCACAATGTCCCCGAACCAAATCGTTTTAATATTTCTAAACAAATAGATCATACCTATAGCTAAACAGTTTATCAAAAAAAGTTTCACATTTTGTACTGACAGTATAATGACCTGAAAGAAATGATGTAACCCACAAGAAAAACGAAAATGTGACATATATATAAAAGTAAAAAAGGAGCAGGTGAACTGAAGAATGTACATGGCTAATGTTTCAGATAATAAAGACCCTGTTTTCAAATGCGTTATTTCGGCAAGACTGCTAAAGAGAGATAATAGACTGAATGTATTACGCCGATCCTTACCACACAATATGCTGAAAAAACTCGTTCTGAGGCCTGGAATCTGAGGCTGCTCCATAATTCAGAAGATTTCTAAACATTAGGAGAAACATAATTTTTGTTTAGAACCCTTAACTTTGTCATGGTTGATCGACAATTGCCAGAGTGGCGATTTGCATACCTTAATGTATGAAGACCAACGAATCACTGTGAAGAACGAGGGTAAGGAATCACTCTGCCGGCTGTGATTATACTATCAATACAAAATGTGAAACTTTTTTTGATAAACTGTTTTCAACCAACTATGAACCATTGTTTTTAAATTGTATGTGCTGAATGACGGTTTAAACCCCAGTTTACATACGAATATTACTTTCTGTTTTTCAGTGCCCCTGACAAAGGGAAATTCTCCCGAAATGCATTGGGATTGGATTATTTGTTTACTGTAATGAATTTTTTTGTTTAGATAGAAAACTCAATGTCTAGAACAGGTTTAAGAAACATTGAATGTTTATCTTGAATGTACATACACAGTGTCAAAAAATTTGAAATTACAACATGATAAGTTATCATTAAAAATCTTGAAACAATATATAAGCATTTGAGAAGTTCATAGAGTACACAGGCAGATGGATGTCTGCCATTAGTAGTGTGGGCAGGGTCTAATGACGTCAGTCATTTGTCTTTATTTATGTTATGTGAGAAACATGTTCAAGGAGTTAGGCCATCCGAAATGTTTTGCAAAACCAAGTACGATGGAGAAGGTACCAAGAAGTCTGATCAAAAAGATGGCCTTGGACCACCTTGTTACATCTAGGTGGAATGTAGAAAAAGAAAAACACACCATCATTAGATATCAGCAAATCACCTCCCATAAAGGGTTACAAAAATATCTAATACTAGTGAACAGCCCTTATGCTCGCTCGCTGCTTACTCGTTTCAGGCTAAGCATTTTCTTTCGATTTGTCACATTCCCCCAATGAAACAACTGGTCCATGCCAAATCTTGTATGTCCCTGCGATGATATTTCGTATCAATCTA
Organism: Lissotriton vulgaris; assembly: GCF_964263255.1. Lineage (NCBI taxonomy): Eukaryota > Metazoa > Chordata > Amphibia > Caudata > Salamandridae > Lissotriton > Lissotriton vulgaris. The sequence continues at coordinate 1,868,031,044 of NC_141685.1, read as the reverse complement.
ATATTCATTGTGTCCTATTCTGTAAATGTTATCAGGCACCACGCAGGGCATACTTATTACCCATCTTAAGGACATGGGGGATTCGAACTTGTAGGCTAGCTTTTTTCAAACTGCAACAGCTGGAATAAGACTACGTCATTCATGCACTGAATGCTTTCTAAAACTTGTAGTAAAGTGCCGTAATTCAATGAATTGATCAAAAATTCATAACAAATATTTTCTGGGTAATATTAATTACCTTGATCTGGATATGTTCATTACATGTATGACTTTTTGTAATAATTGTTTTTAACTTGTTTTTAACTTGTGTGCTTTTATGATTTGTACTACTAAATCGAATAAAGCAAGTTTGAAATGAAATGAAATGAAATCAAAGCCTCGTATGTCAGGGTTACAATTCGAATCTGGAACACTGCCAAATGGCTTAACCCTAGGAAATGCAACCAGCATCTCTCTTTATCGCCCCTCAGAGTCTCTGCCTCACATATAAATCATTTGTGAGCAGTGCTCCAGCTTTAACCAGGAAAACGCCAAACTGCAAATGATAATATCCTAGTATTTGCCAAGACCGAGTGCAAAAACAGAAGACATAAACACTTCTCAGTTGTTTCTCGCCTCTGGAACAGACTGCCCTATCACATTTAAAATACCTCATGGTTCAGGAAAAACAGACTTCTTGACTTATTGACTTATTGACTCTGCCCCTTCAACTAAATCTGTCTCTTCTGAAAAGTACTAGCAACTTGTCAAATTCAGGCAATTATATCAATCAGCCCATTCACTATATTTCTTGCTGAATCTGAACCGGGTTCTGTCTCCTAGATTCTGTCTAAACCATGGGGCATTCCCTTGAGTCTGTTTGCCCTCTGCTGTTTGGTCACTTGTTTCCTATCTTCCTATTCCCTTTTCCTTGTGTCCTTGCCTCCTCTTGAGCGTTTCCAGTGGTTTCATTTCACTGCCCTAGGTTTTCTGGTCAAGTAATGGAACTCTTCTTATAATGTCTCTTTGTAATCTGTGAAGTTGTTAAAAGGCAACAACGGGAGTTGAGTTGATACACAGCTTTATTAGGTACACCCCAGCTGGCTCCTTTTTGAGACTCAACTGCCAACCTAGAGAATCCCCTCAATCGTACAATTATGGCGGCAATCATGAGACTAACATCTAGGAGAGCAGACACCACACATCTCCCCCTGTCTACAAAAAAAATACATCTGTAAGCTTATATCTACATTATGAAAACATTCATCACATTGGTCTGATTAAAACTATAAATAATAGAATATTACATAACTCAGAACTAAACGTAAATATTATTTTTTCTTGTATAAACAAGAAAGATGACTAGATAATAGTTACGTTTCCTGATAGATACCTTACTTGTTCACAAAGTCTTTTAAATAACTAGGACGCCTCCATATTCTAAGACTTTTTCTTTGCACTTCATTTTTGACCTTTTGCAGATCAGGGGCAACATATGTAGTGTTCTCATGCAGGCAGTCATCCTCATCATCACATTAAGCATCATTTGACTTTGGTTTAATCACAACAAACACGGTTCAAATTCCACGCTCTTCAATCATCTGTTCTGACAACATTTTTAAACAACTTAACTGACTCCCCCACCTTTGCCTCAACATTTTTAACTCTCTTTAAAGCCTCAAAATATTAGTACCTCTTAATCTGATTGTCAATCTAGCCTATTGGCTCTTGTCAATTGAATACTTCACTCTAATGATTTGTTCAATTTTTTTATGGCCCGATGGTTTCTGGGTAATAGATAGAACTTTTCTTGTGCCTTACATAACAATCTTGAAAAAACTTTTCAAACTACCTTGAACAAAATTGAGGATCATTCTCAGATAGGAAAGAATATGGGAAATGTTCTCTTTTCAACAATTCCTTAAAAAATTTCATAATGCTTCTTGAGTAAATGTCATCCACACCTGTTGCTTCCATCCACCTGGAATATAAATCAAGCAAAACTATGAGAAATGGCTATGTTGTTCACCACTTAGCGGTCCACTATGTCAATTGCCACTTCATTCAAAGGATGATTCAGAAGTACACGAGTCACCATTGGTGTGTGTCTAATGACTTTGTCACTAGTATGTTTACAGTCTATACAATCTCAAATAGTTGTTTCAACTTCAGAATCCATTCCAGGCCACCAGATATTGGACCTCAATCTCTCTTTTATTTTTATAACCCCACATGACCTTAATAAGCCAGAAAAATTATTCTAAGTTTTAAAGATTCAGGTGGAATTCATCTAGTCCCTTTCAGCAAAATTCTGTTATCCTCTGTTCAATCATCTTTTGTCAACACCCACAACTTTCCAAGAGTAAATACTGTTCCTTCTCAATCCCTTAGACAGCTTTACTCAAAACATTATCCTCACTCACTGCTGACTTCCATTCTTCCTCTGTTTTCACCCCATTGGTTACTTCACACACACTCAAATCTTCTTCGACATCACTCTCCTGACACTCCTCCAACACATTTTTCACATCTACAGGTTTCCCCAAACATGGCAAACAATAAGCAGACTGATTTTTGATGCCTCAATCAATCAATCAGGTGTTTATAAAATGTGCTACTCATCCATGAGGGTCTCAAGTTGCTCGGGGGGACGCAGCTCCGTATCAGACGAAGATCCAGGTCATGAGGGCCTTCCTGAAGGTGTGCAGGGTCGGGGAGTGTCTGAGGTCTTGGCTATGACATAGGAGAAGGCTCTCCCGCCTGTTCTTTTTCTGCGGATGTGGGGGCTCTATGACAGGGTGAGGTCGGCGGAGCAGATGTTCCTCCTGGGCATGTAGATGGAGACTCTCTCGTTGAGGTATTCGTTGTGGAGCAATTTGTCGGTGTGGGTGAGGAGTTTGAGGGTAACCCTCTTCTCGACTGGAAGCCATTGGAGGTCACGTAGGTGTTGGGTTATGTGTTTGTACCGTGGAATCCCGAGCATGAGTCTGGCTGCGGAGCTCTGGATGGTTTGGAGTTTGTGTAGGAGAGTTCTGTTGATTCCGGCATAGAGGGCGTTGCCATAGTCGAGTCTGCTGGTTATGAGTGCATGGGTGACGGTCTTTCTGCATTCAGGGGGATCCATTTGAAGGTCTTGCGGAGAATGCACAGGCAGTTGAAGCAGAGGTTTTGTGCGTGGTCAGTAGGGGTGGGAGGAATCCCCAGGGAAGAGGGCCACCAGGTGTTGTCCCAGGCAGAGGTGGAAGGGCAGAGGATGAGGACCTCAGTTTTCTCAGTGTTGAGCTTCAGGCAGCTGTCCTTCATCCAGGCAGCGACATCCTTCATTCCTTTATTGAAGCAGAGTCTGGTGTTCTTGGGATTCATCGTGAGCGAGAGGATGAGCTAGGTGTTGTCGGTGTAGGATACAATCCTGAGCACATGCTGTCTGACGATGGCGGTGATGGGGGCCATGTAGATGTTGAAGAGCGTGGAACTGAGCAATGATCCTTGGGGTACTCCGCAATTAAACATATTCTTCAGTAACAACAAACTATTGCAGTGAAACCACCCATCTCATCCTCGAGGAGGTTTGATTGAACCCTTTCTTCATAAAAACCTCTTTAAGAGGTTTGTAGTCTGTGTACACTTTGATAAATGCGTCCCATACTAAATTCTGAAACTCGTTTAAGGCCCAAAAGATCGCTAGCACTTTTTCTCAATAACAGAGCAGTTGATCACTGCACCTTTTAAGCACTGAGAAGCAAACTTTAAGAATATGAATTGAATCGCATCATTAAATTCCTCTGATTATTTTGCACCATCTTACATGGATGACCGAAAGTTTGCTTGTTTCATCAATTTGGAAAATAACTTCTTGTGTTACCTCCTTCACCTCTTTGAGCTAGCACTGACAACGTGCAACCTTCACGCTCACTGCAAAACAGAGTGAAACTTTTGTTGTAGTCAGGTATCCCAAAGCTGGAGCTCAACAAAGACTCTCTCACAGTTCGGTACATGAGCGCATGCATTTTTCAGTCGAGGGCACATGATCGGTCACGTCCTTGCATGTGAGCCTTTGAGGAGGCTTTGCTGTCAAAGAGAAATTGTGAGTCCATTGTTGATAGTAGCCAACCATTCCAAAAAATGCAGACTTCATTCTGCGTTCTGGGAGGATTCATCTGCAGAACCTTAGTGATACAGTCCTGTGATATCTTCTGTGCTTTTTTCTCAGTATGATGTCCCAAATATAAAACATCACTTTTGCCGAACTGCAATTTTGATTGTGACAGTTTATGCCCATTTTCTGCCAAATGATTCAACAATGTAATGGTGTCAGATATGCAAGCCTCCTGTGTACTTTACCCTACCAACAGGTCATCAATGTACTGAACAAGGACAGAGTGATTTGGCATCACCAATGACTCCAAATTATTTTTCAAGTTCTGATTGAAAATCAATGGGGTTTCTGTATACACTTGAGGAACTTGGCACCATGCCAAGACACGATTACTAAACCAAAAAAATAAAAAGTGAGTATCCTCATTCATTGGGATAGAAAAGAAGGCTTGGCACAAATCAATGACATACAGCATTTGGCTTCATATGGAATCTGAAAGAGATTCACAGCTGTACTTGGCATAATTGGGCAGCATGGCATTACAATCTGCTGTACTCAGTGCAGGTCTTGCACTATCCGATATTTCCCATTGGGTTTTTGTATACCCTTGATATGAGAGTTGCATGGCCTGCCCATGATTTCCTTTAGAATTCCCTGCTCTATCAGTGACTTGAGTAATGGAGAAATGCCAGCAACTGTTTCCCGGCTCAGAAATTCAGCCTTTGGCTTCACAGTAATTTGTACTGGAGCCACTCATTGATCAAACCAATGCACTTTCCAGTGACATCCCACACTTCTGGTGACACAGTATCTCTCAATTCGATATGTAAATCATCACTGGTTAACATAGGAAATAATCCTCCAACTTGAGAATTTTGTCTTGCCAATTTAAAAATAATATCTGCCTCATTAGTATGGATCTCTATTCCATTCGGTGTACAAAAGATGGAACAGTTGATCTTGGACAACAAATCTCGTCCCAACAATTTCACGGGACTTGATTCACAGACCACACATTTATACAAGTCCTCAAAGGACCTAATTTGAAAAGGTATAGGTTTAGTTACAGGGTTAGACATGAATTGAATTGAGACTCTTACAACTTGGATTCTTTCTACAGAGAGAGGTAGATTGAGAGCTTCTGTTATTCTCACTGTGGAATGGGTAGTACTAGTGTCAACAAGGAATGAGACTGAAGGCCCATTTACCTTGCTATCCACATAGGGACCACTCTAGTGTAACTCTAAGGATGCAGCAAGTACGTATTCCTCCTCCCCTCTCAAGCACCATCAATGTGACCTATCTAAGTTTGTAGCGTCCATCTGAATCAAATATTGCAGAGCTACATTCTGATTTGAATCACCATGAGCTTCCGTGTGAAACCCTTTGTTTGAACTATACTCCTGAACCTGACTATTCATTTGAGACTTTGGGGCTTGAGGCATGTTTTAATTTTGATTTCTCTGCCTATAGGTTTGCTGACTCTGTACCATGTTTCCTCGTTGTGACTGTGCATTCCCAACCTTTTGAAACTGTCCATTCATCTGATTAAGAGGATTACATCGACATTTGTTCTTTTCCCTACACTTTATCCCTTCTCTGATACTATTACAGTATACATTTGAGTTCCTTCGGCTATATCTGTTCTCCAAACCTTCTGCTGTAAATCCCATCTAGCCTCTGCATATTGATTTAAAGCTTTATTGTACCTTCCCTGATTCTTTTGTTTCTCTTTCTGATGTGATATGTGTCTCCATTCACCAAGGGTTTTCAAATTGCATAGGTCTCAAAGTGGTTTAATCTCATATAAATGCTTCCGTAAATTCTCAAGAATTCAAATGTTAAATGTTCCATACTGTGGAAACGGTTAGGAACCATCATTCTCAGTATATTTAATTGAATCCTCAAGCTATGTACATGTATGATATCCTCTCTCCTGTGTCACATATAAATGTGGCGTACACTCAGGTGGTATTGGCTCCCCTTCTCTAGTAGGTACGGGCACATCTGCCAGTCTCAAACTCTATAGTATTTTTAAAAATGTCATTTTCCCAACAAATAATTTTGCCCTTCACAAATGATTTACTGTTTAAATTCCAATATTCACTTTCTTGTTTAGTTTCAATCAACCAATACAAGCGCGTCACCTCTATGACGTTGTCAACCAATCCCAGCACCGCGTTACAGAAACCAATCCATACCAGCGTGGTACCTCTGTGATGTCACTTCACTCCTCACAGCAACTACGTCCTCCTTCACAATTCTCACAAACGTGTTTTCTTCTAGCAATATTCACAAAAATGCAAGCATGTCAAAACCCCTGTCTGCTCCAATGAAAGAAATGATTGATTTTCACTTACTCAACAAGATCAACAATATTCACTCTAAGTGAAATCTTGACCAGTGCAACCTCATTCTAACCATCACAAGTGTTCCCCATTCACTGAAAACACCTGTAATGACCGTAATTTCTCAAACTCCAAATAGAAAGTTCCCTTCACTTAGTGGTACTGCTAACAGCGTCTCACTCAAAGCACCTTCAAAACCACAGCAGATAGTCTTACTCAGCATATGCCATAATGTGACCACCCTTGGGTGTACATCCCAGGATCTTAGGCCCAGCGCATCCTTCAACACAACTCTTAAACTTTGCATAACCTCACACAGCCATATTACTGAAATCTATGATTTAAGCAATAATTTCACAACCCTATTGATACTCACACCACTATCTTATTGCAGTCGTCCGATTCCTCCAACACTGGCACTTAGTCACCTCAGACTAAACTCAGAGCTTTGCAAATGGTTTAAATCTCAATGAAAGTTTGAATAGGGGGCACAGTAAGGATTTCTCCCTTATATCCTAACTTCATCGGCCAAAAAAACATCCAACACGCTACCAGAAGAGTTACATTGAAATTCTAACCATGGTAAAAATGTGCAAACATTTGCAGATTTAAAGATCGCAGTATGAGTTTCTAGAATAAAAAGTATATCTAGAACATGACCTAACATCCACTTTTCTACCACTTGCTTGTATGCTTAATATTTGACAAATTGGCATTACACAAGAGTACATTGAGCTTATTCTTTTGTATTAGAGCCTAGTGATAAAATGTCTGTGGTGTTCAAAAGGCCTAGTGACCATGTTAGTCAACCTGCAGGATATTGAAACCAGTTATCACATTGTTGCACTCCAATTATCCATACCCAACTACGATAAGAAAACTTGTGGGAGTTATCCCACAGAAGCTGAAAAGTGACTATCATGTTAAATACCACAAATATAAGAGGCAATGGAGAGCTGGTTGAACAAACATAAAGAACAATTTGGAAAACTCATCTCAACAAGAAAGGTTCAGCTTGCAGAAAAAAGTGCATAACATATACAAAGTGCAAGATTGCGAAAGTGCATCATGTCACCAACCTAAAATATCAATTAGACATCTTTCCAATGGTCTGAAAAATAAAACCAACCCCCTTCCAATAATTCTTAAAACTCCTTTTCACACTGACTTCTCCACTTTTCTCCTTGTCCCATCGACTCCTTCAACACCCTTCCTTCCGCCAGATCCTCCTGGGAGCTGATGACTGCCTGCTCTCCCAAGACGTAGAGGCTTCCTCCTACATTGGGTGGCATGCAACAACACCCTAGGTTTTTACCAGGGAGGCATGGGCTACCCCACTATCATACCAAACAATATTACTGCACAAGTCAAAACGCCTTTTCATGATTTAACCTAAGCTGCATAAACAGGACATAGCATATCTGCCTGGCTGCTGTTCGTAACCCAATGTTCTCTACCAACATGAGAGATCAGTTGTTCAACAGAGGAGAAAACCTGGAAGCAGCCCCTGTACAGAACTTTTAGCTTGAATTACTGTACAAGTGAGGCCTGTGCATCAAAAGTTTTTAAAGGATCCAGCAAGGTCCAACAATCTATACACCTCTTAGCTGCTGCTACAGTCACATCTAGAAAAAATTTAAAATGAAATTCCTCTTTTGAGGCAAAAGATTTTTGCTGTCTTGCTTTCATTAAAAATCTGCTCTTTTATCTGATAATCTGAAATGTTCTCCGAAACTGTTTGTGGGTATTTTGATTGGATACATTGACTTTGCCTGGGAACTCAATGTGCTCCCATAATTGTAAGATCATAAAATGGGCAAGATATGTTTTTGAATACGTTTTATGGTTAGTGGAATATTCCCACCCGAGCCTTCAGCATTTTCTGTGCTTCCAATAAACCTCAAGTTAAAGCAGAGCATATGATTCTTTATCTCATCTTACTTTTGTTTAAAGGCATTGATTTCTTTTTCAAAGTGTTCTGAGATTTGCTGCAACTGCCCTTGCTGGTCTTCGAGATACAAAACTCTCTGTTCGACCTCCTCAAGCCTGTGAGCAATGACGGAAAGCTTGTTCTCAATGCCTGGTAACTGATGCTTCAGGTTTGACAGTTTTAGTTCTTGTTAGATCTTAAATTCCCCAATGTCCTGCAAGATTATCTCCAATAGTTACATAAGAGTCTGGGGAGCAGTGGGCGAGCCTTTAAGAAGCCCAATTGAAACTGAACAATTCTGGGGACTAGTAGAATCCTTAGGTGCCCCATTTGGTTTTGGATGAGTCAAAACAAACTGATTGTGTTGGTGCCTAGGTTGTGTAAGGGTAGTGGGTTGTGCCCTTCAGTAGCACCTGTGGGTAGCACCATAATAGTGGCGAAAGAGGCATAAGCTGCCCTGGGTCTTTTTTTCTTTATACCTATTGGTGGATTTCGTGCCCTAAGATTTTATGAAAAGAGGGTATGCCTGACTGTTCTCTGGCACCTCTATTTGAATATCTTGTCCTCCCCCGATCAAATGTTGGAACAGGGCCTGACCACCTTTCTTTTTTCTCCTTAAAACCATCTGTAAACCATTCTGCTACTTTGATCAAGGGTAGGATCCATGAAGAGACTAGCTCTAGGAGAGTTTTTCTGGCTTGGCATTTCCACATAATGTGTAAGGAAATATTTTTGTATTTTCCTGGTGGCCCTATGCTTAGATATGTTATTCGAGCTCACTTAAACACAGCCAGACGGGCCAGTTAGCCTTTTTGGAATTCATATTAACACTAGAGTGTTTATTTTTATGGGGAAGTTACACCAGGTATAAGATTTCATTGATTAATGTTCAAAGGTGTAACCCAAGATCGGTGGCCAGCACAATATTCTTTAAAAGAGCAAACTGTATACCAGGTGGTTCAGTTACGTTCAGTCTGATGAGAAATATAGTGGGCCTTCTTTCCTGGTGATTCGCACCCCCACTAGCAGCAGGAACCATGCCCACAGGGATGACAGAGAAGACACACCTTTCCTCCACACACGGCTCTCACTCCCTGCTCCCTACCTTAAGCCGTTAGAACAGTCTCCCTCCTACCAGATGTCAGTTTTTCCATGATGCTAGGAATGCTGAGATTAATTATTTGTCAAACTTTCCCTTGCCATAAGTATTCTGCATTTCCTTGAAAGGGGTTACTGGATAACGCGCTGATCCATTTGTCTATACCACTCACATAATCAGTAGCTTGCCCATTATTGCAGTGCATTGTCTCCCTCCATGCGCTGGCAACAGTGAGGAGCCCTGTCCACTGGTTTCAGCAGCGGCAAAACTGTCTGATGCAGGCACTGCAGTCATCCACCCCCATCCACCAAACCTTTTTTTTCTTGAAGTGAACGACCATCATGCTGGTTCCTTTCAACATACAGAGATGACAATGAGCTGGCAGTCATCTCTAAATAGGGTGCCCTACAGTCCACCATGTTGATGGACATTTAGTCCTTTGGCGCCGTGACAGCTGATACTCCATGTGCCAGGGGCTAAATGTGGCCCATAGTTAATTATTACATGAAATTCAACCATACCCTGAAGAACATGGTAATTTTAGGCTTATAACGATACACTGATTTAGATATTTGAAGGGGCCTAGCCTGCTAAAATACTGACTCAAACTTCGTGCCCATTGTGTTTGTCACAATTGATGGTGTAGACATTACTTGATTGAAGATGCCTGGCCTAATATTTTAATCGGCCTCCCCCAATGACTGCGACCTATCAAATATATGGGATAAGAACTAGAGAAGTCCTTAGTAGGTACAGGAAAACAAAGTGAAGCTTGCAGGGAATGTTTGTAGAGGAAATAGATTAGTTGCAGAAGGGGGACTTGAGCACAAAAAAACATAAACATGTACAATAGATGTGTGGACGCATAATAGTTAGGAAGCTAAACAGTATTGAAGCATTGTGGAAATCTAGCAACCTTTACTGAATGGTGTAAATCACCAGATGTCTGCATGTACATATGTTCAAGATAGTTACTGTTCTAGGATCTTTTGGGTCTCAACTGGACTGAGTAAATTGTTTGCGGATCTCTCTCACTGACACAATATGCTGTCATCTTGGTTTCAAATCCCGACTATATGTTCAGCAGACTTCTTGAAACAGCACCGAGGATTGTGGGACCAGTTTGGCACATTGGGGGATTTGTTGAATGCACAACATTCTCCAGCATCTGTTGGCAATAGTAAGTGTCTTTCATACAATCAGTTGGTATAATACGTAGATAAAGCAGGAGCGCATCAGATGGTACCTGACGCTCCTTCCTTCTGGGTTTGTCTAAGGATATGTACCTAATTATAAAGCTGACAAAGGTTATACACGTATGTTACACTCTACTGCCTCACTCCGTCTACTACTCAATCCATTACTGACTTTCACTAATACTCTACAACACACTCCTTCATAAGTTTAATTCTCCAATTCATCTATCTTTCTGGAACCCATTCATATACATTACACAAGCCCTCAGAAAAGCATCACAGTACCACTTTGTCACCTTTGCTATTTAAAGTCTTAACAATTGTCCCCCCAGGTAATCACAAAGGAAGCAGCCGAAATTGAACAATAGATTTCCTTGAACGAGTATTCTAATGTTAATTTGCTCAGTGTTAGAAAATGATCCACTAGTAATTCTTGTCTACAACTGATACAACCCGTGACTTTTGATAGACTCTCAGCTGCCTGAAGTCAAACCCACTGAACGGCTATCTATGCACCCCTCCACCCCTAGTCAAGAATGTTATTTTGGTTATCATGCCTTAATCTGAAAGTGCTACCAAAGTTTCCTATGTCCAATTAAATCTCGTCTCGTTTTACACAATGTTGCTCTGACTTGACATTTAAGTTTGTTGAGGTAATTTAATTTAATTTAATAACGATTCTAAAGCGCCTGGTGACCCAAGGGCATCCCCGCGCTATAAGATTTGTGATCCTGTTGAGGGGGAGGAGAGGGCGGGGAGACAGTCAAGGGGACTTCATTTAGGAAACAGATGAGTCTTCTTATCTACTTTCACCTCTTGGAGGAAGGCTGCTCAATGTAAACAATCAACAGTGCAAATGAAGTATTTTGGCTATACACGTCAGGTACCTATGGCCTCAGGCACCAATTTTCTAAGAATGTACCCACACTCTATACTTTCCAGTAACCATTACAGCATTAGAACCCAGAAAAATACGATTCAGTCATTGTTCCAGGTTGTTGGACGGGGAAATCTCCAGTAAATTCCCTCTTTATGTTTGGTAGAAAATGTATTGTTTCTTCTATTTGTTAAAGTTATATTAACAGTTTGGATTTTCGAAGCAGCGGTAATACTGTGGTCACAGACTTCAGAGAGGAACATGGCTTACTGTATTAAACTTTTTTATTTCACGATCCGTATATGCAGCCCTGGAATGGTAAAAGTTTACTCTGGCATGACTTAAATTCGGGATGAAGTTCAGGCAGCAGACAGGAAGTAGAGTCATAACAGGTAGAGTCATTTAAAGTGGAGTCTAATAGTGAACACATACATTCTTTTCTTTTTTTAACTGTGTCACAAAGACATTGCCTAAACACAAAAAGAGAATGCAGTTCCTAACAAGAAAGAACAGGTTGTGTAAACGTATAATTGCTTGTTTAATTTCTAGAAAGAGGAGAGAATTCCTCTTATCGGAATTAGGACCCTCACACCCGGCCGTTAGGTGTCATTCTTCATTATTGGGTCTGCTCCTCGTTTGGTTGGTGCTGCAATATCCGACAGGCACCCATGAAGGGGCTCTTTAGCGGAGATCTTTTATTCCTTGCCGTAAGGTGCTGTGCATGTGAGGGGCCGAGTGAGTGTAGATGTAAAGGAAGGCGAGGTTAAAATAGGAGGTAGGGGTCCTATCAGAACACTTTTAATGAGTGTGGCTCCTCTCCTAATTAAAAATAAGTGTGTTGCTCCCCTGAAATAGTGTTACAGGGTACCGCGTACAAAGGTCAAAATGTTTATTGCTCTACTGTCTGTTGGGCGGCAGTTCTTCAGGACCAGTATCAATTTATTCTACACTTCCAATAGTGGTCAAATAGTGAAAGTGAGAGACCACATATAGCACCCGAAAAAGTGGTGCCTGTCACTCTAGAAGGACAACTTCATTGTGTTCAAAATTTCTCGTCTACGTGTTCCAGCAGGTGATGACAATGTTAGGATTAGTGCAGCGTCTTCTCCGTGCATTGGCGGAGGACTTACCCATCACACTCCTGAAACCGGGTGACATGCTGATATGGACAAATGTGGCAGTAAATCTGTTCTGGCTTAATTAATTGGTCAGAAACAGGCTACTTTTAAAAATATTTCATGAAGTTAAGGCACCTGCTGCAGTGAACTTTATATGCACAGCAATTTTCAGGGAATAATAGCAATAACAGTATGATAACTCTGGTGGTTAATGCACTTGCTGGAAAGATCTGTGTTTTGTCGAGTCACAGTTCTGATTCATCATGAAGGAGCATCCAGTGTTAATGTTCCTAATGCAGAGCATAACAGGTAAAATATGTATCATTGATTTGTATTTTTTTGTAGATAGCTCAGTGACTTACTGCTTTTGTCAGAAAGATCCTCTTGCTACTTGCAGTTCATAGCACAGCGAAATATGAATTGGTATAATCAAGTAGCTGCATGCAAATTGAAAAGCATATGTTTAAAACCGTATTTCTTTCTCAATCTATTGTTATTCTACAGTTGCTAAAAAGGGTTCTAATTATATAGGGCCTTATTTTGAGAGGGTACTAGATTGCAATGGTGACTGAGTACCCGCTCCACCAAAGTGAAGTTAAGCCCACCTCTTTTGGTGTCAGGAGGAATGTAGATGACTAAGACTACTCCATCTCCACCGCCTACATATACATTCGATCGCCCTATGGGGTAGGGACATTAGAGCTTTGGCTATGTTTTTGACCATCCTAGTTAGAGTGGGCAAACACATGACCAGTTTTCACTGTCCATAACCTCCAAGTAAATATTGACTGCAAGGGGCAGTGTAAACTACAAAATGACCGCCACCCCATGGGAGAAATCTCCCGTGGTGAGGCACTCATTATTTTTACATTTTTAAAAAGAAAATACCACTTTGGGATTTCCTTTCGTAAAAGATTTTTTTTTAATTACATTTTGACATATGGCTCCATCATGTTAAAGGAACAGTCTGTCACAGTTTCAATGGATTTACAGGAACTGCAGTGATGGTAGTTCCTGTAAATTCAGTGTCCACTGGGCAGACAGACATCTCTAACTTTGGTGGAGAGAGTACCTTTGCCAAAGCGGGTGTAAAGTACTTCACCATGACATTGGTACTTATTCTGTCAGCAAAGTATAAAGGAGGCCCAACGCTTTAATGGACAAAGCACCCCAACCACTGTGTCGGGATTATAATCCTGACTTTGTGTTTCTTCAGACCAAGTACTCTTACCATGTAATGGCTGTCTGTATGGATGTTATGTGAACCATATACCTTGTGATCCTCCTCATCTTATTTAGTACCTGCTGTACATTGATTTACACACTTGAATGTTCAATTGTCTAAATATAGTATGTGTGCATGATGAAAAGCTCTCTGAAACCATATATTGGAATGAGATGTGCTAAAAAAGAAATCAAAATAAATAAATAAATAAGTGGTATTTAAATCATCATTAATGTATTACCTAAAAAAGTTAAATATATCTGCATTTCTTACAATGCATGACTTTCACATACAGGGTTTAAAGAAAGTTAAAAACCTGCCTCCAAATCATAGGTTCTATTAAGCCCTTTTAAAGTGATAAAAAACTGAGTGCCTTACTTTGCCTTCGTTGCATAGGCATCTAGGTGTTAGGTTCCAAATAGCCTATAGCCAAGCTGAGACCCCAACAAAAGGATTGTTTTATGGCCCTTTAAAAGAGGTTTTTGTGTTGAGCCCAGCTGGAAGCGAAAATAAGAACCACCCTTACCCCCTGCAGGTCCCTGCTTGGCAATTAAAGCAGAAAACATGGAGGCAAAGCTGAATGTGTCCCAGTGTCAGCAAATTCCATTAAGAGAAATGCAATATATTTCACTGGGGCAGGGCCAGATCCTAGATGTTGCTCAATAATAGCTGCCAGATCCATCTGGATTTCTGGCATTTCCTGCACTGTACTTCTGCTGTACATATTTGATCCCTATTTCCTGCACCGTAGTTTTTCTGCTTTACATATTAGATCCCTCTGAATATTGCTTAAAAGTATGAAGCATTTCTGCTCAAAGAATCTAGGGTGTGAGTGCACCTGCCTGCCACAGGTGCCCTGCAGGTATGTAAAGATTCTGCTGACTGAGTCAGCTTCTCAGTTGTGAGCACTAATGCTCACATAGGCCAAAGCTCATTTTGGTAGAGGACTACTCATTGTGATGGGAAAGATCCTTGGAGCACCGTATCTTGAGTTATCTCTACATTGCCATGCACCAGCATAACCTCAAGCACATTAAATATCACCCTAATTAAATGTGTTTGTAATAGCACATTTCTTTGTCACGCTGTTTCATAAAACTCATGGGATACAACATTCTGCAAAATTACTCTTTCATAGCAAAGTGTACTTTGCTGTTTTCTGATGTGGGTTTTATCTGATTGCACACCTTGCGTAAAAAAAAGGTGGGCTGAAAAGTTTGTTCCAACGGTGGAGTTCGTGGAGTTTTGCCCACTCCGCGCTATGCGACTATCACGCCGGTCTGGCAAATGGCTATCAAGCGTCAAGCGGTAAATTTTTTTCTCCCATTCAGCTCACCAATGATAAGTTTGCAAGTGTGAGGATTTGCACTCCCTAGCATGATTTTTGGGTGCTAGAACTCCTCCCGGTGAGATTTTCTCAACGCTGTTGGTCAGGCAGGGTGCGACCGCCCCTGTTAAAGCTGCCACTTGAGTAGAAAATCTACTTGAGCGGCAGAAAGAAGCAGTGCCCTCTAGTGCACCACGTTGTGTCATTTTCTCTGGTTTTACAGTGTGGAACATGCTCCCTGTACTAAAAATGAGCATGTGCATCATAACTTCCCCATTCGTGGAACTCCACGGAATCTCACAGTGTTTTTGTGTAACTCTGCAGAATTCTGTGGAGTAGAACTCTGCAAGCTCTTCCTACCTCTAGTAAAAAACGTGATTCTTTCAAAGTTTGGAGAATTATTTGAGCAGAGATTTCTCCTTTTCTGATCTCACAAGACTTTTTTTATGTGAAATGTGCGTTTAATTAAAAACCTCACACAAGGCCACATAATGTTACATTTAGAGATTTCTGTAATGCTTGTTTCTTTGGCAGTCCTTTTGTTCCATAGTAGTTAAATCATTGAGTAAGTAGGTAGGTGCACTCAGTTATGTCAAAACTCATTCTTCAGTATTCAATCTACACATATGTCATAAAAGCATGAGTACATCGTTAAAACTGTTGTTCGTAAGTTAATTCAAAGGACAAATAATTGAATGGGTTCATTTAAGCACTGCCTACTCTTACAAAATGTTTTGCCAGCATTCACAGATGGGAAGAGATTCCTTTGGGACCCCTTCTTGTTTGCAGATAGTTTACCATTCCCTTTCAGCAGCTGGTAAAATGTTGTTTTGCAACTGGATTTCGGTCGTACAACATTAAAAAATCCCATTCCGAATTGCTATTTTGAACGAACACCGTAAACACAACCACCCCTTCCAACTCCGGATTCCTTATGTAGTAACACAACCAAATTACAACTTGTAATGTATTAGTGAATAGCAGTTTGGCTTTGGTACAAAAACAAAGACATTTTGTGGTCATAAATGGCCCTGCTTTGCGAATAAGACCCTTTGGGACCTTAAAAGAACGTTAGTACTTCTGCCCCATTGTTCCGACAATAACCTTTTGGCTAGATAATCATTTTATACTATGCATGGTATTTAGTATGCTGTGGCTCATGGCTGCAATTGAAGGATGCTGTTGTTATATTGAGTTTGTCACATGGGGCTCGAGCTCCATTGTGAAACCGGCGTTTGAATTGTATTCCATTAAGCAAGAGAAGCAGTTCTGTCACAAAGTTCTCTAAAGTTCCTTTTACTCTTCAAGAATTCTGCTAAGACTAAAAGCTAGACACTTTTGTGTTTTGGTTCTCTAAAGGTGTAACCCAGAATTTAATTGTTAGGTGCATGAGAGCAAAGGTCAAAGAATAATAGTCTAAGGATAGCCTCTGGACGCACATACACAGGACTGCAATGGCCAACATAACCAAATGAAAGTCAGTACAATTCTGATAGGATACTGTATTAAAATGCTGAAATATGTTTCCTAATACTAACCAACCATATGCAAGTAATTTGTAATTAAAAAAAGATTATTAATGGTTCTCTGTTTGAATATTGAAGTTATAAATATTGTCCTGCTAAATATAGACTGCAGAATTTCGGTAATATCAATGAGATTTGTATAAATAGTTAAGAATAGATCAAATGATTTAGTATTCTTAACTACAAAGCTGCACACCTTGGAAAAAACATTGCATGCATATTACCAAATTGGTGGTTGCCACTGAGTATTTACAGTTAGGACCAGGTTAGGACTAGGACCTGTTTGAAGAATCTTTACACAACTTTTCATAACAAAAAGCCTCATCCACCTTAACTCCTTCCTGGAAAGTTTTGAGGTGATCAGTCAAGCGAAGCAATACAAAGGAAGTCCTAAAATACATTTTCCCAATTCAATTTTCCATGGGAAAATTAGACACGGCTAAGCCAAATGGCTAAACGGGATTGCACCAAATTTCGCAGAAAGCTAGACCTTAATAGAGAAAGCAGGCTTTTTGTGATTTGGTGTAAATCAGTACAGTAGTTTTTGAGAAACTAAGGTTCAAATTTGATGTATTTACAGAAACACAGAGGATTGGATTAGCTGCAACCACATCAACAAGGATGTGTCGGTTGCTATTTCAGGGCTTGCGGACTCAGTCCCCTGTCCTTCCAAAAGAACAAAAAAAATATTGTGGGCAGGGTAGGGATGCCTACCCTTTTGTACTAGGCCTTGTGAGGGGACCTCCCCACTGGTGGGTCAAAAACATAATTTTTCTTTTTAACAGGACTGTTGATCCACAGGGATGATTGTTTCAGTTTCAATCCCCCCCAGGTGGGCCATCCACTGGGGATAAATCTGAATATTAAAGAGAAGTTGGTCTGATTTTTCTGTGTTCAGGTGCTGACTCTTTTTGATGAAACCATTGAACCTGCTTTTTAAATTTGTTTTTCTGGCACATTGGCAAAGGAGTAGGCCTGCCTTACTTAAAATCAATCCTTTATATTGTTACATGACATAGTTAGCCATGTGTGGTGGCAAAGGGTTGGGTGCACAACCTTTGGCTGTTCAGGGCGGGAGGTTGGGCCCCTGTGGCCAGACCGTGTACCCAACCCCACACCATACATGGCGATGGACATCCTACTTTACATTTAAACAACAAACAAATTAATTGCAAAGTCCAAAGAATAAAGTGATGCTATATGTTAGAAATTGAGGTTTCTATTTGGCAGAGTAGACACCCTGTCCGAGCGGGAGTCAGAATCCTAGTCAGGTTAAGTCGAATGCACACTTTAAATGAATTAGTGCTCAAGCTAGTATGGCACGAGCAGTCAGGCTTAACTTATGAGGCAATGTGTAAGGTATTTGTGCACACTTTAATTACGGTAATACAGGGAAAACATGCCAAAAAGACTCCACGTCAGTTAAAAAAATAGAAAATCTGTTTAAAAAAAGAGCAAAATGACAGAATTTCAATCAGTACTGTTGAGAGATGAATTTTTAAAGATTAAATCACAAAACAATGCGTGGAATTGAATAGCCCTCAAAGGTAACTTAAGGTTGCACTAGACCGGGGTAAATCAAATGTGCAGGCTGACTGTGATGGAGGGCATGCCAGCTACGGGACCCACAAAGGGCGGGATGAAAAAGCACCTTGTACGGCATTGAGGGCTCCCGCATTGGTTCCGATTCATGTAGGAAGTTCAATGTCACAGAGTCGAGCCTCGCAGTCGATATCGAAGGATCTGCGTTGCATAAAAGTTGAGCTTCACAGCAGCGTCTTTGGATCATCTCAGAGTCATCGTCACACCTTGCAGTCAAGCCTATGTTATTGTCGAATCGGTACTGTGTCACTTATGATTGTTGGAAAGGAGTCAAACTGTCAATTTCTGCAGAAACGAGCTGCAGGATCCACTTCTAATGCAGAGGACTGGAGAGGGCCCCTCAGGCAAGGGTAGGACTCACAGGTGGCAGAATCCAGCCACCCCAGCAGATTTGCAAGAAGTCTTTTGTGTACCTGAGTCTTCAGAAAACTGTGGGCAAGTCAAAAAGCCCTTGAAAAAAAACTTTGGTTCAAGGATGTAGAGAGCAGGTCCAGTCCCTCTCACTCTCAAGCAAGAAGCAGCAGGCCAACACAGCTGAGCAGGTAGCAAAGTGACAGTCCCTCCTACAGCACAGCAATTAGCAGGCAGCAGGCCAACACAGGAAGGCAGGTAGCAAAGTGGCAGTCCATTGTTCAGCACAGCAGCTCTTCTTGCAGGCAGAATTTCCTTTGTTCCAGCAAAACTCTGATTTGTTGGTGTCAGGAATCAAATACTTATACACAAATGTGTCTTTGAAGTGGGGGAAGTCACAAGTTCCCTGCATTTCTTGCCCTGGCTCCAGAGCCACTACAGGGGTGGCAATAGACTCTTTGTGTGGGGACAGTCACTGCCCTATTCAGGTGCACGTGTAAGCCTTTTCATCCCAATCTATCCCAGGAAGGTCCATCAGCCTGATGATGGGTCATCATGATGCAAATGTCACACCCCAGCTCCCTTTGTGTGACTGTCTAGAGGGAATGCACAGCACCCAGCTGTCACCCAACCCAGCCATGTATTTAGAGACAGGCAGAGCACAGAATGGTTAAAGTAAGAAAATGCCAACTTTTAAAAGTGGCACTTTCAAACTTACAATTTAAAATCCAGCTTCACCATAAGTTGTTAACTTGTCATGTCAAATGGCAGGTTAAAATGTCACACACAGGCTCTGCAGTGGGAGTCCTGAGCCATGTTTAAAGGGCTACTGAGTGGGTGGCAGAATCATTGCTGCCTGCCCACTGGTAGTAATAAATGTACACACCCTGGGCACATATAGTGCACTCTACTTGGGACTTATGAATAAATGAAATATGCCAATTTTGGCTAAGTCAGTGTTACCATGTTTTGAGTAAAGAGCATATGCACTTTAGCACTGGTTAGCAGTGATAAAGTACCCAGAATCCTATAGCCAATAAAAACAAGGTCAGAAAAAAGGAGAGGAAGGCAACACTTTTGGGGGTTATCCTGCAGAAAGGGCCAGACCCAACATTATAGTAGGAATCTCTATAATCTCCTACTTTACATAAAAAACATTTACATTAGTAACTTGTGCTCTAAAGTAACTATAACTCACTCTCTTGCCATGCCCTGCTAAATACCTCACATATTATATCACTCATAGCAAGTTCTGTGACAACATTGATTACATTACTGTAACATCTGAAATTATATTACTGATGAACAATGTGCATAGCTGAGGAGCTACATGAGTTATAGTTACTTCAGATAACTATAACTGGTGAATTTCAGTGTTTTGTATGTATGTATATATATAAATATATATATATATATATATATATATATATATATATATATATATATATATATATATATATATATATATATATATATATATATATATATATATATATATACAAAACACTGAAATTCACCAGTTATAGTTATCTGAAGTAACTGTAACTCATGTAGCTCCTCAGCTATGCACATTGTTCCTCAGTAATATAATTTCAGATGTATATATATATATATATATATATATATATATATTACCTACTGGCGGTCGCCAGTAGGTAGTTATAGTTAGGATTTTTTTCAATGTTAAATCTGAAAATTCTATTTGGAATAACTTTGGCGCCGGTTGACGAATCTGCCTGAAAATTTCCTGAAAATGGCCTCGCGGGGTTCCGGTCCTTCCCTGAAAGTTTGGGGGGGATACGTTAAGCGGGGGCCGAGATAAAAGGGGGGTCCCAAAACGCGTTTTCCCCATGTTAATTTCCATAGGGCGGTCGATGTCACTTTTAGCCCGAACGGCTGAATGTATTTCCACCAAATTTGGCAAAATTGTAGGGACTGGTAGCCCGATGTGCCTTTGCTATGTCTCAAGATATGTGCTCCAGTGGATTTTGAGTAATTAAGGTTAAAAAAAAAATATATATCTATAGCAGCGCACAGGTGCGCGCACCGGAGTGCGCTCCAGGCGCGACACGCGAGGTGCGCATGGAAAGCTGATTGGCTCTCGGGTGTCTGTAAACATTCGAAACAGTCCGCAGCGGCCGCCATCTTGTACCTCGGTAGGATTGAGGTGGTAAAAATCAAAGGGGGAAATGAGCAAAAGGGGGCAGGGTACACCCCCCCTGACCCTCTAGGTTTGATGTGGGGGTCATAAAAAAGCCGTACGGGGCCCCCCAAAATTTTTTTTTTAAAATTTGCACCGAGGGAGCGCCTGGTACGCGCACCGGTGAGCGTACGATTGAGAAAAAGAATGGCACTTTTTAAAAAAAAAAAAAATAGCATTTTTTTATAAATTGGAGGTAGTTCTGAAAAGAACTTTTTTTTGTTTTTGTTGTTTTATATTTTTTTTATACTTTTTGAAACGATTTTATATTTTTTTTGGTTTTTTTTCAGGGGAAAAACAAAAACAGGGATTCAGAAAATGCTCAACAGGAGCAAAAAAATGAGAAAATTTAGGGACGGGGAGAGCATTGGTGTTCCAGTTTCTTTATTGCAATGAGTTCAACGCTCTGCTCCCCGTAACAGAGTAGTTCGTCACAGTTTGTGCATAAACATTTTATTCCTGCAAATACCGGCTGGATGTTAGGGACCATTCTTGCACGTGCTGAACCTGAAGGTGTTGCTCCACCAGTGGAGGTGCTGCTGCCATCTCTTCGTGCCTTCTCTGCCAGCTCCCTGACACTCTCCCTGGAGTAATTGTTGGGGTGTCTTCTTTTGACATGCCTAATTAAATTGGCATTTCCAAAGCTGTATTTTTTTAGAGGATTGCCTCTGGATAAAATACTTCCACATATTTTACAAGTTACTTTACTTGCATTAACTTTTTTTTGTCCTTCAGGGATGTCATAAAATTTCCAGATGAAGTGGTTCTTTGTTTTCTGGTGAGGAGGGTCCTCTTGCACAAATCCATCTGAATCACTGCTGGAGGACTCCCTTGCAGCCATTGCTGTAGATCAGGAAAATTAATGAGTAGAGAATTCACAAAACACCTCTTGCTCTCTCCAAGTGAAAATCAATAGTGAGAGAAATGGGTGGGTTTCTCTAAATTTAGAAAAAAATAATTATTGAACCAATGAAAAGTGTTATTTACAGGTCACATGACCATGGGCTTCATCATTATGAAACCAAAACTGTTATGAACCAATGAAAAGTGTTATTTTCTGGTCACATGACCCGACGCGCTTACGCGACGCGCCGCGGGGCGCGGCCAGAGGCGCGCCGCGTAAGCGTGTCAGACGCCTACGTTGCACGATCGTATTCGCGCGAGTACTTCCGGGTGCGCTTACGCCGTGCGTATCACGCGGTCGCGGCTACGCGAACGTCACAATCATGTTTTCGTTTGCGATATTGGCGCTCACGAGACGCTCCTCGGAGCGCGCCCGGGGGCGCTTTTCAGAAATACGCTTTTCGGGGCGCACTCCGGGGCGCGCTCTGGGAGCGCTCCCCCCAAAAATTAAAAAAAAAAAAATGGGAAAATTGTAGGGACAGGTAGCCCTATTCTGAAGTGGTTTGTAAAAAAATTAACTTTATAAAAATATGTATTGTGCTACATTGGGCTTAATATATGTTAGAGCCAAAATGTAGCCCAAATGTAGCCCAAAGTAGCCCAATGTAGCCCAAAGATGGCCACCAGAGATCAAAAATTGTAAATGTAGCCCAAAATTCAACTAGATGTAGCCCAACTGTAGCCCAATGACAGAATGTACCAGAGTGTTAAAAAGAACAACTAGAGTGCTAACAGTCTTATTTATAAAGTGAAACTTATAGTTAGGAATTAGCATTAAAAAAACCTTTGAAATTCACTGAAAAAAACCATAGGTTTCACACCAGTTATAGTTAGGAATTAGCATTTAAAAAACCTATTAAATTCACTGAAAAAACCATAGATTTCACACCAGTTATAGTTAGCTGGAAATTTTACTGATATAAAACCATTGAAATTCCCACGTTATAGTTAGTCGGACTCACTATAACTTGCGCGTGCAATGCACTGCTGATGACATCACATATTACATCACTCATGACATGGTCAGTGACATCACTCATGACATCACTGATGACACCATCCAGTGAATATGTGTCTTTCTGAAAAATAAATATTAGTGAGTTATGTTTAAAAATTTAAATACATATATTAGTGTTTCACTTTGTGTATAAGTGGCTACATGTGTTGATAAGTAGCAACATGCGTATGTATATGGGTTATTTGATATTATTATTAGTATCAGTATGAGTGTCTATATGGTTTGGTGGGGGTATTACTTAGCACATAGATGCATGAGTGACTGACTCTTTGTTTGTATGTGTTTTGAAGACAGCATATGTACAGGACTGTATGGGCGGATGAGTGTCTATATGTGTTTGTTAGTGAGTGAATGACTGTCTCACTAGTGTCTTTATCAGTAACTACATATGTTTTAATCTAGTATATATGAATATTGATGTATATAAGTGAGTATATGTGAGAGTAAGAGATTGTAAGATTTCCTTTTTAAATAAGTATGTGTTTCTATAAGTGATTGTTTAAGAGAATAAATATGTGTAATTTTCAATAGAAGTAAGGTGGAAGTGTGTGTATAACTCTATATTCAAATAAATGGATGTCCAATAGTTTATTTGCACGTGTGAATATGTGTGTGAGTAACTTTTGGATGAATGTCGGTGTGTAACAGGATGTATAGGTGTATCACTTCATATGATGAGTGAGTATATGTATGAGTGACTATATAGAACTGTTGGTGAATGAGTGGATGTGTATATAGATAGTGGAATTACTGAATTGCTTGTTGTAACTGATATAGGTATCTCCATTTTTTTTAAAATTTCAGTTTCTATTTTTGAATATGTGTCTCAAGGGTTACATTATAGTGAAAGGAGGTCTGTCACTATGTCACAAGGATGGTGTCATGAGTGATGTCACTGACCATGTCATGAGTGATGTAATATGTGATGTCATCAGCAGTGCATTGCACGCGCAAGTTATAGTGAGTCCGACTAACTATAACGTGGGAATTTCAATGGTTTTATATCAGTAAAATTTCCAGCTAACTATAACTGGTGTGAAACCTATGGTTTTTTCAGTGAATATATATATATATATATATATATATATATATATATATATATATATATATATATATATATATATATATATATATATATATATATATATATATATATATATATATATATATTTATATATGCCACACAAGTTTGCCCACAAACGGAAGAGCCCTCTCAGGAGGGTTTTTCTCGTTCATTTAATAAGACTGCTGCATGGTTAAAAACAGAGTGACTTCAGCATATCAATGTCCAAGCTGACGCGTTTCGTGCTGCGTGCACTTTGTCAAAGGCTCCATTCAGATGCAAATGTGGAAGACGCTTTCCGGCACAATTTTCACTTCTGGTACCCGCCCTGGTGGGCGTGGCCCTTCGAAAGGCCTCCCGGTACTCGTAGTGCCGATATCTTTCTCAAGTGAGTTATCCTTCACACGAAAATTATCAAAATTCCCATGCCCCAAGTGGGTTGCTGGGTGCAGTCTCTTTTGCTCCTGCAGTCTGTGTAAAGTCTTATTATCAGCACCTGTCCAATTGTAGTTTACGCTGATTAGCGTTTACCTTAGGTCCGCTTTGGCATTGGGGCTCTTCCACAGCTTAGGCTAGCCGTAAAACATGCCACACAAGTTTGCCCACAAACGGAAGAGCCCACTCAGGAGGGTTTTGCTCGTTCATTTAATAAGACTGCTGCATGGTTAAAAACAGAGTGCCTTCAGCATATCAAAGTCCAAGCCGACGCGTTTCGTGCTGCGTGCACTTTGTCAAAGGCTCCATTCAGATGCAAATGTGAAGACACTTTCCGGCACCATTTTCAATTCTGGTACCCGCACTAGTGGGCGTGGCCCTTCGAAAGGCCTCCCGGTACTCGTAGTGCCGATATCTTTCTCAAGTGAGTTATCCTTCACACGAAAATTATCAAAATTCCAATGACCCAAGTGGGTTGCTGGGTGCAGTCTCTTTTACTCCTGCAGTCTGTGTAAAGTCTTATTATCAGCACCTGCCCCATTGTAGTTTACGCTGATTAGCGTTTACCTTAGGTCCGCTTTGGCAGTGGGGCTCCTCCACAGCTTAGGCTAGCCGTATAACATGCCACACAAGTTTTCCCACAAATTCAGGAGGGTTTTGCTTGTTCATTTAATAAGACTGCTGCATGGTTAAAAACAGAGTGCCTTCAGCATATCAATGTCCAAGCCGACGCGTTTTGTGCTGCGTGCACTTTGTCGAAGGCTCCATTCAGATGCAAATGTGAAGATGCTTTCCGGCACCATTTTCAATTCTGGTACCCGCCCTGGTGGGCGTGGCCCTTCGAAAGGCCTCCCGGTACTCGTAGTGCCGATATCTTTCTCAAGTGAGTTATCCTTCACACGAAAATTATTAAAATTCCAATGACCCAAGTGGGTTGCTGGGTGCAGTCTCTTTTACTCCTGCAGTCTGTGTAAAGTCTTATTATCAGTACCTGTCCCATTGTAGTTTACGCTGATTAGCGTTTACCTTAGGTCCGCTTTGGCAGTGGGGCTCCTCCACAGCTTAGGCTAGCCATATAACATGCCACACAAGTTTGCCCACAAACGGAAGAGGCCATTCAGGAGGGTTTTGCTTGTTCATTTAATAAGACTGCTGCATGGTTAAAAACAGAGTGCCTTCAGCATATCAATGTCCAAGCCGATGTATTTCGTGCTGCGTGCATTTTGTCAAAGGCTCCATTCAGATGCAAATGTGAAGACGCTATCCGGCACCAATTTCAATTCTGGTACCCGCCCTGGTGGGCGTGGCCCTTCGAAATGCCTCCCGGTATTCGTAGTGCCAATATCTTTCTCAACTTAGTTATCCTTCACACCAAAATTATCAAAATTCCAATGGCCCAAGTGGGTTGCTGGGTGCAGTCTCTTTTACTCCTGCAGTCTGTGTAAAGTCTTATTATCAGCACCTGTCCCATTGTAGTTTACGCTGATTAGCGTTTACCTTAGGTCCGCTTTGGCAGTAGGGCTTCTCCACGGCTTAGGCTAGCCGTAAAGCATGCCACACAGGTTTGCCCACAAACGGAAGAGCCTGGACATTGATATGCTGCAGGCACTCTGTTTTTAACCATGCAGCAGTCTTATTAAATGAACGAGCAAAACCCTCCTGAATGGGCTCGTCCGTTTGTGGGCAAACTTGTGTGGCATATATATATATATATATATATATATACGCATTCTAATGACTTTATTAGGTTTGAAGTAAGAACGCGCTCTCTCAGAATACCTCAGTAATTAGCTTTATTCAGTGTTCTTCACAACTCCATGATGCCTTTCGGCTGGACACAGCCTTCCTCGCATTAGGAGGTATCTAAGTCCATCGCCATTCTCTACACAAACAACCATATAAGTAAAAATGGGATTGGATGTACTCAAGTTGAGGGCCATCTTATGTGCTGCCCGCCCGATTCAAATGCTGGGGGACCATAGATTGACGACAGGGAAGGCTACTCCACTGTCACTGTGGTCAAACGTTTAAGAATTGGCTATATGTCCACACACCTAATGTAGAGGGGCAGACATATCACTGTTTGTCAATGCCCATCACAGCTAAGAAAAACCTGGTAGTAAGGGGTATTGATAAGTGCTCAAGTGCTGGAAGGAATGTTTATTTCCAAAAAGAAAATCCTGCTTTGGAACTTCTTTTTGAAAATAAAAAAGAATTGGTACTTTGCCATATGGCCCCATCACGTTTGTCACCTTTGTTTTTTTCAATGCATTTCTATGGTTATTTTAACTCTATTTCCCAACTATAGTGTCTGTTTTTTAAGGGAATTGTGAAGATTTGTAAGTGGGTGTGACAGATTATGCAAGTGGTTGTATAAGTGTGTGAGTGGGTCTGTGAGCATATGTATGTGTCTGAGTGTGTCTGTGAGCGGGTACATCAGTCTGAGTGGGTCTGTCAGTGAGTATTTGACTGTTTGAGTACATATTTCACTCGTAGCTTGATTGTCTAAGTAGGTGTATGAGTGGAGGTATGAACCTCTGAGTGGGTCTTTGAATGGATATATGAGTGTGAGTGGGTGTGTCAGTCGATACTACTTTTGTAAAATATGTGTGAAGAATATATTGGAGTCTCACTTGCTTATTTATTGAAGAAAAGTGTCCAACTTGTCTGTGACGTGTTTTGTCAGCTTGTCCGGTATGTTCACGAATATTATTCTTTTTGGGCTACTTTCTTTTTTTATGGAGTCATGCACCATTCACGAACCCCCACTAAGGCATGGCAATTTTAACATGGTTTTCATACAAATGAAAGAGATATATGCTCACTTGTAAGGTGTTGTTTAAGATAAATGCAATATTAACAATCTAATAAAAGCAATGTAAATTCAAAGAAACTCAACTCAGTTGTTTTTAGGGCATTGTGACTCCTCCACGCACCGTGGTGGAATGTACTGCCAGAATTGCAGTGGGTCTGTGACTCTTGCACAATTCATTTTGTAGTAAAACACTTATGGAGACAGCTTTAAAGTTTTAGGTCAAGTAAGAGGTTTACTAAGAAAACACAGAAACTTCTGTAATTCTAGTAGAAATGCATTTAAAATTTCTTATAAAGGTATTTTGAGGCTCCGTTATGGCAGTGCGATGTGAGCGCGAAGTCTTGCCATGTAAGCATGAAGGCGTTGTGCACCCACATGACTCAAACAGATTTGATTGGTTGAAAGGCATTGTATTGAGAAAAGAGTGAGCCCCACCTCTTTCTTCTAGATTTTGCAGCAGTTGGGTTTTACAGAGCAGTTCTGCTGCACATTTAATTATGGTTTTACAGAGCAGCTTTGGGTGAGTAAGTGGTTGCATGAGTGTCTATGTGGGTGAGTGAGGGTTTTTAAGTGACTGTACAGGTGTGTGAGATGGTGTATTAACCCCTTCGATGCTCATGACGAGCTCAGCTCGTCATGAGGTACACTGCTCGTGTGCTCATGACGAGCTGAGCTCGTCATGACCGCCCCCGTTTTCATTATGGCCCAGCACAGGAGAAGGATATCATCAGCAGGGATGGTGTAAATGTATGTATGGGTGAGTTAGTGTCTGTATTATTATCTATATAGGTGAGTGGAAGGGTTTACGCGTGAGTGAGTGGCTGTTAATGCATATATGGGTGACTGAATGAGTTTGTCTGTATTTTATGAGTGACTGAGTATGTGAGTAACTGAATGAGAGAGTGGTTGTGTGAGTGGCTGCATGACTGTTATATGGAGGAGTGAGATGGTGCATTATTGTCAGTATGGGATTGTAACTGGGTGTTAAGTGGTTGTATGAATTAGTAAGTCTGTGTGTTAGTGAATGCATGAGTTAGTGATAGGTTGCATGTGTAAATGTATGAATAAGTGCTTATATGACTAAATGAAAAGGTGTTTGATTGGTTGCATGAGTTAAGAAGAGGTAGTATTAGTCAGAGTATGAATAAGTTGTTATATTGGTGAAAGAGTGAGTGTATTCCTAATTCAGTGAGTGAGTAGCTAAGTGAGGCTGTATGAGTAAGTTAGTGGGTATATGTGAGAGGCTATATGAGTTAGTGAGAGGATATACGAGTGTTTCTATAGGCAAGTGAGTTGTTGGGTGTTTCTATGAGTGAGCGGGTGTGTGATTGGTTGTATGAGTGAGTGACAGGGTATATTATTGACTGTATGGTAAATGAGTGGGTGCATAACTGCCTCCATGAATGAGTGAGTGAGCATGTGAGTAACTGTATGTGTGCATTAGTGCCTGTATATGTGACTGACTGGGTGTTGAGTGGCTGAATGTATGAGTAAGTTAGTGTGTGAGTGGTTGCATGAGTCAGTGGCAGGTTGAATAAGTGAATTTATATAAATAAAGAGAGGGTGGAGAAATTCTGATATGACAGTCAGATGGTGACTTTTACACCATAAACAATGTACTTTATGAAGCTTCATCTTTAAACGGTATGAAAAAGATACCAGCACAGTGCACCATTGTAAATTAGTGGCACTATGCATAACACTCACTACAATTTGTTAAACTGTTGTTTTGCCTACACTTACTACACTGATATAAACAAATGTAACTTAAAAGTTTTCTCTTTATTATTTTAGCTGGTACACAGCTGCTAATAAATGTAATCCACCCTTGACTTCTGCAGACCCATTTCAAAACATGACCCCTAGTAGGCCGAGTAATATATAGAAGGACGATTAGCCAAATCGATAAAATGCATTTAAATAATCTTTTATCTAGAAATATTTCATAGCTGTTTGCTTGAAGATACAGGAGGTGAGAAACTCAAAGATTAAAAAGTAGTTGTGGTGTCAATGGAAGACTGCTAGGATACCCTTGTCTCTACTGTGTGTGTCATTGTGTTACATTGCGGCGTTTTAATATAGAGTGTAGTATCCACATGCTATATTGATTCCACTCTGTAATATAAAGGCACTGTTGGATATTGGACAACTTTTTGTAGACATAAACGATCCATGTACAAGAAACAGTGTATATTATTTTTCCAAAAATACCCCTTAGAACTTTGGTTAAAGAAATAACAGATATCATTCTTATAGTTTGAAAGGCAATTTTGGTTTGAATGTATGCATTCCATTCATCCAGCCACTTTTTTATTTACTTTAGATAGGCAGTATAGTGTCCAGAAGTTATGGTAAGTCCTTTATGAAACATAACAGCACCACTACCATAATTTCTCCCAGAAATTCATATTTGCCTAGCTTTGAAGTTTGTAATTTCGGTTTCAAGTTTAGATCCATCGACTCTGCATCATTGTATCATTAATATAAGGTATTTCCAAATCCTTTGTAGATGCAATGTAGACATTAGATCTGATCTACACTTTGCAACAAACAATTTTTGATTTGCGGTTTTAAACCATCTCTCAAAATGCAAAGTTGTGCAATCTGGTAGTATTAAGTGAACAAATTGCTCAGAATGTATTTCAGTGGACGATGTAAATGAGCAGTCTTCACAGTCATGGTTCCATTTATAACTCAGTCCAAATAAGTTATCAATATGTCCTCCTACTTCTTCTAAAACCCTGAGCATGACCATTATAAATTCATGTGCATCTTGTTGCCTGTTAAGAGCAGATATTACTGATTTGCTACATATATCAAAAAAGTCTCAAATGCTTTTAGCAGAATGTATTACTCTTGTGTCAGTGACTAAACATTGGAGCAAATGATACAATACAGAACAGAATCTCTTCTCTGTTTTATTTTAATTTAATTTACAAGATGTGGTAAATGAAACATTGTTCTTTGCAACCAACATTTGCATAACAGTTGACACCTGAACTGTTTTCAAACTGGTATCCTATAATATCTCCCTCATTTTCAAATCGTTTCTTCTTATTGCCATCTATCTTGTCCTGTTTTGTTTTGTTCATCATCAATCAACTGTTTTGCATGTTTTCGCTTTGAACAGATTGTGCCTGTTTCTCACTATTAGGGTGTGACTGCTGACCTTAATGAGGAGAATAAAAAACTTCTTAACAGATTGTACAGTCTTAAACAGCTAGCATCAGCACTACTTTTCTCATCAAGTTCAACTAAAACAAACTGGATAACGTTTTAACTCAAGATAATGCTACATCCAACAAACCTTCTTTAAAATCTGTACTTCCAGTTTTAATAAAGGCTGCATCTACACTTAAACACTGAGATTTGTGAATAGTTACAGCATATGCTAGAGAGACTGGGAACTGTTGGCGTCACACATTTAAAACTTTCACAAGCAGAAAGCATACAATACATTGACCAATCTGCTTGACACCATCAAACTGATCACATTTTATGGCTAAAATCCGAACCGGAATAGAAGGCCAAATCAGGAACAAGGTAGGCACAGGAATCATAGATACACCATGCAGGAGCACACAACACCAACAGGAGTGAGGACACACCAGCAGGATCGAAGAGTGATGCAACACAAGGAAATGAAGGATCAAGTCCTTTAAATACCCATGAACAGGAAGTGACCAAATAGGAACAGGAAGTAACCTAACAGGAACAGGAAGTGACCAAACAGGAAGTAAGTGACCACCATCTTGGATAAGGAAAAGGATAGTGGACGGAATAGGAAGGGTTCCATCTTGAATTGGCAGAGCAGATACTTCCCAAGGCCTTCTGGGAAGAAGACTATGGAATCATGGGAAGGCAAGATGCCCCAAGAAGACATGAAGAAAGAAATACACCGACCTCGCTAGCGCTAGCGCTAGCTGCGCTTTTTGCCTGCTTCAACTTTTAAATTTCCCATTTTGTATTTACTTTCATTTGTGTTCATTTACCTTGTTTTTATCAGCAGCGACCCCCCGGCCTTATCCTTGCACTATAAAACCCCCCTGGGGACCATCTCCACTGCCTTTGGCGGGTCCGGGATCACGGGGTACCGAGGACGAATTTGAGCGCCAATTTGGATCGGGCTGGGGCACTCTCATGCATTCTCGCGAGATTTCGCCCTTCTGAGCCTACTTGAGGCAGCGAGAGACGGCGGGTCAGCCTGGAGAAGGTGACCTGACTACACCGACCTCGCTAGCGCTAGCTGCGCTTTTTGCCTGCTTCACCTTTTAAATTTCCCGTTTTGTATTTACTTTCATTTGTGTTCATTTACCTTGTTTTTATCAGCAGCGACCCCCCGGCCTTATCCTTGCACTATAAAACCCCCCTGGGGACCATCTCCACTGCCTTTGGCGGGTCCGGGATCACGGGGTACCGAGGACGAATTTGAGCGCCATTTTGGATCGGGCTGGGGCACTCTCGCGCATTCTCGCGAGATTTCGCCCTTCTGAGCCTACTTGAGGCAGCGAGAGACGGCGCGTCAGCCTGGAGAAGGTGACCTGACTACACCGACCTCGCTAGCGCTAGCTGCACTTTTTTTCCTGCTTCACCTTTTAAATTTCCCGTTTTGTATTTACTTTCATTTGTGTTCATTTACCTTGTTTTTATCAGCAGCGACCCCCCGGCCTTATCCTTGCACTATAAAACCCCCCTGGGGACCATCTCCACTGCCTTTGGCGGGTCAGGGATCACGGGGTACCGAGGACGAATTTGAGCGCCATTTTGGATCGGGCTGGGGCACTCTCGCGCATTCTCGCGAGATTTCGCCCTTCTGAGCCTACTTGAGGCAGCAAGAGACGGCGGGTCAGCCTGGAGAAGGTGACCTGACTACACCGACCTCGCTAGCGCTAGCTGCGCTTTTTGCCTGCTTCACCTTTTAAATTTCCCGTTTTGTATTTACTTTCATTTGTGTTCATTTACCTTGTTTTTATCAGCAGCAACCCCCCGGCCTTATCCTTGCACTATAAAACCCCCCTGGGGACCATCTCCACTGCCTTTGGCGGGTCCGGGATCACGGGGTACCGAGGACGAATTTGAGCGCCATTTTGGATCGGGCTGGGGCACTCTCGCGCATTCTCGCGAGATTTCGCCCTTCTGAGCCTACTTGAGCCTTCTGTCTGTCGCGCAGCGGTGACGCGCAGCGGTGCGCCTTCGTCACGCCTGAGTCCAGCCAGAGTCCTGCCCGTCTGCGCTCGTCAGCGCTAAGGCAGGGCTAGGGCAGGAGACTCTGGACCTCTTAGGATGATATCTGCAGAGAACCTGCGTTGTTTGCAACACCAGGTATGTGACTGCTGCCTCGGCTCCTTGGATCCTCTCAGTGGTCCTTTTCAATGCCCCACTTGTCCTTTTAAACTTCCTATGCCACTGTGCATCAACAGTCTCCAGTCGAGGCCCTCGGCTGACAATCAACTGGCCGATAATATAGGCACAGTTAATCAATCTACCCTTAAAGTTATGCATTTGAATGTTAGATCATTGTCTTGTCACTCCCAAGAAGTCTTCTCTCTGATTTCCGATGATAATCCGGATCTTTTTTTCTTCACGGAAACTTGGCTGCATGACCAGTCCATGGCGGTCATTAATCTAGCCCTTCCTGCGGGCTATATTATGCACTCTCTCCCTCGCAAGGCCAGAGGCGGAGGTATTGCAGTTGCGGTAAAAACTTGCTACCCCTGCATCTGGAAACCTATCACCATAGCAGGCTGCGAGAGTGCTCTTTTTAACATCTCAGTGAATCCCCATTTTACCTTCACGGGACTTCTAATTTACAGATCTCCTGGGCCCAACGCCGCTTTTCGTCAAAGCCTTCCGGAGGTAATTTCCTCCTTAGCTTTAAAAACTGCTAACTTTACGATTATCGGCGACCTCAACCTGCATATGGATGTTCCACTTTCCAACTCGACCCATAGCTTGCTGGCTGATCTCGAGGCGTTCCAACTGACCCAAATGGTACAATCTCCAACTCACACAGGCGGCCATCTATTAGATCCCGTTTTGACGAATCTCTCTACGAATATTTCAGTGCTCCATCCCAGACCTATGGCATGGACCGACCACCATCTCATTGAATTTCGTATCATAACCTCCTTTTCCCTTCCTAAGAACAACCCTTCAGCTAGTCTTAGACACCCCTGGAGAAACTTAAACTTAGAGCATTTCCATCAGCTCCTGATGACATTTCATCCTTTACCCCCCACTGAAGTCTCCTGCGGCTACGACAGCTTCTGTGAGTGCCTAAATCACTCATTAGATTTACTCATTCCGGCTAAGTGGAGTAAGACCAGATCTAGTCCTTCCAACCCCTGGTATAATGATTCCCTTAAAACACTCAAAATCTCCTGTAAAAAGGCAGAACGCGCGTGGCGCAAAACTTATGATACTGACCTCAAGGCAGCCTATAGGGCTTGCACTAGAGTGTATCATCGGGCCATATGCACGGCCAGGGCTGCTTTTTACTCTCAGGAGATAAAGAACAGTACCAACCCCACTAAGGTCATTTTCAGGGTGTGTAAGGACCTTACTAGTAAAAGGATTGATACTGCTGCTCTTCAGCCTTCTATGACGCACTGTGAGGACTTAGCCTCATTTTTTGTCGAAAAGGTGGAAAGGTGGAGGCTATCTATAAGTCATTTGCTCAGCTTCCTACCGTGGAGACTAGCCCTACGTCATTGGCTCATAAACCATTATTGGTTATTCCTAGTCCGACCTTAGATAAATTCCTTGCCCTGACGACTAAAGTCAAATCCGGCTCCCCGGACGACCCCATGAGACCCACTCAATTCCGGGAAATTGCTGAAGGCTGCTATCCTGCTCTGCATGGCCTTATTAATTTGTCCTTCAGCACGGGCAGTGTTCCTAAAGCTTGGAAACAGGCGACGGTTATTCCAATTCTTAAAAAACCCGCCCTTGATCCTACCAAGCCTGAACACAACCGACCTATTTCCCTTCTCCCTTGGCCAGCTAAATTAGCAGAAGCTCATGCTAATGCCATTCTATCTTCTCACCTGCAGGAAGCAAATATATTGGATAATTCCCAAAATGGGTTTTGTGCAGGCCACAGCACAGAAACTGCCCTTCTGGCTGTGGTGGAACACATCAGGCATCTGTTGGATCTGGGTCAGACGGCGGCACTGATCCTTTTGGATCTCAGTGCCGCATTCGATACGGTGTCTCACCAGATTCTTTTACATCGCCTGATGGAAGCAGGAGTCGGAGAGGTGGCACTCGAGTGGTTTCGCTCCTTTCTTAAGGATCGAGCCTTCAAGGTTTCCACACCCCCTTTTGTTTCTGCTTCTCGCCCCATACTCCAGGGTGTTCCCCAAGGGTCGGCCCTTAGCCCTACCTTGTTTAACTTATATGTTCAGCCATTAGCGGAGGTAGCCCACAGTTTTGGTCTCTCCTTAGTGTCATACGCCGATGACACGCAGTTGGCGGTGGCACTCAATGGCGACTCCAACATGGATGCCCCCACTTTTCAGTCAGCTCTAAAAGCTGTGGCAGGCTGGATGGCGAACAATCGGCTCCAACTTAATGCCTCTAAGACCGAGGTCATTATTTTTGGTAGGGAAAGTGAATTATGGGGAGATCAGTGGTGGCCCTCTGATCTTGGCCCCGTCCCTTCCCCTGTGACTGAGGTTAGAAACCTTGGGGTGTGGTTCGACAACAAGCTCTCTTTCACATCCCACACAAAACGTGTGGCTGGAACTTGTTTTGGCACTCTGTAGTGTCTCCGACCAATTTTTAAGTTCTTCGATGCGGAGACCAGACAGATTATTGTCCAAGCCCTGGTTCTTACCAGACTGGATTATGCTAGCTCCCTGTTTCTGGGCCTAAACCAGGCTGAGTTATCTCGCCTCCAGAGAGTTCAGAATGCGGCAGCTAGGATGCTTGTTGGCCTTCCGAAGTTTGTCTCGGCCCGTCGGACTATCCAGGATCTCCACTGGCTGCCGGTGGGGCAGAGAATTAAGTTTAAAGCTCTCTGCTTAACTTTTAAAATTCTCAAAGCAGCCTCCCCTCCTATCCTTGCACAGACCATCCAACACTATGTCCCTGCCAGAGCTCTTCGCTCTGCCGGATCTAATTTGGCCATTGTGCCACGCTTTAAAAAACTCTAGGATGGGCGGACGCTCTTTTTCAGTGTTGGCGGCAACTCTCTGGAACTCTCTGCCTGCCCCTTTGCGCTCTATTCCTGAATTGCTTCCTTTTAGGAAGGCACTTAAAACCTTCCTTTTTACTACAATCTAGGCCCATTTTCTCTATCTTTTCTGTCGTGTTGTGTTGTTATTCTCCAAAGCGCCGGGACGCCACTTTGCTGGGGCATCCGTGCGCTATACAAAAATTATATAACATAACATATATCCAGTGAAAGGAAGGTAAGAATATAGTGCCCCAACATGTGAAAATAAGAAGCCACAACTCCAAAACTGGAGCTGCGGCATTCCTGTCATGCAAATTGTTAGATAACGGGCCGCCGTGTAGGTAGGTGCGTGCCTGACACAAAATGAGAGCAGGAAAACAGCAATAGCGGGCCACCGTGCAGCACCGTAATGCGCCCGAGTTAAGGAGGGAGGCCCTGCGGCCTGCAATACGGCCTGCGAGGAAGAAGCGGGCAGCACCGCGGGCAGAGTCACAATCCATTGTGCGACACTTGTTTCATGATGCATAAATGGCTTGAAAAGATGCTGATCTTTCACCGGGGTGAGTTGCAGTTGATCACCAAAGACAATTAAATGTTGTTCTCCAAAGAGCAAGTCATTCTTGGTTTTTATACTCTGCTGAATTCTTAGATGTACGAAGGAAGGGATTAAGCGGGAAACCATACTCACCTCATCAATCAAAAGCTTCAGTTTCTTCAAAACTCTTGATACCTCATGACAAGCTTCACCAGATAACTTATTTCAAGTTAGGAGTCCTAACTTTACTACTACTACTACTATATGCCCTGCAGGTAAATCTGGCTTGTCTGTTGTGCATGCTGGAGAAACATAGGAACCTTGTTTGGTGTAATTAAGGTCCAAACGCATGTGACGTTGGGTGATTAACCGCTGCAAGCCTTGCAGAGTTTTACTGAGCAAGAAAATGTCATCTGCATATTGCAGGCTTATTATTGGTTCATAGGGGGGTATCCCTGTACTTGGAGTAGATGATTCTCTAGGTCGGTTGTGCAGATGTTAAACAAACAGGGTGGTAGGATGCACCTCTGATTTAGACAGTTGTTTGTGCAGATACTTTTGGTTGTGCTTCGGGCGTCTCCTATCTTTATTTGGGCCCATGTGCTTGTGCAGAGATTAATAATTGCTTCCAACAGTTTTGCAGGTACTTCCCATTGTGCTATCTTTTTCCATAACATGTTTCTTGGAACTTTGTTGAAGGCTGCTTTGTGGTAGATGAAGCAAGCGTAAAGTTGGCTGAATTTGATGTTGGCTAGCTCGGGCAAAAGAGTGACTGCTGATAAGTTGATTAAGGTGCTCATTCCTGATGGGATGCTTGTTTGCGTTTTGGGTACAAGATTTGTGCTATTTGCCCAGTCCTCCTATTGGAACAGCAGATTCAAGGCGTATATCTTGGCCTCCATGTCTATTAGTGCTATTAATCTATAGTTGTTAGGATTGGGGCGCTCCCCCATTTTGCATATTGGATGGAATATGCAGCCTCCTCTTAAGTCTGAGATGGTACATGTTTCCAATGCATACAGGGACAGATGGGTTAAATGTGTTGAAAAGAAACTGTGGTCTTTTTTTAAATAAACCATTGGGTAGGCCATTTGGCCCTGGCTCTCCCAGGGACCTGAGTCTTTTTAGAGCAAAATGTTGTTGGTCATCCTGGGAATATGCTTGTGTAATTAACACCATAGTGGGCTTTGAATTCCTTGCTGAAGAGCTGGGCTGAGCCACTTGTTTATTACCAATGGAGTTGAGGTTTGCCTGAACGGCCTCCATAGAATCGGAGTTGTTATTCACTGCCGGCCTTCGTTCTGCCTGTGAATGGTTGACCTTGTGTGGTTTCTGAGTTCTTTGGCTCTTTGCGGCTCTACATACTTTATTGGTGTATTGTCCAGTGCTGATTTGCCATTTGTCAAGCTGTTTATTTCAACCCAAAAGTGTTTGGGATTTTTTTTTTCTTGCGTGTAGCAGTTTCATCCAGATTTCCTTGTTATGTTTCTGTTTTGTCCCACTGATCCCTTATTTGGAGATTTGTTTCATTTTAGAAAATTTGGCGATTGAATCTTGGCTTCATTTATGTTCGCATAAGCGAGTATTTCTAAGTTCTTTGTCAAGTTGTTTTTTCATGGCCCTTAAGTTTGAAGTGATCCCTTCTGTCCTGGTGTTTCTGATTGATTTTTTTAAATGGGGTTTGATCGATAATTTTGTGGTAAGTGTTTTGATAAATGCCTCCCAGGCCTGTATCGGTGTAAGCTTGTCTTCTAAGCTTATCAGCTCCAAAGAAGGGCAGATGATGCTGGTCTCCATGATTGTGTCTATCATCTCTTCCATTTAAGGTGTCTTAGATTGAATGGCTCTGCTATTGGGAAGAGGCCTTGTGCTTTATGAGCCCTAGGGGGAGTGTGGTCCAGGGTAAAGCTTTGGGCGAAATTAATGCTGTCCAATCATTCTTTTATGTTGAACTTGGAGATAATCTTAATGAAATTGGATATAATCTAGTCTTTCACTCCAGTAAAGGCTGCTGGGTGATCCTATGAGTAGCGTCCGTTGAGAGTGAGCAAGCCCAGATCCTCAGGTGCAGAGATGCAGTTTTTTACCGGATGAGTCAAGTCTTGTTTGGTTGTCCAGTGTTTTC
This sequence comes from Lissotriton vulgaris, assembly GCF_964263255.1. Classification (NCBI taxonomy): domain Eukaryota; kingdom Metazoa; phylum Chordata; class Amphibia; order Caudata; family Salamandridae; genus Lissotriton; species Lissotriton vulgaris. The sequence goes on along the minus strand of NC_141685.1, from coordinate 1,867,993,097 downwards.
TATGTTTGACCTGGTAATTTACTTTCAGGGCCCTGTAATGAGCTCATGTTAAAATTCCCTGAAAATATGATTCTTGTTTGTGGATATGTAGACTTAAGGGTTTTTAATGTTCCTATTAAAACATGAATTTGTTTTGCTTTGTGTTTGAGAGCTGGGTGTATGTATAAGTTCAGAATTATTTGTGTGAGATAAGGTGCTGCTTCGAGCTTTGCGCACTACATCCATGTTGTATCCAGATCCACCTCTTTGTGGGCCCAATGTATATAGATGGAGATGTAAATTGATCAGCCTCCCATTGCTCTACTGAACCTTACTTCTTTGATGGCTTTGTTGTGGTAGTCATTGAACCCCACTAAAAGTGTTTATGAGCTGCAAGGTTTCCTGCAATAGTAGGACCTCGTGTTTTTGGAGACATTTTGTGAAGTCGACATCATCTGCCTTTACGGCTTAGTCCATTTACGTTCCTGGAGCAGATTTTACATGGGTAAGCTGGGATAGTAGAGCTTGAGAGTCTCTCCCATGCTTGTCTATTATTGTTCCCTCTCCCCGGCCCAACTAGCTGATTTTCCTCAAAGTTGGCTGTTTGCTGAGTTGAATTTGTGACAGTGAGGTGCCTCATTATTTGGAGTCCTTCTTTGATTATTATGGGATGGTCTGGGCCTATGGCTCCCTTCAGCATGCTTTGTGTTCATTTTGGTCAATGCAATGGGCTAGGATAGCGTGGCGACTCCGCCTTTGTTAACTCAATGCCCCAGGAAGCAAATGTTTCCCTATGCTGCCATACCTGTGCTACTGTTGTTGCATCTGATCAAGTAGTGATTGTACAGTCATACCCGGTTGTTCGGGATTTGGTTTGAACGCTATTCTTTCTATGTTTCTGGATCTGATATGATTTAAGCCTGGCAGTGCCTCTAGTAGTCTTAATTTCATCCCTCTATTTAAGATATTGTGTCTAAACCTCGATTTGTAGTGTGGGATTAACTCAGTCTTTGCACCATCTTGACTTGGTGAATCCCACACTAGTCTTTGAACGCCCTTAGTGGGGTCACTACTGGTGCCTCTATTGCCCCCGGGTATGTTTTTATAGTATGTGAGATTGATTCTATTAGATACAGTGGGATCTTTAAAGCTCAGTTCAGAGGCCTTCCCTTGTAATTATTTTTAATAGCTTTATTGTACCGGACTAATGGCCTTTCCATGTGCTGGTGGAGGCCTCTCGCTTAAATTAGACCTTTGATGCAGTGACGCTGGTTGTCTGTGGGAGTTGTGATTGCACTTGTGTTACGGGAGCTTGGTGGTCGCCTTTTTTCATCATGGAGAAGTGGAGTAGTGTGGCTCACTGGTTAGAGCAGGCAGACCCTGAAGCAGAGGTCAGACCCGGGACCAGGGTTCAATTCCCGACGCGGCAGGGTCTTGAGCTCAAATGTCCATGGACTCGATAATTCTCGCTTCGGTGCCTGACCTAATCAAGGGTTCACACTCTGCAACTCTGGGCATTAAGCTTGCTTAATCTCCACAATGGCCCCCCTGCGGCGGGATGCCTGGCTTTCACCTTGGGGATGCCCTGTAGGGGCTATCTCACAGGGAAAAGCCAGGACGGGTTCCCAAGACAAGCGCGGAGATACCCCTTCGGGGGTCGATTATGGCGCTATATAAGAAACATAATAATAATAATAAATAATGGCCTCCGATGGTTCAGGGCGCTTAAATATTGGATAAAACGTAGTAGCGGAAGTTGATTTTTTGGTCAGTTTTATGAGTGGGTCTTTGACTGGCTGCATGTTGCTGAAACTGCTAGTTGCCTGAATGTCCATAGCAGTAGTATTTTTTTTCTGGTTCTCTTACTGTCTTCTCCTCATTGTTGTGTACGAAGGTTAAAATTTGTGTATGTGTGTGCAAATTCTCTGTTTTGTGCTTTTGATTTTCCTGGCTTTTCTCAAGCGTTTGATTTTCCTCTTCTAGAGGGTAGTGTGAGAACTACTGTATGGAGGGACTTTGCGATGTTCTTTTGTACTCTGGGGCTACTTCAGTTCCGGACTTCGTCAGTATGAAATGTGTGATGTGATCTTGTATTGACTGATTGATGCAGCTACTGTGGCTGTTGTTGGGCCGCTGGTTGTCAATGGGGGATTTTTTGAAGGTCTCCTTCACTTCCCCCAATAGTTCTGACATTATATTGGGGACACTTGTGAGCCTATCAATAATAGAGAAGCAGTGGCATGCATGGTAGGCTGTGGCAGGATCCTGTTGCATTTTTAAAATCAAGGTGTACAGTGCCTGCAGTTTTTTTCAATTCCTTGTACATGAACTGCTAGTGCATTTACTAGGTCTTGCATATTGATTTTGTCTGCATGATGTGTCATTGCCATTCCGACTACTTACATGGTATGTAACAGATGGTGCCAGAGTAGAAGAATCTGGAGGTTGGTTAGTTGCCCCTGTTGGAGGTCTTTTAATCTGGGCCTCTTGCCATTTGATTGGTTCCTCCTGTAACCCTCAAGCCTCATTTGTTATAATTTCTCCATTTAATTCTGCTATACGCAATTCGTTTTTGGGAGATTCTTTAATGTGCTCCTGGGTGGTTATCTTGTTGTGACTCCCCTCTCTGTGAGAGGTGTGGCCTCTCTGAATTAGTTTGATTGGCACAAGCAAAATATTATTGTCATGTGTACAAGCTAATGAAGAGGGAGCACTTAACTGGTCAAAAAGCTTTGTCTGCAGCTGTTCGAATGGACTTAAGCGAATCGCACACCAAACGTCTGAATTGTCTGAATTTTCTGAATCGTCCTCTATTGCTGCCTTGCCTAGTCAAGTTGGTAACTGCCTGACTGTTTGGAGTGGTGGTTGTTTCATTGCCTGGTGCTGCTCTGAGGTTTCTTGTGCACGGACTAAGGCCTTGACCACCAACTGTGTATAGTCTGGTGATTTGCTGGTCGATTTTGTGTCTAATGGGGTTTGAAGCTCTAGGTTTGTTACTGGTCTGCTTGCGTTGAGCTTTAACTGTGTTGGTTATGTTTGTTGATTGTGCTCAATTTTGTTGCTGGAAGGCATCTCCACGTGAGATATATCAATGTTATTTCCGGACTTGTGGGCTTCGTAAGGTGCAGAAGGTAGGACTCCTCGAATGCACTTTAAAAAAATCTGTTATTTTTGCCCTTTTCTTGGCTGTGGTTTTGGTGTTTGCCTCTATTTCTTCTGTGTCTGTATGTGACACTGGATCCTGAAATCCATCATATTTGGCCATTAAATCTTTGTGTTTTAGTTTCTCTTTGACCCCTCCTTGTTTTTTAATGGTTTTGAGGCACCTTGGATTTTCCCCAACCTCATTGTATGTTGCCCACGTTATTTGATTGTTGTATTTTTGTGTTTTTCAGAGCAGACTTGCGTAAATAGTCAGAGATGATGCTTGGGGGTCACCTCTGAGTGTTGTGTGGAGGGTCAATTTCACAGAGGGCACAAGCCACACCCAGGCCTAGCTGGGCTACCTCCGGACCGACCACGGCTCAACCCTTGACAACAGCTCCTAATGCTGTGTCTGGCCTACAGGGCTTTTCTCTACTTTTGGCTTCCTGGTTTAACTTTATGATCTCCCAGTCATCCAGGCTCTAGTTGCTGGATGTTTCCTCTTGGCACGACGCCACCTCCCCTCCCCCTACTGGTTTTGCCAGCCTTCTTGGTTACTTCTGGGTTGCTACTGTGACTGCAGAGGGAGGAGGGCACGAGTGTGCTCTTTTTGTCAGTTTTCGCCAGGATGCTAAATTGGCATATTCTGAGATTAGCCCCCTCACACCCTCTCAGACTACTTGGAGCGACATGGAGAATGCCTGAGAACAGCCTGCCTACCAAAAACCTGGGTAGGTTGTTCCTTCCTCTAAGTACTGCAGCAAGAAAAAAAAAGTTTATTTTTTTGTTGAATCTTGGGATTTTTTAATGCAGAACGAACAAGCCTGCCAATGAGCTGCCAGTCACTAGAACCAGTGTCTGAGACCACTGCTATCGCTTGAAGCAGGGCGGGCAGACTCCTTACCCACAAACTGCATATGTGGCCTAGGCGAGCCGCTTCCGAGCGTGACTCTTTACTATACCTAATGATCATGCCGCTCACCTATGCACTCCCCTCTATGTGAAACTCCACCTCCACCCACCGCCTTTACCACGGATGCCGGGTGATGCTGGGGGGCACTGAGGGGCACACAACTAAGCCCCAGGTAACCCTCTGCTACTTCCCAGAGGCTCACAGAGACAAAAGGCTTGGCTAACAGCTGTCTCATTCCTTTGCCATCTGATGGACTCTGACGAGCTCCTGTACGTCGCGTCCCCTTCACTCTCTGCTCTCTCCACTTCCGGTTCCCGAGTTCAAGATAGTGCTTTTTAGAGTGATGAACAGAAAACACTCTAAAATTCATACTTTTGCATGTAAAGATACGTAGGACATTTCTCAATATGTCAATTGATTCCTGCCAAACTCTGCAAATCCGGCTACAGTCGCACTTGTATACATTAGCCTTTCTACGCATTCCTTGTACCATTTCAGCTATCACATCCTCAACATGCCTAGGAACTATTTCCTCTTTTGGAATGGGAGTTCCATCCTTCACCTCATTACATTTATCACTTGTTTAAACTGCATGCACTAATGTGTTCTCTTGAAAGTAGCTTTCTTCATTAAAGAAAGGCTCAGTACTTGAAGAATACTCCACTCGCTACTGAATATTTAGCAAACATTATTTTTTTATGCACCCTTTTTTCTGGCTTTTCTGCTTCATACAGAACACCGTTTAATCCAGTGTTTTCATTCTGTTTACTATTAAAATAAATAGTTTACACTTCAAGGCAAATGCTTTATCTAATACATCTTCTGTGTGCTCTTTTTGCCAGTAAGCTGCCATTCTTCTCTTACTCCACTTTATATTTCTTTGTAAATTTTGTAGTACTCTACTTCTAAGCATTTTTCTTCTTATGTCTTTGTATTTGTTTGCATGCTGTTACATGACTTCTTTTTTTAGTACTTTTTTCACTTTAAACAGGAGTTACTGCTTTTTGCCTCTGAGTTCTGGGTTAAGCTTTCTTTTTATTTACGTAATTTTCCACAGTTTTCATTCTTCTTAACAGTGTTTTAACAAACTCTTTAGCTCTCTTATCAGCAGCTTTTTTATCTCTTGGTACATTCTGTGCATTATCTTGTTTTGTTCTCCTAGAACTAGATATCTGAAAAGATAATATAATATATATTTTACATTTCATATTGCAGCTAACTAAGGACTTGATTAGGATCGCGGTTTTCCCGCATCCTCCGGGCTGGCGGAAAGCCACCGCCGGCCGGAGGATGCGGGAAAACCGCTGCGGAGGCTCAGAACACCCACCGCCAAATTAGGATGGCGGTGGGTCTCAAAATCCGTCTGCTGATTTTCCGCCGCGGTCGCCTTCCGACCGCGGCGGAAAAGCTCTAACATGGCTGGTGGTGTCTGTCAGACACCACAAGCCATATTAGGATAGCGGAAAACATATGCTTTTCCACGGCGGCTTTTACGCCGTGGAAAAGCATACAGAGATTGCCTTCGGGCCGATGCGGGCCCCCTTGGTGATGGGGGGTGCACAACCCCCCTGCATTTGCGTTGACAAAGCGGCAGGCACCGCGCGGTGCCTGCTGCTTTGTGCACGCAAATGGCGTGCATGCTTTTTTAACATTGCGGCGGGTGCAGCTTGCAGCTGCACCCACCGCAATGTTAAAGATTGAGGATGTGACCGCCACCCTGGCGGTCACATCCTAATCTGCACGGAGGGACCTCCGCAGCCCCTGCGGACAGTCTCTATGGTGGTAGACGGACTCAGGTCCGTCCGCCATCATAATCGGCCCCTAAATACATAAATAATTAATAATGTCAGTTTACACCAAAAATTTCAAATGCAAAATACAAGACTTCTAATTACTGTCAATCTCTATGTTTTACCTTCTATACTGATAAAATCCTGTCCCATGCACTACCTGCAGCCCACTTTTTGGGTCAAGTATATGAAGAAAAAGGAGAGTTTTAAACTTGGCAAAGAGTTTTGAATGTCAGGTCCACCTGCCAGCAAAACTTCATACACTCACCCTATTGTAGCAGGACTGAAACATGTTTAAAGTCCTACTTGCCTGATTGGATTACTTCTTAGTACCAATTCTTCAGTATATTTATAAGTGTCTTAGTGCATGCGGGTATCTAATTGAATATGTATGTTAATATGTTGATGCATGTCTTAGTCTCTTAGTTAATATATGGAACTGTCAATATGTATGAAATCAGTTGCATAGATCCCTTACTGGCTCAACAAGTTGGTATTGGGGAATTTAACTGTGTGTGCAACTGCGTCAATTACTGCTGGGTACATAAGAGTTTTATATGTTCATGAGTGAATATTTCAGTGCCCCTGTCGTTGTTTGAATAGGTGCATTAGTGGCTCTAATCTTTTATATGTTGATATGTGAGTTTCAGTATAGGTAGGAGAGTGCATCTATGACTGGACATGTGGGTCTTGTAGGGATGTATAACGATACATCGCCACCTATAACAACGCAAGCAATTACCATGCTGTTATTAAATCGTAAAAGGCATTACATCACACGCATTTACTGCGCATGCTGTTGCCACGCGATTGTAGTGTCTCAGCAGCTTTAGTGCATTACAGCGCAGGTCACCAAATCGCCTCCTGTTACATCGTGATTTTCACTTTTGTTTATGAAGGGACGAAACAAAAGCTCACTCTTTAATGGTGCATCTTCTAATTGTACTGTTTCAAAGCACTGATGCTGTGGGTCTACGTTTTACAGCACATCCTGCTTCTACACCCTCTCCTTTCGGTCCTAGTCGTCCTGATCTGTGTAGCTCATTTCTAAATAGTTCCATTCCACAATTTATACAAGTGTTCAGAGGCCTCCAAAAATATGTTTTATTTTTCCAAAATTATCTTCAGAATGTATTTCTGACCGAGATGGACTTGTTCTCGGAAGGGAGATTGCAAGTGACTGGATCTTGAGGAACGAATGCATATGTATAATGTTCAAAGGCCCCGGCTGGCGGATTCGAAAATTGTTGGTTTATTGTCGATAGATTCCCATTTTAAATATTCCGTCATGGTACAAGTGCACACTTTCTTTTCAAGAGGAACTGCAAAGTGTAATGCACTTGGGGAAAACCTACATCAATGCGTTTAGACAAATACAGTTACACATATACATTCCAGGTAGCTTTTCACGCAGTATATTGCCACCAGATGGATTTCCGCCTTTCTATGTTGCGGAGGACACACCCCCAGCTATGTGATGGGAATGTCATTGCGCAGTTATCGCATATAATGTTCAAAGGCAGCGGCTGGCGGATTAGAACATTTTATTCCAAAAAATTGTTGGTTAATTGCCGTTAGATTCCCATATTAAACATTCCGCTGTGGTACAAGCGCAGACTTTCTTTTCAAGAGGAACTGCAAACTGTAACAATGCACTTGGGGAAAACCTACATCAATGCGTTTAGACAGTATCATTTATTCTGTCACAATACATGGATTTTTAGACAAATACACATATATATGCCAGGTAGCTTTTCATGCAGTATATTGCCACCAGATGGATTTCCGCCTTTCTACGTTTCAGAGGACACCCCCCAGCTATGTCAATGTGTCGGAAGCTGCAGCTAACATTCTTTTTCAGTAAATATGTCATTTTATGCGCGAGCATACGTTGTAATCATATCGTGATTGCTAACATTATTTATTGTCTGGTTACCCTGGTATCTTAACGGCCTGCCTCCATTAGATTTCATTGTCCCAGTCTTAAGCCTTGTTTGGGTGGCCACCAATTCAGGCTCCCCCTGGCATGGTTTTGGGCAGCTGACCCGCATGGCATCCAGTGACTTGTCCGTCGATATAGCAGTATATTCCTTTCCTGGGTGATATACAGCACTCATTGGTTCCGTGCATCAGCTGAAAGCTGGACCCTCCTGTAAACACACTGCAGGCCTCTGCTGAGGAAAATCAGCCCAAACTACTACCGATGCCCAGGCTGCTGGCGCAAGGCGCCTCTTAGTTCCCATCTTGAATAGTTACCAAACAAAGAGACGGGCGCTGGAAACAGGGACACAAGAACAGAGTTTTATTACTCATGAGGAGAGCCTGTCATTTCAGACACGAAACACAGTGTCTTCGGGAGGTGCTCTAACAAGTTCTCTGAGACTGCGTCTTTTATACACAAGTTGATGATGCATAAACATTCCTTATTACAATAAAGACATTGTGAAGCAAGGAAAAGGCATCCCCGGTACCCCCCCCCTGTTCCGGTTTATTCCAACACGTGGCTACAGTAGAGGTCCTCACCCCCCATACAATAGGAGGGGGCTACAATGCAGCAGAGTGTTCCGCTGATTCCTTTGGAATGTGTGCACCTGATCGGATCTCAGGGGGTGGGGAGGTCATGATCAATAGTAGCTCCTTTGAAGAGGGGCGAGTGCATACAGTAGCGGGCAATAAACTGTATCCTCAGGCTAAGGGATGACCAGCGGTCCGTGCAGACAGTCGGGCTCAGTGGAAGGGGTCATCAAAGGAGGGGTATTCATGAAGGGAAGGGAGGTGTTGGTCAGGCGCGGGGTGTGATTCCCAGGGGTAGAGTCGCACAGAAGGAGAAGTCTTATGACCCGTGCAGGAGAGAGCGGGGCAGCCAGAGTGCGCGGAAGAGGGGTGCCGGGAGTTTAACAAATGGGCAGAGAGGCCATGGTGTCTAAAATGGTTGTTTGTGTGTGTGCGTGCATGGGTCTATGCTGGCGAGATGATGCGGTCAACGCTTCACGGTATTCATTCTGCTTACAGTGAGGGTATGATGAAAGCAAATGAACGCCGCTTATGTGCATTAACATTGTCATTTTCCACAGTCGCCGCTTTTTAACATAAGTTAGTTCATTTTCCTGTTCTTCCCAATTGATGGGCGTACATATAGTCGCGTGTGGTCAATGAGATAGCGTTTGTCAATACTAGCAGATTGTGTATAACCATGATCAGTCGATACGGTTGGCAGAATGCAGTACATATGAATTTACATTTGGTGGGTTATTCATCTAGGGATCAGCATACTACATACTACAGATGTTCTGACTTTCTCTTCGGCGGTATCAATGTACAGTAAAAGTGACCGATAAACATTTTGAAAACAATACAAAGTGGTTGAGGGAGGAATTCAGTTCAGTACAAGCAATCAGTCAAGGGAAAGGGGGATGATATCTTCGTCACAGTGTCTTTTTAGCAGCGAGCCATCACTGGTAGGCTCTAGTCCATCTTCTTTCGTTGGCGCTGTTGAGCACCGGTGGTGGAGCTATGAGTCCAGCTCGGATCCAACTTTACACGTTGCAGTGTGTGATCTGTCCTCTGCTGTTAGATCACAGTCCTGTTTTCTAACTAATCTTTTTAGGGGTGCCTCACGCTCGGCACCTGCATTTCCTTTTCCTTCCGTGGCAAAACCCTATTCTTCCTAAATGTCGTTCCTTTTCTGAGTCAAAATCCAGGGGTTAGAATGGGGGTGTCGTTGGGTAATCGAGGGAAGAGAGGGCGGAGTGGAGTCAGATTCTTCTGAAGCGGACCCAGGGAGCAAATGATAACGAGCAGGCAGGCCCATTGATCGGGCTCAGAGGGGCGGGGGACTTCTGGCACAGGTTGGTCAGCAAACAAGGGCTTCAGGGCAGCCCTTCATTCTTTTATTTTCCGTGTTTGAAAGTGGTGCCTCGTCCCGCGTCTCGTTGCTCTGCAGCTCCACCTTTTTATCCGGTCCCAGGTGCTTCATGATCTGTGGCCAGGCTGAGCGTCACGTCCGGCCCCTCTCCTCCGGTGATTGTGTATCCTTGAATGGGTACAAAACATGTTTTAGAGAACTGGCAGGAGAAGACATTTATACATTTCAATTCCGCCTTCAATCCTACGCAGTTTGGGGTACGTTCATCGGTCACAGTCAGAAGTTATTACCATGGAGTATGTATGCAGGCATTTCTACTGAGTTCGTACTAAGTCTATTTGGCGTTCATTCATGGCATATATGGAGAGAAGCCAGGCTGCTGTCAACTGCGCATTTTATCAAACTCGAAATTGGAACCTTCAATAGAGACTCGTTTGCTAACCCGAGTCCTAACAATCTTACATTTTTCCTCCAGAATCGGCTAATTCTTGCGAACGGGGGTCGTTACTAACATCTAGCATCATGAGAGAGGGACAGAGGCTAAACATCCTTTTCCCGGAGAGCAACGGTTAATCAGAGTCATCAGTTATAATTCGGGGGCAACAGTTATGGAGCTGGGGTCAATCGGGAGAGGCGAGGACGCTTTGGACATCCGCACTTGGGCGCAGAGGGGTGGGACAATCTGGGCATTGGGGGTTGTTTTTCTAAGGACTGAGAATAGAAGGCCATTGACGTATAGTCCCCCTATAAAAGGCCAGATTAGGGGACATAAGTCGTCTCACCTGTCCTTTCCTTTTTAGCCAATTGAAGTTCCTTCATTTTGCAGAAAGGAGAGGTAGTAACATGGCGAGTTACAATCGTTTGAGTTCCTGTCAATTTTGCCGAACACCTTTGTGTTCAAAAAGACCCAATTAGGCTCGTGCCGGCGGGGCACAACGTTACCACATAAAGGAAGAGGGAGTAGGGGGACTCTCATAGAGAGTGAGAGTCGTCCGCATTGTAAATGAACCATTTGGTGCACGACAGAGAGAGAGAGAGAGAGAGAGAGAGAGAGAGAGAGAGAGAGAGAGAGAGAGAGAGAGAGAGAGACGTGTACAATAATAGGCCATTTAGTGCGCACACAACACAGAACAGCAGGGGTCAAGCAATATAGTAACACAGGCAGAAGGGCGACATAGAGCCATACATTACGTACACACGAATTCAGGTGGAGGTGACAATACATGCATTTACACACAAATGATCCAAGACAGAACATAGAACAGTTTTCTGGCCAAAAATATTCCTTCCTGCATGCTGCGCATTCTTAGTATCCTACTTAATTCACCTGGGCGTTGAGCTTTTTACCTTTTTCCTTCTCTACACCTCTGCCAATTGGTCGGGAATTAATCTGGTCGGGCTAATACTCACAGTGGGGCCTTTGAATTATTTCTCTTTTTCTTTTCTAACGAATGATTTTCCAGGCTGAAGCGACAGAGGGGCATCAACCGGGAGGACAACGGGGCAGAGTTTATTCATTGGTGCGCGTCCTTGCTTGGTTGTATTACTTGGGGTATCAGGCGAAGTCATATTTTGCCATACTGTAATACCCCGTCAAGTTTCTACTTCGGACCACTCCTCCAGTTGCTGGGTTCAGAGAGAGTCACTTGTAAGTAAGGGAATGCTATATCTGTGTTTGTCCGTCGTGTATAGGTACCATGTCCAGTTCCCTTTTTCCCCCCTCCATCGGTCGTTCGATCATTACTTAAGTCACGCACAAAATAATTCTCTCATCCATCCAAATGTGTGCAACGTATATTTAGTCGAGCTATACACATCAGGGCATGCACACGTGTGTTCACATCACACAAAATTCGTCACACTCTCAGGGGCTGTCCCCTCAGACAATCACGATTCTTCATAGTGCTAGTCTGACTTTCTCGCGGGACCATGGCGTGTTGCTTAGCTCTTCTCCATACTTTAGTCGACGTCCCGACATGACCTGCAGAAAGAAGGGAAAAAGAAAGGGGTGGGGGCAGCGCTTTAAAACACATCAGCGCGCATAAACCCGAAAATGTTATTACCTACCACATACTCAGCCTATCTCCACAGGATGCGATCTCTACCATCTCGGCGTTTAAGCCCAGAGGGACCGGTTGCGTAGGAGAGATAATTATTGATGGACTGAGGAAGAGGGATGGTCTACAGTGGTATAAGGTCGTTTTTTGTCTGTCAGGCACGGAAACTAAAGGGGCTAGGTGGCATTTCCTTCGGAGTGGTTTAGGACATTTTAAAACAACTTCCTTGATACATGCGGCACTTAAAGTAGGAGCTAAGTACCAGGGCCTTTATTGATCGCTTTATGCTGCACAAAGAAGGAAAAATACATATATCAAAAACCTGGAACATTCATATTCGCTGCTCCTGCGCACTACGCTTTTAACCTTCAACCTTAATCGAGCTGCTTTCTTCCACCTATATTTCACTTATATCGGGGACAGTAGCCATACATTCGAAGCTTATCAATCCAAACACTACAATTATACTTGCTCCTTTAAAAACCTTTAATTAAAAATGTTGGTGCACAAATACGGGCCTACAACCCCGTGGGTCAGCCACGGAGCAGACTGGAACTGTGCATGAGGGGAACGGAGTCGGCGGTCATTGATTTCATAATGGAAAGTGCGACAAGTGCAATAAAATCATATCGAAACTTCATTTGTGAGCAAATATCATAAGTGTTGAAATTCAAACTTTCAGTAACCATGGTGCATCAAAACTTAACATCAATTCATTGTCCGAATGTTCAATCAGTACCCATTCTCATATCAATTCATTGTCCTAACACATAATCAGTACCTATCTTATATCAATTCATTGTCCGACTACATACATATCTCATAACATCAAGGGTGAGCAATCGGGGTACAACAAGGAGTTGAAAGTTCTATTTGTACCGGCGCCATTTTGGGTGGGGTCAGGCTGGTCCCGGTATAGTCAAAAAATGTCTCCACCAACTCGTGGTTGGACCTGGACCTCTTTCGGCAGTTCAAAAGTCTTATGTTGAAGGGAAACAGAGGGGACTGGCGATATGAACCATCAGTCAAAAAGTGGGGGAAGGCAACAATCTTTCCTACCGGGACATACTGGTGTCCAACCGGAACTGATCACGTTGGTAGTCTTGCAGGATTTTGGGCATTTCAAGACTGAGGCTGGTGCCGGCATGAGTGCGCCGACGTCTTGTGGTTCCATCGGGGGACGGGGGCGCCCGTGTGGAGGGGTCGGGCCCCCCGGCTCTTCTAGAATCTTCAAGGTCGAGGAGAAGAGCACAGGACGTGCGCCGGTCCTGGGCAAAAGCGCTGCTTTTCGATAGGGACCCTTTAAATGGAGCGTTGGGGTGTCGCTGCAAGCCTCCTCCTGGGGAGGTGGGGGAGGCCCGTTCACGCCGCCTCCTCCTCCCAGCGACCCCACGCCGTTTCTCGGCTCCAGCACTTCAGGATGGCCGTACCAGGCAAGGAAGAGGGGGGGGGGTCGGTGGCATATGCAAGACATCCCCCCCCCTCCATTGTCGCAGCCATCATTGGAAGTGCTGTCACAGGCAACAATCCGGTGTTGTCGCAGTATGGCGCTGTCGAAGCCATTATAAGAAAGTGCCGTTGTAGCCATAATTAAACAAAGGAGTGTTGTGGCAGCAATGATTGAAGAAAAGGTGCTGTCGGCCAGGGGACCCTGTCGGCCTCGGCTCCAGTTTTTTATGGCCAGAGCAGGTGATAAAGAGGGGGGGGTCGGAGGCAGAGGCAAGACACCCCCCCCCGTGGCCTGCAGGGCGGCAGGAGAAGGGAATGAGGAGAACAGTACATTTTCGGGCCTTTCTCCCCACGGCCTCTCCTTCCGATGGCGGCCCGCCGGGCCCTGCTCTGCACGCGTCGAGGCCTCGCCTTCCGGATGGGCGTGACCGTGGACCTGTTGCACTTCGGGAGCTTCCGGAATGGGGGTAGGTGTCTGCTGATTTGTATCTATTTCATTTTACAGTTATTGGGCGTGGTGGGCGGTGGGACAGACATGTTTGGAGCAGTGAGGGGCGGTGAAGCCTAACTACCTCGTGTCTGCCTTATTGTCAAGCTTGGCTTTCCTCGCCATTTTTATGTTTCTTATTGCGGGTTATTTCTAACGTTTCTGATTTTTAGCGAAGTCAAAAGCTCATCAGTGGCCTACTGATTTCGCTCGACTTCTTTTTCCTTCCTTTCCTAGTGTGTTTCATGCTAAAGTTTCTGTTAACAGGATATGGTGTTTACTTCATATTTTACATATGTCCTTTTTACTAGGGTGGGTGTCCTCCGGTCAAACCAGACGATCCACCTCTAATAAATGGTCCGGGTGGAACTAGTTAATCAATCAGTGGGGAGTAGATAGGCATGACAGGTTACAACGGTGGACAAAGATCCGCATTAACTACCCTTCACTACTCGCAAAGACTAGACAGAATATTTCTATTCTACGTTATTTGCAAACAGAGAATACCTCAAACGAACTATTCTTTGAACAGTTAATGTCCAGACAATCGAACAATCAGTGGGGAGAAAAACAGGCCTGACGGATTACAACGGGGACAAAAGTCTGCATTACCTATCCTTCGCTATCTGCAAAGGGAGACAGAATATTCCTATTCCTCTCTATTTGTAGACAGGGAATATCTCAAAAGAACAATAATCGATTCAATCGATAACAAACAATCAGTGGGGAGAAAGATAGGCATGACGGATTACAACGGGGACAAAAGTCTGCATTACCCATCCTTCACTATTTGCAAAGAGAGAGGAACGTTCCTATTCGTCGCTGTTTGCAAACAGAGAATGTCTCAAAGAGAACCAATACTTCAAGTAGCAACCAAAGCTAAATGAACCTATCAATGAACAATATCAGTATTTAAATACCGATTCCAATACAAACAATCAATCAATCAATCAGATGGGTAAAGCCATCCTACCAATCAGACGTAAAGACGTCCTACTTAACCTTACCCGGACCGGACCGTGTGGACAGTTCTTCGCCTTCCTCCTTCCAGCGCCCGATCGTTCTCTTACTTCATTATTTACCGCAGCATTCCTGTGGGGTTCCAGTCAGGACAGTAGGTCACCTGAGAGAGGTCCATTCAGAATCGGTGAAGTTCATTCAATCGGCAGCCGGGCGAGGGCCCTCTCAAGGCAGGTATACTCCAATCGTTTCGACGTTCACCCCATCATCTGGACCTCTCTTACCGGACCTTATGTCGCTGATGGGCCCCGCGTTGGGACGCCAATTGAGGAAAATCAGCCCAAACTACTACCGATGCCCAGGCTGCTGGCGCAAGGTGCCTCTTAGTTCCCATCTTGAATAGTTACCAAACAAAGAGACGGGCGCTGGAAACAGGGACACAAGAACAGAGTTTTATTACTCATGAGGAGAGCCTGTCATTTCAGACACGAAACACAGTGTCTTCGGGAGGTGCTCTAACAAGTTCTCTGAGACTGCGTCTTTTATACACAAGTTGATGATGCATAAACATTCCTTATTACAATAAAGACATTGTGAAACAAGGAAAAGGCATCCCCGGTACCCCCCCCTGTTCCGGTTTATTCCAACACGTGGCTACAGTAGAGGTCCTCACCCCCCATACAATAGGAGGGGGCTACAATGCAGCAGAGTGTTCCGCTGATTCCTTTGGAATGTGTGCGCCTGATCGGATCTCAGGGGGTGGGGAGGTCATGATCAATAGTAGCTCCTTTGAAGAGGGGCGAGTGCATACAGTAGCGGGCAATAAACTGTATCCTCAGGCTAAGGGATGACCAGCGGTCCGTGCAGACAGTCGGGCTCAGTGGAAGGGGTCATCAAAGGAGGAGTATTCATGAAGGGAAGGGAGGTGTTGGTCAGGCGCGGGGTGTGATTCCCAGGGGCAGAGTCGCACAGAAGGAGAAGTCTTATGACCCATGCAGGAGAGAGCGGGGGCAGGCAGAGTGCGCGGAAGAGGGGTGCCGGGAGTTTAACAAATGGGCAGAGAGGCCATGGTGTCTAAAATGGTTGTTTGTGTGTGTGCGTGCATGGGTCTATGCTGGCGAGATGATGCGGTCAACGCTTCACGGTATTCATTCTGCTTACAGTGAGGGTATGATGAAAGCAAATGAACGCCGCTTATGTGCATTAACATTGTCCTTTTCCACACTACAGTCTTCATCCAGCACCCATCTAGGGTTGTGTCCGCCTTATGGCTTGCCAAAAAACCTGTTCAGTGTGAGATGGGGTGCTTCGCATTGTGGAACTTTGGTGCCCTTCTCCTACGTCGGAGTTCCATGTCTAACCAGGTCAATTGATGAAAATACTGTGTTACTGCAAATGACTTATGTTCAAACGCACATGTTTGGGATCTTTTTTTTTTCTTTTGGGTTGTCGGTCCCAATTAGGGGTCACTCTGAGCTATAACCAGCTCTCCATATAAGGGCCCTCTCTTCCCTCACCTACATGTTAGTTCATCTCAAAATGGCGGCCTGTGTCTGGTTATCATACCTTTTATTTCGGCTAAGAGCCATAAAAAGTTACAATCACAGAAATATATAAATCATTATCGATTTTAATAAAAAACACAACATACAAACATTCTATTTATATAAGGTTAAAATTAACACTGCCAGGGCATGCCCATCCATCCACCCATCCATCATGCATCCACCACCCAGCCACCCATCCATCCATCCACCACCCAGCCACACATCCATCCACCCACCCATCCACCCACCCATCCATCTATCATGCATACATCCACAATTTTGGTCATCCATGCTGCGCACTCGATCACCATATGGGCATAAGCGAAAACAGCCACCCATCCATCATGCATCCACCACCCAGCCACCCATCCAACCACCAACCCATCCATCCATCATGCATCCATCCACCTATCCATCATGTGCCCATCACCCATCCACGCATACATCCATCCACTCACCCATCGATCCACCCATCCATCCATCATGCATTTACAAAGAGTCGACAGGCCAGAAGGCAGAGGAGGAGGAATAGGAATCCTTTATAAAAACCAATACCAATGTAGGACTAACGCAGGCTCAATATCAAACTGCGAAACATGCAGTTCGCCCTTGACCTATCTCCTACAGCGACCTTTTCAGGTATACTTATCTACCGCCCCCCAAACCAAATGGGAGATTTTCTCGACTCCTTACAACTTAAAGTCGCTGACTTAGCTGTCACTAGCCCACACCTCACCATACTAGGTGACGTCAATATCCACCTGGATAATCCAGATGACCCCTCCACCAAAGCCTTGCTAGAGAATTTGGAAGCTATCCAACTCACTCATGGCCCTCACATGGTCTGACCACTACTTGGTCCCCCTGGGGTGGCAACACACCGCCTCTGTCCCACTACCCCCGCGTATATCGCTCCAGGGGAGAGAATGGACTAAGCTCTCTGTTGACAGGTGGACAGATGCTTTACTCACCACCATCCCACAAGCTAAGGATGATCCAACACTATTGTATGATGACTACTCCCAATGGATCTCCAAGGCCCTTGACTCTGTGTTACATCAAACAAACCTAAGGGAAAAAACTAAATCCAAGGTATCACCATGGTACACTCCCAAACTTAAAGAAATGAAAAGACACTGTAGGAAGCTAGAAAGAACCTGGAGGGCTTCTCGCAGCAGCTCAGCTAAAATAAACCACCATGATGCCATAAAAGAATACAAAGCAGAGATTAACTCAACTAAGGCCCGCTTCTTTGAAGACAAAATCAATAACGCCCATAACTGTCCCAGAGAAATATTCCAAATTGCAAAATCTCTAATTGACACCCCGTCCATCCCCCCGGATCCCAGCAAAGCACAATTCCGATGCAATAATCAAGCGGAATATTTTTATTAAAAAATACAATCAATCTCATCGGCATTTGCCGCTCCAGATCTAGCTGACCTTGAAGCAACCATGCCACCCGGCATCACACCCCACAGACTAGTAGAGTTCCCCCCAGTAGGAGCGGACGCTCTGGAGCATATCATGAAAAAAGTTAAGTCTGGATCCCCAAGCGATCCCGCACCTCCATGCCACCTAATAAAGATCACAGACACAATACGGCCAGTTATTCTTAACACCCTTAACAATTCCATCACTACTGGCATAGTCCCTACGGCCTGGAAGAAAGCTCAAGTACGAGCTCTTCTGAAAAAACCCTCCTTAGATCCAGACAACATGGCCAACTACCGCCCAATATCCCTGCTCCCCTGGGCTAGCAAACTGCTCGAGAGACACATCAATACATCTCTCACTCAGTATCTAGAATCAAACAGTATACTTCACGATTCCCAGGCAGGATTCCGCCCCAGGCTGGGAACGGAAGCGGCCCTTCTGACAGTGACCGAGTTAGCAAGAAAACAGATGGACTTAGGCGGCACTACAGCAATTATTTTGCTTGATCTTAGTGCCGCTTTCGACACTGTAAATACCATCATCCTCATCCACCGTCTCAAGCAAATAGGAGTATCAGGAACAGCCATTCGATGGCTACAATCCTTCCTAGAAAATCGCTCTTTTCCAGTAGTTGAGGGCACCACACAATCTAGGACTTGGCCTCTTGATCAGGGTGTGCCTCAGGGCTCGTCCCTGAGCCCCACCCTTTTTAACATATATATGCTCCCCTTGGCAGACATTGTCCACTCATTTGGCCTGGAGTTAGTCACATATGCTGACGATACTCAATTGATCGTCTCCGTGAACCAAACTATCACCTCCCCGCCTAATCTTGGGAAATGTTTAGTGGCAGTTAATAAATGGATGGCCAGCTCCCACCTAAAACTCAATGGTGATAAAACGGAGCTTATGATTCTTGGAAACCCAAACATCCCCTGCCCGCTACTGAACTGGCCCCCATGCATGGGCACTCAGCCTCAGTCCAAACCCCAAATAAAGAGCCTGGGCATCTGGCTTGATGCCAATCTTAATTTCAACTACCAAGCAACGATCGTATCTGCCACCTGTTTTGGCCTGATGTGTATGCTTAGAAAAGTACTACCACTTCTCCCCCCACAAGCCCGCAGGATCATGGTGCAAGCTATTATTCTGTCCCGTTTAGATTACGGGAATGCGCTGTACCTAGGGGCTCCGGCCACTACAACAAAGAAGCTCCAGGTCACGCAAAACGCAGCAGCCCGCCTTCTGCTGGGCCTCAACAGGCGGGACTCAGGGACTGCTGCTCTAAAAAGACTCCACTGGCTACCCATCAAGGCTAGAATACTGTTTAAATCAATGTGCTTTATGCATAGGGCTATGTGGAAGGAAGCGCCAGCAATGATCTGCTCGCTGGCTACTCCATATCTCCCCCGCAGGTCGCTGCGCTCCAGCACAGCCTTTCTGGCCACTGAGAACAAAGTCAAACGTGCCAGATGGGGGGGCCGCTCCTTTTCCTGGAATGCGGCCAAGGCATGGAATTCTCTGCCAGTCCCCCTGCGCAGTGAACCTAATCTCCTAAAATTCCGGAAGGAATTAAAAACCCTCCTTTTCACGTAAATTACACTACCCTCACTTGCCCCCCAGTCACACTCAGCGCTACAAGGCCTCCGGGTAGTCTGCGCTTAATAAAACCCATTTAATAATAATAATAATAATTTCTCCACCCATCCATCCACCCATCCATCATGCACCCACCACCCACCCACCCATCCATCCACCCACCCATGCATCCATCCACACATTCATCAGGCATCCACCAGCCAGCCACTCATCCACCACCCAGCCACCTATCCATCCACCCATCCCTCCATCCATTCATCATGCATCCACCTCCCAGCCACTCATCCACCACCCTGCCACCCATCCATCCACCCATCCATCCACTCTCCCCTCCACCCTTCCATCCTCCGTGCAACCCAGCCACCCATCCATCTACCCATCAATTCACCCATCCATCCACTAATCCACCTATCCACCCATCCATCCACCCATCCATCCAGTAATCCACCCATCCATCCACCCATCCATCCACCCACCCATCCATCCACCCACCCATCCATCCACTAATCTACCAATCAATCATGCATCCATCCACACATTCATCAGGCATCCACCAGCCAGCCACTCATCCACCACCCAGCCACCTATCCATCCACCCATCCCTCCATCCATTCATCATGCATCCACCTCCCAGCCACTCATCCACCACCCTGCCACCCATCCATCCACCCATCCATGAAATGAAATGAAATGAAATGAAATGAAATGAAATGAAAACAGTATTTAATAAAGCGCACTGCTGCCAAGCGGCTTCCTGGCGCTGGGGGACCTGGATCAGAACTCACAGAGGGGAACACAAGGGAACCTAAGGAGGGAAAGCCAAAGAGAAAAGAAAAGTTTTTAAGGCTTTACGGAAGTGACTAAAAATAGGAATGGAGCGAAGATGAAGTGGGAGACTATTCCAGAACTGGGGAGCCAAGACAGAAAAACGAGTGCCCCCAGATCTGGATTTACGGAAGCGGGGAATGTGGAGAAGGGAGAGAGAGGAAGAGCGGAGGGTGCGACTGGGGACATAGGAAGAAATGAGGGAAGTGATGTAGGCAGGGGCAGAGCGAGAGTGGGCACGAAAGGCAAAGCAAGCAAGTTTGAAGAGGGATCTAAAGCGGATAGGGAGCCAGTGAAGGGATTTCAAAGCCGGGGTAATGTGAGAGGATTTGGGGAGGGAGAGAATGAGACGGGCAGCCTGGTTTTGAATGGCCTGTAAGCGTCGGGACTCGTGGGAAGGAATGCCCACGTACAGGCCATTGCCATAGTCGAGGCGTGAGATGACTAAAGCCAAGACTATGGTTTTAAGCGCGTCGATGGTAAAAAAGCGAGATATTTTCCGAATGAGACGGAGGGAAAGGAAACATGAAGACACAACAGAGCTGATCTGGCTGTGCATGGTTAAGTCAGAGCTGACTTTAATGCCAAGGGTACGAACAGAGGAAGAGGGCGTGGGGGGGGGACCGAAAGAAGGGGGCCAATGTGCAGGGGACCAAGGGTTAGAAGGGCCACCCGTGAGGACAAGTTCCGTCTTATCGGGGTTGAGCTTAAGATGGTTGGCGCTCATCCACTCAGAGATAAAGATAAGGGTGGAACTGAACTTGGGAATAGAATCGGGAGAAGAAGACAGATCAAAGACAAGCTGGAGGTCATCTGCGTAATTATATACAGAGACCCCCAGCTTGAGAAGAGAGGAAACAAGGGGACAGATGTACAGATTAAAGAGGAGAGGGGAAAGAGAGGAGCCCTGAGGAACACCACAGGTGACCGGACAGAAAGGGGCAGAGAAACCGGAGAGATGAACAGCCTGATGCCTATCCTGAAGAAAGGATGAAAGCCAGGAGAAGGCCGCGCCCCGAATGCCCGCTGCGCAGACACGGTCGAGCAGAATGGAGTGGTCGACCGTGTCAAACGCAGCGGACAAGTCGAGAAGCACCAGGGCTTGGGGAAGGTTAACATCAGCCTTGCCCTTGAGTTCATCCAAGACCGCTAGAACCACCGCTTCTGTAGAATGGCCAGGGCGGAAGCCCGCCTGGTGGGAAGCTAAAAGACCATTGTCCTCGATGTATGAGGAAAGGCAGGAGGTAACGTGGGTCTCTAAGATTTTACCCAGGTAGGGGAGGAGGGAGATAGGACGGAAATTAGCGGGGAGGGAAGGATCTAGACCAGGTTTTTTTAGAATGGGAAGCACAACAGCAGATTTAAAGGAAGAAGGAACAGTACCAGAGGCCAGTGAGGAGTTGAGAAGAGAGAGGGGAGGACCAGGACAGTTAGTGAAGAGGATTTTGAGGATACGCGCAGGAACACCGTCCAAGGGAGAGCCAGATTTAACTTTAGACAGATAGTTGTGAAACAAGTCAGGGGAGATAGGGGGGAAAATGTCAAGGGAAGAAGAAGGGAGAGTGGCAGGGCTAGTGAGGATAGGCTGAGGCACAGTGGGAATGTTAGCTTTAATTTTCGCAATCTTGTCGATAAAAAAGTTATTGAGTGAGAGACAGAGGGGTTGGGAAGGAACCAAGCCGGGGGAGGAACGGTCAGAAGTGGCAAGATTGCGAACCAAAGAGAAGATTTCGCGGGGTTTATTCACGGAGAGCGATACTCTCTCCGTGAAATAAGAAGTTTTGGCATTAAGAACTGCTTTTTTGTAGTTGGTAAGGAGTTGCCTGTACTGAGCTCGCAGAGGGGGGGAGTACTGACGTCTCCAAAGGCGTTCCGCCCGCCTAAGATCAAGTTTTAGTGCTTTGAGTTCAGTAGAGAACCATTTGTGCGCGTCGTATGGACGAACCGCTTTGATCTTTTTGAGCGGGGCCACACGGTCACACGAAGCAGCCAGCCAAGTATTTAAGGCTTTGGCCTGGGAATCAAGGGGGAGACAGGTAAGATCAGGAGCGGAAGAAATCAAAGATAGTGAAAGGGAGTCAAGGTCGGTATGGTTCCAATTGCGGGCTAGAAGGCTTTTAGGGGGAGAGGGTTTATCAGCCACACCTAAGTGAACAGAAAAGGAAATAATAGAGTGATCAGACCAAACACAGGGAGAGATAGAGGGAGGTAAAGCAAGGGGACAAGATGACCAGATTTGTTCGAGTATATGGCCGTGCACGTGGGTAGGGGTTGTGACATAAGAGGTAAGATTCAGACATTGAAGAGTGGCAGAGAAATCCATCCACTCTCCCCTCCACCCTTCCATCCTCCGTGCAACCCAGCCACCCATCCATCTACCCATCAATCCACCCATCCATCCACTAATCCACCTATCCACCCATCCATCCAGTAATCCACCATTCCATCCACCCATCCATCCACCCACCCATCCATCCACCCACCCATCCATCCACTAATCTACCAATCAATCATGCATCCATCCACCCATCCATCATGCACCATCCATCCATCCACTAATCTACCCATCCATCCATCCACCATCTATCCACTAATCCACCCATCCATCCACTAATCCACCCATCCACCCATCCATCCACTAATCCACCATGCACCCATCCATCCATCCACCCACCCATCCATCCACTAATCCACCCATCCATCCACTAATCCACCAATCAATCCACTCACCCATCCACCCACCCATCCATGAATCCACCCTTCCATCCACTAATCCACCATCCATCATGCATCCATCCACCCATGCATCCATCCATCCACCCACCCATCTATCCACAAATCCACCCATCCATCCACTAATCCACCCATCCATTATGCATTCATGCACCCATCCATTCATGAATCCACCCATCCTTCCACGAATCCACCCATCCATCCACTAATCCACCCATCCATTATGCATCCAGCCACCCATCCATCCACTAATCCACCCATCCACCCATCAATCCACTAATCCACCCACCCATCCCCCATCCAACCACCCACCCATCCATCATGCACCCATCCAGCCACCCATCCACTAATCCACCCATCCACCCATCCATCCACCATGCACCCACCCATCCACCAATCCATCATGCATCCATCCACCCATCCACCCACCCACCCATCCACTAATCCACCCATCCATCCACCCATCCATCCACCCACCCATCCATCGTACATCCATCTACCCATCCATCCACCATGCACCCATCCATCCACTGTGCACCCATCCATCCGCCCATCCGTCATGCATCCATCCACCCACCCATCCATCGTGCATCCATCCACCCATCCATCCACCATGCACCCATCCATCCGCCCATCCGTTATGCATCCACCCATCCATCCATCCAACCGTTATGCATACATCCACCCATCCGTCATGCAGCCATCCACCCACCCATCATGCATACATCCACCCATCCATCAAACATTTTCATTTGTAATGCCAGTAGCTCTAAATTAAACTAATGCAAGACCTATTGAACATGCTTGTTCTGAATTGTTCACAGTATGACCTAAAAGCTGTGTGTCTGAAGTACTACAGTTTTGATTTGTTAGTTGATTTTGAGCAATTGCATGAAAAATGTAACCAATACCAATTTCCTTGGGTCAGTAAAATGCCAGGGTCATCGCTTTAAAAGAACTCTTAAAATTGTGTTCATTAAAGCCGTTTAGGAAAACATTGTGAATAAATGTTCTAGAAGTAGCTGGGGTTTTTAATGCAGCGTTTCAAATTTACGGTTAAGAAAGGCTGGCAAAAGAAGTAAAGGAACTGTGTGAGTTAAATGACTTTTACTTTCGACACTCCCCAACAGGGTTTTAGTACTATAAACCTAACCACAAAAAGACAGAACACGGGGAGTTACTGTGGATGCCGCTTTAGTGTTACCTATTGTTGATCACTGTCTGTTCTTAGACACGATTTGCACGCTTTGTCATAGCTAGCGATGTAATAGCTAGCGATGTATATGTAGTAGCGACGTTGTAGCATGCGTCCCGATAACATGTGATGTGTGGAGCCATACGTGATGTAAAAGTCACGTTGCGATAGCACCGCGATGCAATACATTCGTTGTGACAGGTGTTTCCCGTCTGGTAGTGTGCATATAACTCAATCAAACTTTGGAAGCATCTCTTAACTGTTAAGCAGATAGGTTCCTCCTCTACAACCTACCTACAGCCTATCTTAGGAGTAACATATGTAGTAGAAGAGGAGTTGAACTCAGCCTAGCAGAACCACTGCATATACATACTCTACTGTAGCATGCCTGAAACATGTTTGATGACCTGCTTCCCTGCTTGAATGTGTTATTAGTGTCAGTGTCCCAGTACATAATCTAACTCAGGGTCTAAGTGCCTATGGCGGTGTGTTACTGGATATGTAAGTAAGTTTATTGGTACATACCTACCTCTCTTAGTTAATCTAAAGATCTGTAAATCTCTATGAATGGGACCTCATAGATCCCTTGATTGCTATGTTAGTTAGTACTGGGGTATTTAACTGTGTGTGCAACTGCTTGCTATACTGCTCGATACATAACAGATGTATAAGTTTGAAAGAGAATGTTTAAGTGTCTATAAGTGTTTGAGTAGGTATATTAGTGACTCTAGCCTATGGGAGTCCTAGTATAGAAAGAAGGCTGCATCTATAATGAGATGAAGAAGATAAATACCCCTGATGAAGGGGCAAGGTGTCCCGAAATGCATTGGGTTCTGCGACTCCTTTTATTGAAAAGTCTGTTTCATTGCATCTTTTTAGTAATGTTGTTTGTTTTCATGTAAATAAGTATATGCAAATATCTGATGCTTCAATGTATATTGAGAAAAATTGAACAGAATTGAATTCCTATTAAAATTTGTGTTTAAAGTACATACGGTACAATTGGTAGTGCGTGTTGTAGTCCTAGTTGCCACCCCAGGACAAGGCAACTTTTCCAGTTTCCTATACATATGCTCCGCAGGCATATTTTCCAACACGTGCTGTAAAGACACGGGTTGACCCAATAAGTCCCTGGGACCTGGGTAGATTAGTAATACAAACAAAGTGGTCCCAGATACTAGAGCAATTAGACCAAGATTATATAATATCTCAACTAAATTCAAAAAAGATATCACAGCATTGTTTTCAATCACAACGTGTACAAGAATATTCAATAAAACACTGTTCATAAAATACATCAATATTTGATCATAAATAATGCCCCTAACAGGATGGAAAGGGAAGGGTGGTGATTGGATAGTGAGGGAACTGTACAAATAACAAAACAGTGGTCACTTCGACCTCAATGAAAAATTGCTGATAATTAATTAACACAGGCTAATGATCACAATTCATAAATTAATCAAATCAACTCATGCCTATCAAAGCAAAATCACAAATGATAAATGGGGAGGAACGCTGCAGTAGAGCCTTGCTAGAGGGTCTTCATCAGGAAAGGGAAGCAGGAGGGGCAATAAATTGAGAATGGAGTGTCGCAGATTAAACAGCAATCGGATGTGTCTGATGTACACCGTTCAATCTATCTGATCAATGAGGTACAGTCATATGGTAGGTAAGGAATCCGCCGCATGGGTCCGGATCCTGGAATGGAAAGTTGAGCCGCTAGCCCAGAATGGAGGGATGGGGGTGCTGAGTCACTATCTCGCGAAACTGCCGTGAAGATAGATCCAGTTTCTGAAAAAACGGAATCCCGGGACTCTCACGGGGGTCTTGTGTGTTATGGACCAATTCGCAAAGGTCAATTTGAAAACGGCCACTCAGAAAGATCCAATTTCTGAGAGAGAGAGAGTTATAAAGCTTTCACGGGTGTCTGTTATGGGTACTTCAAGTTCATAGCGGTCACTGTCTATGATTCGGAAATGGCCGCATAACTCGGTCCAATTTCTTAAAAAGTAATCCCAGTGCTTTCGCGGGGGTCTGTCTAATCCAAGATTATAACTCTCTCTCGCTGAAATTGGATCTTTGGGTCTGGTGGTGTGAATATAACTGAATCAAGCTTGGGAAGCTTCTCTTATCTTCCCCCCTCATAGCCCCTGGCTTGATAGGCTACCTAGAGCCTATCTCAGGAGTGATATATATGTAGGAGAAGAGCACTTGAATGCTTAGCAGCATGTTTTGATTGTTAGAACAGCCTACCAGGGCAACTGCGTATGCATGCTCTACTGTAGCAGGCCTGAAACATGTCTAAAGGCCTACTTGTCTGGATGGATGACTTGTTAGTGCCAGTTTCCCAGTAAATAACTAACTGAGAGTCTGAGTGCCTATGAGGGTGTTATTGAATATGTAAGTAGGCATGTTGGTACATGCCTGCCTCTCTTAGTTAGTCTAAGGCTCTTTAAATGTGTATGTATGGGTCTGCATGCACCCCTTAATGGCTGTGTAAGTTAGTACTGGGGTATTTAACTCTATGTGCAACTGCCTACCATACTGCTGTATAGGTAAAAGCTCAATGTGTGTGCATGAGTGAATATTTAAGTGCCTCTGTCAGTGCTTGCTTAGGTGTATTAGTGGCTCTATCCTTTTATATGTAGATATATGAATTCCAGTATAGGTACCGGAGTGCATATTTAACTGGATATATAAGTCTAATAGTGTCCATATAACTCAATCAAACTTGGGAAGCATCTCTTATATTTTAACCTCATAGCTCCGTGCCCTATAGGCTATGTACAACCTATCACAGGAGTGACTTACATGTAGTAGAAGAGTACTTGAAGGCTTAGCAACATGTTTTGATTGTGAACACAGCCTACCAGGACAACTGCATGTACACCTCTACTGTAGCAGGCCTGAAACATGTTTAAAGGCCTACTTATCTGAATGGATGACTTGTTAGTTCCCGTCTTCCAGTACATACCTAATTGAGTGTCTAAGGGGCATATGTATGAAAGTTTGGTTTTGCGATTCTCAAATAGCGAATTTTCGAGAAACGCTATTTGAGAATCGCAAAACAAGATGTATGTAGGATTTGCAAAAAGATTTGCGAATCCTACATATTCCTTAATTGCGAATTGCAATGTGCAATTCGCAATTAAGGAAATCCTCTCCATTCATTCCTTTGGGCCTAGAGGCTAATAGGAATGAATCGGAAGACATTCTCAATTTGCGATTAGCAATTAGAGGATCGCGAAATGGGAATGCAATTTCAAAGTTGCAAGGGTGTCATAAGGACACCCTGTTGCACCCCTGAAATAAGCATGGGTGCACATATGGCACACATACATGACCTAAGGGCATGCATGTGCACCACATTGCACTTTGAATAATGCACAAAAAACCAAATTTTCAAAGAAATCGCAAATTACCACCAACTTGAAGTTTGTGGTAATTTGCGATTCCTTAAGACCAAATTGCACTCTTTCTGTGCTTCTTACATTGCGTTTAAGGAATTGCAATTTGCGATTCCTTAAATGCAATCGCAAAATAGGGAATCGCAAATATTGGTGGAGAAAGGTGAGCATGGCCTCCGAAACACCTCTTAGCAATCCCACTGTGTGGGATTTACTGGAGGTAACAGGAGGAGTAGTTAACCCCCAACGTCAACCTTGGAGGCCAACTATCCCTTTTATTACCACCAGTAAGTCCCATTCAGTAGGATTGGTAACTTCTTACATCAGGCCCACCCCCCTCCCTGCACCACTGTGCAAACATGCCCCCTAGCACATTGTAAATTGGGGGATTAAGTCCCCTTGAATCCTGAGTGTCCCTAGCCGAGAGGTGTAAAAAGGGGTGTGGCCTCGGACTACCCCTCTCCAACACAGCTCTGTGGCGCTTACGGGAGGTACCTGGTGGGATAGTTTGCCCCCAGGGGCTCTCAGGATAAAAGGGAAATTAATCCCCCACTTAAAATGCGCCACGGGGCATGTTTGCACAGTGTTACAATGAGGGGGCGGGCCTGATGTAACAAGTGTGCAAACGCGCCCTGTGGTTTGTTTTAAGTGGGGGATTAGGTCCTCTTGAATCCAGAGGGTCCCAACTAGCCTATCAGGAACCTCCACTAAGCGCCACAGGGCTGCGTTGCAGAGAGGTGGTCTGAGGCTATGACCCTTTTTACAGCTCTCTGTAATGCAACTCTGTGGCGCGTACTGGAGGTACCTGATGGGCTAGTTTGCCGCCAGGGACCCTCAAGATTCAAGGGGACTTAATCACCCAACTTAAAACGTGCCACAGGGCGCGTTGGCACCCTTGTCAAAACAGGCCCGCCCCCTGCCTAAACCACTGTGCAAACGGGCCCGCTGGCATGTTTTAAGTTAGGGGATTTAGTCCTTGAGTCCTGAGGGTTCCTGGGGTCCAACTAGCCCACCAGGAACCTTCAGTAAGCGACATGCTTCTCTGGTGATGCGACGGCGACCCTTGCGGTGGCGACGCACTTCTCCGGGGATGTGACGACAAACAGTTGACACGAAGACACCCTTCTCCGGTGATGCAACGGCGACCCTTGCGGTGGAAACACTCTTCTTCGATGATGCGACGGCACCAGCTGCGGTTGCAACACACTTCTTCTCGTTGAGTCGCTCTTCCAGCTCCCAACAGCTTCTGCAGACAGAATTCACGGAAAGGAAATTCAGGGGGGAGCTGGTGGTGAAGTCTTGTATCTCTGAGACTTCAGCAGGAGGCCAGCACAGTTCAAGCCCTTGGAGGTTCTTCTTCAAAATGATGAAAGTTGCAAATAAAAGTCTTTCTCCTTTTCTTGGCAATAAAGAAACCACTGCAGGCCAATCCCAGAAAGCAACACACTGGCACAGGGGCAGTCCAACTCCTTCAGATTATCTGGTTCTTCTCCTTGGCAAAAGGTCCGTCTTGATATCCAGAAGTGATCTAAAGTTCTGGGGTCTGGGTCCCCCTTTTCATACACCCAAATCCTTTGTCTCTGAAGACGGAGAGCGTCTGTACCTAGTCCAAACTTCCAGTGCACAACTTCTTCCATTGTCAGTGTGGGCCAGGGTCATCAGACGCACCTCAGGAGGTGGAGCCAGCATTGTGGAGGGCAGGCACAGCTCTATTCAGACCCAGGTGATACTCCTTACACCACTCCCAATGCAGATAGGTCTATTCAGCCTAGTGCTTACTCACCCTGCCTCCTGGAGCCCACTCAGCCCCCGTCACTCACAAACCAGACATGGAATACCCAACCAAGCAGAGGAAGGCTTGGATGGTTAGGCAAGAAAATACCTACTTTTTAAAAGTGGTGTTTTCAAACACAGAATGTTAAAACCAACTTTACTAAAATATGTGTTTTATCATTCTGAGTGCAGGCATACTAAATGTGTTTTCCACCATGTTCCTTGGGTCAGTTAGGATTATAAGATGTTATCATCAAACTGCCCATTCTAGCCTATGGGGACAGGTGGCCTTGCAATAGTGAAAAACGAAATTGTCTGTAATTCACTATCAGGGCATGATACACACATCAGAGCATGTCCTACCTTTCACATACAATGCACCTTGCCCTAGGGCCTACCTTAGGGGTGGCTAACATGTAAAAAGGGAAGGTTTAGGGACTGGGAAGTGGGTGCACTGACAAAGTCGATATGGCAGTACTAGACTGAACACAGGCTCTGCAATGGCAGGCCCGAGACACACTTTTTACAAGCTGCTTCTGGGGGTGGCACAATCAGTGCTGCAAGCCCACCAGCAGCATTCGATCCACAGACCCTGGGCACACATGGTGCATTGTATAAGGGTCCGACAAGTAAATCAAATAAGCCAATCATGGAGTCACTTATCCATTACAGTAATTTACCATAGGGAGCACTTGCACTGTGGCATTGAATAGCAGTGGCACAGTGCCCAAAGCATCTAACCAGCAAAAGCATATCAAAAACAGAAGAGACAACAGCAAAACATGGGAGGGAGACTCACACCAATGGTACCAGGTCTAACACTGGGTAATTTGATGAGTGCATGAGTAGAGCCTGAGTGAATGGTTGAGTGCAAAGGTAGTGCCTGGGTGATTGGATGAGTGCATGGGTAGTACCTGGATTGTTGGATGAGTGCATGCATAGTACCTGGGTGATTGGATGAGTACATGGGTAGTGCTTGAGTGAATGCCTGTCTGTAAAGATAGTGCCTGAATGATTGGATGAGTGCATGGGTTGTACCTGAGTGATTGGATATGTGCATGGGTAGTGCCTGCGTGACTGGATGAGTACAAAGGGGAGTGCCTGCATCGTTTGATGAGTGCCCGGGTAGTGCCTGGGCCATTAGATGAGTGCATGGGTGGCACCTGAGTGAATGGATGAGTGCAAGGGTAATGTCTGTCAGATTGGATGAGTGCACAGCTAGCATCAGAGTGAATGGATGAGTGCATGGGTTGTGCCTGAGAGAATGGATGAGTGCATGGGTAGTGACTAGGATATTGAATGAGTGCAAGGGCAGTGCCTGTGTGATTGGATGAGTGCATAGTCAGTGCCTGAGTGTATGGATGTGTGGTAAATTTAATTACCTGATTTATTTTTCCGTATAATTATCATTACAAGACAGCTCATAAAAATGAGAGGCAGAGTCCGTGGTATTTGAGTTTTACGGGGTTTATTAGAAAAACCTCGAGGTTGGAGATCATGTTCCGTCACCACTAGGGTTCGGGAAGGGAAAGTCAACGTTTTATTAACATTACACATTATATATAGTAAAGTAACATAATTGAATCCAATACAGTAGGCGTAACAAGTGAAAAGAAGAAGATAAGAACACATGTGCGTAACAGGAGGCGTGAAAAAGGACGTGTAATAGGCATACACGAAGGCGTGCACTGTACATGTCAGAGGGACGTCACAAGAATCGTCACATGTGGGTGGGTGCATAAAGAAAGTTGCAGAATCAGCAGTAAGTGTGGATGCGCGCGCAGCTAGCATGACGTGACATAGATGTGGCAACTGGGGAGAACTTTAACACTAGTAGGGGAGACAGAAGTCTGGGATGTCAGAACGACCTGGACCTATAACATATCTGGTATCTTATGTTTGGAGGATGTATTATCTGGAGTAAAAGGTCTCTCGGGCAGAGGCTATTCTATACTGAATGCTAGTGCGTGCATATGTGTCTACGTGTCTACGTGCAGGGCCATGGGCCTACTATGGCAACGGGAACTGTAAATTACTTGCATGGAGGCAGGAAGGCTTGCTCTTTGCTCTGCAGCCGGGGAGATGTTTACCTAAATCACTAGACAGGAATGTATTTTCGAGGAGGCTGGACAGATAACTTGAAGGCAAAATACCATTTTGCAGGCAGGCCAGGTTGAGCCAGGCACCGCTTCGCTTGGCAGGAAGTAAGGCAGAGGTCAGGGATACGTGTCCAGGCTGCAGTATTCAGAGGCAGAAGGCAGAAAGGGCTCGGAGACAGAAATCAGGGCCTAGCTCGGCAGAGCCAGCAAAAACGTAAAAGTGTACCATGTAAAGACGTTGGCATGGTATGGTTAGGAACGGAATTATTGATCCATTCATGGTGGATCTGAAAGAGGACATGTTAACGTTGGACGCAAATGTATTTGCGTCTTCATATTCGGTCATGGAGGGAAATTACATGTACTTTAAGCACGTACATGGAGACGTTGGGGTACACGATAGGGGACATACTTGACCATAGAAATTTCAATTACCTCATTCCCTCCTTGTCCCCTACGGACCCTTCAGGATATATCTATTTTCATGAGTCCATCTATCTGTTCATATAACATCATTTGCTCATCTCTTTTCATTCGAGCACGAGAACGTGGACTTGGACGGGGAATACATGATGTGGCGCACAAGCCGCAAATCGCTGGCCCACATTGTAGACATAGGCAACAACTGAATACTATGAGTAGGACTATTCCAAGGAAGGATAGGGCTTTCCATCCCCAGGCGGATAACACGCTCCAGAGCCAACCGGACCAAGTCCAGGTGCCTGGATTCTGGTGTATCTGACTAGCAATCTTGTGGAGCCGAGTTATGGCTCTGTATACTGACGGTGCATTATTTGGAATGAAAACACAACACCTGGATCCGATGACTCTACAAGCCCCGCCCCTATCTGCCAGGATGACGTCAAGGACGAGACGATTTTGAAGAACGACAAGTTTCATAGCAGACTGCTCTTCTGTTAAGTTACCTAGGGCAAAAGTAGTTTCATTCACTACAGCTTCAAGGGTTCTGGTCAATCTACGTATCAATTTACTGTTAGAGACAGTTCCTAAATAGGGAAAGAATCCTTTATTGAAATCTGTGTATTGTTCCCATGTTGTTTCAGTGTAATCGATGATTGGGAGATCTCTCTTGGGTCTAACATGAATGAGATGAGAATTTCTGTGGTAATCAGGTGGGGCTAGAAAAATAGGTGGCAACAGGAATGCAATATAACAAGTACCATCCCAGTCTGGAGGTAAACGTATGTAAGCTGTATGGCCACAAATGAAATAGGAATGTCGGGAAGCTTTGAATATAGACTTGCCTTTATCACTGAATTCAATAACTGTATTACAATCGCTGTGTCCTAAATGTACTGAACCATTCTTTCTAACGCATAGGTCACCTTTCACTGGCAAAACTGAAATTGAAGGTGAGTTCGAACTAGTTTCTGACTGGACATTCAAAATCATGAGGTTAAGTGTAAAATTACCTAATCCATATACTTCAATTTTCTAGATCAGTACCTGTCATTTGGGGAAGACCCTCCTTGTCAGGGAACCATGTCTTATGCATAACTGTGTTCAGGTCTCCCCATATCCAATTACCTTGGGAAACATCGGACTTACTGTCTAACGAGGACATCAATGTAAACCATGCACCACATGAACCATTATGTGTAAACGGATAAGGAAAAAGAGGCAAGGCTCCCGTCATTTTCTGGTAGGGAGGGAGTCGGCCACATATCCAGCAGTTAGTAGCATTGCTGGTCTGGTGAGAATGATGTAACATACGGATGAAAGAATTGTTACGCAGTGCAAGTCGGTAAGAAAGTTCGTGAGGGGGCAGATCACTAAAGGTGTGGTCTGCAGTGTCATTGAAAGAAGAATGTGCTTGTATAGGAAAATATACATGTAACATATAGCTTAGGCATATAATCGTAAGACTCAAAAAGAACATGATAAGTAAAGTAACGATACATCTGCTTCGCAGATTCTTGCAATATTTCTGTTTCTTGATCTCCTGTCTCTCTCTCTCATTCTGGGGGTCTAGCTTGTACATGTTAGGAACCCGTCTAACCGCTTCACCCAGGGGGGACTTAAACAATTAAACTGTCTGACTTACAAGACCTCAACTTTAGTTTGTACTCCTGGGACGGAGTTTTCTCTACCAGGGGGAGTTTAGTATCAGTCTCTGGAATGTCCTGGGAATCAGTTTTTGGCGGAAGTCCATAGCACTTTTTTACATGGCTCGAGTGGAGCCAATTTTTTCTTCCTTCTAGTTTTACAGCGGTCCTCGTTGTCATCAGAATGATCTTCGGCTCCTTCCAACGGGGCTCCAGAGGGCTTGACCGGTCAAAATTACGTATATACATGTAGTCGCCAGGGACGATCTTGTGTGGCTTCACCTCGGTGTTGTCTGGAAAGGCTGCTGCGACCTGTGAACGACATGATTGTAGTGCAGACATCAAGGAAGCAAGGTAATCTGTCAGCATGTTACTATCAACATCAGTTATTTTGCGCGGCAGAGGCGTCCCCCACATATTCGGTGGCCGGCCAAAAACCACCTCATACGGGGATAGCCCTGTTCTAGAATGGGCTACCATTCGCATATAGAAGAGGGCAACTGGAAGAGCTACTATCCAGTCTACTCCTTTTTCTGCACAGACCTTGGCAAGACGTGTTTTCAGAGTCTGATTGTGTCTCTCGACTAGTCCAGCTGCTTCGGGATGCCGAACACAGTGGAACTTCCACTGATAACCTAACAAAAGGGAAACTTGCTTCATGAGCTCGGACGAGAATGGCTGTCCGTTATCTGAATACACGACACGAGGCAAACCATACCTCGGGAAAAATTCACGGGGCAGTGTAATCTGGGACTGGATATGCTTCTGTCCATCGGGAAAGTGCACATACAACTACGAGGACGTACTTGAATTCTCGACAACGGTCCATCTGGATATAATCCATCTGGAGGACTTCAAAAGGGTGATCAGCAGGATGAAATCCACCTTGCTCGACGGGAATGCTTTTACCTGGGTTGAACTGACAACAGATCATGCAAGTACGCACTTTCTGTTTTGCTGCTGCTCGTAAATGCTTATTGAACCAAAGGTTTTGAATACTGTCTAACATAGCTTTTTCTCCTAAATGTGCAGGACTATGTGCTGTGTTAATGATAACTTGAACCATAGAGTCGGGGAGAAACCAAGTGGCTTTTCCCTTCGTCATCCATCCCTGTTCTGTCTGGATCCCTCCTAGTTCTGTCCATTTCTTGATTTCGTCTGAGGTAGCATGTGTCTGTATGTCAATTACATCTAGTGCGGGATCTCTAACTGTCATACAATGTGTTGGAACTACTGTCTTTGTCATATCACTCTGAGTATGAGTCTGTGCTGTATGTTTGGCTGTTCGATCTGCCAGGTCGTTACCCTGGGAAATGGTATCTGTGACTTTCGTATGTGCTTTACACTTCATGATGGCTATGGCTGTAGGCAAATGTATTGCTTCTAACAGAGCTTGAATAAGGGGACCATGCTGTATCTTGACACCGTGGGAAGTTAAAAAACCTCTCTCTTGCCAGAGGACTCCGAAGTCGTGTACAACTCCGAATGCATGACGGGAATCTGTGTATATGTTAACTTTCTTGTTCTTGGCTTGAATACAGGCTTGGGTCAGAGCGATGAGCTCTGCTGCTTGGGCAGACAGGGTGTCAATGCGATGTGTTTCTATGACTTCGGTTTCAGTGGTCACTGCATATGCGGCCACCAACTCTCCTGTACTGGATCTCATGCATGAACCATCCACATAAAGTGTCAGGTCTGGATCCGGTAATGCGATATCTGTCAGATCTTGTCTGGGTTTTGTCATAGTGTTAATGACTTCCACACAGTCATGTGCCAAAGGGTCTGTTGTGCTTAACGGTAAAAGTGTAGCAGGATTTAATGTATTGCAGCGTCTGATTTCTATGTGTGGCTGGAATAACGTTAATTCATAACCTGTCAGTCGTGCTATAGTCAAATGCTGGGTCTGAGTTCGGTTTAAAAGAACTTCCACGGAATGTGGAACCTGTACTGTCAACTGGTGTCCTAATACTATGGAATCACTTTGTCTGATTGCTAGAGCTGTTGCTGCTACAGATTTCAAGCACGCAGGTAGAGCCTGGGCTACTGGATCTAATGTACTAGAAAAATAAGCACATGGCTTGTGTGAACCTGCTTGATCTTGGGTGAGTACTGACAATGCAGTACCTTCGCGCTCTGTGACAAAAAGTGTAAAAGGTTTGCTGTAACATGGTGTCGCTAGAACAGGTGCTTGACATAGGGCTTTCTTCAGGTCGTCAAAAGCTTGTGTATGTTCCTGAGTCCAAGGGAGGACAGTCGATGTCGCTGCCTCCTGGGTTGTCAACTGTATCAGTGGCTTGGCTAGATATGCGTACTGAGGGATCCATTGTCTACAGTAAGAGGTGAGGCCTATGAAGGCCCGTACCTCCTTTTGTGTCTTGGGTTGTGGCATATGTACAATTAACTGAATGCGGTCAGGTGTAAGCTGTCTCCCCCTCTTGGACAGCAAGTGACCAAGGTACACAACTTGCTGAACACAGAATTGCAGCTTCGAAGGAGACACCTTGTGTCCCTTGTCGGCCAGGAAAAATAGGACTGTCAGAGATGCTTGTTCACATTCTTGTTCACTTCGTGCGGTGATCAATAGATCATCGACATACTGAAGTAGGGCAGTGTTAGCAGGCATGTGGATACTGTCAAGTTGTCTTTTCAGTGCTTGGCTATAGATACTCGGACTTTCCGTGAACCCTTGAGGTGCACGTGCAAATTTAAAGCTTCGGCCATTTAAACTGAATCCGAAAAGGTACTGGCTTTCCGGATCAATGGGAACACTAAAGAAAGCATTCTTCAGATCTATTACAGTGAAGAACACCGCTTCGGAATCAATAGCAGTCAATAGGGATGAAATATCTGGGACCACTGGGAACTGAGGTATGATACATTTGTTAAGCTCTCTAAGGTCAATCACTAGACGATATACAGGAGGTCCATTCGGATCAGTACGTTTGAGAATCGGAATGATTGGAGAATTACAGATATTGGAGTCAGTTTCTACAACTACTCCGTGAGCAATGAGCTCGTCAATGATTTTCAATAAGGCTGCCACAGCCTCGGGTGGCAATTTGTATTGTCGAATTCTGGGCAGGACAACTCCTGGCTTGAGTGTGACACGATATGGTGTGATATGCATACAACCTACATTAGTCGGACCTTGTGCCCATAAATGCTGTGGTACATTCTGTAATCGGGAATCAAAATCTCTCAACACATAGTGACCCTTGAAGTCACGTAAAAACAATCTCACTCCTTCCGGAGAACAACATATTACAGCTCCTAGAGCTTTCAGTGTTTTAATACCTAACAGGTTTTCTGGACATGACTTTGTAAGCAATAAATCTGTAGTACGGGACAATGGACCAACTGCTAAGGGAACTGGTTTCGATACTTCATTAACAATAGGCTTTCCTGAAAATCCAAGGGAAGCATTCTGTGAGCCTGAGAGGGGTGCCCCTGGAACCTCGTCATGACTAATGGTAGTTCTACTTGCCCCTGTGTCAATCAAGAATTTTCTTCTTTCCCTAATACCTGACTATGTACATAAGGACCGTCTTGATCTACAGGAATCTCGATGAGAGGCAAACCCACTTCCCTCTCTAGGCTGTTTCATGAATACTGTTGGTAATCTGGATACTCTGACTGTGCATACTGGTACATCTGCTGTGTAACGTGTTGTGTTGCGGCAATGGGCTGGGACTGTGGTACCGCTACGGTCTGTTGCTGAACATGTTGTGGAGCAGGATGCGGATTCTTTTGAATATTCTGTTGGACATGTTCTGGCCTAGGCTGACGTGGTCTTTCTTTCGTTTTGCCTGTAGCAATATTATGTTTCAGAACGGCACAATCACTAATAAAATGACCTGGCTGTTTGCAATAATTGCAGTTTCCTTTAACGGGACCTGCAGGATGACTAGTCTGTGTGTTCTGCATGTTACCCCTCTTCTGACCGTCTGCTGGAACAGACTGGGCAACTAATACTTTCATTTTCGTGTCTTTCATGCGTCTTTGTTCATGATCGTGTTCCTCTCTGATTCTATTCTGGTGATACTGTAACATTTGTAACATTTGGGAAGGCGTATTTGCTTGCCATGTACTTTCGACTTTCAATACTCTGTTCTTAACCTGGGGTAAGGAATTCTCAACTAATTTGGTTACGAAAAGATGTGGGAATGACTCGCTACTTGTTTTTAGGCCACTGTTAATAATAAAACATTTCTCGAATCTAGAATAAAAATCACTAGTGTCTTCGTCGGGTTTCTGTTTGCAGGCTGAAATGGCATCCCAATCTTCCTTTTTAACTGTCAATAATCTAGGCAAAACCTGTACTAACAATCCTGGTAGTGCTTTCGTTTTATCCCCAAGACCTAAACCTGGGTTGCGTCCTTTATCCTCATCTTCTAATTCGGTCCAATTAATCTTTTTATCTCCCACCTCCCAATCCTTCTCTTTCAGTTTTTCGTAAATTCCTGCTGGCAACAATACTTTTAACATATTAAGGATGTCTGAATATGTGTAATCGCCCATAAGTAACATGTCTTTTAATTCACGGTGGAACCCTGCAGGGTCTTTATCGTGACAAGGTACTATTTTCTTCATTTACAATAATTCCATTTTAGTCAAAGGAGTGTATACAAATACACGTTCAAGCGTATCGTCTGGCTTACGAATTGGATGTACTTCTCGTAAAGGATTCTGTCTGTCTAGGTGATATGACTGTCTAACTGGGGGTGGAACTGAAACGTGACGTGGAGTCAGGAACGTACTATATTTGTGGCGTTGTTCTAAAATGATGTCAATCAAATCGGTACCTAGACCTCTCCACCTTCTCAGGAGTAAGTCTTGTAATAGATTATATAGGGGACCTGGATCAGACTGTTGATTTTCCTACTGGGTGATGAGATGTTGAGTCATGTATATACCAGCTAATCGCTGTTCTTCTGGAGTAAGACTTAAAAACATTTGCGCTACTTGTTCGTCTTTATATATATTGTCATCCCCGGCCCACTGAACTGCTGACCGGGCTAGTTCTTGATCACGTAATGTAGTGAGTTCATGATAACCTATTCTTTCTTTCAGGATTTTGTCAGTAACTTGGAAAATATGTTCAAGAGAACATTGCTCTGGTATCGGGGAAAGGTATTGTTTCTTGCTTTCTAGACGAATGGGTCTGTCAAAAGGATTACCTAGAGGGTACTGTTTAGGAGGTTTCGTTCTACCTACATACGCTACTATATCTTGAGCTGCTGTAGTATTCTCTGGTCCTTCCTCCTCTGAGGATTCTTTATCGTCTGACTCGGCTGTCCTTTCGGCATTTTGTCGGGCATGTATAGCTTCTATTGCTTTACGGATTTTCCTAGCCATGGCCTCTATACATTTCTCTCTGTCATGCTTACAATCTGCAATATTCTGACTCCATTTAGTCAATACATTCATTTCTTCTTGATCAAAACCTGGTCGATCTCGTTCTCTTATCAAACAATTTATCAAGAACTGTAATATTAAAGCTTGTGTATCAACTTTGTGATATGCCATGGCTTCACGAACACATTCAGGACCTTCTCCTGTTTGAATAAAATGATATATCCTATCTAATTGTTCGGGCATTCCTGGTAGTGTAACCAAAAAATCTGCAACACGTCTTAAACGTAACGAAGCTAACATCATGCGTCCAGTCTTGCCAGGTACTGAATCATATCTACAATCTGTAAGATATTCTTTAAGTTTTTCGGCTGGGGTCGCTTTCGGGGTACGCAGCGTAGCTAATTCTCTCATTGTCAGTCGCTGTATTTGCGGCGGGGTGTGATAGGGACCTCCTGTGGCACCTCCTGAGGCGGAAGCATGGGCATAACCTGGCTGTATCGGGGTTGAACCTTGGGCTGCGTCTGTCGAAAAAGGATTAGGGGGGGGGAACAGTAGGGGAAGTGATAACAGGTGCGGGAAAATGCTGACGTGGAGGGGTCGTGGCTTGTGGTAATCGATCAGCAGGAATAGGATGTGGCGGATTATTATTAGTGGGTTGTATGTTGGTATATGCGGGACCTACATCATCTAAATAGGAAGAAAGGAAAATATCTGCTGCGGTCTTATGGTGACATGCTTTAGTCGGAATCAATGGTGGTGGCAAATTACTGGATGCTTCCGGGTTGGCCTTAGGCAGGCCCTCGGCAAGAACTGGATGCATGCCTGTAATGAGTGCATTTCTTTTACGGTCTAATTGTTCTGATCTGACCTGTTCTCCTTCTTCTAGTAACTCTTTTTCTTTGGCTTTTTCGGACTCTTCTCTACTTCTATCTGCTTTTCTGAGTGCTTTTTCTGTTCTTCTATGCGATTCTTTACGCCACAATTCTATGGCATCTTTCTGAGACTGTCTGGCTTTCTTTTTCCATAATGCTTCTTCTACTCTCATGATGAACTCGGCATCCCATGTCCCTGAAACAGGCCATCTAAACTGCTCTTCTAAATGCTTAGTGTAGTCCACCCATAAATCTAAATACAACACAGCGTCTAAGCCGTGCTTGTGGTACATAAAATATCCTGGAGTGTCCCTAGGTGGGACAGGCACTGCTTCTTCAAGTATCCCTTTCCTAGTTCCTATCTGACGCAGTTTCGAGAATAACGGCATCTTTACTTTGACTCGAATACAATAAACACGGCAATGAAAAGCAAACAGTCATTCATACCACGACATGAAACACATTAAAACATTTCGAATAGAAACTGTCTATTACATAAAACACTTAGAATCACGTAAGAAAAATGCTAGAAGGCTTGAATCTTGAATCACTGAATTACTGAATTACTAGATGTACTGCTAAACAGTACAGACCGGTCCCATAAAGAGACACGTCATACCGCGCTCACCTAAGTGAACACGTACGGACCAGGACTGTGTACCCAGACCTGTCTCATTACCGGACACAAACTAATGCACCCGTCTAGATGCGTCCCTAGCAACGGTACTCACCGGGAGCAATACTTGAACTTGAACTTGAAGGCCTCGGACTGGACTGGAAGTTTACTGGTACTGCTACTACGCATGCGCCTCGTCACATTGGAACAGGTGGGTCTCTGGATACCTCGGACACTGCTGCTCTCGGCTGGGCTCTGGTCGGGATCCTCCGCACTCCTCACCGCCTCGTCTGGATGTCGACCGCAGTCTCAGTCACCTCCGTAGGCCTGAGGGAGATACAGGAAAACCTGCAGATGCGCATAGGTGTCCGTCACAGCTGTGGCAGGGGACAAGGCCTGCGACGCATCGCCGGCGCATGGGGTGGGGGAGGGGTCCCTATTCGGGCGCCAAATTATGTGGTAAATTTAATTACCTGATCTATTTTTCCGTATAATTATCATTACAAGACAGCTCATAAAAATGAGAGGCAGAGTCCGTGGTATTTGAGTTTTACGGGGTTTATTAGAAAAACCTCGAGGTTGGAGATCATGTTCCGTCACCACTAGGGTTCGGGAAGGGAAAGTCAACGTTTTATTAACATTACACATTATATATAGTAAAGTAACATAATTGAATCCAGTACAGTAGGCGTAACAAGTGAAAAGAAGAAGATAAGAACACATGTGCGTAACAGGAGGCGTGAAAAAGGACGTGTAATAGGCGTACACGAAGGCGTGCACTGTACATGTCAGAGGGACGTCACAAGAATCGTCACATGTGGGTGGGTGCATAGAGAAAGTTGCAGAATCAGCAGTAAGTGTGGATGCGCGCGCAGCTAGCATGACGTGACATAGATGTGGCAACTGGGGAGAACTTTAACACTAGTAGGGGAGACAGAAGTCTGGGATGTCAGAACGACCTGGACCTATAACATATCTGGTATCTTATGTTTGGAGGATGTATTATCTGGAGTAAAAGGTCTCTCGGGCAGAGGCTATTCTATACTGAATGCTAGTGCGTGCATATGTGTCTACGTGTCTACGTGCAGGGCCATGGGCCTACTATGGCAACAGGAACTGTAAATTACTTGCATGGAGGCAGGAAGGCTTGCTCTTTGCTCTGCAGCCGGGGAGATGTTTACCTAAATCACTAGACAGGAATGTATTTTCGAGGAGGCTGGACAGATAACTTGAAGGCAAAATACCATTTTGGCAGGCAGACCAGGTTGAGCCAGGCACCGCTTCGCTTGGCAGGAAGTAAGGCAGAGGTCAGGGATACGTGTCCAGGCTGCAGTATTCAGAGGCAGAAGGCAGAAAGGGCTCGGAGACAGAAATCAGGGCCTAGCTCGGCAGAGCCAGCAAAAACGTAAAAGTGTACCATGTAAAGACGTTGGCATGGTATGGTTAGGAACGGAATTATTGATCCATTCATGGTGGATCTGAAAGAGGACATGTTAACGTTGGACGCAAATGTATTTGCGTCTTCATATTCGGTCATGGAGGGAAATTACATGTACTTTAAGCACGTACATGGAGACGTTGGGGTACACGATAGGGGACATACTTGACCATAGAAATTTCAATTACCTCATGGGTGATTGGATGAGTGCATGGGTAGTATCTGAGTGAATGGATCAGTGTATGTGTACTACCTGAGTGAATTATTGAGTGCAAGGTAAGTGCCTGAGTGATTGGATAGTGCATGGGTTGTACCTGGGTGGTCTGCTGGATAATCCCTGGGTTATTGGATGAGTGCATGGGTAGTGGCTGAGTGAATAGATGAGTGCATTGGTAGTGCCTGAGTGAGTACATGAGTGCATGGTTAGTGTCTCAGAGAATGGATAAGTGCATGGGTAAGGCATGAGTAAATGGTTGTGTGCAAGAGTAGTGTCAGGGTGATTACATCAGTGCTTGGGTGGTGCCAGAGTGAATGGATGAGTGCAAGGGTAATGCCTGGGTCATTGGATGAGTTCGTGGGTAGTGTCTGACAGAATAGATGAGTGTATGGGTAGTGCCTGAGTGAATGGTTAAGTGCAAGAGTAGTGCCAGAGTGATGGCATCAGAGTATTAATAGTGCCTGGGTGATTGGATGAGTGCATGGGTAGTACCTGAGTGAAGGGATAAGTGCAAGGTTAGTGCCTGAGGGAATGGGTGAGTGATAGGGTAGCGTCTGGGTGATTGGATTAGTGCATGTGTATAGCCTTTGAGATTGGATGAGTAGATGCATAGTGCCTGCACGATTTGAGTGCATGGGTAGTGCTTGACTGAATGGATGAGTGTATGGGTAGTACCTTGGTGACTGGATGAGTGCAAGGGTAGTGCCTACATCATTGGAGAGTGGAAGGGTAGTGCCTGAATGAATGAATGAGTACATGGGTAGTTCCTGATGATTGAATGAGTGCTTGGGTAGTGCCTGGGTGACTGGATGAGTGGAAGGGTAATACCTGGGTCATTGGATGAGTGCGTGGGTAGTGCCTGAAAGAATGGATGAGTGCATGGGTAGTGACTGAGTGAACAGATGAGTGCAAGGGTAATGCCTGGGTGATTTGATGAATGCAAGGGTAGTATGTAGACCATCAGATGAGTGCATCGGTAGTGCCTGAGAATATGGATGAGTGTATGCATACTGTCTGGGTATATGGTTGAGTTCAAGGTTAGTGCCTGAGTGATTGGATGAGTGCATGGGTAGTGTCTGAGAGAATGGATGAGTGCATGGGTAGTGACTGAGTGAATGGATGAGTAAAAGGGTTATGCCTGTGTGATTGGATGAGTGCATGGCTAGCGTCAGAATGAATGGATGAGTGCATGGGTAGTGCCTGGGATATTGAATGAGTGCAAGGGCAGTGCCTGGGTGATTGGATGAGTGTATAGGCAGTGTCTGAGTGAATGGATGAGTGCATGGGTAGTACCTGGGTGAATGGATGAGTGCATGGGTAGTGTCTGAGTGAATGGATCAGTGTATGTATACTGCCTGAGTGAATAATTGAGTGCAAGGGTAGTGCCAGAGTGATTGCATCAGTGCATGGTTAGCGTCTGGGTGATTGGATGAGTGCAAAAGTAGTGCCAGTATGATTGGATGAGTGCATGGGTAGTGCCTGAGTGAATAGATGAGTGCAAGAGTAGTGCCAGAGTGATTGCATTAGTGCATGGATAGTGTCTGGCAATTGGATAATTGCAAGGGTAATACCAGGGTGATTGATGAGTGCATGGGTAGTGCCTGAGTGAATGGTACAAGATTGGTGCCTGAGTAATTGCATCAGTGCATGGGTAGTGACTGGGTGATGGGATGAGTGCATGAGTAGTGCCTTGTTTATTGGAGAAGTGTATGGCTGGCACCTGAGAGAACAGATGAGTGCAAGGGTAGTGTCCTGGTGATTGGATGAGTAGAAGGGTAGTGCTTGGGTGATTGGACGAGTGCCAGGTCGGTGCCTGAGTGAATGGATGAGTATGAGGGTAGTGCATTGGTCATTGGATGAGTCCATGGATAATACCCTGTGATTGCATGAGTGCCTGGGTGAGTGGATGAGGGCATGGGTAGTGCATGGACAAATGGAAAAGTGCAAGCATTGGTGTAGGATTGTTGAGATGAGTGTAAAGGTACTCCTTGGGTGAATGCTTGAGTGTATGGATGGTGCCTGAGTCAATGAATGAATGCATAGGTACTTCCTGAGTAAATGGATGAGTGGAAAGCTAGTCGCTATGTGAGTCGTAAGTGTACATGTACTGTGAATAAACGGATGAGTGCATGGGTTGTGGCATATACAGTAGAATTTATCATTTAAAACCTAGGCCTATTAGCCCTATGATATATTTTAAAATACATGTTCAAACGAGAAGATGCATTAAAATTAAAAAACAAAATACATACGCTTTCTTGTATGCAAATTTATAAAGCATGTGGATTGAAACAGAGGTATTCTAGTATGTGTAGGCTTCCTTTGATTTATCAAGTCACCACAAAGAGGCAGAGTCACACATATTGATGACTTGGGAAACATGGTGAGACGTACAACAGTGACATGCGAAGAGTTGGCCTTTCATATCTGGCTAGGCCTAAGTTTGTGAGCTGTCAGTGAATAATGAAGCTCCAAGAGAGAAGTGAGGTATAAAACATGTTGGCAGATGGATTAGTGTTTTCTGCTAGTTCATATGAGTCTCTGGAAAGGTACACTTGAAGTAGGCAGTATAACTGTAGGTGTCTGCTTTAAATTGAAAGTGCACTCTGTCAAGATTCAAATATATGCTTGCTATCATGACTGAAGCACATGTTTACTTTTACATGTATTCTGACATGTGTTGTGCAGCGAATGACCCTAACTTTAAAACTACGTGACTTATCATACAGGGGCACATATCTTGTCAGTCCTACTGC
The DNA here is from genome assembly GCF_964263255.1 of Lissotriton vulgaris. Taxonomy (NCBI): domain Eukaryota; kingdom Metazoa; phylum Chordata; class Amphibia; order Caudata; family Salamandridae; genus Lissotriton; species Lissotriton vulgaris. Next base: position 1,867,948,515 of record NC_141685.1, on the reverse strand, counting down.
AGCATTCAGTTGCGGAAGCAGAGATCTGTTACCCAAGTAGGTGTCACTGAAGTCCTTGAATACAGAGTTCAATACATATCTTAAACAATTCTCCAGTTTATCATGAATATTGCATTATGTATTCTTACCTTTGAAGTAATTTAGAGACATCTTTCAGTAAATCTGTCTTAGAGTAGGATTGTCCTAAGACCTAAACAGTATTAAAACTGTTTTCAATGTTGAACAGTACCTAATATTAAGAAGAAAAAGAAAAACTATTTTTTAATCATAATATATTAGAGAAAATACAATATTGCATTTTTAGGAACATAACACTATTTTACAATTAGATAACATTTTCAGTTTCCCTTTTGATCCTGTTCTCAGATTGTACATAACTTTACCATACACATTGAATTGAATGTAGCATCATCATTAAACAGCGGGGGAAAAACGATTGAATTGATTGTACAAAAAAAGACAAATCAGCATAGTACATCATTATCAATATGTGTAAATATGTGTTTTTCTATCTACACTTTGGTAATCATTTCTTTTATCTACATTAACTCTAATATTTATCACAAATACGTTTAAAACATTTACAATTTCATTTACATCTGGTACAATATTGACAACAAATATATAAACTATTTGCTTTTTAAACACAATTTTCAAAATGGTATATCTACTAGTCAAAACAATAATCAAAACACTAATAGGAAACATTAATAGATTGCAGTGCTTTCTGTTTTCTCTTGACATCTTCTCTAATAGGCAGAATAATGTTCTCAAAACTTTGGCTAGAGAAATAACATATACAAATTTGATAATTGAGAAGGCAATCTAGCTTTGAATTCCAGGTGGGCATCTTTGCAGTGTGTCCATCCTTTGTTACACTTTAAAGAAACAGTGTAGGGCCCAGATGTTGTGGTAGGCCTATCATGGAAAATAATATCCACTGTTGTATATGTTCTTCAAGAAATCGATATTTGTCTTCCTTTAAATTTTGTTATTTTTGTTTCTGATTTTCTTCCATTTGCTCTACAACATTGTAACATTAAAATTACATATTTCCCATATCTTTCTATAAGTAATGTAGACAACATCTTTGATATACAATGTGAACATGTCATATCCTGATTTGCTGTTTTAATCAATTTGCTAAAAGGTACTGATTTACAGTCTAGCATTGTTATGTATAAGAATTGTTCTGTTTGTATTTCAGTGGTAGAAGTAAATGAACACTCTTCACACTTATGGTTCCATTTGTAACTTAGTCCAAATAAGTTAATAATATGCATTCCTCGTGTTCTAATACTCCAAGCATGAGCATTAGAAATTCTTGTGCATCTTGTTCTATGTTCAGAGCAAATGTAATTGAACCAGTACATAAATCTTATAGATGTTGAATGGCAGAAGCTGTATGTATTTTCCTTCAGTCAGTTACCAACTGTTCAAATAAATGATGTAGTGCAGAACTGAATATTTCTTTACGATTTTCCATGAGTTCATGATGAAGATGTGGTAAATGAGACACAACATTCAGAATCACATTAGCATAACAGTTGATACCTGAACTGTTTTCCAACTGGTATCCTACAATGTCATCATCACTTTTCACTTTTTTTCTTTATACCTTCAACTTTCTCTTCAATTGTTTTCTTATTTTGAACCTCAGTTGAATGTTTGACATAGTTCAGTTTTGGACACTCTACCCTTTTCTCAAATACTGGATAGTCACCTTAAAGAGGAACATAAAGTCTTCATAAACGATTGTACTCTCTTGCACAATTTGCATCAGCGCAAACATTTTCTCATCAAAATCTATTAAATGCAAACCAGACAATGTTCTTACTCGAGACAATGCAAAAAATGCCATTCCATCTTTGAGCACTTTATTTCCAATATTTACAAAAGCTCTGTCATACTTAAGCCTTGAGATTTATGAATGGTTACTGCATATGGTAGAGACAGAGGAAATTGTTGTCTATGAACATGCAAGTCTTTTACAAGCAAAAAACGAACAGCGCAATGCCCAGTCTGTCTAACCTCATTAATCTGGTCAGATTTTATAATCAAAAGTTCTATTCCATCTGAATTTCTAAAATGGACAAAGTCAACAACTTTTCCAATTGCTCCATTTACTAATCCTTCTTTTACATTCAAATTATGCCGTAAAATTACTTGACAGTTTTTACATACATGAACACTCTTTTCTGATCCTTCAGTTTTACATACAGACTTTTCCTAAGAATCAAATTTAGCCTGTAGTTTATTTCTTAGAAGAATTGTTACTCCCTGGTGTTCGATCTTGTCTATAGCTTTAGTTATCAGAATTTGTTATTTTTCCAGTTTGAGAAGTTGTTCATTAAATGTAGAACACTCTTGCAGTGTAGGCAGTAGGCAAACTGTAGACTTGTTTCCTATAAGCATATTGTACATTACCTCTGCTGCTATTTTTTCAGATGTAAATAAGTTCCTTAGTAGCTGACTTTCTAAAGCTTGTTTACTATGTTCCATCAACATACCAATTCTTATGTCTTTAAGAATATTTCCATAATCTTCATCACATGCTTATCGCCTATTCTTAAAACGTTGTTTATATTCCAAGTTTAACCAAATAATTACATACCCAATACTTCACAGAGACTTCCTTGTGTCATCATGGAGAAATGTTTTAAAAACAGGTTGTCCTTTAATGGGAGTATGTTGTAGAAGATCTCCAAATAGTGGATTGGTGTGGCTCACTGGTTAGAGGCAGCAGACCCGGAAGCAGAGGACGGCCCGGGACCAGGGTTCAATTCCCGACGCGGCAGGGTCATGGACCAGGGTCAGCAGACTCGATAATTCTCGCCTCGGTGCCTACTCTAACCAATGATCACACTCGGCAACTCTGGGCATTAGCTTGCCTTATCTCCACAACGGCCCCCACATACGCCAGGGATGCCTGGTTTCACCTTGGAGATACCCAGCAGGGACCATCTCACAGGGAAAGCCAGGACGGGTTCCCCAGCGGTCTACAGCCCTGAGATACCCCATGGCGGGGTGATACATGCACTTTACAAGACACCATTACATTACATTACATTACAAATACGATTAAATGTTTTCCTCTGAAATCATAATCTGTTTTTTAACCCTTTGACCGCAGCTGGAATTTCCCCGTGGTTCAAGAAAATCCCACATGTGCGCAGATCGGACAGCTACCTGCCGTCCGTTGCCCATGCCCACCGTGATGTCGGGCTGCTGGGGGTCATCCGACACAGGCAAGGGGATAGATCTGGTGCATTTGCAAGTGTACAAATGCAAGCATTATGTTTGATACCATGCTCACCTCATCAATGATTAAAAGTTTTTGTTTCTTCAGTACCTTTGGGACTTCATAACAAGCTTCTCCCTATATATTTTGATATTTAAATTCATTATCATGTTCAACCGGTAGCATACGTAATTGATGTAAAGCAATACCTTCAATGTTGTGCGGTGCTAATCCACTTGGAGCTGTTAAGCCACAAGATAAATGTGAATCTGTAGTTTTGTGTAGACAATTGGTCAACACTTTAATTAAGAAACTTTTCTATGCCAGCTTGACCACTAATGTCCACTAGAATAGGTTTAAATGGTGAACATTGGCATTCTTTTTTTACATGGAGGAAACCTTGTTCTACCTGTTGTTTGACTTGTAGCTATATTTCTTTTTGTTCAATATTTAGTTGTTCCTCTAAGTTTTCAAACTGAATGATATCCTTTTTTGCGTGCTACATTACAGTTTCTACCTCATTCATGACTATTGCTGCTTCATTTTCAATAATTGCTTGTCCCAGGGGTTCTTGAGTCAATGGACCAGAACTTTGACTGCTTTGTGAACTTTCTCAAACTATCTCAGCTGCAATAGAACCTTCTTGTTCAATCTCATCATTTAACATTTGTAAGTAAGTTGGAACAATTGTACACGGAATGCTGTCTTTGGTTGCATTAAAAGAATCTTCATAGCAGTCAAAATCTCCAAATAATTCTGTTTCACTACGTGAAGGCTTGAACAGTTACAGAAGTGCTAAATAGCAAATTCTCGCTTATGTGCAGTTTCAGAACATAGGGGCACGTTACAGTACAGAGGGACCACCCGCCATAAGGGCGGGGGTCCCTTGCCTGCTATTAGGATGCGCCCACCACAGTGGCGGGCGCATCAAGCATTCCTGACATTGTGGCGGGCGGTGCACTCAGCACCGCCCGCCAAAATGCCAGGAAGGCATGTCGTGCACTTCCATGCACAACATAACAGTCACCGCGCGTGCCTGCCTTGTTGTGCATAGAACTGCTGGGGGGTACCATAGGTATCCCCCATGTGCACCCCCACCCCTCGGAGTCACTGGGGGCCGGCAATGGACCCCCCAAGCAGACTCTGCATGCCTTTCCGTGGCGGCAATGCCGCCAAGGAAAGGCATTCCCAAAAGCATGTTGTAATATGACTGGCAGTGTCAAGCAGACACCGCCACCATATTGCGACCTTTTCCGCCCAGTCGCAAGTCGACCGGGGCAGAAATGCAGCAGATGGTCTTTCCGTCCGCCGCGGACCCCCTGCCATAATAATAGGCCAGGGGTCTTTTGTACAGGGATGGCGGGCGGATTGCCCCCGCCGGTCCGGCGGTGACTACCGCCGGCCTGGCCGGGGCAATCCACCCGCCATTCTAATGGGGCCCTTAGTGTTCTGTGGTTATTATGATTCCCTTTGACATGTTTTACTAAACATGCATCACATTCAATTACTGCATGTTTTTCTTCTTTTATATTATCTGTAACATTCTTTTTAAACCTTTAAGGCTTACGTATTTCATACAGATATACATTTAAAGAAGTGGACTCCTTTTTGCATAGTATATATATCCAACATATTTGTTTTCACAACATCAGTACTTTCTGGCTCATACTGTTCTAAGTATTCAATTTCTTATAACGATTTCAATACTTTATTTTGTGTGAAGGCTAGACCTTACTTATCCAAATGATTCCTCTTCACTTTGAATATAAACTGGTTGAGCTCAAGCGAGCCGAACATTTGTAGGACCCAATCTCCCTATGGGAAAGTACAATTTCTGGCTAAGACTCTTTCCTGCCAAAATTTCTTCCCATATTTCTTTCATCTCTGACTTCTCAGAATTTGTAATATATGATGTAACATAACGAGCAACATCAATTGAATTATCTGCAACATACTGAATATCCATGTTTGCATTCTACATTTTCAAAATAACTGGATTGTAGTCATTAATGTACTTTGAAGCTCCTGTTCTTCTTAAGTTGTATGTATTCTTGGGAGATTTTCGAATGATTGTATGTCTTGCTGCTGAGAATAAACAATTTATTCTTCCTCTAAAAATTATAGGACGTGGGAATTCAATACAACATTTTCTGTAAAATTCTCCTTTACATTTATTTTTCTGTCTGCAGTATGTCCCACATCTATGATTTTGAAAGCGTAACACTTGTTTTCTCAAGCTCTTTTCTCCTCCTTCTCTTGGAATGGAACATGTAACATACTGTTCAATGAAAGAGAAAACAGTTTTATCACTATCTGTTCTAAATTTTGTTGCATTCTTTATCCATAATAGCATGTGTATATGAGGACAACCTCTGGCTTGGTTCTCTTTTCGCCAAATGAAATCAGTTACCTCTCCATGCAGTGGAACAATTTTATTGCAGATAAATTACATCATAGCTTGAAACTTTTGATTAATATATCTGCAGACATTTACAGGATCCAAACAACAGAGTTCTCTAGCTGTCTTCAGTTCAATGTTTTTCACATTTGAATTTGCTTCTTAAAGGAATTCAAATAAATCATACAGGGCATATTCAGCACATCTAAGTGTTAAAAACCATGTCGGTGTACCTAGGATTCTTAACATGTTTTTAAGATCACCATGATGTGATACTAATATTCATTGGTGCCACGTCGGCATGCCGTCAAATTGATTAAGTGGGGTTCAAAATGTGTATCTCTTTCTAGAACTTTGTACATGACGTCTTTTGCAGAAAGATGTTGAAGATGACCTTCTGTTTTAAATAAATGGTTTCCTGCAAAAGAAAGTGCAGACAAATCACTTTCAAACAGAAGATGAAATATATATGGAATGCTCTGCAGAAATCCTAGATCTTCAGAGTCCAATCTTGTTGATCTGTAATCTGAATCTGAAATGTGTACAGCTCCCTCATCAAGTCGTCCACCTTCTCAATTGGAAATAGTTGTGGAAAACAACAAGCTTCTAAACTTTTTTTTCCATACACTCATGGGAGTTCCCCTGGCTTCTTTCATTCAAAATAATTCAATACTGTTTCCTATGATTTCTTTTGAATGCAAAGATGTATGGTATAATATTTATAAATCTCTTCACTCTTAGACTTGTCAACTTTTTTCAATTTGTCCACTTGAAGTTACTGTTTCACCTTGAAAGCATATTACTTGTTCATCAACATTTACAATCATATAATAAATATTATTCTGTACCAGGTATAATGTAGCCTTTTGAAGTTTATTAACACCAACAAACTCTTGCCAGATTTTTCAACTTTTTGTTGGTACACTATTTACTAGAATAACTACTGGCTCATTTTCCTCTCTCTCTACACCAACAGTTTCAATATTTGTTTTCAAATCTAAAGGTAAGAATACAACTTTTCCTTTGAGATCTTTCTGCAAATCTATTGGTTGAAGCTTACCTTTTTAATGCTCCATGCGAACTATGCCCTGAAACGGGTGTACAGATTGAATAAGAATAGACTCATATAAATTTAAATCTGCTAGTTCCTGAGGAATAGGTACCAACTCTAAGTTGTTATGGACTGCTCTAGCTGGCATTTTGCTTTCTTCAATTTGTTGTAACAATACCTACAAATAACCTGTTTACTGGCCACTTACCTTACCTTCTTACCTTACCACTTACCTTCTACAAACAACTAAACACCAAATTGCTGCCTCTTATCATTGTGCTCTTTTTCACTTTTTGAATATAAGTCAGCATTCCTAGCTTGGCTTCTATAGTGATTACATCGACAACAAATAAAAATATAGTTTGGCTTTTGAGACTTTTGAGGCTTTTGTAATTTCTATACTAATCTCTTTCTCCTGTTCTTCAACACTTACACTTATCAAACTCTCAGTTTCTCAACACTCTTTTTCAGAACCACAAAAACGAAACTGTATATCATCACAGATTTTCTGTACATCTGATATAGAACCCTGCAAAAGAGATGTATTCATCTCACTTAAACATAATGCAGGAATTTTTACATATTAAAGTAAAGTAAATATAGTAAAGTCTCCTTACTCCTGAGCCTTTCTGTGTGGTGTACAGCTAACATTCGTAAATGATGAAAAGCACTTTGGCACACTTGCAACTTAATATATTTTCTTATTTTACATAAATCTCGTCCTTGTAACATCTTAATGTTCTGTTTAACACGTTTTTTGCACATTGTCATGAAAAAAGTCGTAATATGTGAATAGACTCCTGCTGAATATTGCAAATACTGATATAATTCCACTTATATACTGGAGCTTGTGTACGCTTTTCTTGATCTTCTTCAGCTATTACTTCTTCTACATTCCTAGAAACTATTTTTTCCTTTGGAATGGGAAACCCATCTTTTACCTCATAACATCGACAACTAGTATCAACTGCATGTTTTAATGTGTTCTCTTGAAAATAACTTTCTTCTTTAAAGAACAGTCTTTTTCTTTTCTCATTCATAAACAGCATTGTTTTATTCAATGTTCTCGATCTCTTCAATATTAATATAAACAATTTTTGTTTCAATACAAAAGCTCTATCTACTACACTTTCTATCTGTTGCTTTGTCGTATAAACTGCTGATCTCCTTTTATATTTGTAAAAATGTTTTAATATACTTTGAATTACTCTAAATCTAAACATTCTTCTTCTTATATCATTATGCTGTGTTTGCCTTCTTTTGATATGCATTGTTATTGCATAAATTGATGTTGTTTTACAGTGCCAATATTTGTTTACCTTATGATTTGTTGTAAAACTTTTCTTTTTCTATTCAACATTTTCAAAATTTTTCAATTTCTGTAAAACTGTTTTAAGATTTTTTTTCTCAAAGCAAAGTAAATATCTAAAAAACAAAGAAACGTTTCAATACTTTGTTACACCAATTAATAATGTTAAATTAATTACATCTTAGTATTTATAATAATCAGCAGACAGTTGCAGCCATGCACTGCTCCTGGACAGACTAGCCATGTCCGGGATAAAAGAACAAGCTCTCCAATGGCTAACGGCCTTTCTGCTAGGGAGGACGCAGAGGATCCAGCTAGCAGATCAGGTATCTGACGTTGGCACCTTGGTATGTGGAGTCCCGCAGGGGTCTGCACTCTCACCATTTAATTTATACCTGCAGCCACTGATAGACTCTTTGGCAAACATGGGCTGTAAAGTTTTTAACTACGCCGATGATACTCAGCTACTGCTGAGTATCGAAAACACAACATCGGCTCAGTCCATGGCCCAAAAGATACTACGGTTCACAGTAAATTGGATGACGTTCAATCTATTAAAAATTAATCCAGACAAAATGGAGGTCCTTGTAGTTTCAACCTCTGCCTCCCCCTGTAATGATCTGTTCTGGCCCTAAGAACTTGGACCTACCCCAAAGCCGTGTCCTAGTGTAAAGAGTCTCGGTTTGAAAATCGATCAGGAACTCTCGATTACCAACCAAGTATCCGCTGTGGTTGGTTCATGTACCAACCTGATCAGGCAGTTGCGAAAGCTTGTCCCTTTTCTCTTAACGAATATGCTTCGAACCATTGTTTCAGCCACAATAGTTTCCAGAATCGATTACGGGAACGCACTATACCTAGGTCTTCCAGAAAATGCTATCAATCGTCTACAAGTCATCTTGAACGACACAGCACGGCTAATCTTCGGATTACCCAGACGGACCCATGCCTCTCCTTTACTTTATAGGTTACACTGGCTCCCTATAAAGCAAAGGGTTGAATTCAAGAGCCTGTGCATTTGCCATAAAGCAATTTATGGACAGGCGCCGGCCTATATAAAAGAGAGGCTTGAAGTGTATGAACCCAAGCGAGTTCTGCGATCCTCCAAATCCCTTCTGCTATCCTGCCCACACTTTAAAATGGCAACCAAAGGTGGCAGATCCTTTTCAGTCCAAGCCCCCACCATTTGGAATAAGCTACCGGGGGTGCTTCGTAGAGAATCCAATCTTCTCCGCTTTAGAAAATCCCTGAAGACTCTGCTCTTCAGGGACGCCTTTACATCCCCGTAAGATAGGTCGGCATTTCCGCATCCCTTCCACCCTTCTTCTTGTTGCTGTTCTTGGTCAGAAGCGCTTTGAGACCTGTCGGTGAGTTGGCGCGATATAAAACCCAGATACAAATACAAATACAAAATTACTATGGCATTGTCTCCATGACAAATACATATGCAGGATACCTAACTATGCAGATTAGCAAAGCTGTAAATGGTTGAAAGTACGAGAGAAAACATTACCAAATTACTGCACTTTTATTTTTTTAATTTGTGTACAAGAATATGTATGCATTACTTTTTCCTCTTTACACTACGCAGTCAGTTTTTTAACTCTGTATTCCACTGCTTCTATGATCCCTACCTAGGTAAATGCTCTAGACTTTACTGACTAAATACTGTAGAACTAAGAATATTTATCCCACTGTATGTTAACGTACATACTTTTTAAGTTAGGACCTTCAGATGCACAACACCTGTCAGAATACATGTAGAAGTACACACATAACTCACCCATGATAGCACACAGCCATTTAAACTTGACAGAATGCCCTTCCCATTTCAAGCAGACACCAAAAGGTATAAGGCCTACTACAAGTGTCCCTTTCCAGACACTCATATGAAGTAGCATGCACACTAATCCTGCCAAAATGTTTTAAACCTCACTTTTCTCTTGCAATGCCACTATCCAGTGACAACTCATAATATGAGGCCAACACAAATATGAAACACCAATTCTTCTCATGTATGTATCGTAAGTCTGATCATGTTTCAGAAAGTATCAATGTGTGTGTCTGGGCCTTTTTTCGAGTGACATGATACATAAAATGAAGCCTGCAAATAGTAGAATACCTCTGTTTCAGGCCACATGCTCTCGAAATTTGTGTACAAGATGATGTATGTTTGCTTTTTCCTCATAATACGGGGCACATGGGTATTGAACTGACTATTTAAGGGGTTCTGTGACACCTACATAGGTAACACGTGTGCTTCTGTGACTGAATGATGAAGCAGAACTGTCAAGATTTGTGCACCTTAATGAGAATCTACAAGGTTTTTAAGTTAGGATCTTCAGTTGCACAACACGTGTAAGAATACATGTAGAAGGGCAGACATACCACACCCATGATAGGACACAGAATAATAAACTTTGCAAAGTGAACGTCTCATTTAGAGCAGACTCCTACATTTATACGGCCTACTACAAGTGTACCTTTCCAGACACTAGCGTGCAGTAGCATAAACCCTAATATATCTGCCAACATGTTTTAAACCTCACTTTTCTCTTGCAGCTTCACTATTCACTGATAGCTAATAATGTTAGGCCTAGCCAAATTTGGAACACCAACTCTTCTCATGTTTCTGAAGGCATCAGTGTGTGTCAGTGCCTTTTTCTAGTGACCTGATACATAAACAGAAGCCTTCAAATAGTAGGATACCTCTGTTTCAGAGCACATGCTCTACATTTGTGGACAAGAAGATATATGTATTGCTTTCCCTTCATAATACAGAACACGTGGGTAATGAACTGACTATTTGAGTGGTCCTGTCACACATACACAGGTAACACATGTCTGCTTCTGCAACTGAATGAAGTAGAACTGAGAAAATGTGTGCACCTGTATGAGAAGCTACATGGTTTTTAATTTAGGATCTTCAGATGCACAACACTTGTCAGAATACATGTAAAAGTACACGCATGCTTCACCCATGAAAGCACACAGACATTTAAGAGTTGACAGAGTGCATGTCCCATTCCAAGCAAACACTTAAAATTGCATGGCCTACTTCAAGTGTACCTTTCCAGAGACTTATATAAGCTACCATAAACACTAAGTCATCTGCGCCCGTCTGCGCCCGTCTGCGCCCGTCTGCGCCCGTCCGCGACCAGCCGGGACCAGGGGCCACCCCCCCTGCCTCTCCCGCTCCTCCGGTCAGGACCTACAGCCCCACTGCTCTACGGTCCATTGGAAGCAGAGTTACTGCCTCATGTACCCGTACCTTCACAGCCATATCCCTCCCGTCCTGCTGCCCTGATTGCAAACACTCATTCCGAAAAGCCTCAGCAGGCCCCCCGACATTAAAATACTGCATGCTGGCACTAAACTGTCGATCATTACCTAAGCATAGCACCCAAATGTCCATACTGCTGGAGGAGCGCGAGCCAGATGTTATTTTTTTAACAGAGACCTGGCTTTCCACTCATTCTGACCCAGACATAGTCGCAGCCCTACCAAGTGGATACCACATCGTTAGATCGGACAGACCAGTATGGAAAGGCGGCGGTCTGGCTATTATACTCAAAAACCAGTATCGTTGCCGTACCACAACAGAAAGCATTCCCGAATGCGAAAGCATAGAATTCTGTATAGAGTTCAATGCCAATACCTCCTTCTCGGGCACCTTGATCTACCGTCCTCCTGACCCATCAAAACTGTTTCATAGGTCGCTCCCAGAGATCATTGCTAAAAGAGCTATGTCCGTGGCTAACTACACAGTCCTGGGTGATTTGAATCTCCATTTCAACTCCCCCTCAGATAATATTGCCAAAGACCTAATAGACGACCTGGGAGCTCTGCAGCTGTCCCAGCTGGTCACAGCTCCAACTCACGAGAAGGGCAACCTGCTTGATCCAATTTTCAGCAGCTGCAGCGACCTGATTGTCGACTCTCCTATCCCCCTCCCATGGACGGATCATTTTCTGATACCGTTTTCCTGGGCAACCCATAAGGCCCCTCAGTTACCCCCCCGGACAACACTCAGGAGAAACTGGTCAAAACTCCAGTTGGAATCCTGGCTGCTTAGCCTGGACGCCACCCATCCGCCTCCCTGCTCAGACCCTAGTGCAGCAAACGAAAATTATGTTAGCTGGATTACGAACTCAATAGACACGATCCTCCCTCTCCAGAGATCCTCGTCTAAAAAAATGCAGAGATCAGCGCCCTGGTTCTCTGACTCTTTAAGAGAACTAAAACGTCGTTGCAGGCAACGAGAGAGAGCCTGGCGCATGGATTTTCTCCCGGAAAAAAAGGACGCATATAAAGAGGCAATAAAAACTTACAGAGATGGGATCAAGACGGCGAAAGCAACTTTCTACTCTGACAAAATCCTAGAGGCTGAATCAGAACCCAGGGAAATTTTCCAGATAATAAAACACTGTTCAAATGTCACCACTGCCCCTCCTCCGACTAAAACCCAAGTTCAATGCAATGAGCTTGCGGACTTTTTTCACAATAAAGTCCTGAAAATTTACTCCACCTTTCAAACAGGAGCCACAGTTCCAGAGACAGCTGACCCACCCCCCCCCGAGAACACTCCCTCCCCTTGTCCAGTCAACCCTCGAGCACTTCCCTCCCCTGGACCTTGACACCCTCGGTAAAATGGCACGGCAAGTCAAATCGGGTTCCCCACGCGACCCAGCCCCACCAGAAGTTTTGATGCAAGCACACGAAGCCACCCTGCCTGTTATCCTGGAACTCCTTAACACATCTATAGCCTCAGGTGTTGTTCCTACAGCATGGAAACAAGCCATGGTGCGGGCGCTGCTAAAAAAACCAAACTTGAACCCCGACGATTATTCCAACTATCGTCCCATCTCTCTCCTCCCTTGGGCTGGCAAGGTGTTGGAAAAATATATAAACGTCCAACTGGTCCAGTTTATTGAAAATCATTCCCTACTGGATACATCCCAGACAGGTTTCAGGCCGAAACACGGCACCGAAACTGCCTTATTAGCGGTCGCCGAGGAATCTGGAAGGGCTCTGGACCAGGGAGGATCAGTGGCAGTGATCCTCCTTGATCTAAGCGCCGCTTGCGATACGGTCAGCTATGCCACCCTGCTGAACCGTCTCCGGGACATCGGAGTCTCTGGCGATGCTCTAAGGTGGTTCGGCTCCTTCCTGTCCGACAGATCATTTCAGATCTTCGATGGTGACACAGTATCAACCAGCAAGCCCCTCAGCTGCGGAGTACCACAGGGCTCCTCTTTGAGCCCTGTGTTATTCAATGTCTACATGAAACCACTGGCTGGAATCGTCGAACCGTACGGCATCAAAATTGTGTCGTACGCCGACGACACTCAGCTAGTGGTATCATTGGCTCAAAAGAACATTAGTCACCCCCAAGGAGGCCTGCTGAGTTGCCTAGAGGACATAAAGGAGTGGATGACCAGCTCCTCCCTCAAATTAAATGGAGATAAAACAGAGCTCTTGCTTCTAGGCCCAGCCTCGCCAACATCTTTTATCTCCTTATGGCCCCAAGCCCTGGGCACTCCTCCCACCCCCAAGGAAAGCGTCAAGAGCCTAGGAGTGTGGCTGGATAGCAAGCTGTCCTTTTCCACCCAGGCTATCAAACTGTCCGCCACCTGCTTCGGTATCCTCAAAATCCTAAGGAAGGTCCTTCCACTTCTGCCTCCAGAAACCAAGAAAGTGGCAGTCCAAGGCCTCATCCAGTCCCGCCTTGACACAAACAATGCTCTATACGTGGGGGCTCCCGAGATGACCCTCCGGAAACTCCAGATAGTGCAAAACTGCGCAGCGCGCACCCTGTTAAAGATTCCCCGAGCTCAGTCAGCCAGATCTGCACTGAAAAGTCTTCACTGGCTGCCAGTTAAACACAGAGTGTCATTCAAGGCGTTGTGCATCGCACACCGGGCATTCTGGAAAACAGGACCTGCTATTAACAGCAAGCTTGTCATCCCCTACCACCCAAACAGGAATCTCCGCTCCTCTGAGGCTCTTCTGGCAGTGGTTCCTCGAGTAAAGAGAGCCAGATCCGGGGGTAGGCTGTTCTCAGTGAATACCGCTAAACTTTGGAACACCCTCCCCCTCTCACTCCGTTCCAACCCGGACCTGCTGTCATTCCGCAAAAAGCTGAAGACTTTACTATTCACCCAAGCCTCCGAGCTCTAATGTGTCACGTCACCTGTCCCTTCGATTCTTACCCCCAGCGCTTGGACGCCCCCGGGCAGCAATCGCGCTCAATAAATCTATTTCCAATTCCAATTCCAATTCCAATCTGCCAAAAGTATTTAAATCTCAGTTTTCTCTTGCTGCTTCACTATTTACTGACACCTCATAATGTTAGGCCTAGCCAAATATAAAACGCCAACTCTTCTCATGTCACTGTTTTAAGTCTCACCATGTTTCTAAAAGCATCAATGTGTGTGTCTGTGCCTTTTAATAGTGACATGATACATAAAAAGAAGCCTACAAATAATAGAATACCTCTGTTTCAGATCTCATGCTCTCTAACTTTGTGTACATGAAGGTGTATATATTGCTTTCTCCTCATAATACAGGGCATTTGGGTATTGAACTGTCTATTTGGGGCTGTCTATGACACCAACATAGGTAACACATGTCTGCTTCTGTGACTGAAAGATGAAGCAGAACTGACAAGATTTTTGTACCTACATTAGAAGCTACAAGGTTTTTAAGTTAGGATGTTCAGATGCACAACACATGTCAGAAAACATGTATAAGTACACACACACCTCACTCATGAGAGCACACAGAAATTTAAACTTGACAAAGTGCACTTTCCATTTCAAGCAGACACCTACATTTATCCGTCCTACTTCAACTGTATCTTTTCAGTGACTTATGTAAACTAGAATAAACACTAATCCATCTGCCAACATGTTTTTTAAACCTCAACTTCAGTATTCACTGACAGCTCATAATGTTAGGCCTAAGCAAATATGAAAAACCAACTCTTCTCAAGTCAGTACTGTAAGTCTGATCATGTTTCTGAAAGCATCAATGATTGTGTCTGGGCCTTTTTTAGTGACATAATGCATAAAAAGAAGCCTACAAATAGTAGAATACCTCTGTTTCAGACCACATGCTCTCTACATTTGTGTACAAGAAGATGTAATTATTGCTTTCTCCTTATAATACAGGGCACGTGGGTATTAAACTGACTATTTGAGGGGTTCTGTGACACCTACATAGGTAACACGTTTGCTTCTGTGACTGAATCATGAAGCATAACTTTCAAGATGTGTTCCCCTGTATGAGAAGCAACAAGGTTTTTAAGTAAGGATCTTCAAATGCACAACACGTGTCAGAATACACGTAGAAGTAAAGTAATACCTCACTCGTGAGAGCATGCAGATATTTAAACTTGTCAGAGTGCACTTCCCATTTCAATCAGTTACCTAATTTAATAAGGCCTACTTGAAGTTTACCTTTCTATTGACTCATATGCACTAGCATAAACAATAATCCATCTGCCAACATGTTTTAACCCTTACTTTTCTCTTGGAGTTTCATTGTTCACTGACTGCTAAAAAGAAAATAAGTGTTTTACAAAGTGATTGAATAATTACAACTTTGTGAACCAGAAAATTATCGTTTGGTGTGTGCTTTTTACGTTTTTCTTTCAATGATTTTTCATGAAAACATGCATATGAGTAAACCAATGCCATAAGTAATTGTTGAATCAAAAGAAATTGTATATAATCCGACAGAACCACTTTTTGCATACTGCTTACAATGTTAGGTCTAGACAAATATGAAAGGCCAACTCTTCTCATGTCACTGTTGTAAGTCTCACCATGTTTCTCAAGCCGTCAATGTGTGTGTCGGTGCCTCTTTGTGGTGACATGATACATCAAAAGAAGCCTACACATACCAAAATACCTCTGTTTCACACCACATGCTCACTAAATCTGTGTGAAAGAAGATGTATGTACTACATTCTTCTCATTATACATAGCAGGTCGGTATTAAACTCTGTATTCATGGACTTATGGGACACCTACATAGGTAACAGTGGAGAATGGCTCAGCTAGAAACTGTTGCATGAACTTCTCAAGCCACACCATAGCAACTTCTGCAAGATAGTCACTACAGTTCTCATCGCTATGTGTTACACACGTCGAGTAAAGTAGAGTAAAATGGTAAAAATATGTCCCGTATGTCCGGGGTGCCTGTCAGGGTCTGCCCACTAGAGGAGGTTTTTTTTTACGGAGTTTTATATAGGGCGAACTTGACCTGAAGTTATCAGGTATCAGAGCGCTATACATAGCACCAGTTGAGTTACATGAGGACACATTCATTTTTGTTAGGCATGGGGAGATTAAGTGATTTGCCCAGAACCACAGGATGTTCAGCATCATTGCTGAGACTCGAACTGGGTTCCCCACATTCAAGGTTGACTGCCCTAGCCATTAGGTTAAATCCTCTCCCCGAGTAACGTATGATTGTCCGAACAAGGGTCTCAGAAGGCGTTCTAAAGTGGGGCCTGGTCTGTCACCTTCTCCATAATGCAGAGCTATAGAATATTTACTCTAAAAGTGAGTCTCACTCTCGGCTGCTTCTCTAAACTCTGTTAAGAGGGTCAAATGGTGGCCAAGCCTAGACGGATAAGGCCACTCAGCTTGCTCCCTGTTTAATACCTCTAGCTGTTGTTCAATGCGAGCTAGCGTACCCCTCAAATCTTTCAACACCCCAGCATGCTTAGAGATGCAGACCCCCCACATGTAAACTTGAAAGGCCTCCCATAGTGTGGCCCATGATCCATTATTTAGGTCGAAATATTCCCCAATGGCATCCCGAAGTTTTTTGCGGAACAACTCGTCCATCAGCACCTGTCGGGGAAAACCTCCACTGTCTCTCACAACCTTCAGGCCTGGGGACCTCAACTCTTAGTGCCACAGGGGAGTGGTCCATAAACGTGCTAGAGAGATGTTGGGATGACTGATACCAGGCTGCGAAATTAGGGGTAACAAGCTGTTAGACCTGTCTGCCCTTTGAGTAGCCATTCTGTTAATTATTTATTTTGTCCCCTTTTTGCCCCTCAAAACCTTTTCAATCTTTTTGTGTCCACTGGATTTTTGTAGTGTTGGCAGGGGTTAGATGCTCTTTTGCCCTCATAGTTTTTTACCTGAGGCCTGGGTGTCTTTCCTGACTAAAATCTTGAAGGTACCCAAAATGGTGGCCATTAACTGCCATAACTGCAAACCTCTGAGGAAGTCCCAAAGGGTAATACAGAGACCTTCCAGAATCTTCTGGACTTTGCTGGACCTCTAGAGGGGAACCTATATAAGGCAGGATGCGAGGCAGCCATTTTGTGTTGACCAGTGATTACTAGAGAGTGGAACTGGTGAGGAGGGAGGCGACTCTGAAGGAGAGGACAGCGGAATTGACCTGTGGGCAGACTGAACTCCTGTATTGACCTGTACCCACCCATGTTGACCAAACCCTACCAGGGTAGCCATTTCTAAAATCCTTGTACGACCTCTCCAGGACATACTGAAGTCCCTGAGGTCTCTGAGAAGAATCGCGCTTGTAAGACGGGGTGAACCCCAACCCTGAAGGATCGCACTATCTACTGCGGCGCTGGGTGCTTTTCCCCTAAGGCATCTAAGGAGCCAGCGCATCCTTCTTTAATGTCTCACCGTGAACCGGAACCCGGCGTGTCCAGCTGACAACTCTGCGTAGGGGAACGGGCTCTGTCCGGCACCGACTTCCCCTGCGAGTTGGTGAAGTGCTGGAGGGTGTCCGAGGAAGTGAGGCAGGTACGGAAGAGGCGGATCGAGAGAGGCGGGACCCCGGCGTGTGGAGGCAGCGAAGAGGGAGCAGCCAGGCGAGAGTGTCGGAAGAAGTGCAGCTGCGACGTCTTCTGCGCATGCCCAGCAGTCTGAAGAAGATTAGCCAAGGGTAGTACCACAGCGTCGACGGCTGTGCAGACCCAGAGGTGTCGTCCACTGAGGAGACTATCGAGCGGTGAAGTCTGTGTGCATCGATCACACCGAGGGAGGAGCATCTCGACCCGAGACTGAGACGGCAGGAAACCAGAGTGCTGATAAGCGCCTTGTGACCCCAGGTATCGGCGTCTCAGCAACCTAACCGGCAATCCGCACCTGTGTCAAGTAAGCCGGGCCGCATTACTGGAGGGAGGTGGGGTCCATCACGGGGAGTGTGACGAATCGGCAAAGGAGAACGGAAATTACTCCTCAGGCAGCGAACTGGCTCCCGAGTAGGAGTATAGTGAAAAACTCATTGCCCTTGGTGTCCGGATGTTTCTCCGCCCAAACGAGGCTAAGCTCTAGTGTCTACCTAGTCCAGATTCCCAGGAAGACAAGGGCCGACCTGGGGGTAAAGAAAGGGTGTAGGAGCTGCAACTGTCCTGGAAAACAGTGCTCTATGAAAGGGGCCACATAGCCTAAAGAGGGTCTAGGGACAAGTTGAAGTAGCCCTGAATCAAAGGAAGTAACTACCAATCTTCCCCTTTTTGTATTACACATAGTACAACATGTACATTATATTACCGAAGCTGGAGTTGTAAGCTGGAATGTCTTGTATGAAATATCTTTGAGACTGTAGTGGTAAAGTTCAGCTTCTTGGTTTTGTAAAAGAGCTTGTCAATTGCAGAAACTTGATCTAGAGCTGAAGTGTGTAGAAAATGTATTTAAATTACAGGAGCATATCCTAGAAAGGTTGCTAATGTCATAAATATGTAATGTAAAGGAATAATGACATGTGAGATTATTTGATGTATTGAAACCTGACAATAAGTCGTCAAATCAACAAAGAGTTTTTTTATAAAACAGCTCGTATTTTTCCAACTTTGGTGTGGTGTCGTTTTTGTGTGGAAGTGCATTGAGTTACTGCTGGGTGGTGCGCAAACTTTACACTTGTGCTTCTAGGAACTGACTGTCTTACCCTAGGCCAGGCTACCCTATGTGACTTGGTAACTCTAATTCCAACACAAGCCAATAATCTAATCATGTCCAGGTGTGATTCTGTGCAGAGTAGTGGGTATATGCGGATTCTCCCGGGTGGCAGTGTCACCACACATCAACAAGGCCCAAAGAGCTACACAGATCTGACATTGCGTGGCTTGGTGTCCAGAGAGTCAGACGTACTGTCACATGCAGGGTCCATTAGGAGGTTTAAATCCCTGCCCATGCAAATGTAGTCTGCATCTAATTGTATGAGCTACGCATGAAGATCATGAAAAAATTCTGGGCTGTCGACATTAGGCGGGTAGACACAAACAAATGGCATGCGGTGTCCCATCACGCGACCAAGTACCATTGTATAATGACCCTCACTATCATTGTGGACTCAGGAAAATTGAAAGGGAAGACGCTTGTGAATCATTATGGCTGTGTCTCTCGCATATCTGCTATAGTTTGCAAAATAGCAATGCAGGCCCAAAGCCGAGGAAAAATTGGTGAGGGCAGACTGGGGTTAGTGTGTTTCTTGTAGAAATGCAACACCGACCTTGTTCTGCTGTAAGTAGTGCCAAACCTGTTTCCCCTTTCTCGCATTGTTAAGACCCCTTACATTCCAGGGATCATTGTCAGATCTGAAAAAATAGACAACCTACTTCACACAGACATGGAAATAAATTAACAGTGACTGTAGTTGGGATTGCAGTTAGAACACAATATGTTACAGTGAGTAAACTGAGATAGAAGTAATGGTCCTCAGTAGTAATGAACAAACGCCCCCTCCACACCCCACCCATCCCTGCTCATCCCATGGCAGGGAAAAACCCAGTTGTAAAAGCAGTAAAACGCATATATAGAGACTAAAGAAGGAGCCAAACAAGATACATTCCAACTATTCTAACATATTTGAGTGATACACACTTGGGATCTGGCAACGCCGCAACAGTTACCCAACTTTGCAAAGGATCAAGAAAACACATATTATTCGCTCATTTCTCACCTTTATTTTGCCTCTTTCTGATCATATTTCACCTTTATTTTACCTCTTTTTGCTAGTTTCTGTCCTTTAGTTTGCCTCTTCCTGCTCCTTTCTAGCCTTTATTTTGCCTCTTTCTGCTTGTTTTTTATCTCTATTTTGCACTTTCTGCTTGTTCCGGACATGTTTTTTGCCTCTTTCAGATTGTTTCTGACCTTTATTAACCCTCTTTCTGATGGTTTCTGATCTCTATTTTGCCTCTGTCTGCTCATTGTTAACCTTCATTCTGTCTCTTGCTGCTCATTACTGACCTCTGTTCTGCCTCTTTCTGCTTGTTTCTGACCTCTATTCTACCTCTTTCAGCGCTTACTCACCTTTATCATGCCTAACTCTGCTTGTTGCTGACCTCCAGTGTGCCTCTTGCTGCACGTTTCACACCTTTATATTGCCTTTCCTGCTAGTTCTGCACCTTTATTTTGCCTCATTCTGCTCTTTTCTGATCTCCATTGTGTCCCTTTCTGCTAGTTTGGGACCTTTATTTTGCCTCTTTCTATTCTTTTCTGATCTGTATTTTGCTCTTCTGATGTCATCAGTAATATCATCAGTGATGTCACTGACCATGTCATGAATGATGTAATATGTTACGTCATCAGCAGTGCATTGCGGGAGGGCGAGTTATAGTTAGCTGAACTAACTATCACAGCGGAATTTCTCTGGTTTTGTATGACTGAAATGTCCAGCTAACTCTAACGTCCCTGTAACCTATGTTTTTTCAGTGAATATATAGATATATATTCATGTCATGTGATCAAGGCCATTTGTTTCCGTCTGAAACGCGTCATGGTGACATGGTAATAGCAAAATAAACATAATTTGATAAAATTTGGGTCTGCACTTGCCTTCTCCGAGCAGAAAGGGGACCGACAGGCAAGCGCGCTGATATATATATATGAAAAGCCATAATCCTGATTCACCAACGGCGATACACAGGTACGGACCACAGTGTAGTTTTTTCAAAGTGCAGTGCTTTATTGCAGAAATCCTTGGCATCAATAAATTTTATCGGCAAGAGCCCAGCATGACGCGTTTCGACTGCGTTACCACGGTCTTGATCACATGGCGCACTGGACCAATTGAAACCATTAAATAGTGACTAAAGTGAAAATGAATCGATCACCCCTTTGAGGAATCATAGAGCAATAAGACTTACTGGGCAGTCCGTTTCTATACATACTTTTATGCTTTAAAAGAAAGTGTCCCAGCCTCAAAGTTTCTCTAATCCATTAAAATTGCTAAAACAATTCGACATATTCATAGTATTAGGATAAAACCAACACATACTTATATATATTTACCTGTAAAGACAATGTATACAATATAAAACCAAATGGTAATTGAGGTTTCATCTTAAAAAGACTATGAAATAACTTAATGTTGAGGTGATACAACCACATATATAGTTCATATGCCAATGTGGTAGTCTTAAATATTAGCTCATGAGGGATGTACTAAAAAGTAAAGTGCAAGTGCAAAATAGTCCAATTCATAAGATATTACTAACTATTGTCCATCATAGTTGGTACCCAGAAAATAGCCGAAGTCAAAGGCATGCCTATTTCATACTTAAATAAAGTGCAAGTGCACTGTAAACATGTGACAGATTGCAAACTCATGGCAAATAAAATTATACCTAACTAGATAATGCAACTAGTATGATATATACACAAATAAAGAGCAAGTGCAATATTGAAACATATCACTAGTGCAAATCAGCAGATGCCAATACTGCTCATCGTTGAAAATACTAACAAATACAGTACATAAATCAGAAGGGGCCTAAAAAGAACAGTTCAAAAACCATCAAAAAACAGGTAAAACCGGGTAAAACCAGGTTAAAACCTAGTTAAAAACAAGCTAAAACATTGAATTACAAGAACCTGTTCAGATCAGGAACATACAGAACGCCAACTAATATCAATGAGTCATATTGACAACAATCTATAAAAAGTTGTGCAAATCTTCTCCTGTATTGGGGCCTTTGGGAATCTTACTGTCTATTAACAAGATAAAATGTTATTCTAACTGACGGAGTTTCTTCTTTCTGTTGCCCCCTCTAATTGACTTGGGCACCGAACCTATTACGAAATAGCTCAAATCATTAGGATTATTGTTATGCACTAATTTAAAATGATGAGCGACAGGATTACTCAGATATAATTAACTATAGCTCGGAGGTGTTGGAGGATCCGATTAAACACCTGCAAATTGGTACTGCCAATATTTTGGAGAGTAATTAAACAACAGGGTGTGGTGATAGACAGAGTTTCTGAATTAAGCAGAATACTCTCACCCAGTCAAGAGATCAGGGCTTGATCCAACACCGTTTTTTAGCTCACTGCACCATCCCAGCCCAGAACATGGCTATATGCAAATTAGTCTGTCCCTGGCCCAGTGCATCATGGGAAAAGGGCAGACCAAACTACCAAGCCAATTCTTTCACTGGGAAGGAAACAAGCTTCCGGGGACCGGTTTCTGGCATCACAGCCTTCTTCAGCCCGGCTTGCTTGAATCCTGATGGTGCAATGAGCAAGGGACTCACGTCTGAGTATACCCTTCCACGCTTATGGTGGACAAAATAATTAAACAACAGGGGGTGGTGATGGACAGAATTTCTGAATTAAGCAGAATACTCTCACCAAGTCAAGAGATCAGGGCTTGATCCAACACCGTTTTTTAGCTCACTGCACCATCCCAGCTCAGAACCTGGCTATATGCAAATTAGTCTGTCCCTGGCCCAGTGCATCATGGGAACAGGGCAGACCAAACTACCAAGCCAATTCTTTCACTGGGAAGGAAACAAGCTTCCGGGGACCGGTTTCTGGCATCACAGCCTTCTTCGGTCCGGCTTGCTTGAATCCTGATGGTGCAATGAGCAAGGGACTCACGTCTGAGTATACCCTTCCACGTGCGATAACAGTGATGGCTGCCATTACAGTTTGAAACAAAAGTGCTCAGATCCTGCTAGCCATTAGCGTCTGGTGTCGTTGAAGAGTGGCGGGTGGGGGGAGAAGGTGTCAAGGGGGAAAGACAACAAATAAAATAAAAAATGTTTTAAAAAATTACATTACCTGCAGTCAGCTGCATTGCGCTCTTCTTCTCCAGTCCACTGCAGGCACAGGCTCCCAGACTCCCCTGCGGCCGATCCTGAAATTGCTCTCATTCATGATAGCAGCCTCAGGATTGGCCTGAGCGACCTGAATTTGCACTCCCAGTGAGTCTGGGAGCCTGTGCCTGCTGTCTCCAATCGGGCCACGTAGCTCGGGTTGGAAACAGCTTCAGTGCACATGTTGGTTTGGCTGCCGTGAAACAGCTGGCCAGATCCATATGTGCACTCATACCAGTGCCTACCACTTCTCCTCCAGTGACTGCCATCCCAGTGACCCTGTTCCCAAAGATATAATAAACAACTAAGGAGTGACTCAATGACAGAATAAAAATAGAAAAAGGAAGAAAAAGTATATTTTCATGTATTTTGTTTTTATCCCACATGGCGAACCGGGATTAAGGGAACATCCAAAAAGGGGCAACCCTTGCCCTTGTGCAATTGAAAAAAAGGTGAAAGCCAAGTCTTTCACTTTTTAAAAGGACCCTCACTCACCACTAGTTGGTGACATGCTTCATCATAGGGTCCCCGCTGGGGTGGCCGAATTCCTCCCCAGCGTGCTACGGCGCCTGAATTACAGCAGAGCGGGATGATGGTGTGTGTAACAGTGCTCTAAACAATATGTGAGTGCAACTGTGAGTGAAAAGTTAAAAAATACAAGGTTGAAGCCTATACAACATTTTTCAATAAAGGCCAACCCGTATTGGGTTAAAAACGGTGCAGAGCGGACAAAACTAGATTCTATATTAGGAAACCTGTGTCCTTAAGTTAGATGGTCAACATGTTTCT
The DNA here is from genome assembly GCF_964263255.1 of Lissotriton vulgaris. Lineage (NCBI taxonomy): Eukaryota > Metazoa > Chordata > Amphibia > Caudata > Salamandridae > Lissotriton > Lissotriton vulgaris. The sequence continues at coordinate 1,867,924,633 of NC_141685.1, read as the reverse complement.
GCTGCTAGTAACGCAAAGTCGCTCAGCATTCATCAGGACCTAAAGATAATAAAACAATGGGCCTCTGGTGGTATGCGCACGCTAAGGCGCACCCTCCCGCGAGGATCTTTAGTGTGAAAAAGCAATTTTATTTCAAGTGTTACTTGCGGTTGTTACACGTGGCAGCTCACTGAAATTCACAGGAGCAAAAATACCTGCAAAAATGGAAAGAAAAAGACAAAACACAAATGACATATAATGACATACACTGACACACAGTTAACTTCTCACACAGGTCAGATAATCCATAGCGACATGTCATGCTGAATATCATATAAATATATATATATTAACACAAGCAAAGAGTAGAAACACCACACGCTGGCGAGACTGTGTACCAGACAAATTAGTTTATTTGTCAACCCTGCTATATATATATAGCATGCAAAAGCCAGTGCTCTATATAGGTATCCTTTGAGCAAACGTCTAGTCGCTCGTTAGTAGGATATGACCCTCTTAAGTTTATAATTAATCATAAAGAGGGGTAAGTTAGCGCTATATTTAAGCGACTGTGGATTACAAAGGCAAAATATCATAGAGACTTTCTATTACGATCTCATCATTGTGGTGCCCAAAGTAAATTGTGAGGACAGTAGCAGTAGCACTCGATTGTCAATATTAATGGTCAGTCTCATAGGGCTTAATGACCATGCCTCCATCTCAAAGACTCGGTGTATACCAAAAAAAGGGGGGAGAGGTGGGAAAGAAGAGGCACTCACGTATTGAGAGACGAGTACTCTCTTCATGGGTAGAGACGGCGTGGGATATCTTCACGTGGTGTCAATTGTACGCAAAGGATTCAAACACATACAATTTACCCTTCAGGTGGTATCTGTTCCAAAGATTTTGTACACAACTATCACTCTATCGTGTTAGGGTAAAGTAGCCACTTACTTCAGCACACATGACTCCCCGCAACAAACTTACATTCGGGTCTACCGTCCGCCCGGAAAGGAATGAGGCCAGCAGGAATCGTTAGTTTTAAAGCTGCAATAGTTCCGATCCCGTGATCAACGTGGTCGGACGTCTATAGGTTGTAATTCATTTAAAGCGGAATTAAAGCATTTCCCCCTTGAAGACAAGGGTTTGGTCCCCTGTTACTGCTTCTCATGACAGGAAATGAGATCATACAAAAACCCATCTTGATGTGTCTAGATATATAAAAAATTATTTACCAACAGTCTAAATACCCCCTCGTTCTGTTTATAATGGTGAGTAAACAAAATTCCAAGTCTGTAATAGTTCCGGTCACGTGATCAACGTGGTCGGACGTCTAGGGGTTGCAAATATCTCATTTAGATGGGACGTAGCGCATTTCCCTAAAGACAAGGGTTCGGTCCCCCGTTACCACTTCTCATAGATTTGAAATAACACAAGAGCCCATCTTAATTTGTCTAAAGATTTTGAAGATATTAAACAACAATCCAGATACCCGCTCGTTTTGTTTATAATGGTGAGTAAACAAAATTCAAAGTGGGCACAACTTTATTTAACACTCGAACTTCGCAATCGATTAGTCTGCTCTGTGCCGGTTCTCAATATTTTGTCAAAAACCCATCCGGACATTGAATTCATGCAATATCATAGCCTCATCACCTTAGTTGCAATCCTGCATACCAAATGGTTATATAGCATTTTCGCAAAATCACGAGCCATAACATTACGTCCCTTTGAGGATCAGCTAGATGTTATCACATACCCTCTGCCTGGTGAGATATGCATCTCATAATGTCATGGGCAAGCAAGAACAGGTATACATGTATAAGCCCATGTTTCACTGAAAGGGAGTCATTTTATTAGTCCCAGGGTACGCAAAAAAAAGTCACAGGGTATACAGATTTTATATAATTTTATTATCACCGTCTCATGACCGTGCCCCGGGGATATCATCGTTCATACCTATCTTATTAGTAGCCAAACGATAAATCCAGCGTTGTTCTTTTTCAAACAACTTTGTCTCAGAACCCGCTTCCAAGTGTTCTAAGATCGTCCACTGCATATCATTTGGGGTGTGTTTTTTCTTCAAAAAGTGTGTAGTCAGTTTAGTTGTTGCTTTTTGACAGCGGATATTGCTGGGATGCTCGCATATTCTCAGCTTAATCCGTCTGGTCGTCATGCCTATATATTGTAGGCTGCATGGACATGTTATTAAATAAATAACATTGGTGGTATAGCAGTTCGTATGACTGCGCTGTTCCCATTGTGTACCATCAGTCATGTCCAAAGAGTTTGTGTGGGTTGTGAGATGACATATGTTACAATTCCCACATGGAAAATGCCCAGTTACTGCGGGGAGACCACACCGATTCAAGACCGTTGCTTCTCGCTTTCCAATTGTTATATTTCTGGGGCGTGTATGGACTAACGAGTCTTTTAGACTCGTGGCTCTTTTATATGAAAAAAGAGGCTTCTCCCATTTGTATTTGTGGCTGGTAATTGTTTTCCAATGTTTAGTGATGCATTTACTGACTGCATTCGATAAGGGATTATATGTGGCCACACATGTCAGGGGGATCTCATTGTTGTTAGACTTGGGATGATCATCCAAGAGCGTATCCCTCTGTTGATTCCTGGCTCTTTTCTGACTTCTGTCAATGATTCTTTTGGGGTACCCTCTATATTCCAACTTTGTTGTTAAGTCTCGTGCCAAAGACTCAGCTGGGAAAGGACAAACAAAACGATAATAAAACATGTTTATTATTGTTTTATTTTTCCATTCCTGCCATTTTGAGGCAGCTGGTGGAGGGCGATGCTCCTTTGCCGGAGCAGAGGAGTTGCGCTGCTGCTATCAAAAACACTTGAACCCAAATAATCCTTGCCAATTCAGCAGGGATTTTTAGATATGATTGGAGATTTGTACCTGGTTGTCAAAGCTGAGAGCTTCCAGCACACCAGATGATTTGCAGTTTACCTGCATGTTTTGAAAATAAACAAAGTTCAAGCGACAGAATTCTAAGCAGATGTCGCAGAGTAAGAGATAGTGTTATTCTTTGCATAAGCTGTTCTGAAGTAAGGAACTTGGGGGGATATTTACAACAGAAGTGGCGTAGTGTGCCGTTAGCCTCCTTGGCTTAACAACACACTCCGCCAATTCAGAAACACAGGGCTGCACCATATTTACAAGAATATGGTGCAGCCCTGCGTTTCCCACTACACTGGTGCGACAGTGCAGTGCAGTGTATCGCCAATGCAGTTACCCAAGCGAGTCTGTGCGCAGGGTAGATTGTTTATGTTCAGAAAGGTCCTCCCTGTTGTGTCACTTTATGTGGAATGTACATGGAAGTTACAAAATTTCTTTTTTCAAAAGATTTTTTATGTGCAGGAAGGGTCACCTTCTTGAACATAAACAATACACTGTGTTTTGCAGCACACATGGAAAAAGCAAAAACAACTAGAAATAAAGCATCTCTCCTCATTTTGCCAAGTTAAGACCAGGTTTTCCCTGGTCTTAATTTTGGCACTGCCTCCTATTTACGCTGCCCTTGTAAATAGGAGCCAACGTCAAAATCAATGGACGTTGCGGTGGTAAGCCCTCTGCACACCCATTTCACGCTAAGCATAACGTTAAAAGGGCCTTATTTACAAGGCAGTGTTAAGCCACTTTAAGTGGCTTACCGCTGCCTTGTAAGTAAGGCGAAGCCCCTATCGGATTGGAAACATCGCAAAAAGTGACGTAGGAGCTTAGTCAAATAAATGGGATTCTACAGATGTAACACTTTATAAGTGAGGGGGCACAATTCCTAATTCAATTTTTGTGAGATCCGAAGTCAGGCTGACTTTTGTAGTACTTGCTTGATGTGGTCACATTTTTTAGTTTCGGTAACAAGTGCAGTATTGCCTTAACTTTTAAAAGAATGAGAGCAGGTGCTCAAAGCTCTGCTCAGAAGCCCGCGGCTAGTGCTATTAAATGTTGCTACGCTGATTACCAAGGCCTTAGTCTTAAAAGCACCTCATGCCTCTTTAATCCCCTTTATCCTAATCTAGCAGGTCCCTGCTTTTTCCCTTGGATTACCCCTTAGTAACGTTTTTCCATCTTTCTCTCCCTCCCTCGTTCCACTTTGTGTGTTTTTCCCTCTCTTGCTGTCGGTAAATGTCTGATAAGGAAAAATAAGTGCCGGTCCCCAAAAATGAGTGCCGGTGGACCCCACAGCAATCACGCTTTAGACTAAGCACTGATTTCCTTCGGCCTCGACCGTGCAGTAAGCTTTAGATGCATACATGTTTATGGCAGAGAAAGGCCATGCGCCTAATCCACTTTGCTTCTTTATCTATTCTACTTGATCTAACCCCTCCAATCTAAAAGACTGGATGTATATTATTGTAATGTGACTGCTGCTGTTGCTAGCGGCTTGGTGTTTGCTTAAGGAAGCTGTAGCAGCACTTCACATTCCATCTGTTATACTTTCCATTAGGGATAGCACAAGCACTTCCCAGCAGGGCTGCTATATTTTTGGCAAATATTTAATAGCCGTACTTAGCAGTGCAGGACCTGCCCTTCTTATCTCTGTTTCTATTTCGGTTTTTTCTTTTTGTTAAATCGTTTTTCTTCAGCAACATTGTGCATCACAGTCTGACAGGGCACGAAATCGATCTTTCTCTGCTGGGCTTCAGTCTTTCTGTCTGCTTCACAATGTTTCCCTCTTTGTCTCTCTGTCTCCGAGTCTGCTAGTCTCTCTCTCTCTCTCTCTCTCTCCCAAACGTCTATATCTCTCTCACTCTCTTTGTCTGTCTCAACCACTTCTTCTGCAAATATTCTACTCTCCTGAGCCAACTCAGAAGGTATATCTGTGTCACTTGTGGTAGGTGCCCATACTTGTAAAAGTTCATTTGTGTGTGAGCCCCAGGCCCAGCCCCAACTCGCATCTTTGGTTCGGAGCATGCGACATGGACAGTCGAAACAGACCCTGACCACACCTCCAGGATGACACAGAAAATTGTTGGTCCACAGTGGTTGCAGACTGTATACTAATATATTTTGAGCCGCTTTACATTGAGTAGAAAACCAAGGTAGGGTCAAGAATATCGACAGGGGCCTTTAGAAAACGTATTGATAAGGTATTTTCTCACAAATAATTACTCCAGGTATTATCTTGTTCCAGCAAACTGTGACCTTATTGAATCAAATCCACTACATTTGTACAATTGCGAACTTGAGTGTATGTTATTTTATTGACAAGTGACAGGGGATGCAAATGTATATTAAACTATATATGTTGCAATGCCATTCGCTCATCTTTGGTGGATTGCATGTATTTCCCTCTAAAACATTTAAACTCACGTTCACTAAAATATTACTTTCCTCATATCAAGCTCAAACACGCTTATAAATACAGCACTAGAAGACATTTTCCGGTTTGACTGGTTTGCATTGCCAATGAAATAATAATGACCTCCAATACTACCTTTTAGCATCAAAGTGACAGAGGCGGTTTGCTAAATGGGCAATAATGAACCATGACTTAAACTTAATCGCTAGAATTCACAATTCAAATGTTTAATGGGTTCAAGGCTAATTCAGTAAGTAGGGTTTGGGCGTGACCCTAGTCTGATGTTACGATTATATTAGCATATGTCAAACACTAGAGACAGGAGAGCGCATCTGCCATTTCATTTTATGAGATAGAAGAATAATAATAAACCCTTAAAAGATGAATTGTATCAAGAGAGTATATACAAGTAAATCAAAGAGTGCTCTTCCAATATTAAACAGGGCAGTGTCTTTGATTATTATTTGGGCGGTGGGCGTAGTGTGGGAGAATTCTACAAAAAATGTGCAAATTACTGCATTTGCAAGACCATGATTCTGATGTACTCACTACTTTTGTGGTCATAAGGCCTGCGACCAATGACATCACAGACTTTGCAATCCATCAGCACAGACCGCAAAATACAAACTTTTCTCCCGAGCTTTAAAAGTCTGCTGACTCTTTCGAATCGCAAAGAGCATGGGGCACGAAAGGGGCATCCTCCCCCTCTTTGCCAATCGTAATTATGTGCATCGATGTTTTGCTATTTTAATTACAGTGGCAAACCGTTGACAGATTACCGACACCTGATACGGAGAAGTAAACCTAGCCAAAAAGGGAAAGCTGTCCTTGCGGGACACGAGGATCATGGGGTGGTCCAGGGGACCATTGCACAGATTACCCAATATCATTTTCTGCAAGCTGCTTTTCATTTTTTTTTCAAACAGCCCTCTACTCCTACAAAATATGACCTGCTTTTAAAAGAAGATTCCCACAATAAGGCACGAAGCTTTGTTAGTGCATCAGTTGCATCGTGCGAGGTAAATGAGTTCCAGACCAGTGGGTGTACAAAAACATTGCTGGTTTTTAAACCCTCCTTGTGAAATCAAGTGCTATATTCTGTGCATTTTCAGGAGAAATATTTTTTGGAATGTTTTATACTTAATTACTTGATATTTGTGTCTATTGCATTTAGTAAACCAACTGCATTGTGTTAAAAAATGAGAGTGGTACTTTTAAAGACAGCTGAATCTGTAAGAAATACATATGAAAATCATAGTATTGAAATGCGGTTTATCTTTGGCATGTTTGTTCAAACTTAACAATGTCATGAGTTAGAAATACAAAATAAATGCTCCTAAAAATAGAGCAGGGTTTTGACGGGAAATGGGTCAATGAAACAAGAGAATTCTCCTTCTTCTCCCTTTTTTACCTGATCTAAACACCCTTTAGTAACCCATGTTCGATAGAGTTTTCACTCTTCTACCTCCGCAACTTCCCTTGTTGTCTCTACTTCTCCATGATATTTGTATCCTCAATGAATAGAGCATACAAGATTAGAAAAATACTTGTTTTGATGTTAGATAAATAAATGGCATTTGCTGCTGCCATTCTAAGACAAGAGGTGGATTTGGAGCTGAAGGAGAAAATAAAAAGACAACAAATACACCAATAGAGTTCCATGAATGAACGTGAGCTATGCTGACTAGAGAGTCCCTCAATTTCATTTTCTTGCTCTTTCCTACGAATTTATAGACCACCTCTAAAGAAAGAAAGTATGCGTATGCATTATTTGATGCAGTGGGAGGGAGAGATCACTCTAAAACACACACACACACACACACACACACTTCCTCTTGGATGTGAACATTTTGGTTTGGCTGTCTGGAAGTAACATAAACACATCACATCAAATTTTGCGGCTCTCAATTTTCATCAAGACGGAGCCATCGCATGCTAAAGGGCACCCTGGATGCAATCTTCAACTCCCTAGGATATGCCACGGTAAATGTAATTTCAGCAATAATTTGGAGTCGAAACCATGTCATCCCTTTCATCAAAATCCACTAAACTAAAAAGGCATCAACAGAGGTGACACAGAACAATAGTTGGTAAAGGCACTGGATGAAACTACACCTTGAAACACTGGACTCATACCTCATCACAACACCAAGAACCAACAGAACTCGTGGAGTGCCAAAACTGCATTTAACTATTATTTGATAAACAAACATCATTGAAGATTACCACTGTTGAGTAAACCACCGGAGAATGACCTCATGGGTGTCGATTCACCAAAATGCTAGGGGTAGCGGAAGTAACATCACAAACCCTGTGACCTAAATGACATAACAGGAAGTGACATCATATGACACTTGACAGTGATTTTTCCAGGAATGCATGTCACAGGACAGTAACATCTCACTCACACTCCCTACATGAGCTTACACTCATTCTTATTCATTTTCACTCATTTGCATTCACTACTAATGTCAAACAAACTTACTGACCCTCAGGCCATAGTTTACTAACACTTTGCACAATGTGACTCATACTTGACTCAAAGTGTTGGAGTGGGATTTACTATCCAGCTTAAATCATGCTTTACACTCGATAGTATCCCATAAGTAACACCAAATTGCTCTATATGCTGCTTTGCATTATTTTCCATCAAGAGTGTGTTCCAATGGTAGTGAATAGGCATTCACATGCAACTACACATAGATTTTGATGCAGATCCCTATCTACAAACATTGGTAGACAGGAATTTGCAACAAAATCTTATGACTTCCCAAGGCATGCATAACAAGGACAAATGTTCTCATTTCTCCTTGTTTTTCCAACTTTGAAGTGTGCTGCATTAAACAGCAGACAAGCAATGTGGGCATAGTTTATGTCCTGGTGGGGACCCTTTCCAGTATAAAATATATGCTTCAAAGAAAGCACACACAGTGCCGTGGAAGGGTTTGTGCATTGGCATACGGCTGCAAAAGTGCACCAGCACAATGGGAGAGAAAAAAAGGTCCATATCTTATTAGATGTTGTGCATTTATTCTCACACATTGACACAAGGTATGGGTTGTGGAGCCTGTGGCACATAGGCCTTCCAGGACAAATGGACTGGGCCCTATCCTATCCCTGAGAGAAAAAGGGTGGTCACCTATTTAGTTGACCCTGACACATGTAGAAACCCCAAGAAGGTAATACATGTAAATTGCCTTAAACCCTACAATGAAAAGGCTAATGTGACCATGCTTATGGTTACAGATGAGGAACAGGAGGCAGAGAGTGAACCACTCTCTGATCTCCTTTCACATAACCCTAAATATGGGTCAGTTGATGGCGAGGTCTTTTCAGACACCCTCACTGCCCAACAGTAGACTGATTGCAGGCAAGTTCTAAATCAGTTTGCTCAGTTCGTTTCTTTTATCCCTGGCCTGACTAACTTGTTTACACCTGGTGTGGACACTGGTGACAGCCTACCTGTCAAAAGCAAACTGTATAGGTAGTGTGATCATGTCAAAGAAAGCATGTAAGCTGAGGTTACCAAGATGCTGGAGTTGGGCGTCATTGAACCCTCAGAGAGCCCTTGTGTTTTATGTAAGCAGACAGAAAGTTTGTTTCTCTCTCTGGTACCACTTCCTTAGGAAAGCCAACACTACTCAAGATACCAAGAAAGGCCTTGGCCACTGAAGGCGCAGTGGTGGTCCTTAGAGGAATTGCCTCAGGGTAGCTGCTGGCATGATCCATTACCACCAGAATAAATGTATTCCTTGATGCTATTGGAGGGTCAAGGGGATCAACAATGTCAATCCCTACTCTTTAAAAGGGTACCCCAACCACTGAAAGTTAAATTAAGGGGGCCCTCAGGAGCTACCTGGCTTGCTACTGGCCTGACAGGCAGCACAGCAGTTGCAAAACACAGTTCCTTTTTGGGACAATCCTGGCTAGTAGAAGTGGCTGACTAACCTACTCCAGGCTTTGCCTGGCCAAGATGCCCAGCTAAGGGAATGTTATGGGCCAATGTGAGGAGGAATTCTCAAAACAGATGAGGCACTTCCACTCTCTTAGTGGAACCAGGTTTGGGCTCCTGGTCTAAATGTACAGGAGTCCCTCCTCCCAATAGGTCCTGTGGGAACCACTGATACTTTGTTTTTCATGCTCAGTAGCTTGCCTGAACAGACTTTCAACAGTGGGGTAGGTTCTCCTGCTCCTGGCACAGATCTTTCCTACGGGGTCCCCCTGGGCCTAAGAGCTCGGCCGTGTAAGACAGAACTCCTGGGGCTCAGTTCCCTCTGGGGCTGTCTATTCTTCTCCCTGGGAGAGGAGACTTGGTCTGGTGTCTGTTTTGAAGCTGGTTTTCCAGACTTCCTGCCCTTTCTCTCGGAAGGTTGGTCCATAATTTCAGGTTCCAACACTTCTTTTTTCACCCTGTTTTTTGTTTTATGCTCTGGTTTTTACACACACTCTTTCAGGTATTTCTAACATTGCTGCGTGGGGTTTTCTCGCTACCTCAGCCGATGCTGAGTACTCCAAATCATTTCCAAGCAAACACTGTACAGGGATAGCAGAAGACACCACTTACCTTTTGAGGCCACTAACCCCCCAATTTAAGGTCACCAAGGCCATTGGATGTTCCTTAGCCTGATTATCAGTATTGAGGATGGTATAAGTCTGTCCAAGGAGGTACTGGGCTGGGTCCACCAGTGGCTCAGCCACCATGGTGATGCGGGCACGTATGGCTTCCACCATAATTCCTTTGATATTTGACTATTGTTTGTATCTTTCCAGGTTACTGGGCTAGACAGCCAGGGTAGCTACTAAGTATGGGCGAATTTTGTGGATTTGCGGTCCGCAAATTCGTGCACAATTGCAAAAAAAATCTGCGAGTTCGCGAAAAAATTCGCGAACTCGTGGATTTGCAGTTTTGCACAAATAGACTGTACTTTCGATACTTCTACTGGCTAATCAGCAAGTGCTACCTCGCTGGGTAAATGTATAGTGCTTTTCCTATACTGCAGCTGAGTAAAGGGCCAGAAGAGTTGTCTCCAGTGACCATGTGTATGTTACTATGCCATCGCGCCGAACGGCACAGCGGTCCCTTGATTGAGCTGTCCATCATAGTGGGTAAATGGCGGGAAGACGGTGCACACCGCTAGTGTGTGGGCGGGGACAAACCTGCGGGGCTTCTATGCGAGTTCACATGCCTCTTGGGTGTATAAAAGGTTAGAGACCGATTGTTAGAACTGGGGTTCTCTAGTTGGCAGGGGTAGGTACCACTGTCCAAATAGGGACCCTTGATTCTAGTCAGGGTAAGGAGGAAACCCTCTGAGATAACCCCTGCTCACCCTCTATGTAGCTTGGCACGAGTAGTCAAGGCTATTCAGGAGGCAATGTGTAAAGTATTTGTACCAACACTCACAGTAACACAGTGAAAACAGCACAAACTGACTCTACAACAGTTTAGAAAAATAAAGGTATTTAATCTAAACTACACAAGACCAAAACGACAAAAATCCAACATACACAGTTCAAGAATATGGTTTCAAAAGAGTTCTTAAGGTTGTAATAAAAAGTTCCATAGTTGCGTGAAAAGTTCACAGTTGCGTCACGTTTCAGGCACAGTACCTTTAGTTGCGACAAAGTTCCAAAAGCAGAAGCTGGTACGGCGGAAAACAAGCGATGCATTGCTCCTGAGACCCTGGGTAGGCGATGCGACAGCCCCGCTGCAGCAGCGGGCGTGTTGCGACGAATCCAGTCTGTATGTGTCAGGAATATTAGGGCGGCTTGCGGTCTAGGGCCCGCCCCACGGCATGAGCTATGCTCGAGGTATTTGTGTGGGAAAGTTCACAGTTTTCCCTCCAGGGGGCGCTGGTGGTTCATTTGCACAACCTACAGTAACATATGAAGATGCATATACTGATGTGTGATGTAAATGTACTTGGAACATGCTCTTCATACCCCTTAGTCCGCCTAATGCGTGAGATTTGACTGTCTCACGCGAAATGCGTGAGGTTTGGCGACCTCACGCGAGATGCGTGAGGTTTGGCAAGCGGTATTGAAAACCTCACGCGAAATGCGTGAGAAACGGCAAGCGGTCGCGTTTAACATCGGGCGTAGCCACGTTAACGTGCGCAACCACGCCCAGACCTCTTTGCTCACTATTCTAGGGATCTTGAGGGTGTAGCAGCGTCCTGAGGCTTAGGTTTCTTCGGCCACGCCCTGTGTATCAGTAGAGTAGGTCGTACTCTACAGGTAGGACATTTTAAGCTATTTTCTGCGCCAACATTTAAAGCCCATTATAGTAAACTTGTTTAAATGTGTTTTTGAGTCTTTTATCTGCGCAAATTACACATTCTTTGTTCTCTGTGAAATAATTCTCTGAGAGCTTAGGCTCTATCTTGTTGGGTCTTTTTCTTATGGTTTCTTTGGTCGCAATCCATAACAGTCGCAATACGAATTGACATTACAAAAGAAAGAATTTAATTGTTAAAGAAAGAATTTTCAAGTGAAGGTTTTGAACTTGAGATTATTTATGTAAAGACTGCATTAGAGATTATCCATGTAAAAGTTTATGCTTTATTAGGCGAAGAGACATTTTTGACTGTCATTGTAAAGTGGTTATTTACAAGAAAGGTGTCATTCTGTCAGTGTTGAATCTGAGACCCAAATGTGTTTTCTTTTGATGCATAATTTAAAGGAATGATTTCATGTATGTTGATTTGGAGTTAAACCCAGGTTAAAGACTAAAGGTCTTTTATTGAGGGGTGAAATTTTAGTTCTTTAAGTTGTTGCAGAGTTCTTAGAATATCGGTATAGATTTGCAACACTAACTTTTCCTTTTCAGATCTCCTTCCCTGCTGTTCCCTACCCAACACCCCTGACTAACTTTTCCTTTTCAGATCTCCTTCCCTGCTGTTCCTTTCCCAACACCCTTTTCCCCTCGCTTGATCACTTCAATATTCTGTGTAATTACTACAATCAGAATTGGAGGTATCGAGAGGTGGGCCCCTATATCAACTCGACAGATCCTGAGGAAGACCTCGTCTGACAGAATAGTGAGCCCACAAATTCTTTTCCTCCTGATCTGTCGGAGTTGCTATAATGGCCACCTTAGATGATTTAATGGCGGTAATTGTAAAAATGCAAACTGATCTAAATGAAACCATGAATGCAACTGCGTTATTGGCTGAGAAAGTGGACAACATTCAACTTCAGAATACACCATTGCCTGATGAAGTTCAGGATACAGGTTCAAGAGCTTCCACTAATATCTCTGTTACTGTACCCCCGCAAATTCCTTTAGCATCCCCAGAACGTTTTACTGGAGATCCTTCTAAGGTGCAAACCTTCTTGACACAAATTGAGTTGCATTTTTCTTGCAGGCCTGCAGCCTTTCCTACTCCTCAATCTAGGATTGCGTTCCTTATATCCTACCTGTCTGGAGATGCCGCTACCTGGGCGGTTCCGTTGGTCAGACAGGATAGTGCCTTATTATATAACTGGAGACGTTTTGTAGAGGAATTTGAAAAGGTCTTTGATAGGCGAACTGTAACTTTATCTGCAGACAGGGAATTATTACAGTTAAGACAAGGAAACAGAGACCTTATTTCTTATTTGTCCCATTTCAACAGACTGGTGGCCGAAACCTCTTGGCCAGAAGAAAAGAGAGCTGCTCTTTTTTATCAGGGTTTGCGGGATGAGTTAAAAGATGTTCTTGCACAAATTGATCCACAACCAACTGCATGTTCAGATTTGATTAATCTAACCTTACGACTGGATCATCGGCTCTCTGAAAGAAGGTCAGATAAAAGAAAGAGCGAGAAGCCAAATTGGAAGAATGAACCTAGATCTCGGACTCAACTATCTCACTCCGAATCCAGTTCAGAACCAATGGAGATCGGAGCTCTTAAACAACCATTATCTAAGGAAGAAAAAGAAACCCGACGCAAAAATGGACAATGTCTTTACTGTGGTCGCAAAGGACATTTCGTGAAGGATTGCTTGATGAAGCCAAAAACTAAGTCCTTTAGTGCAAACAAGGCGGCAATCCTAGAAAAAACAGATCAAACGTCGGAAAACTAGTTTGCCCGAGATGTTTAGAAGGGGATCTCTTGGGTACCATCGCTTACCCTTCCATAAACTCTTGTGTGTCCAATTACAAAGCTCATTTCAGGTTAGCAGTACAAATTCAAGTAACTCTTAAGATTTGGCAAATGGAAGTTTTAATTGACTCTGGTGCTACTGGGAACTTTGTTGATCTAGACACTGTACAGAGACTAAGTATCATTTGCGAGAAAAAAGAAACTCCAGAAATTGTCCAAGCAGTCGATGGGAAGGTTTTGTCCGGAGGGCCAGTTACAATGCAAACCTCAAAGGTGGTTATGATCTGTGAGGATTCAAAGAAACAAAGACATTTAGAAGAAGTGCAATTCGATGTGATCCAAGCTCCTCAATATGGGTTTATTTTGGGCATGCCTTGGCTCTGCTTGCATAATCCTCTAATCGATTGGCAAAAAAGAGAACTTGTATTCCTCTCAGAGTTTTGTCAGTCATCTTGTTTAAAAATCTTGGAACCAATTGTAAGTAAAATCGCAACTGCAGAAGAAAAAGAGACAATTTTACCCAAAGCATACAGAGAATTTCAGGAGGTGTTTAGTGAAGAGAAAGCAGCAAAACTTCCACCTCATCGAAGCTATGATTGTCAGATTGATCTTCTGCCAGGATCATGTGTACCCAATTGTAGAATTTACGCATTATCAGAAAAAGAAAACCAACATTTGAGAGACTATCTAGACCAATATCTAGAAAATGGTTTTATCCGTCCTTCTAAGTCTCCAGCTGCCTCCCCTTTGTTTTTTATTCCAAAAGCGAATGGGGAATTAAGAACTTGCATCGACTATAGGGCGCTGAATAAAATAACCATCAAAAATAAATATCCATTGCCGTTAATCCCTGTCCTTTTGGATCAAGTCAAAACAGCAGTGATTTATACCAAACTTGATCTCAGAGGGGCTTATCACTTGGTACGAATCCGACAAGGAGACGAGTGGAAGACTGCATTCAAAACTCGATATGGTCTGTTTGAATACTTGGTAATGCCATTCGGTCTCTGTAACGCCCCAGCAGCATTCCAATTCTTCCTCAATGATGTCTTACGAGAATTTTTAGATCTATTTGTTATCGTCTATATCGATGATATTTTAATCTACTCAAACTCTGTGGAAGAACATGAAGGCCATGTAAAACAAGTTTTGAAAACCCTACAAAAACATAATTTGTATTGTAAACTAACAAAATGTGACTTTCATGTATTTGAAGTGGAATTTTTAGGTGTCCTACTCACCCCAACAGGAATGAAAATGACTGATCGAAAGATCCAAGCAGTAGCTGAGTGGCCTATTCCAACTTCAGTCCGGGATGCACAATATTTTTTGGGTTTTGCAAACTTTTACCGTCGATTTATTGATCACTTTTCTGCAGTAGTAGCTCCTATCACAAGATTACTGAGAAAAAAGGTAAAATTTGAATGGTCTTCCGAGGCAAATGATGCATTTCAGAAACTAAAAAAGGCGTTCACAGCAGCTCCAATTTTAATGCACCCGGATGTTAAAGAACCTTTCATAATCGAAGCAGATGAGTCAGATGTGGCAATTGCAGCTATTCTTTCTCAAAAACATCCTAAAACTGGTCAAATGCATCCGGTGGCATACATGTCACGAAAATTGAACTCAGCCGAACAAAACTATATCATCGCAGAAAAAGAGTTACTTGCTATCCTAGAAGCCTTCAGAGAATGGAGACACTACATCATGGGAGCTAAATTCACGGTAACCGTTTACACGGATCATAGGAATTTGCAATCTATGAGCTCAGCCAGAATGTTGACACCCAGACAACTAAGATGGATGATGTTTTTTGCAGAATACGATTTCGTTGTAACTTATCGTCCTGGTCAAGACAACAAGAAAGCTGATGCTCTTTCTAGGAAAGATTCTTCTTTGCACAGGTTCGAAGGAGATCCACAAGCGATCATAAGCCCAGATAAAGTACTTTGCTTGATATCAGCCGATCAATTTCTAGAGAAAATACACGAAAGCTTCTCTCCTAATCAATGGAAAAAATGGGAGAATAAGGAAGAGAATCAAACTATCAAAGAGGGATTACCATTTCATGGAAGGCAAATCTATCTACCAACCAAAGAACTACAAAGAACTGTTTTCAGTTGGTTACATTCTCATCCAATGGCAGGACATCCGGGTCCGAGGAAGACAGTGGAGAAAATACAAAGATTATTCTGGTGGCCAACTCTGCAGAAAGATGTGACTCAAATGGCTCAAAACTGTGAAACTTGTGCAAGATTCAAAACGGATCACAGTAAACTAAAAGGTCTGTTGCAAGTGCTACCCACTCCAACCAGACCTTGGGAACATATTTCCTTGGACTTCATTACAAATCTTCCGCAAAACAGTCAACATTCAGTTATCTTGGTAGTTGTAGACAGTTTAACAAAGTACGCACATTTCATAGCTTGTAAACAATTGCCTACAGCTGGACAGTTAGCGCAAATCTTTCTAAAAAGTATCGTGAAACTACATGGACTGCCTTCAGTATTGATATCAGATCGAGGTTCTCAGTTTTCATCCAAGTTCTGGCAACAATGGTGTCAATGTCTACAGATCACGTCAAATATGTCAACCAGTCATCATCCTCAAACGGATGGTCAAACCGAACAATTAAATCAAACCCTGAAGCAATATTTGCGATGCTATGTAACAGATTCAAAAGAGTCTTGGTTGGATTTGCTATGGTTTGCTGAGATAGCCTATAACTCATCACCTCATTCTTCTACAGGATCCTCTCCTTTTGAGGCCCTATATGGCTATATACCAAAAACAATTCCTCTAAATCTGCCCAAAGAAGAGACCAATGCACCCGCAGTTCAAGAGACAGTGCAAATTATGCAGAACATTCATCAGAAAATTCACAAAAGGCTATTACAAAGTAAGGAGAAATACAAGCAGCAATATGATAAGCGTCATCGAGCAGGACCAATGTATTCTTCTGGAGATAAAGTGTGGTTATCCACTAAGAACTTACAATTTAAACACAAAAACATGTTTCGTCCCAAATTCATTGGTCCATATTCAGTGATCCGTCAAGTTAATCCAGTGACATACAAACTGCAACTTCCCAAGAACTTGCAGATTCATCCTGTATTTCATACGTCATTGTTAAAGCCAGCTAGACACGGTGTAACCCCCAAACCTGCACCGATCCTGATTCAGGGCAATTGGGAGTATGAGGTGCAGAAAATATTGGATTCTAAACGCAGAGGCACGAAACTATGGTATCTGGTTTCCTGGAAAGGTTACGGCTCTGAGAATGATTCTTGGGAACCGGCAGAACATGTTCATGCCCCTCGGTTGTTACGCAGATTCCACCTCCTTCATCCTTCAAAGCCGGGCCCTAGACCGCTCTTGGGAGGGGGAGGTACTGTCAGGAATATTAGGGCGGCTTGCGGTCTAGGGCCCGCCCCACGGCATGAGCTATGCTCGAGGTATTTGTGTGGGAAAGTTCACAGTTTTCCCTCCAGGGGGCGCTGGTGGTTCGTTTGCACAACCTACAGTAACATATGAAGATGCATATACTGATGTGTGATGTAAATGTACTTGGAACATGCTCTTCATACCCCTTAGTCCGCCTAATGCGTGAGATTTGACTGTCTCACGCGAAATGCGTGAGGTTTGGTGACCTCACGCGAGATGCGTGAGGTTTGGCAAGCGGTATTGAAAACCTCACGCGAAATGCGTGAGAAACGGCAAGCGGTCGCGTTTAACATCGGGCGTAACCACGTTAACGTGCGCGACCACGCCGAGACCTCTTTGCTCACTATTCTAGGGATCTTGAGGGTGTAGCAGCGTCCTGAGGCTTAGGTTTCTTCGGCCACGCCCTGTGTATCAGTAGAGTAGGTCGTACTCTACAGGTAGGACATTTTAAGCTATTTTCTGCGCCAACATTTAAAGCCCATTATAGTAAACTTGTTTAAATGTGTTTTTGAGTCTTTTATCTGCGCAAATTACACATTCTTTGTTCTCTGTGAAATAATTCTCTGAGAGCTTAGGCTCTATCTTGTTGGGTCTTTTTCTTATGGTTTCTTTGGTCGCAATCCATCACAGTCGCAATACGAATTGACATTACAAAAGAAAGAATTTAATTGTTAAAGAAAGAATTTTCAAGTGAAGGTTTTGAACTTGAGATTATTTATGTAAAGACTGCATTAGAGATTATCCATGTAAAAGTTTATGCTTTATTAGGCAAAGAGACATTTTTGACTGTCATTGTAAAGTGGTTATTTACAAGAAAGGTGTCATTCTGTCAGTGTTGAATCTGAGACCCAAATGTGTTTTCTTTTGATGCTTAATTTAAAGGAATGATTTCATGTATGTTGATTTGGAGTTAAACCCAGGTTAAAGACTAAAGGTCTTTTATTGAGGGGTGAAATTTTAGTTCTTTAAGTTGTTGCAGAGTTCTTAGAATATCGGTATAGATTTGCAACACTAACTTTTCCTTTTCAGATCTCCTTCCCTGCTGTTCCCTACCCAACACCCCTGACTAACTTTTCCTTTTCAGATCTCCTTCCCTGCTGTTCCTTTCCCAACACCCTTTTCCCCTCGCTTGATCACTTCAATATTCTGTGTATTTACTACAATCAGAATTGGAGGTATCGAGAGGTGGGCCCCTATATCAACTCGACAGATCCTGAGGAAGACCTCGTCTGACAGTATGGGGAGGAAGGCCACTTGTATGGATTCTGGTGCGTAGGTTCCGTTGGAAGTTTGTTCTCACAAAGGCACGATGCGACGATCTTTGGAGGTGTGACGATCTCCGGGGCGACGATGCGCGAACCAGTGGTGATCTTCTCTCTCGCAGCTCCTCGACGCGATGGCTTCTGCGACGACACTCGCAGCGACGTTATGCGGTCCGCAAGCAAGCAGTGCGGCGATCTCACCCAGCGACGACAGGCTCTGCGACGACACTCGCAGTGATGTTAGGCTTCTCGCACCAATCAGATGCGTCCCGCAAACGAAGGATGCGACGGCTCTGACAGCGGCAACAGACGCTGCGACGATCTCGACCTTTGTAGCGGCAGGAAACTTCTCGCACTGTCGGGGATGGGCTCCGCAGCGAGAGATGCGATAACTTTTTAATTGCAAAAAGTCTCTCAAGCTTCCCAGCACAGGTACAACTTCCAGAGGCCCCACAACTGGATCAAGCACTCTAGGAAAGACAGAACTCTCTCAGGAGAGTTCAGGGAAGTTGGGGGTGAAGTCCTTTTGTTCCTGGGACTTCAGAACAGGGAGCCAGCTCTTCTCAGGCCCTTGGAGATTCCTTCAAGACAGGGGACACAGCACAACAGCAAAGTCCTTCCCCTCTCCTTGGCAGCAAAGCAACAGGTCAGTCCAGCAGAGCAACAGCAGGACAGTCTTCCTTCTTCAGATTCAGCTTTCTCCTTGGCAGAGGTTCCTTCTTGATTCCAGGATGATCTAATTTTCTGTTGTCAGGGTTCCTGTACTTATACCCCTAAAAGTCTTTGTTCTCTTTGTGCAAGTGGGCCTTGAGCCCGGTCTGTACCCGTTCTGGGTGTTGCTTGAGTAATTTCTTTTCTTGGCTTCTCCTTTACTTTCAGAGTGAGGGGCAGGGTCGTCAGCCGCCCAGCAGGAGGTGGAGCCAGCATTGTGGAAGGCAGGCACAGCCCTATTCAGGCCCTGGTGCTATCTCCTCCCACCACTCAGGTTGCAAATGCAGTCATTCAGCCTAGGGCTGACTCAGCCAGCCTCCTGGGGAATCCCCAGATCCTGTCACTCTCAAACCAGACAGTCAATACACAAACAGGCCAAGGCACACAGAAGGGTCAGACAAGAGAACAGCAACTTTCTAAAAGTGCTGTTCTCAAACACAGGATTTGAAAACAACCTTTCCTAAAAGATGTCATTAAATTCTGAGTTCAGGGATTCTAGATACTTATGTCCTATCTTGTTCCTATGGGAAGAAATGCTGGAAGCCGCTGTAGCCAGCATCCCCCATGGTAATCTATGGAGCAAGATAGCCTTACAATAGTGAAAAACGAAAATGGCTGTAATTCACTACCAGAGCATGTCACCTGCGCTAGTACATGCCCTACCTTTTACATACACTGCACCCTGCCCAGGGGGGTACCTTGGGCCTTTCATAGGGGTGACTAATGTGCAAAAAAAGAGAAGGGTTAGGCCTGGTCATTGGGGACACTGACCAGGATGACACAGCAGTTCCTAAACTGCACACAGGCACTGCAGTGGCATGCCTGAAACACCATTTTAGGGCTACTCATGTGGGTGGCACAATCAGTGCTGCAGGCCCACTAGTAGCATTTGTCATCACCAGCCCTGGCACACCCAGTGCACTTTACTAGGGACTTTGTGGTGATACAAATATGTCAATCATGTGTATCCAATCATGATAACAATTTACACAGGGAGCACTTACACTCTGGCACTTATCAGCAGTGGCAGAGTGTCCAAAGCATCTAAACCAGCAAAACGAAATCCAGCACAGCATCAAAAAATACAGGAGGTAGAGGTAAAAAGATAAGGGTAAACCACGCCAAAGATGCCAGGTCTAACACGTGTCCCCTCAAGCTGAAAGTGGGGAGAACTACCCACCCTCTTGGGGGTTCTCTTCACTAAGGTGGAAAAACCTGGACAGACCATCAGCGTTGGCATGCTCTGTACCAGGGCGGTGTTCCACCGTAAAGTCTATTCCCTGTAGAGAGATGGACCACCTCAACAGTTTTGGGTTCTCACCCCTCATTTGCATTAACCACCTGAGGGGCCAGTGGTCGGTCTGAACACGGAAGTGAGTCCCAAACAGGTAGGGCTTCAACTTCTTCAGAGCCCAGACCACAGCAAAAGCTTCTCTTTCAATCGCAATCCACCTCCGTTCCCTGGGGAGTAGCCTCCTACTAATGAAAACTATGGGCTTGTCTCCATTCTCCTCAGTGACTTGTGAGAGTACTGCTCCCACACCATGCTCTGAAGCGTCTTCTCCACTATGAACTCACTGGAAAAATCAGGTGCCTTGAGCACCGGTGCTGTGCACATGGCAGTTTTCAGGGTTTCAAAAGCAGTCTGGCAGGCTTCAGTCCAGTCCACTCTCTTGGGCAACTTCCTAGAAGTGAGTTTTGTCAAGGGGGCTACAATGGTGCCATATCCCTTGACAAATCGTCTGTAATACCCGGTGAGTCCTAAAAAGGCTCTCACCTCTGTCTGGGTTTTGGGGGGCTCCCAAGCCAGAATGGTATCAATCTTTGCCTGTAGGGGCGCCATTTGGCCGCTCCCCACC
This sequence comes from Lissotriton vulgaris, assembly GCF_964263255.1. Classification (NCBI taxonomy): domain Eukaryota; kingdom Metazoa; phylum Chordata; class Amphibia; order Caudata; family Salamandridae; genus Lissotriton; species Lissotriton vulgaris. The sequence goes on along the minus strand of NC_141685.1, from coordinate 1,867,903,967 downwards.
TGGTGTCCCAAATACACCACAGATTCCTGCCCTATCTGGCACTTGCTGGCCTTTATAGTGAGGCCTGCCCTTTGCAGAGCCTTCAACACTTCACAGAGGTGTTGCAAGTGTTCCTCCCACGTGGAGCTGAACACTGCAATGCCATCCAGGTATGCGGCGCTGAATTCCTCCAGCCCGGTCAGTACCTGGTTAACCAGTCGCTGGAAGGTGGCAGGGGCATTCTTCAACCCAAAGGGCATGACTCGGAACTGGAAGTCCCCTCTGGCGTTGAGAATGCAGTCCTCTCTTTGGCCCCATCAGTTAAGGCAATCTGCTAGTACCCAGAGGTCAAATCAAAGGTACTGAGGTACTGGGCAGCTCCCAACCGATCCACAAGCTCATCAGCTCTGGGGATGGGGTGTGCACCAGTCTTCGTGACCGTATTGAGCCCACGGTAGTCCACACAAAACCGGAGTTCTGGAGTGATACCGGGAGCAGCAGCTTTGGGTACCAAGACCACTGGTCTAGCCCAGAGCCTGCTGGAGGGCTCAATCACCCCTAGCGCCAACATCTTGGAAACTTCTTCCTTAATGCTGGCCCTAACCTTGTCAGCTACCCTGTAAAATTTCTGTTTCACAGGCAGACTATCTCCAGTGTCCACATCATGGACGTACCAATTGGTGACACCTGGGTCAAGTCAAGTCAAGTCAAATAATTTATATAGCGCGCTACATACCCAGAGGGTCTCAAGGCGCTAGAGGAAGGGTGAGGAATTACTTGTTGAATATCCAAGTTTTAAGTTGCTTTCTGAATGCCAGGTGGTTCTGAGTGCGACGAAGGTGAGTTGGGAGTGAGTTCCAGGTTTTAGCTGCCAGGTAGGAGAAGGATCTTCCTCCCATGGTGGTTTTGTTGATGCGAGGTATAGTAGCAAGGGCTTGGTTGGAGGATCGTAGCTGGCGGGAAGGGGTGTAGAAGGAAAGTCGTGAGTTGAGGCATTCGGGTCCAAGTTCGTAAAGTGCTTTGTGTGCGTGGGTTAGGAGGCGAAATGTAATCCTCTTATTGACGGGGAGCCAGTGGAGGTTTTTCAGGTGACCAGAGATGTGGTCTTTACGCGGGATGTCAAGTATGAGTCTGGCTGAAGCGTTCTGGATACGGTGTAGTTTTTTTTGGAGTTTTGCAGTGGTACCGGCGTAAAGGGTGTTTCCGTAGTCCAGGCGGCTCGTGACCAGTGCGTGGGTGACCGTTTTTCTAGTTTCGGTGGGAATCCAGCGAAATGTTTTTTTGAGCATGCGAAGAATGTTGAAGCAAGATGACGAAACGGCGCTGACCTGTCTGTTCATAGAGAGCGAGGAGTCCAGGATGACGCCCAGGTTTCGTGCGTGGTCCGTCGGGATGGGTGCTTTTCCAAGGGCTTCTGGCCACCAAGAGTCATCCCAGGTCGGAGGGGGAGGTACTTAAGATAAGGACTTCTGTTTTGTCTGAGTTCAGTTTCAGACGGCTGTGGTTCATCCACTCGGCTACTTTTTTCATTCCTTCATGTAGGTTGGTTTTGGCGGTGTTCGGGTCATTGGTGAGTGAAAGGATCAGTTGAGTGTCATCAGCGTAGGAGATGATGTTGAGGTTGTGTTGGCGTGCGATGGTCGCGAGGGGGCTCATGTATACGTTGAAGAGGGTGGGGCTTAGTGAAGATCCTTGTGGTACGCCGCAAATGACTCCAGAGGCCTCTGATTTGAATGGTGGGAGGCGGACTCTTTGAGTTCTACCGGTGAGGAACGAGGTGATCCAGTCCAATGCTTTTCCTTGGACTCCGATGTTTCTGAGGCGTTGTAGTAGTGTGCTATGACAGACTGTGTCGAAGGCTGCGGAGAGGTCGAGGAGGATGAGGGCGACTGTGTCTTCATTGTCCAGTAGAGTTCGAATGTCGTCTGTTGCTGCGATGAGGGCGGTCTCAGTGCTGTGTTTGGCTTGGAAGCCGGACTGTGAGGAGTCGAGGGATTTGTTGGTTTCGAGGAAGGCGGCGAGCTGATTGTTGACAGCTTTCTCGATGACTTTGGCCGGGAATGGAAGGAGCGAGATGGGGTGGTAGTTTTTGACTTCGGTGGGGTCAGCTGTGGGTTTTTTCAGAAGGGCGCTGAGTTCTGCGTGTTTCCAGCTTTCCGGGAAGATGGCGGAGTTGAGGGAGCAGTTGATGACGTCTCGGAGGTGTGGTGCTATGATGGAGTCTGCTTTGTTGAAGATGTGGTGAGGGCATGGGTCTGTAGGGGATCCTGAGTGGATGGAGTTCATCAGGCGGATGGTGTCCTCAGTGGAGATTGGGTTCCAGTCATTAAGGATGTTCAGGGGGGGTGAAGGTACTGCAGAAGGTTGGATGGGTTGGTCTCCGGGTTGGTTGTCGAAGCTGTTGTGGATGTCTGCGATTTTGTTGTGGAAGAATGAAGCTAGGGAGTCGCAAAGGGCTTGAGAGGGGGTGATGTCGTTGGAATTGGCTGAGGGGTTGGTAAATTCTTTGACGATGTTGAATAATTCCTTGCTGTTGTGTGCGTTGTTATCTAGTCTGTCTTTGAATGCGGCTTTCTTGGCAGATCGGATAAGTTGGTGGTGTATGCGGGTGGCGTCTTTGAAGGCGTCCCTGGTGCTGATGGTTGGGTCTTTTTTCCATGCCTTTTCGAGGGAGCGACATAGTTTCTTGGATTTCTTAAGATCATCGTTGAACCAGGAGGCGTTTTTGCTGCCTAGTCTGATTTGACGTTTTTTCAACGGTGCTAGGTTGTCGGCGCTGTGGGTTAGCCATTGGGTGAGGTTAATGGCTGCTTGGTTGGGGTTTGAGGAGTGGGCAGGGGAGTTTTGAAGAAGCGATGAGGAGATCTGGTCGATGGTGATTTTGTTCCAATTTCTTCGCAGAGTAGGTTGAGGATGGTTGTGGGCTGTGGTCTTTTTGTAGGTAAAGTGAACGCAGCTGTGGTCCGTCCAAAGGAGAGCTGTGGTGTGACTGAAGGAGATATGTTTGCTGGAGGTGAAGATAGGGTCAAGTGTGTGACCTGCAATGTGGGTGGGGGTGTTGACAAGTTGTTTGAGTCCGAGGTTGGTGAGATTGTCCAGAAGGGTGGTGGTGTTGCTGTCATTGCTCTTGTCCAGGTGAAAATTGAGGTCTCCCAATAGAATGAATTCCTCGGAGGGGAGGGCGTGTGGGGTGATAAAGTCAGTGATGTCGTCACTGAATTGTGCACGGGGTCCTGGAGGCCGGTAGAGGAGGGTGCCTCTGAGTGTGGTCTTGGGGTCGGTGTGGATCTGGAAGTGAAGGTGTTCGGCGCTGGTAAGGTTGGCGTCTGAGCTGGTTGAGATGCGGATGGAGGTTTTATGGACGATAGCGATTCCTCCTCCTGTTTGTTTGATGCGGTCCTTACGGATGATCTTGTAGCCTTCCGGGATGGCAATGGTGATGTCTGGGGCTGATGAGCCGTTCATCCATGTTTCTGTTAGGAAGGCGACGTCCGGGGAGATAGTGTCTAGTAGATTCCAAAGGTCGATGGCGTGTCTGTGGATCGAGCGGGTGTTGAGCAGGATGCATCGTAGGTGGTTGGTGTCAGATATCTGTTTTGTGTTCGTGGATGAGGAGTTGTTCTTTGTGGCGTCGAACTTGCAGGAGTTGCAAGAGAAGGGTCCATGGGTGTGTCCAGGAGTGGCTTGGGCGCAGTTGGGGAGTCGACCGGGGTTTAGGGCTAAGAGGGTGGTGGCATCGTATGTGATGCGGGAGGGGCGGGAGGAACGGAGGCCAGGGGGTCTGGCGCTGGGCGCGGGCTTGGCGCGGACGGGCGTAGACGGGCTAACCTTTGGCGCACCTTCGGCGCGACTGGGGCGCGATCGCTGCGCGTGAACGCTGCGGGCTAAAGCATCTGTCATAAGTGGGTGGGGAGGGGGGAGGGGCGAGGGAGGAGCAGCTGGGAGGCGGGTGCGTGGTGGAGGGGGCGGGCTCAGGGCAAAACAACAACAACACAGCAAATGGCGGCTACAACGCGAGTACAGACCGGGTTGGTGGAAAATGATGAGGTTATTGACACAATCAATTACAATGAATGAACAAATGCAGGCACAGTCGAGTACACAAACAGGCAGGCACGTTCAAGCGCTTAATGAGGACAGCAGCGCTATGCAGGCTATAGTAATATTACAATGCTACAAGCACGTTCAGGCGTTAAGTTAGGTCAGCAGCGCAATGCAGACCATACCAGGCAGCTTTAGACAGGAGTCAGCGAGGGCAGAAGGGAGCGACCGTTCCCAACGAAGTCAGGGCAGTCAGGGAGAACAGAGAGGAGAACTGACCCAACACTTGGCGACAGTCTCTTTGCTGTTCTGGGGTCAGGGTGGGAGAGGGGACCACACCATCCACTGACCCGTCTTGCTCCTTAGCTGCCAGGAGGTCAGGGAGAGGATCACTATCCTCCTCCTCTCCTGCATCTGTAGCCAGGAGCATTGTCACTTCAGACCTCTCAAAGTGTGGTTTGAGGCGGTTCACATGCAAGACTCTCGGGGGTTGCCCGGGGGTCCTCAGGTTAACCAGGTAGGTTACCTCACTTTTCCTTTCCACCACCTCATATGGCCCAGTCCACTTGTCTTGGAGCACACAAGGCTTCACTGCCACCATCACCCACACTTTCTGCCCAGGTTGAAATTCGACCAGAGTGGTATTCTGGTCGTACCATCTTTTCATTTCTTCCTGGCTAGCTTCCAGGTTCTCTTGAGCCAGCTTCCTGAAGCGTTGTGTCTGGTTGCGAATGGCCAGCACATAGCTGAACACATCCTGGGGGGTTTTCCCACTGGATTTCTCCCACCCCTCCTTCACCAGTGTGAGAGGTCCTCTAAGAGGGTGGCCATACTGGAGCTCAAAGGGACTGAACCCTAAAGACTTCTGAGACACCTCCCTGTAGGCAAACAATAGGCATGGTAACAAGACGTCCCACTTCCGTCTCATGGGCTCCGCTAGGCCCATAATCATACCTTTTAGGGTCCGGTTGAACCTTTCAACCAACCCATTTCCTTGAGGGTGGTAAGGAGTGGTTAACTTATAAGTTACCCCACACTCCTCCCACAGAGACTTCATGTACCTAGAGATGAAGTTGATACCCCGGTCGGAGACCACCTCTCTGGGGAACTCCACACGGGAAAAGATCCCCATCAATGCACGGCCCACCACGGGGGCTGTGATTGTCCTGAGAGGGACAGCTACCGGGTGACATGGTCCACCAAGACCAGGATGAACCTGTTGCCTAAGGCTGTCTTGGGGTCCAGGGGCCCTACTATGTCTATGCCAACCCGCTCGAAAGGGGTGCTCACCACTGGGAAGGGTTGAAGGGGTGCCTTCAACTTCATTCCAGTCTTGCCACTGGCTTGACAGGTTTGGCAAGAGCTGCAAAAGGAACCAACGTGCTTTCTCATCTGGGCCCAGTGGAAGTGGGTGACAAACTGGTTCAGGGTCTTGTCTTGCCCCAGATGTCCTGCAAGAGGCACGTCATGAGCCAGACCCATTAGGAAGTTTCTGAAGCGCTCCGGTACCACCAGCACATGGGCTGCACCAGGCTCAGCAAACTTAGGCTCACTATATAGTAGGTCATCTTCCCAGTAGATAAAGTGATCTCTGGACGCTCCACCTGCTGCCTGGTCTGCCGCCTGTTGCCGCAGACCAATGAGAGAAGGGCATTCTTTCTGCGCCCGGCAGAATTCCTCCCTGGAGGGACCACCTTCTTGCTGCCAATGGGTCAGCTCAGGTAGGTCACCCAGTTCGGCCACCTGTTCCCCTGTAGGTTCCAGGGCATCCCCCTCTGGTTCTGCTCCTTCCTGGACCGTGGGAACTTCTGGAGCGGGTTTACTGCGCCCATTGCCTCTTCCTCTTCTGGCAGGTCTCTGGGCCACTGTTTCAGGCTCCAGCTCCGCTGAATCACCCTTACTGGCTGCCATAGCACGAATGGTCACACAGATCCACCCAGGCAACCACAACATCTCCAAGTGAGTTCTGTGTTCTACATCCTTCCATGGAGAACTCTCCAGGTCGTTACCTGGCAGACAGTCTACAGGCAAGGCGTCACTGACAACAACTTCCAAAAGACCAGAGACTCCCCCCCATTCAAAGGGAACACGTGCCAGCTTGCAGAGGCACACTGAGTTGTCAGCTGCCACTACAGGGCGGAGTACATCAGGGATGATTTGCTCTTCATACACCCACTGACACCTCACAGATGTCACACTGGCTCCTGTGTCTCTCAGAGCCTCAACCTCCCTCCCATTGATGGTCACCTTCTGCCCATATGTCTTAGTGTTAGAGGGCAGTAAGGTTTCCTGGACCATCTCTTGGTCTCCTAGAGAGACAAGGGTCATATCTGCTAGCTCCCCCCAGTCACTAGAAACCAAATCCCCTCCCAAAGCTACACTTGCTAACGCTGGGGCAGGAGCACCAGTGGGTGCTGGCTTTTTCTTGGGACATTTTGGAGCAATGTGGCCCACCTCATTGCAGTGATAGCAGGTAGGGGGACCTTGGTTATCTCTTCTGTCTCTTTTGTCCCGCCTGCCCTTAGGGGGCCATGGCTGTCTAGGTTTGGGGGATTGGGATTCCTTTCCCTGGGAACTATTTTGGGGCCCTTGTGAGAACTCCTTTTGGTTACACTTGTCCCCCCCCACTCTTCTGCTGGGGACCCTGCCCACCTTTGGCTGGGGTACCCACAATTCCTCTGTGGACCCTGGTACTGGTCCAGCGGTCCGCCTCCTTAGCAAGCTCAATGGGGTCTGCCAGCTTGCTGTCTAAAAGATGCTGGAGCAGCTCTGGAACACAAAGACTACTCAAGTGCTCCCAACTTGATTAAATGCAACAACCCCTTAAAATCAGTTACTTTACTGCCCTTCATCCAACCTACCAGTGCACGTGAGCACTGATTCACACATTCCATCCAAGTCTCAGACTCTCTCTTCTTGGAGTTTCTAAACTGCAGTCTATACTGCTCTGGAGTAAGGCCATACCTGAGACATAAGGCCTCCTTCATATTGGGGTAGGTCATGGCACCTGCCATCTCTAAGGGTTCTAGCGCACTCCTCCCAGAAGCCTCAAAATGTTTCCACAGGCCCGCCCCCCAATACTGATCAGGCACACCATTCATCTTCAATGCAATTTCATACGAAGTGAACCAGGCATAAATATCCTCACTCCTATGGTAATTCTGTACCAGGTCTTTGGGAATGTATACTTTACCCCCATGCACTGGCTGCGCGCTGCCACCATATGAACTGGCATCCACCTCCTTGGCTTTAAGATCCAGTTCTCTCAGGCTCAACTCATGAGCCAAAAGCAATTTCTTTTCCTCTAGGGCACGGGCCTCTTTTTTGTCTTCCGCTGCCCTTTCTTTCTCCAACTCCAATTGCCTCATTTTCATTTTCATGACTTCCAAGTCATATTCTCTCACTATCTGATTCTCTTGTAACTCTTCTGGGGTAAGGCCCCTACCGGAGTGGTTGCTGCCAGCTTCTGAGCCTACTCTGCCCACTGGCATTTCTGTGACTTGAAAACCATTCTCTCCATTCACATCATCATTTCCCTCTTGTACCTCCCAATGGGCCTTCAAGATTCTCTGCAGCTCCTCCTTTCTGTAGGCGCTCTTTATGGGGCACTCAAACTCAAGGCAGAATTTCCTAAGTTGACCAGCTTTGTATGAATATAAATCTCCAATGGCAAACTCCAATTCTGCTTCTGCCCCCTCACTGAGTGCCTTTCCTTTCGCAGACATGATGCTTTGAAGAGTTACTCAAAAATCTAATCAAAAATCAAAAACCAATAGTAAGTGGTGGCGTAGTGGTCTGCACTCACTAGTGATGTACACCAATTACTGTGGGTCTAGTACAAATACAAGTTCAATCCCACCGCTGCCACCAAAGTTAGAACTGGGGGTCTCTAGTTGGCAGGGTTAGGTACCACTGTCCAAATAGGGACCCTTGATTCTAGTCAGGGTAAGGAGGAAACCCTCTGAGACAACCCCTGCTCACCCTCTAGGTAGCTTGGCACGAGCAGTCAAGGCTATTCAGGAGGCAATTTGTAAAGTATTTGTACCAACACTCACAGTAACACAGTGAAAACAGCACAAACTGACTCTACAACAGTTTAGAAAAATAAAGGTATTTAATCTAAACTACACAAGACCAAAACAACAAACATCCAACATACACAGTTCAAGAATATGGTTTCAAAAAAGTGCTTAAGGTTGTAATAAAAAGTTCCACAGTTGCGTGAAAAGTTCACAGTTGCGTGACATTTCAGGCACAGTACCTTTAGTTGCGACAAAGTTCTAAAAGCAGAAGCTGGTGCGGTGGAAAACAAGCGATGCATTGCTCCTAAGACCCTGGGGAGGTGATGCGACAGCCCCGCTGCAGCAGCGGGCTTGTTGCGACGAATCCGGTCTGTATGGGGAGGAAGGCCACTTGTATGGATTCCGGTGCGTAGGTTCCGTAGGAAGTTTGTTCTCGCAAAGGCACGATGCGACGATCTTTGGAGGTGCGACGATGCGCGGACCAGAGGTGATCTTCTCTCTCGCAGCTCCTCAACGCGATGGCTTCTGCGATGACACTCGCAGCGACATGATGCGGTCCGCAAGCAAGCAGTGCAGTGATCTCACCCAGCGACGACAGGCTCTGTGACAACACTCACAGCGATGTTAGGCTTCCCGCACCGATCGGATGCGTCCCGCAAATTAAGGATGCGACGGCTCTGAGAGCGGCAACAGGCGCTGCGATGATCTTGACCTTCGTAGCGGCAGGAAACTTCTCGCACTGCCTGGGATGTGCTCCGCAGCGGGCGATGGAATAATTTTTTAATTGCAAAAAGTCTCTCAAGCTTAGTTTCAAGCTTCCCAGCACAGGTACAACTTCCAGAGGCCCCACAACTGGATCAAGCACTCTAGGAAGGACAGAACTCTCTCAGCAGAGTTCAGGGAAGTTGGGGGTGAAGTCCTTTTGTTCCTGGGACTTCGGAACAGGGAGCCAGCTCTTCTCAGGCCCTTGGAGATTCCTTCAAGACAGGGGACACAGCATAACAGCAAAGTCCTTCCCCTCTCCTTGGCAGCAAAGCAACAGGTCAGTCCAGCAGAGCAATAGCAGGACAGTCTTCCTTCTTCAGATTCAGCTTTCTCCTTGGCAGAGGTTCCTTCTTGATTCCAGGATGATCTAATTTTCTGTTGTCAGGGGTCCTGTACTTATACCCCTAAAAGTCTTTGTTCTCTTTGTGCAAGTGGGCCCTGAGTCCGGTCTGAACCAGTTCTGGGTGTTGCTTGAATACTTTGTTTTCCTGGCTTCTCCTTTCCTTTCAGAGTGAGGGGCATGGTCGTCAGCCGCCCAGCAGGAGGTGGAGCCAGCATTGTGGAAGGCAGGCACAGCCCTATTCAGGCCCAGGTGCTATCTCCTCCCACCACTCAGGTTGCAAATGCAGTCATTCAGCCTAGGGCTGACTCAGCCAGCCTCCTGGGGAATCCCCAGCACCTGTCACTCTCAAACCAGACAGCCAATACACAAACAGGCCAAGGCACACAGAAGGGTCAGACAAGAGAACAGCAACTTTCTAAAAGTGCTGTTCTCAAACACAGGATTTAAAAACAACCTTTCCTAAAAGATGTGTTATTAAATTCTGAGTTCAGGGATACTAGGTACTTATGTCCTATCTTGCTCCTATGGGAAGAAATGCTGGAAGCCACTGTAGCCAACATCCCCCATGTTAATCTATGGAGCAAGATAGCCTTACAATAGTGAAAAACGAAAATGGCTGTAATTCACTACCAGAGCATGTCGCCTGCACCAGTACATGCCCTACCTTTTACATACACTGCACCCTGCCCAGGGGGGTACCTTGGGCCTTCCATAGGGGTAAATAATGTGCACAAAAAGGGAAGGGTTAGGCCTGGTCAGTGGGGACACTGACCAGGAGGACACGGCAGTTCCTAGACTGCACACAGGCACTGCAGTGGCAGTTCCGAGACAACTTTTTAAGGCTACTCATGTGAGTGGCACAATCAGTGCTTCAGGCCCACTAGTAGCATTTGTCATCACCAGCCCTGGCACACCCAGTGCACTTTACTAGGGACTTCGTGGTGATACAAATATGCCAATCATGTGTATCCAATCATGATAACAATTTACATATGGAGCACTTACACTCTGGCACTGATCAGCAGTGGCAGAGTGTCCAAAGCATCTAAACCAGCAAAACGAAATCCAGCACAGCATCAAAAAATACAGGAGGTATAGGTAAAAAGATAGGGGGAAACCACGCCAAAGATGCCAGGTCTAACACCGATCAGAGCAGCAGACGAGGAGAAAGAAGCTCCTGGTCACAGGAACTGCATGTGGATTGCACTCGTGAAACTCAAGGATGCAGATGCCTCCATCAGACATCACAGCTACTTTTCAACAGTAGATATGGGGAGAAAGCACACCTGCCCAGCGCTGGGGTCCCTTGAGTGAGCTGTCCAGCATAGTGGGTCAGGGCAGGAAAAACGGTGCACACCATTAGTTTGTGGGCGGTGCCAAACAGTGGGGATTCTATGCGAGTTCACATGTCTCTTGTGTGTATAAAAGGTCAGAGACCAATCAGAGCAGCAGACGAGGAGAAAGAAGCTCCTGGTCACAGGAACTGCAAGGGGATTGCACTCGTGAAAGTCAAGGATGCAGAGGCCTCCATCAAGCATCACAGCAGATACTGCATCGACGGCAGATACTGGGAGAAAGCACACCTGCCCAGCGCCGGGGTCCCTTGAGTGAGCTGTCCATCATAGTGGGTCAGGGCGGGAAAACGGTGCACACCACTAGTGTGTGCGGCGGGGCCAAAGAGCGACGCTTCTATGCGAGTTCACATGCCTCTTGTGTGTATAAAAGGTCAGAGACCGATCAGAGTAGCTGATGAGGAGAAAGAAGCTCCCTGTCACGGAAACTGCACAGGGATTGCACTTGTGAAAGTCAAGGATGCAGAGGCCTTCATCAAGCATCACAGCAGATACTGCATTTACGGCAGACACTGGGAGAAAGCACACCTGCCCAGCGCCGGGGTCCCTTGAGTGAGCTGTCCATAATAGTGGGTCAGGGTGGGAAAACTGTGCACACCGCTAGTGTGTGCGGCGAGGCCAAAGAGCGGGGCTTCTATGCGAGTTCACATGCCTCTTCTGTGTATAAAAGGTCAGAGACTGATCAGAGCAGCAGATGAGGAGAAAGAAGCTCCTGGTGACAGGAACTGCATGGGGATTGCACTTGCAAAAGTCAAGGATGCAGAGGCCTCCATCAAGCATCACAGCAGATACTGCATCGAAGGCAGATACTGGGAGAAAGCACACCATCCCAGCGCCGGGGCCCCTTGAGTGAACAGTCCATCTTAGTGGGTCAGGGCGGGAAAACGGTGCACACAGCTAGTGTGCCGCGGGGCCAAAGAGCGGGGCTTCTATGAGAGTTCACATGCCTCTTGTGTGTATAAAAGGTCAGAGACCGATCAGAGCAGCAGACGAGGAGAAAGAAGCTCCTGGTCACGGGAACTGCACGGGGATTGCACTTGTGAAAGTCAAGGATGCAGAGGCCTCCATCCGGCACCACAGCTACTTTTCAATGGTAGATACGGGGAGAAAGCACACCTGCCCAGCGCCGGTGTCCCTCGAGTGAGCTGTCCATCATAGTGGGTCAGGGCGGGAAAACGGCGCACACCACTAGTGTGTGCGGCGGGGCCAAAGAGTGGGGCTTCAATGCGAGTTCAAATGCCTCTTGTGTGTATAAAAGGTCAGAGACCGATCAGAGCAGCAGACGAGGAGAAAGAAGCTCCTGGTCATGGGGATTGCACTCGTGAAAGTCAAGGATGCAGAGGCTTCCTTCAGGCATCAGAACTACTTTTCGACGGTAGATACGGGGAGAAAGCACACCTGCCAAGCGCCGGGGTCCCTTGAGTGAGCAGTCCATCATAGTGGGTCAGGGCGGGAAAACGGTGCACACCGCTAGTGTGTGCAGCGGGGCCAAAGGGCGAGGCTTCTATCCAAGTTCACATGCCTCTTGTGTGTATAAAAGGTCAGAGACCAATCAGAGCAGCAGACGAGGAGAATGAAGCTCCTGGTCACGGGAACTGCACAGGGATTGCACTCGTGTAAGTCAAGGCTGCAGAGGCCTCCATCAAGCATCACAGCAGATACTGCATTGACGGCAGATACTGAAAGAAAACACACCTGCCCAGCGCCGGGGTCCCTTGAGTGAGCTGCCCATCATAGTGGGTCAAGGCGGGAAAACGGTGCACACCAGTAGTGTGTGCAGGGGGGGCCAAAGAGCGGGGCTTCTATGCGAGTTCACATGCCTCTTGTGTGTATAAAAGGTCAGAGACCGATCAGAGTAGAAGATGAGGAGAAAGAAGCTCCCGGTCACGGGAACTGCACAGGGATTGCACTCGTGAAAGTCAAGGATGCAGAGGCCTCCATCAAGCATCACAGCAGATACTGCATTTACGACAGATACTGGGAGAAAGCACACCTGGCCAGCGCCGGGGTCCCTTGAGTGAGCTGTCCATCATAGTGGGTCAGGGCGGGAAAATGCTGCACACCACTAGTGTGTGCGGCGGGGCCAAAGAGCGGGGCTTCTAAAAAAAAATCCGCCCGCGAGCGGATTTGCGGATTTTCCGGTAATTTCGCGAGATTCGCAGATCGTGAAATTGTTGGAAATTCGCAAATTCCATGAGCCGAACAGATTTTTTGCCCATACTTAGTAGCTACATCCTCTAAGTCTAGAGTTGATAAGTGAGCCCCTTGACATGTTCAGAGCTCACCTGTGATCCCATCTGAGACTCATAAGTGCATTAACTGAAGGTGTGCTAGAGGCATTCTTTTTGTTTTTACAGCTAGGGTCTCCAGTTAGGTTTCCAAGCACCTTACAGTCATGACACCAAGCTTTTTATGGATCCCTGGTCTTACCCTGGGATCCTCCCATTGGCCTGTGAAGTTTCTGGGTGCACCCTCCTCAGCAGGTTTTTGTGGACCTGAAGGAGACTCATTTTTATTTTTCTCTTTTTGGTCACCATCTTTCCCTTGGGGGGTCTTTTTGAGCTCTTGCTTCTATCACCCCCACCAGTGGTAGCTTTGGCCACCCTTGTTTTGACCCAGTTGTCTTCCTTCTTGCCCAACTCTAGGGGAGAAAGTGGACCTATGCCTACCAGATGCTGATGTTTAATTCTCATTGCAACAGTTACTTAAAAGATGTTCTTTCATAATTAAATTGTAAAGCCCTTCATAGTCGTTCACATTGCTACCTGTTAACCAACCACCTACAGCTTTCACAGAAAAGTCAAACAATTCCAATCAGGACTGACTCTGTTTTTTAAGTCTCCCTGAATATTATTCTATACTCCTCAGTGGTGTGTTCAAAGCCCTCAATCAGGGTACCCTTCATGAGATCATAAGACTCACCATCTTTCTTATTCAATGTCAGGAGTCTATTCGTGCCATTTCCTGAGAATAGTCCCCACAAGAGAAAAGCGTATTTTTCTTTCTACATAGGTTCTCTCAAATGCAGTGAACCATTTGGCAATGTCATCATCTTCTGAATATTTAGGGACAATCCCTTTGGTGAGTTTTGAGTCATAAGAAACTTCACTCTCCCTAGTTATTTGTATGCTGCCACCAGAGATAGGTCCTAGGCCCATCTCTTTTCTTTGTCTTTCTATTTCTAGGAGCTGAGCTTCTAAGTTCAGTCTCCTTGTCAATCATTCTAGCATGAGGGCCGCATCTGAGGGGGCCTCAGCTGTGTCTGAGGAGACTGACTCATGTCCATTCTCAGCATCATCTTTATTAGCATGCTCATCATCCTCAGGCCTAGCTACTAGTTCTGGATGATATCTCTCAATCTAAGATAACAGTTGTTTAAGGTATTCCTTCTTGGGACATTTGCTTGGTTTGACACCATAGCCCTTTCAGAGAGCCCTGCATTGCGAATGGCTCAGGTCTATGTAAGGTGTCGGGTCGAGCTCCTGAGCTTGGCTATCAGTATCAGGCATTATTTACTAAAGTTGGGATCTTTTTATTTAGTTAAAGACATAATTACACACTAAATACTTTGTCCTAACTAAAGTACAGATTGGAAAATTTCTAACCACTTAGTTTCATAGACTTCACCAAGGCTCTAGCAGTTAATTTTAGGCATTTAGAAAAAATAGAGAAATTGAAAACAAATTGACTAACAACAGACAATTTTTCGATTTACTCATGTGGTCACTAATTGACAAAGTGGTTCCAGCAAATGCAAAGTCTTCTATCCCACTGCTGTTACCAAATGTAGGAAGCTGACTCTCAATATAGTGTACTAAAATGAAGTACACTGTGCACAGAGTCCAGTGAATCCCCATATGGTACACAGTGGTAAAAGAAGATCATTCTAATGCTCTTTTTGTGGTAGTGTGGGCAAGCAGTTAGGCTTATCAGAGTGTAGTACTAAGCATTTCAGGTACTGACTGAGGTAATAAATGGGACACACACTCAAGAATAAATTCAAGACCAATTTATAAAATCAATATAAATGTTTATGTGAAATGTAAGATCAAGAACACAGTTCTAAGATAAGTACTTTCGGAGTTAGGATTTTTAAAAGTTTGGAAAATATATCACTAATGTTTGCAATTACACACCATTGGTACAATTTGGAAAAAGCAGAAAAATACATATAAAATTAGGCAGTGTTTTCACCACGTTCATCTTCTTGTTTTAGATAGAGGTCCGGACCAGGTCCAAAGTTCCAGCAGGAGAAGTTTGGGAGCATCCTCGATCATCCTGGAGCAGAGTGCTGAGGGTCTTAGAAACTTGTGCTCAAAGATGAAGGGGGCCACTTGAAAACACACTGAACAGGAGAACTTACAGATAAGTCTGGTGGGTCTCCTTGGAGGGAGGAGGTTGCAAGGGCTTGGGGACCATGGGATCACAGCTGGTTGTTCAGTGTCGGAGCTGGTGGGGCTAGGTACAGGGCAAACAGATCAGCTGGACTTCGTGCTTCTTGAGGTCCTCATGGTCAGGAGTAGGCATCTTGGAGAGGTGATCTCTGGACAGCTGAGCCACTCAGGAAGTGGGTCTCAGGTGTCTCAAGCTTCATCAATGAGTGCTTGCTTTTGGTGTTTTGGATGACTGGTGTGGACTCTTCGTCTTTGTCTTTGCTGGGATACAGTAACCCGGGTATTGGTGCGCTGCGGCTCCCGTAGGTCCTAGTGTCTCCAGTCTTGGTGAGAAGACATCCTACTCCCCGAAGCTGTTGAACCTTTTCTTGTTTCAGTGCTGCATCAAAACATCGGGAAGCAGCAAGTCAACAAACTGAACTTCACAGGATTGGTGCCTGAAGTGCAGGGGAGTGACACCTTCACTCCAAGGGAGCTTCTTGGTAATTTCCTGAAGGCTGGAGGTACTCTGAGCTTCTTGGAGCACTTTCAGGTTCAGGTTGACACAGAAGGCAGTGATTGTTGACTCCTTGAAGCAGCAAGGTTTGGAGCCTTTTCTTTCTGCAGCGGTGCTTCAGTTCTCGTGTAACAAGTCTTCTTTGCCCTGGTCTTCTCTTGTCCATCGAATCTGGTGTTCAGGTCTTGGGGTACCACCTAAATACTGAATTTAGGGTGTTACAAGGGGAGACAGGTAGGAGCCAATGGGCTACCTACCTTTAGGGTGTCTACATCCTTTTGTAACCACTTCCTGTGGGAAGGGGCAGTACCCTATTTATTTATTTTATTTATTTATAAGGTTTTATATAGCGCGAACGTGACCCACAAGGGTATTAGAGCGCTTTACAGTATGTAGTTAAAAACATAGGAAATGAGGTAGTGTCATTCATTATTACTCACAAAAGACGTAAGAAGTATGAGATAACATAGATATAGGATAACATAGATGACCAGTGGATGACGTGATGATAGGTTGTTGTCCTGATAGGTTGTTTCCCCACTATCCCAATGTGATGGAATTTCAGGCGAGTGGTTCATATTGCCTACCCCACTTTAGGGGAGGTGTAGGCTAAGTGGGGCCCTTCCTACTAATCTAACACATTTTCCCACCTTTCCTTCTGCCAAAAGTGGAGCAAGAAAGGGGGCTTGGCTTCCCCCAGTATCTGGAGGTTCCCCAACTATCTTTGAAGCTTTCTTGGACGAGGTGTGAAGCACCTCTGCTCAGAGCAGGCTTTGTTCTTGTCCTGTGAGAGCACTGGCTCTCACTCCATGAGGTCAGAAACATGTCTGGTAGTGGCAGGCTGGCGAAGCAAGTGAGAGACCACGAAGTGCTTGGTAGGTTTTCAGGGAACCCTCTTAAAGGGTCGCCTGTGTAAATGTATTAATAAATCCACCACTGGCATCATTGAGGATTTAATAGGATAAGATGTTTGGTACCAACATGGAGCTAGGAAACTTGTTTTGACAAGGATTCGGCCCATGCACTCCTTATGGCTTTCCTCTGTGTTTAAAATATCTCAGAGGAGACTGGACATTGTAGGGGAATATCTGCTCATGCTGATATGCCCTCACATAGGAAATAGTGCACTCTGTCTTAGGGCTAAAGGTCTGCAGTCGGGGTGACTTACCTATATCCTATGCAGTGTAAGGATTGCATGGCGCACAGGGCTGTGTGCCATGTCAACTCTTTGGATTTCTCTTCACCAAGACATGTAGCCTGCAATGGCAGAGTGCATACTCTTGGTGAAGGGTCCCTGGATGGCACAACCAGTACTGCTGCCCTAGAGGACCTTCCTCAGTACCAATACCCTAGGTACCAGGGATACCAGTTACTAGGGAATTACAGGGGTAGCAGAAGTGGTGCCAGTTATGGTACAGCGTTTGGAAAAGATATCTGGCACTGGGAACCTGGTTACCAGGACCCAGTACACTTACAGTTCGAAATCACATCAGGCAATACGTGGGGTGCAAACCAAGCAAAAAGAGTCACTTTCCTATATAGAGCCCCAACCAAACAGAATCATGGCTAACTGCAATCAGTGCTGGACGGGATTACCCA
Source organism: Lissotriton vulgaris (assembly GCF_964263255.1). Classification (NCBI taxonomy): domain Eukaryota; kingdom Metazoa; phylum Chordata; class Amphibia; order Caudata; family Salamandridae; genus Lissotriton; species Lissotriton vulgaris. Next base: position 1,867,886,976 of record NC_141685.1, on the reverse strand, counting down.
CAGTAAAACTGTACTGTGTCTGATTACAATTAGGCATGGTTGGATGAAAGTTATACTCTTGTAGGTCCTAAACCATCCCCACTCCAGCAAAACAATGATCTGATATTTATCACTGGCATCATGAGACACTTTAATATAACCCACTCCTGCATGTCCTGCCCACATCCATCAATGGTTTTATGTCAGACTATATATCATGTACAGAAACATTGACTCACATAAGTGTTGCGACCTCAATATTGTTTAGAAAAATATGATTCCATTGTTTGTATATGTTCTATTATTATGTGCAATGGAGGACAGATATTAACACATTGGGTGTAGATATTCTCTTACTAGCAGCAATGGGCATACCTTTTTTGTGAAAAGTATTTAGGACACAATGATATTCTGAACACAGTATTCCAGTACCCTACCTCTTATGTATTTAACTTTACATGCCTCAGGATGGGAAACACTCATGAATTTTATCAATATAAAGAAGGGAAGTTTCGTAGACCTGTTTGCTACAGTAGTACCGAGGTGCTCATTGTCGGCAAGCCCCCCTTGGTGTGGACCTCTGCCTGGTGGTCTCAGGCTGTGGGCCCATTACATGTCCCCAAGGATCAAGTTAAGAACCTGGGCATGTGGCTGGATTCCAGAATGTCTTATGATTAGCCTACTCGGCGTGTCGCAGGGACATGCTTTGGAATCCTCCGCAGTCTAAGAAAGACACTTGACCTTCTCCTAGCGTCTATACTTCAAATAAAGACCCAGTCCAATAGCGTGCATATGTAGCAGTGACATCCAGGGTTTTTTTTTTTTAAATCCTACTCCCCACTACACTATTATACACATTATAAGGAGGTAATGCACTGTGCTCCGCTCACAATAAAAGACCTGTTCTCTCTGGCAACACCACAGAACACCCACTCAAAGTGAGCCAACCCAGAATTGGTTACACAAGTCCACCACAAACATTAGACAATCCTCTTCATAGAGGAAAAAATGTGCGAGAAGCAAATGACCCCTCACGGAAACACCACCATCGGGGTAACTGGTATGCAATTTCCAGACAGGCCCCTGTCTCATCATCGGTGGTCACTTGCTTCTCAAAGAAAAGTGAGAGGAAAGAAAAGACATGTCCAAAACAAACAACATTTAAAGTGACAAATAGTGAAGTGCAGAGAAATCTGCTAGTGACAAACAAACACAAATTTAAACTGAGTGCTTAAAAACACACATAGCACACCAGTCCCTTAACCAATTTTATTCATAGGGCGGTGATCGTGTGCTATTGAATACTAAAAAGGCTGGTAGCTAATCATGCATACCATTACCTACTGCCAGTGTCGACATGTTTCACTGCTATGTTTCATTAAGCAGTTTCATCAGGGCTGCACTCAAATGCTGCCACTTCACTTTTTTGGACACTAGTTCTGTAAAATGCTGCCGGGAGAGAACAGGTAAAACACATATTTAAAAACACGTAAACCCTAGGGTGGCAAGAAACACATTAGGGGGATGGTAAGTATAGTAATGTGTGGAGTATTACCAGGAGACAGCCAAGCTACTCCTACCGGCCGCTCCGGTATCAACAAGGTCACCGGGTACTTCTAAAATGTGGATATCCCTTGATCCTTGGAAGACTTAATGATCTGCAAGGAGAGACGTACAGGGGCTTGTAAACTGTACTGTATAGGGCGTTGTTCTGCTACCTTTCAATGTGCACAATCATACTTCAAGTCACAGTGCTGTTGCTCGTGCCCCCGATATCGAAAAACATAGCCACAGTGCCTACCAGATGTATACTGGTTAATAGAAGCAAGGTCGTAACCAGTTGGTGCATTTAGAAAGGGCATGCCGTACTTTTGAAACCATTCCTCGGTATACACCACACTCCACACTGCCCATACGGCACACTGGCCCCGAGGTACTACTCTGCCAAGTCACTCTCGCAGACACCTCCTCATTGCGCATAAAATATGCCCCCAGCGTAGAGCACACAACAACACGCACATAACGCACTCTGGCCCCGAGGTCCTTCCCTGCCATGTCACTCCTGGGAAGACCCCTCCTCACCGTCACGGGCTTGGAAGAGGGGCCCTGGTCCATGCCTTGGTTACATCCAGGCTGGACTATGGGAATGTCCTCTACCTGCGAGCTAACGCAAGCTGTACCTTAAGACTACAGCGTATCCAGAACGCAGCCGCGCGATTGGTGCTACAGCTTCCCAGGAGAGCCTCCTCAAAAAGAGCCTTGGAGACACTGCATTGGCTCACTGTCAGGGAATGCATAGAATTCAAAGCACTTTGTATCAGTCACAGGATTGCCCATAGAAAGGGGCCTGGTTTTTTGCGCAATTTGCTTCTTCCTTACAAGCCTACCCGGCTCCTGCGTTCCATGGGCGCAGGCCTGTTTTTGGTCCCTGGAATTAACAGGGCAAGAATGGGAGGACGCTCTTTTCGCTACTTAGCCCCACGAAGATGGAACTCCCTCCCACAGAAGCTTAGTGCGGAGCCCTCTGAGGTGTTGTTCCGGAAAGAGCTGAAAACTCTCCTGTTCCCAAAAACCTAATGTACCGGCGCATGTCTTGCACCACCTTTCTTAGCTGCTGCTCAGTCCTTGATAGCGCAGGGACACATCGGCAGGTGTAACCAGGCGCTTTAAAAACTCAGAATTATTATTATTATTATTATTAGAATAACCGTAGGCTGTTCCCTGTTAAAATCCCCTCAACTTTATTTTGCAACAAGTTGTCAGAATGCAATCTAGACATAACACCTCCAGAGCGATCCCTCCCTATACCACAGAGGGTCCGTGCCCCTGCATCCAAGCTCTCCTCCCACACTGAATTGTCCCAAGGCACCGAGCCCTGCCAAACACGAGCAGTCCTACCTGGCTGATGGAAGCCCTGTCAACCAAGAGCCAAGCAATCATTGGCTGACTCATACCATCCCCGTCCATGTTTTGGCTCCCATCCACCTTGCACATCCCCAGGGAGGGGTTGTTGCATGACCATCAAGATGCAACCTCCCCCTGCTGCAAATGCACACAGAATATCATGAGGCAGAACATTCTGACTAAGAGGAGGCAGGGCCAAGAGTTTCACTGAAGTCATGCAACAGTTCCAAATACAACAAGAATAATTAGTCACAGGACACGTATCATGGTCAGTGAAACACAAAATGCAGCCATTTTTCTGAAACTCAATCTGATCATCACTCCTTACCTGTAATCCATCATAAATCTTTGTAACTTATATATCTTGTATTTTATCACTCTTTCTCTGTATCCATTCTGTGTATTTTACTGATCACACTGCCTCTGATAAGTGAAGTAAATAATTTTCTGTCTTAACAGTGGATTTCCCAGAGACGTACCTAGAAGATGACTGGTGCTTCTCTCTATGCCCTCCCTTGCCATGGACTATCACTCCAACCTTTAAGCTTGGAGGTAATGGAACGGTGTCATTTTTTTGTGCCTTGCCCTTACTAAAAATTCTCAAACACGAGTACGCATGTTTCATCCACCTCTCTCTCTCTATATATATATATAGCATATTAGCGCGGAGCCATGTTGCGCAAGGGAGGCCCTGTCTGAAGTGTCTTGGGGAAAATGGCACTTACCCGGACCGCCTTGCATCCCAGAGGCACAGAGACTCCGCTGTCACCAGATAGTCCATGACCACATGGAGAGACACTGCTACTTTAGCGATGTCCCGGAACCCGCTACCTACGGTGGTGACAAGGCTGAAAGAGCGGACTTACAAGCTTCATTGATGCCCAGGATTACACTGCGATCCTTACCTGACTTCATTGTTTAGCCAGCCTCTACTAGAGGTATCAAGAGAAACTGGCTAAGTGGATTGCCTATCGCAACACAGTGAGGAAAACAAACTGCACTCTGGGAGTTGTAGTTTCTACGTGCTGAACTACCGAAGTGACCACTCCCCAATGAAGCTCAGATGTGCAATATCTACTTTAGATAAGCCAGAACACTAATATACTTAGAATCGCAGTGGCAGTCGTAACATAGAAGGGTGTGAATCTGAGGAAAGCGAAAGCTGAAACGCGTCATGTCATTCCCTTCATTAAAATGAATCTTGCTTTTAATCCGTTGTGCCCCCTGGTCTACTTTGTTGGGAGGAAGACCGTCTGTAGCATATAAATTCTATTAGGAATAACTTTGGCGTCGATTGAGGCAATTTTCCAAAATTTTGGCCAGCTCAGTTCTGCTCCTTCCCTGAAAGTTTTGTAATGTAATGTAATGTAATGTAAGTGCCAATTTGTATCGCGCGGCAATCTCTCCAAGGAGCATCTAGGCGCCCAGAAAGGACCACCAGGTGTTAGGTAGTCCCTATGCTTACTTGACCGAGACCCGAATTACACTAGGCTTCTGGCAGTTATATCTTGGAGATTAAAGATCCAGGTTTTTAGATGTTTACGGAAGTCTATTTCTTTATCCAGTAATCTCAACTGGGGGGGAAGAGTATTCCATGCTTTTGCTCCCAGTACCGCCAGGGATTTGCCCCCTCGAGTTTTAAGTCTGAAACTCGGGACGGTAAGCAGGTTGGCAGTTGAAGAACGCAGTGCTCTGGTTGGACAGTATCTGCTGAATTTTTTCCTCAGATAGGACGGGCCTAGGTTGTGAACAGCTCTAAAAGTAATTAACAGTACTTTGAACAAAACCCTTTTTGTAATGGGCAGCCAATGTAATGCCTTGAGGGCTTTGGGTGCAGATGATCTTTTCGGCCATTTTAGAACCAACCTCGCTGCTGCATGTTGCACCATCTGAAGTTTGTGTGTGACAGCTTTATTTGTACCAGCATAGAGGCTGTTGCAGTAATCGATGCGTGATGTTACAGTGCAACCGTAACTGTTTTCCTTGCTTCAAGGGGCAAAAGATCAAAGAACTTTCTCAGTCCCTTTATTACCCCAAAGCACATGCCTGCCACTCTAGCCGCTTGTTGTCTAAAAGACAGGTCAGAGTCAAAATGCACCCCCAGATTACGAGCCGAGTTGGTTGTATGAGGTGGTATTTCAGCTTTTTCTGGCCACCATAATCGTGGGATGAACTCATTTTTTGGGCCTATAGGCATGATCTCAGTTTTACCTGTGTTGCATTTCAGATGATTTAGGCGCATCCATTCATAGGTGGCCGTTAGGCAACCTTTGAGCTTATCCTCCCAGGCTTGGTTATCCTTGTCCATTACCAGGATAAGTTGTGTGTCATCGGCATAGGCTATAGCGTCTATGCCAAATGACGATATCAGTTTTATCAGGGGTGCAGTATAAACATTAAACAGGGTCGGGCTCAGGCTCGAGCCCTGCGGAATTCCCGTCGACAGCGCTTTTTCACTGGAACAGAATTCCCCCAGGGTCACCACTTGCCTCCTGTCACTTAAAAAGTTTCTTATCCACTCAAGCACTGTCCCTGTGACACCAGATGTTATTAGCCGGTCTAATAGGATGGCATGTGAGACCGTGTCGAAGGCCGCCGATAGGTCTAATAAAATCAGGACGGCCTTCTTGCCTTGGTCTAGGGCTGAGCGGATAGTTTCTGTAGTGAACAGGAGGGCCGATTCGGTGGAATGTTGGGCCCTGAAACCTGCCTGGTTGGGATGCCATACATCACTATCTTCCAAGAAACAAGTAAGTTGTTTATTTACAATTGACTCTGTGACTTTGCACAGGGCCGGGAGTAGTGAGATGGGTCGTAGGTTCGACAGTGTGGTGGGGTCAGGGAGTTGTTTTTTTTGCAGTGGTTTCACCGCTGCCAGTTTCCACTCTGGGGGGACTTTGGCTGTGGACAGTGAGGTGTTAACAATGGCATTTATTATTGGGTTGGCAATGTCCACAATGAGGTGTAAGAGTCTAACTGGGTATGGGTCAAAGGGGGATCCGGATTTTGTTGCCAGAATTCCTCTTTTGGTATCCTCCAGACTAACTGGGGGGGATTCGTCAAGCAGGGGCCAAGTAAAAAGGGGGTCCCAAAAAGTGTTTTCCCCATGTTAATTTCCATAGGACGATTAGACACGGCTACAGCCCGAACGGCTGAACGGAATTACACCAAACTTGGCAAAATGGTAGGGACTGGTATGCAGAAGTGCCTTTTCTATATTTGGTGAAAATCCCTCCAGTAGTTCCTGAGAAAATCAAAAGAGAAATCATTTATATATCTATAGCAGCTTACTGTAAGCTTACTATAAGCTTACCTTTCCGAGCACGAGCTGAATGCTAATTGGCTGTCAACTGTCTGTCAACACTCCAAACCAGAAAGTGTTGGCAGCCATCTTGTGCCTCGGTAGACTGAATCACAGGAAAGCAGAAAAACAAATGTATAGAACTCAAAAAAGCGGCAGGGTAGAAGCACCCTGACGCCTAGGCCAGCTCAGGGGGTCCCACAAGGACCCCCCAGGCCCAAAAAAATATATATATATTTTTTAAATCATGGGGTACGCGTACCGTATGCATATGTACGCGTACCGTGCACGTACCCTGCGATTAAAAAAAAAAAATAATAATATTTTTGGGGCCTGGGGGGTCTTTGTGGGACCCCCTGAGCAGGCCTAAGGGGTCAGGGTGCTTCCCTTTGCGTGGCTTGCACCTTTGTTTCACTGCTTTCTTGTGCCTTGGTTCTACCGAGGCACAAGATGGCTGCCAACACTTTCTTGTTTGGAGTGTTGACAGACAGTGGCAGCCAATCAGCATGCCTTCCCGAGAAAGCTGCATGCTCATTGGCTGTCAACACTTTTAACCAGGAAGTGTTGGCATCCATCTTGTGCTAATGTTGACAGACAGTGGCATCCAATCAGAATGCCTTCCCGAGAAAGCTGCATGCTCATTGGCTGTCAACACTTCTACCAGGAAGTATTGAAATCCATCTTGTGCTCGACAGACAAAGGCAAAAGAAAGCAAAAAAACAAACGTGAAGAACACAAAAAGGGTGCAGGGTAGATACACCCTGACACCCTAGGCCTGCCCAGGTGGTCCCACAAGGATAAAAAAGGACCAAAGTTTTTTTTTTTTAAACCTGGTCTGTTTTTTAAAAAATGACCCCCCGGGGGGACCAAATCATGGGGGCATAGTGATAAAGAAGTGTGGGGGGGGTCCACAATCCCCCCCACACTTCCCCGGGGACCGCCACCCCCGGGGCAAAGCAATGCAGCCCCTTGGCGCATACTGGAGGCTCCTGATGTGCTAGTTGGCCCCCAGGGACCCCCAGTATGCAAGGGGAATTAGTTCCTACTCTGCAAACCCACCAGGGGTTGCGCTGCAGAGAGGTGTAAGAAAGGGTGTGGCCTCATTACACCACTCTGCAATGCAGTCCCCTGGCACATACTGCAGGTTCCAGGTGGGCTAGTTGGCCCCCAGGGACCCCCAGTATGCACAGGGAATTAGTTCTCCCTCTGCAAACACGCCTGGGGGCTGCTTTGCAGAGAGGTTTAAAAAAGGGTGTGGCCTCAATACACCTCTCTGCAATGCAGCCCCCTGGCTTATACTGGAGGCTCCTGGTGGCCTAGTTGCCCCCCAGGGACCCCCAGTATGCAAGGGGAATTAGTTCCTCCTCTGCAAACGCGCCAGGGGTTGCGCTGCAGAGTGTTGTAAAAAGGGGGCGTGCCCTCTGAACACCTGCCTACATAAATGTAGTAAATCAGTATAAAAAAAAATTAATACATTTAAAAATTGTCATTTAAAAAACCTTGCAAATTCAATTAAAAAACCATAGGTTTCAGGCCTTATATAGTTAGGAATTAGCATTTAAAAAACCTTGCAAATTCACTGAAAAAAACATAGGTTTCAGGCCTTATATAGTTAGGAATTAGCATTTAAAAAACCTTGCAAATTCACTGAAAAAACACAGGTTTCAGGCCTTATATAGTTAGGAATTAGCTTTTAAAAAACCTTTCAAATTCACTCAAAAAACTATAAGTTTTAAGGGTGTTATAGTTAGCTGGACATTTCACTCATACAAAACCATTGAAATTGCTCCTATACAGTTAGTTGTACTAACAATATTTCGCGCACCCGCAATCCACTGCTGATGATGTCACATATTACATCATTCATGACATGGTCAGTGACATCACTGATGACATCTCAAATGACATCAGTGATCAGTGAATATATATATTACCTACTGGCGATCGCCAATAGTTATATATAGTTAGGACCTAGCTACCATAGGAAATCCGCAACATTCTATTGGGAATAACTTTGGCGCCGGTTGAGGAATTTGCGTGTAATTTTCCAAAATTTAGGCCAGCTCCGCTCCGCCTCTTCCCTGGAAGTTTCGGGGGGGATTTGTCATGCGGGGGCCGAGAAAAAAGGGGGGTCCCAAAACGTGTTTTCCCCATGTTAATTTCCATAGGACGAATAGACCAGGCTACAGCCCGAACCGCTGAATGGATTTACACCAAACTTTGCAAAATTGTAGGGACTGGTATGCAGAAGTGCCTTTTCTATATTTGGTGAAAATTGCTCCAGTGGTTTTTATGAAAATAAACTTCAAAAACACATATATATCTGGGTGGAGCCTAACCACACATCTCATCGTGATATCTGATTGGCTGTCAGCACTTCATCCAAGAAGTGTTGGCAGCCATCTTGGGACCAATATACATGATAGCACCTCATTAAAAAGCATTGTAGGTAATAGTTACATTATAAATCATTTGGTGATGGTACCATACTCATTTTAGGAACTGTGGTGTGTTCTAAGGTGATTTTACCGTGTGAAAAAGCCTTCTGCTGGGATATCATGAATCATGTTTGAAAGAAAACTATTATCTCATGCTTTTCCCACAGTGGTTTGGAAGGGGATCTATAAGCTAAACTGAAAGCATATTTTCTGTAAATTCATATTATCTTTCTCAGTCATGTGAGAATGAAGTCTGACATTCTCAGTAAAACATGTACATACAACAAGGACAGAGACTGTCAGTTGATTCCTTTGTGTTCTACTGCAGCCCCCTAGAGTGTTCTAAAGAACAACTAGAGCGCTAACAGTCCTATTTATTACAAAGGTATGACACACCTGAAGCCATCTTGATTGGAATAAAGTGGTAACTCTTAAAACATTTAATTTAAAAAGGAACAAAATGAGGGGGTATATTTTGCCATAGAAAGTATGATTAGTGCTGCAGAAAAACAAATTTGGGCACATTTTGAGTGACTTCTCAAATCCTCTTCTATTTCATTAAAACATTCTGACATGCAGTCTCCCAAGATAGCCACCAGAGGCAAAAGAGCCCAATGTAGCCCAAATATCACCCAGATGTAACCCAAGTATAGCCCAATGACAGAATGTCCCAGAGTGTACTAAAGAACAACTAGAGCGCTAACAGTCTTACTTATGACACAAGTATGGCACACTAGAAGCCATCTTGATTGGAATGAAGTGGTAAGTCTGAAAACATTTAATTTCAAAAGGAACAACATGAGGGGATTCATTTTGCCATAGAAAGTATGATTAGTGCTTCAGAAAGAAAAATTAGGGCACATTTTGAGTGACATCTCAAATCCTCTTCTATTTTATTAAAATAATTCTGACATGCAGTCTCCCAAGATGGCCACCAGAGACAAAAGAGCCCAAATGTTGCCCAAATATCACCCAGATGTATTCCAAGTATAGCCCAATGACAGAATGTCCCAGAGTGTTCTAAAGAACAACTAGAGCGCTAACAGTCTTACTTATGACAAAAGTATGGCACACCAGAAGCCATCCTGATTGGAATGAAGTGGTAAGTCTGAAAACATTTAATTTAGAAAGGAACAAAATGAGGGGGTTCATTTTGCCATAGAAAGTATGATTAGTGCTGCAGAAAAAAAATTAGGGCACATTTTGAGTGTCTTCTCAAATCCTCTTCTATTTCATTAAAAAATTCTGACATGCAGTCTCCCAAGATGGCCACCAGAGACAAAAGAGCCCAAATGCAGCCCAAATATCACCCAGATGTAGCCCAAGTACAGCCCAAAGACAGAATGTCCCAGAGTGTTCTAAAGAACAACTAGAGCGCTAACAGTCCTACTTATTACAAAGGTATGGCACACCTGAAGCCATCTTGATTGGAATAAAGTGGTAACTCTTAAAACATTTAATTTAAAAAGGAACAAAATGAGGGGGTATATTTTGCCATAGAAAGTATTATTAGTGCTGCAGAAAGAAAAATTAGGGCACATTTTGAGTGACTTCTCAAATCCTCTTTTATTTCATTAAAAAATTCTGACATGCAGTCTCCCAAGATGGCCACCAGAGACAAAAGAGCCCAAATGTAGCCCAAATGTCACCCAGATGTAGCCCAAGTATAGCCCAATGACAGAATGTCCCAGAGTGTTCTAAAGAACAACTAGAGCGCTAACAGTCTTACTTATGACAAAAGTATGGCACACTAGAAGCCATCTTGATTGGAATGAAGTGGTAAGTCTGGAAACATTAAATTTAAAAAGGAACAAAATGAGGGGGCTCATTTTGCCATAGAAAGTGCTTCAGAAAGAAAAATTAGGGCACATTTTGAGTGACTTCTCAAATCCTCTTCTATTTCATTAAATAAATTCTGACATGCAGACTGAAACATGCACTTTGAACACCAGCAGCAGACTTCCCTGGTGAACAGTAGCTTTACTACAGTGATTTAATGAGCAACTAGAGTGCTAACATTCAGAATTTATGGGAAATGTGTGACACATCATAATGCTTTCTTGATGGAACCAAAGTAAACAAGCATTGAAAATTGAATAGATCTCGCCCTCGTTTAAGTTAAAGCCATTCTGTTTGTAATGAGGGGCTTTTTAGCTTTGCTTTTATTAGTGTTTTTAAAACTTTCATGTAAATAACATGCATATGTATGCATATATGTATGTGTATGCTTGCATTTATATTTGTATTTATATAGATATGCAGATTATATATGTTTATATATGTATGTATATATAAATACATATACACATACATATATATAAATGCATATGCATATATATATGCATATATATATGTGTATATGTGGGCGTGTAGAGAGAGGTAGAGAGGTAGAGGTAGAGAGATAGAGAGGTAGAGGTAGAGAGGTAGAGGTAGAGAGGTAGAGACTAGTAGAGAGAGGTAGAGAGTGAGTAATAGAGAGTAGAGAGTGAGTAGTAGAGAGTAGTAGAGAGCAGTAGAGAGAGTAGCAGAGAGTGAGTAGTAGAGAGTAGTAGAGTGAATAGTAGAGTGAGTAGTAGAGAGTGAGTAGTAGAGAGTAGTAGAGAGTAAGTACTAGAGTGAGTAGTAGAGAGGAGTAGAGAGTGAGTAGTAGAGAGTAGTAAAGAGTGAGTAGTAGAGAGTAGTAGAGAGTGAGTAGTAGAGAGTGAGTAGTAGAGAGTAGTAGAGAGTGAGTAGCAGAGAGAGAGAATAGTAGAGGATAGTAGAGAGTGAGTAGTAGAGTGAGTAGTAGAGAGTAGTAGAGTGAGTAGTAGAGAGTAGTAGAGAGTGAGTTGTAGAGTGAGTAGTAGAGCATGAGTAGTAGAGAGTAGTAGAGAGAGAGTAGTAGAGAGTGAGTAGTAGAGAGTGAGAAGTAGAGAGTGAATAGTCGAGAGTAGTAGAGAGTGAGTAGTAAAGAGTGAGTAGTAGAGAGAGAGTAGTAGAGAGTGAGTAGTAGAGAGTAGAGAGTAGTAGAGAGTGAGTAGTAGAGAGTAGTAGATAGTGAGTAGTAGGTAGTGAGTAGTAGAGAGAGAGTAGTAGAGAGTAGTAGAGTAGTAGAGAATGAGTAGTAGAGAGTGAGTATTAGAGAGTAGTGGAGTAATAGAGAGTAAGTAGTAGAGAATAGTGGAGAATATTCCAAAGTTTGGCACAGCACCACTTGCACAATAAGTCCAATCAAATCATATCACTTAGAGTCCTTATTGAAGCGCTGAATCTTGGTGTATATTCAAATGCTTTTATTTTCCTTAAGTTTATGTACCACAGCCAGCCGACGCGTTTCGTTCTGTACAACAGAAGTTCTTCAGGGCGTTCTTATTTCCTTCAAGTTATGGCGGTATCCTGTTGTCATATAACTAGATATTTCTTCTAAGTGTTAGACGAGACGTAAGTACATTCTTATTCAAAGTGACAAGGTATCAATTTTACCCACACAATTCGGGCAGACTTGAGTAATATATAGCATTCTCAAAGTCAGTCTTTCACAAATTCCAAAGTATAGGACATGATAATCCAAATCCAAATGTTTCTCAAGAAAAGTCATTTTTAATCGTTCGGAATATCGGCGTTTGGGCAGATATGACCCAGGGACCCCCAGTATGCAGAGGGAATTAGTCCCCCCTCTGCAAACGCGCCAGTGGCCTGCGTTGCAGAGAGGTGTAAAAAGGGGCATAGCCTCATTACACCTCTGTGCAATGCAGCCCCCTGGCGCATACTGGAGGTTCCAGGTGGGTTAGTTGGCCCCAGGGACCCCTGGTATGCGAGGGGAATTAGTTCCCCCTCTTCAAACATGCACAGGGGATGCGTTGTAGAGAGGTGTAAAAAAGGGTGTGGCCTCATTACACCTCTCTGCAATGCAGCCCCTTGGCGCATACTGGAGGCTCTTGGTGGGCTAGTTGGCCCCCAGGGACCCCCAGTATGCAAGGGGAATTAGTTCCCCCTCTGCAAACGCGCCAGAGGGCTGCGTTGCAGAGAGGTGTAACAGGGGGCATAGCCTCATTACACCTCTGCAATGCAGCCCCCTGGCACATACTGGAGGTTCCAGGTGGGCTAGTTGGCCCCCAGGGGCCCCCAGGGGCCCCCAGTATGCAAGGGGAATTAGTTACCCCTCTTCAAACATGCACAGGGGCTGCGTTGCAGAGAGGTGTAAAAAGGGGCATGGCTTCATTACACCTATCTGCAATGCAGTCCCCTGGTGCATACTGGAGATTCCTGGTGGGCTTTCAGGTCTTATATAGTTAGGAATTAGCATTAAAAAAACCTTTGAAATTCACTGAAAAAAACATAGGTTTCAGGCCTTATATAGTTAGGAATTAGCATTTAAAAACCTTGCAAATTCACTGAAAAAACCATAGGTTTCAGGCCTTATATAGTTAGGAATTAGAATTTAAAAAACCTTTGAAATTCACTGAAAAAAACATAGGTTTCAGGCCCTATATAGTTAGGAATTAGCATTTAAAAAACCTTTAAAATTCACTCAAAAAACTATAAGTTTTATGGGTGTTATAGTTAGCTGGACATTTCACTCATACAAAACCATTGAAATTGCTCCTATATAGTTATATTTCGCGCACCCACAATCCACTGCTGATGATTTCACATATTACATCATTCATGGCATGGTCAGTGACATCACTGATGACATCTCAAATGACATCAGTGATGATGCTCAAGAGCCCGAGAGCAGTAAGTAATTTCATATCTATTTTAATCATGGGGTGATAGCCCTATAAGAACAATTCACTTGTGACAATTTTCTTTTGTATCTGAAAAATCTTTTACTAATTTAATCACAGATTGTGATATTTGTTCTATGTGCCACTTTGTCAATTGTTGCTTTTGTTTGGTTTCCGCAGTCACTGGGAGACAGAATTGTGTACCATACTCCACAGAGCCAAACATTGCTCAAGATTGGATGAGCACTGTGTCATTGTCAGTAATCTTCCTCTTACGTGTTGCTTTCCTTTCTTTCTCTGTTTGATCATCATATTTTTGGTGTCACCGTCGTTAACGTTTGCCATTCTTCCTGCTCCAAGTGCAGCATTGCAGCTAGAGACAACCTCCCTCTTGAAAGACTACTAAAAACATGCAATGGCATTGCAGCTGGTCTTGCTTGTATGTAAAGGTAAGCGAGACCAATTGGCACTGCCAAAGCTTGGTAGGTCTTCTAGCTACGTTTTTAACTGATGATCATTCATATATGAACCCAAAGAAATATTTTCTATAATTTTTTTAAATATTATTGTAGTAAAGATAACAGAAACCATCTATCAGTTTAGATCATTTATGATAGAATATAGTTTCCTGATCTTTTGATCAGGAAATTGATCTGAGTGTTCACATCACATTTGTGAAGCCAAGAGATGGACTTTTCTTTCTCGGCAAAGAACTGAGTGTGAAGAAGCACAGTGGAGCCAGTGTGCGATGTAGGAACTCCTTAATGCACCCAAGCCACACTTCTGTCAAAGGCAACTCCCAACTACAGGATCTCTGTGGCTGGACTCCTGTGGGGGTCTAGAACTCCTGTACAGGTAGGTCACAGATAACAAAATGTATATACATCACGCCTAGTTTGAAGGCCAGCAGAAATAAGAAGAATGTCAGCACCTAAATGACAAATATCAAGCATGACCTCCCAGAGACAAAGCCTCTAATGTGGGACCTCACAAAATGAGTTCAAATGCATGGGCATAATATTCGGCTATTCCTAAGGTGACTGCTGAGAACTCATGATTAGTGGAAAAGCAAAATAATCTGACTAGCCTTTCAAAGTATTTTAGGTTTGCTGTAACATGACTGGAGGCTGAGCATACCCTGAAATTATCACAGGGTTCTTGGAAGAAAGGGGCGAGGGTTAAGAGCGCAAGACCTGTGGGGACAAGTCACTGAGCTTCAACAGGAGCATTAATGTTCTATTTTACACTGCAGTTTGGAGAAGCACAACCATACTCAAATTGACCATCACAGACACGCCTGCTTTCCTGCCAATAATGTGAAGGCTGAGAAATGCAAAATTTGGCTCTTGTGCTTAAGGTGTAAATTAGTTCGTATTTCTAGGTGTAAACATAATTTCATCCTTCAAAACCATATACATATAAGACGATGGCCACAGATGTCAGAAGGGGATATTTAATTCGCTGATGCATCTTTCCAACACTTCATGGCAAGATCCCTGTATCACATATTGGGTTCCCAGTATGCATCTTCGTCCTTGCCAGTTTCCATTTAGTCTAGCGTGACCATTGCCTGTAATGACACATTGTTACCAATTCTCAGAAAGCAGGTGTCACTGCTTACTCCTGGTAAGCACAGTAGTTGCTTTCAATGTGCAGTAAGTGACTCGTCTTATTTCCTTTGTGACTAGAAGTCAGAGGTTTCATAGCCCTCGATTTAGCAGCCACTCCCTTGGCTGGCTCTGGACTGGCTCATTCATATGTAGTGAATCCCAATGTGGTACGTTTTATATGTGGAAATTGAGAACAGGATTAACTATATCATAATGGAGTGTCTCTTGGACCTGTGAAGACATTTGGTGGGAGGAAGGGTGACGGGGCTAATGAACTTCTCTCATTCTCCCATTTTACAAAGAGCTCAAGGCCAACGAGGTGTGTTCTGGAGAGATATACCTCGGGGTGCAATTCCTTTTCATTAATTTCTTCACATTTCAGCCTTCTAACAGTTGTCTGGGGGGTGGGAGGGGTGATGGAGGGTCTGGTAAAAGGGATTACAAAGCTGTTCCTGCCACAACCTTTCTCCACCAACCTCCACAGTATAAAAGCAGAGGTGGGTGGGTAAGATGGTGCTGGGTGCAATGAAGGATAGCTCAGAAGGAAGTGGCTGGAAAGGCAATTATTTGGAGGATGGTGACAGACGAAAGGACAATGACACACACACACAGGCACGCCCGCACGCTCACACACACTAACACACGCATCATTACCTAGGCATTAAACATTACATCGTGATGCATGAATAGTTCACTTTTGATCTTAGAAACGTGGTACCACTTCTACTGTAAGTTGACTCGCTATGCCTTGGTCCATGCTATATAAATACACAGTGAGCGCTTTATAAATAACACACATGCACATATATACTTTGGAAAGACAAAAAGAATGAATTTCTGAAGCTAGGTCGCACTAAGCTGTTGAATTCTCGGGGACCCGCTGCTCTCAAGAAATGCTGAGAATGGATCAAAAAGGTTTTACAGTACAGTCTCAATATAATAAAGAGAGAAAATAAAAGCTCCAGTACAGCATACACCATCAATCCATCCCCTTATCTTCAATTAGGATTGGCTTTATTTCTACCCTCCATGTTTAGGGCAGGGGGAATAAAGTTGAAGAGCACAGTCACTGATAAAAATATAATCTGATCCACAATTCACAGGTGTGCAAAGTGCCTTCGAATATCTCTTCTGTGATGCCAAGCACTTCACCCTTAGGTGCAAAGAAGTGTATTCAACGTATGCAGAGAACAAGACAGCTAACAACATAATACCACTCTAAGCATCTGACCTCTCCATTGGGAAAAAGGATATTGCGGAATCTTGGGAGAATTAATGCACTGGACCCTTCAGCATAGTGTGTGGGCACCGGAAGGAGGGAGTGCAAACATGCATGCCATGGCTGCACAGTCTTTCATAGTATGCTGCTTTGTGCTGGGTGCGCGAGGTGACTGCTGTACCTGTTCTCTGTGTGTGAGTAAAGCATGCAGTGAGGGATAGGTCACGGCTTCTCTCTGTAATCTGTCTTTTATGTCCGTGTGCATAGCTGCAGTCTGTCTACTGTGGGTTCTGTGTTTATGGGAAGCTGGTCCTGCTGCTCCAGGTGCTGTTGCTATGGTGTGTGTGACGTATGCATGCATTCACTACTGCCTGTGATTTAACTGTTGTGCGGACGTAGCTTTCACGGGTGCTGACTTTAATGAAACTATGCTTTGAATGTGTGGAAAGCATACATTGCCGTTGCTTCCACCATAAAAGCTCTTTGAGTGTGTTGGAAATGTACAGTTCTGCTGTCTGTACCCTATGAGTAAGGAAGCTTGCACTGCTGCAGCGCAGACTATTCCTGTGCTGGGTTTGTGAGGGAAGCTTGCACTGCTGCAGCACAGACTATGCCTGTGCTGTGTTTGTGAGGGAAGCTTGCACTGCTGCAGCGCATACTATGCCTGTGCTGTGTTGTGTTTGTGAGGGAAGCTTGCACTGCTGCAGCGCATACTATGCCTGTGCTGTGTTTGTGAGGGAAGCTTGCACTGCTGCGGCGCATACTATGCCTGTGCTGTGTTTGTGAGGGAAGCTTGCACTGCTGCAGCACAGACTATGCCTGTGCTGTGTTTGTGAGGGAAGCTTGCACTGCTGCAGCGCATACTATGCCTGTGCTGTGTTGTGTTTGTGAGGGAAGCTTGCACTGCTGCAGCGCATACTATGCCTGTGCTGTGTTTGTGAGGGAAGCTTGCACTGCTGCGGCGCATACTATGCCTGTGCTGTGTTTGTGAGGAAAGCTTGCACTGCTGCAGCGCATACTATGCCTGTGCTGTGTTTGTGAGGGAAGCTTGCACTGCTGCAGCGCAGACTATGCCTGTGCTGTGTTTGTGAGGGAAGCTTGCACTGCTGCAGTGCAGACTATGCCTGTTCTGTGTTTGTGAGGGAAGCTTGCACTGCTGCAGCGCATACTCTGCCTGTGCTGTGTTTGTGAGGGAAGCTTGCACTGCTGTTGTGGCTTGAGGTGCGACTGTCTCGTCTTAGAGGTCATTTGTGGTGCCGCCATCTGAACAGTGCCAGTTTTGTGTATGACTGTGAAGCGCAGTCCTTGAAAAGTCAACGGGAGGACAAAGGCAGCTGACTACCCCCATTGAGGTGGTGGAGGTTATTAATGCATTAAGAAAAAAAGACAAGTGGGAAAACAACGGGCCCGGAGGGCATTCCTATGGACATCTTCAAAAAGTATATGGAGCTGTGAGCGCCATTATTGTCGGATGTCATTAAAGCCGCTCAATGAGCGCAATACCGCATCCTGGTTCACTTCAATTATTGTGCCAGTATTCATGGAGGTGACGTATGTGATTCGGGCTGCTACTGGCAATATCACTTCTAGACTCCACGTCAAAAAAATTTAGGTAGAGTGCTGCTGGCAAGGTGCAGGATTGGGCAGAGCAGAATGCTGTTCTATCAGAAATACAATACAGGTGCCAAGAATAGACGTGTGAATGAGACATTGCTATTTTGCACAGTGGATTGAATTGCCTTGTATATTTATGTACCGATGATTTTAGCCGCATAATTTTAAAAAGCATTTTATCTGAAAACGCACTTACTGCTTTGCTTAGATCCTCCAGACACCCGCAGTCATGTCCGCCCGCTCCCCGGTCCACCACAGGGTTTTCCCGCTTGATGTGGAGGGAGTGAAGGCGGGACATTGACATTCTTCCGGGGTAGAGGTCGGGGGGCGGAAGCGCTGCCTGATCAACATATAATCAGGCAATGTACTCAAAGCGCAGTGGACGCGCGCAGCGGGCGCGCCAAAGGCAAGCCCGTCTGCGCCCGTCCGCGCATGCCCGGGACCAGGGGCCACCCCCCTTGCCCCAACTCCAAAATCAGTCACTTACTCACGGAGAGAGCTGTTCTCCCTAAGACCCAAGTGCAACCAACACTGCAATCTCCTGAACCCGGAGTATCTCACGCCCCAATGCAACAATGGTAAATTTTCCTTCTCCCACTCAGCATCAGGAATAACCGGAGAGAACGGTTGGTTTGAAAAGGGAATTATGAAGACTAATGGTGATGCTATTAGACACTTCACATTCATTACCACAAACTGCAGGTCTCTTCCGAAACATAAGGAGGATATTTTTAACCTAATAATGGATCTCCAACCGGACACTCTGTTTCTGACTGAAACTTGGCTAAATGCCAGTTCGGGTCCTGATATCGCTATAGCCCTACCGTCAAACTATACCCTAGTCAGAAGAGATAGGGTGAACCAATGTGGGGGAGGCATAGGAATCATTTTCAAAAGAGAATACTCCTGTAAATGGGAAGATCTAACGCTGGCCAATTGTGAAGCCGGCCTTTTTAAACTTGCTCTCTCAACACAAACGACTTTTACGGGAATCTTGATATATCGCCCTCCTGGAGCCGCCAGAGAATAGGTGGTAGCTTTCCCTGAATATATCACCCCGTTGCTATTAGAAGCATCCATCTTCACGATTTTAGGAGATTTTAATCTGCACTTCGAGGACCGGACATGCCACATGGTTCTTAACTTTCTAGCTGACCTAGAAGCCCTCAATGTACATTTATGTAATACAGGCCCTACTCATACAGCAGGCCATCAATTGGACCCGATCTTCGCCAACTTTGATGGCCTTACATGTGAGCCTGCATTACCCTTATCATGGTCCGACCATCATCTGATCAGATTTAAGATCAGGCTACCTGGTAATAAAGCTGTGAAGAGGCCCGAGAACTCTTACTTCAGAAACTGGAAAAAACTGAACATAGAGGACCTGAATTCCCAGCTAACAAATTCCAGGCCAAATCTAAACCTAGATGACCTTAAAGTAAGGGATCAGGATTAAATTACACACTGGTTAGCCAAAGCTGCAGAGACAGTTATTCCACTTATAAGGAATAAACGGAAATCAGGTAGATCCCCAGTCTCGTTGTTCTCTGAACGAAAGGCTAAAAACAGAAAAAAGCAAATGTAAAAAGCTTGAGAGACAATGGAGAAAAGATTATGATGTGGCCAGCAAGGAAACTTACAAACAAGCTTTGAAGGCCTACCATCTGTTATGCAAAATAACAAAGGAGATTTTACCAAACGTACCATCTTAGAGGCACAAAACAACTCCGGAACCTTATTTAAGGTTCTAAAGGATTTAGCGGGTGCTGCACATGAACCAGAACCCCCAACTCTGTCCACATCGCAATGCAATGGCCTCGCGAAATATTTTAATGATAAAATAGCCAACATTTACTCTACCCTCAGTGGAGATGAGGTCCCTAACCCTTCTCCTACTATAACCCTGAGATCTAGGGAATCTACTGACAACCTAGCAGCCCTTAGACCAGCATACATTTGTAGAAACTCTTAATAGTATTAAGTCAGGCTCCCCTAATGATCCCATACCAGCAGGCATTTTTAAACAACTAGATCCCGACATATTAAATGTCATTAGATTACTGCTAAATGCTTCATGAGGAGAAACGGTAATGCCAGCCGAGTGGAAGCATGCGATGGTCGTACCGCTACTGAAAAAAGCAAACAGCGACCCAGAGATCTTCTCTAATTTTAGACCGTTATCACTTCTCCCCTTATTCTCGAAAATTTTAGAAAAACATGTAAATAAGCAGCTGGCAGAATACATCACCACCAACAAGCTACTACATCCTTCTCAGTCGGGTTTCAGAGTTGGGCACTCAACTGAGTCCACCTTACTAGGAGTTACGGAAGTCATCGTCAAAAGCTGGACAATGGGGGCACGGTGGCACGCATTCTTTTAGATTTGAGTGCCGCCTTTGACACTATATCCCATGAAACGCTACTTGAAACCCTAGAGGGAAAGTGGTGCAACACTGAAGTGGCTTGAAAATTTCTTAGCAGACAGATCCTATCAGGTTTTCTCCAAAAGCAACACCTCCAATATTTTAACTTCCCCATATGGAGTCCCACAGGGGTCAATCCTGAGCCCACTGTTATTTAATATTTATATCACCCCTCTAGCGAGTATAGTGGAAAGATTTGGTCTTACAATCTTTTCGTATGCAGACGATACACAACTCGTGTTTTCCTTGTCATCAACCGATAAAAAGAACCCCTCCTCTCTCCGCTCTGGATTACAGAGCATGGCAAAATGGATGCACTCCAAGAAATTAAAACTAAATGGAGACAAAACCGAACTGCTAATATTCGGTGAACAAAAAGACCTGTGGGGACCAGCTCACTGGCCTACTGAAATGGTCCTCCCCCGATGGCAGTTCCGTCAGCCCGAAATTTAGGAGTAATAATTGATGACAAATTGACAATGCAAGCTCAGGCCGCAAAAACAGCCTCAGTCTGTTTCGCCATTCTTAAATGGCTGGGAAATGTTTTTGGGCAACTCCCTGAAGGGGCGCAAAGAACGGTAGTTCAGGCCTTGATTGGTTCAAGGCTGGATTATGGTAACATTCTATTTTTAGGTGCCAACAAAGAAATCACACGACGATTACAGGTCGTCCAAAATGCGGCAGCCTGGTTACTTCTCCATTTACCTGGACGGTCGCATGTCTCGGAACATTTACGTAAACTACATTGGCTCAAGATGGGCAACAGAGCTAAATTTAAAGCTTTATGTTACATGTTCAAAATAAACACAGGGGAAGCACCAGCGTACCTCTGTAAATTGGTCCGTAAATACATCCCGACTCGTAATCTTCGATCAATTTATCAGGAGAGGTTTGTTGTTCCAAGAATCAAACGAGCACGACTGGGAGGACGCTCCTTTGGATACTTCTCCTGTGGAACTCTATTCCGCTCACACTTCGCCTAGAGCCCAACTACATAAAATTCAGGAAAGGTATCAAGGCATGGCTGTTCAACCAAGAATAATAACTAGAAGTTCTTGACCCCCTGGTAATGTACGGATCCAAGGCGCCGGGAAACCCTCAGGGTAGCTGTTGCGCCATTCAAGTGGAATAAATAAATAAATAAATAAATAAATACAGCTTCCGGGAGGGACTAGAAACGGTGGACCAATGTCTGAACCTTTATACAGTAGCAAAGAAAGAAGTACTACATTTAGGATTTGTGGAAATAAGTTGTGTTTTTAGCACATAAAATCGGCCTAAACTGTGATCCATAATGTTAGCTATGGGGGTGGACAAGGCAATAGTGACTTTTCTGCCCAGACCAATTTACAGCCAACAGAGGGGTGCACCAGGGCTGTGTCTTGGCACATTTTTTGTTAATTCCATATATTAATAAAGTGGGAAATGTTTAATGGGAAATGGGAAAGATATGCCTCGGTGGTAAGCGCCCTCCGCCAGTACTGCTTTATGGCGATCATGCCATGCTATTAGTTTGCACTGCTAACGGCCTCCAGGGATTACAAGATAACATCACTCAGTTAATAAACCAGCTTGACCTTACCTCAAACCTTTTGAATTTTGCAGAATGCAGCACACATAAAAATGGGAAAAAGCTTCAGGGGATTGTTTTTGTGCGGAAGGTGCCCCTTCCTGCACAAAACAATCCACCTCACTATACCGTCACCCTGTGCCTGCATTGACACAGCCAAAAGGGTACCAGGGCGGAGAAAATGCACAAATGCGCCATATTGAATTGAATACAGCACTGTCCAGCCCTTTCCCTGTCAAGCAGTGCAGCAAAGTGACTTGTTGCACTTCATGACTCGTCCATAAATATAGACCTTAATCTTTAAAACATGTGATTCTAATTGATCTACATCTAGTCACAAATCTGATAGCCTCATGGCAGTGTACTTCTCATGGAAACAATACATACTTTAGAGTGGATATGATAATCGATATTCTAGTTTTGATGACTTTTATTCTTGAAATGTTCCATACATCCGCGTTTGCTGCAGTGCAGAGTTCTTAATCAAGATCATGGGAAAAAAGCACACTTTCTAACTTTTTTGATGACTTATGTATCCCTTGAACATTAAAAGTCGTGTTGTTTTTAAGATTAGTGAATTGCGCTTGTGTTACGAAAAAAGACTTGCGAAAGCTGCTTGGTTTCAGCATGTTTAATATGTGTGACATCTCTGCCATCTTGTGGCTCAGTTGTGTAATTGACCGTGGAAAACATTCTGGTAATTCGGATGCTAAGAAATGCGCCACGTTTACTAAATATTATTGTTATTTTTACCAAGTGGCAATATAACAGTATGAATAAAATACATCACGTTTCCGCAATACACCTTTATGTAATAGAAGAAGGATATAGGATTTCAGCTAATGCTAAAGTTGTGATATCGTACTATGTTTACGAAATGTTATAAAATACATTTCCAAATAAAAACGCAGACAAGATGACTGGACATGTTCCTGTAAAGAGCTGCTTCGTTATATGGTGAATTTGTATGTGTGATATTGTGGGCGGGAGAATGGGTGAATGCAAAAACAGGCCAATAGACGAAGGAAAGAATTCCTGAGCTCATGGGTGAATTACAGTGTCTGATGATAAATGAGTGAGTGTGTGGATGAATGGATTACAGAGAGAGGACCGGACTAAAGCCTCAATAGTGTAGCAAATGTAGTGGCACCGGCCCAGGGTATTGAGGGCCCACGGGTCTTCAGTTGGAGCTGTTTTTTAATGCCAAACCACAGCGTCATGGGCTAGTTTTTTTAGATCGAGCCTAGAGTCAGCGAGCATGCGCTGCACTAGGGGAGACTTGTTGTAGTGGAGTATGTAATGGAAGTTCCGCCCCCTGTCTGGCCATATTTGTCTTTGGCTTGTGTCAGTGACCTTCGTAAATGCTTGCGTCTGATTTGTAAACAGGCTTGTTAGTCCCTCCTTAGTACCGCCTTGTCTCCATTTGTAACCTCCCATGAGGACTGGCCCTTTTACTTTGGTTGTTACTGTAGAGTCGTGCTCTAGTCGTTGCACTGTGACTTACCGGCGCAGAGCATGACCACCATGTTGGCGAGTGATCGCGGAGCCCGCGAAAAAAGCGGACGTGGCTCCCGGCGCTCTTTTCACGAGCTTAATAAAAATAAGTATCTACCTTTAAGGGGAACATCCTTTTCAACGCAGATGTTACCCCGCAGTGCTTTTACGATGCGTCCTTTACAACGCAAGTCGTAACCACGACTTGCGCTGGAGGGCGCTAAAGGATAAAGAATAGTATATTTACTATTCCAACACCTTCCCTACTATCCACGGGGACTGGTGTTAGAATAGTAAATTATACTATTTACTATCCGCGCCCAACAACGCAAGTCGTTGTAACGACTTGCGTTGTTAAAGACGCGTTGTAAAGGCACGCGTTGAAACGGTACGCGTTGTACCGTCATACATCCTACCTGTAACCGTGCCTACGCCTCTCATTTGGGGGGTAACCTCACCTCCACATATTGGCGACGAGGTCGGAAAAGGGACCGTGCGGCATCCGAAGCCATTGTGTCTCACCCGAGACCCACCACGGACCACGGCCATGAGGTAGTGACAGGCCTCAAGGCAGGCACTGCGCGGAGAGGAGAGCGCGGCAGAGGAAAGCGACCGCAACCACCATCTCGGCCCCACCCCACGCAGGGGTCTGTCCCATGATCAGAGGGCAGAGCCCAAAGCTGACTGCGGGCGGGCAGACCTACCCGACTGCTAGCACGGAGAAGGCAGACTCTACCTTCCACCAGGACAACGCGCCAAGCACGGACCCCACGTGCACACCCGGAAGTCGTGAACAGCATCCACTGTGAGTGAGACGGCCCAGAAAAGGGGAAGAAGGGCGGGGCGGCAAGACACTTGTCTGTGCACAGCGGCACTGGGCACCACGCTCAAAGCAACCAGCCTTTTCCCTCGGGCCCTGGCGAAGCAAACACAGCACAGCAAGGGAGGCAAATTTGCGACGCAACAGAGCCCCAACAGCCAACACAGACATAGTGCACCAGGAAGACCTAGAGGGGAGGAAGAGCT
This sequence comes from Lissotriton vulgaris, assembly GCF_964263255.1. Taxonomy (NCBI): domain Eukaryota; kingdom Metazoa; phylum Chordata; class Amphibia; order Caudata; family Salamandridae; genus Lissotriton; species Lissotriton vulgaris. The sequence continues at coordinate 1,867,862,686 of NC_141685.1, read as the reverse complement.
ACCCGAGAGACGAGCAGAGATGTGTGCCCAAGCCTCTTCGCTCAAAACACCGGTCTCCTTCACACCCAGACCAGGGGATCCCTCAATGAAGTGAGAAGATTGGAGAGAATACTTCATTAACTATCTAGAGGCGCTAGTAGATGAGAATGGAGGAAGAGGATACTACTCCATAACCTAGGCCCTGAAGGCATCAGAGTTTTCTAAAATCTAGTTCCCTACACCACGACAGGGTGCTGACGACGACGTGTTCCAACACGTGATCTAAGACCTGAACAACCATTACAGACCGGCGGTGTGCACGTCCATAGATAGGTACAACTTCCAACAGAGAAAACAAGCAGTGAGGGAGTCCATAGACGAATATGTGGCAGCATTAATGAAACTGGCAGTCACATGTAAGTTCGGCACCTTACACGATGAGTTAATTAAAGACCAAATCGCCATGCACACCACAAACTCCGCAATCCAAGACACGCTCTGGGTCAATGGAGATGCATCCCTGAAGGATGTCATAGGTGCGCTGAGGCAGCTAAAAGGGAAACCACCACGAGGTCCATGGTCAACAAGGTTACTGAAGCAGACCCACCGGACAGGAGCAAGGAACAGGCAAGGGACATGAAGACGCTGACCAGATATGTTCCCAGACCATCGCCAGTGAAGAAACCCACAAGTGACTGCAAGAACATGTGCTACAGGTGCGGCAGCCATTCCCATGCGGCCCATGACAAACGTTGCCCGGGCAAGCAGAGAGGACCGCCAGTCAAGTACGTCGCGCAAGAGCCTGACGCTGAAGTAGATGGTGAGGAAGATGAAGACAACGTGTTATTCATAGAAGAACACATACTGGGCACCGACTGCACCTGCTCCAAGAAACCGCAATGTGACCTGGCTATTGGGGGAGTACCAATAAAGATTTTGACAGACTCAGGATTCCCGTACACCATAATAGAACACAAGGTGTGGGATGAATGCTTCAAACCACTCCTAGGACCTCACCTGGAACCTGCAGACATTCGACCAGTCACGTTCACAGGGGAGCCCATCCCCATGGTGGGGTATCGAGTCTTAAAATTTGAGTTTAAGGATCGAAGTGCAGAATGCAAGCTATATGTGGCTTCAAAAGGGCCTTTAGTCCTAGGATGGGTCGACCAAGGCGATTTAGGCATACAACTGGATCCGGGAGGCACCACACAGGTTCTGATGACCAGCCCAGAGCAACAGCCATATGTCACCCGAATGAAGGAGGACTTTCCCACAGTGTTCGGAGGCAAAGTTGGAAAATTGACAAAATTCACGCACAAGATTGATCTTAAAGCAGACGCTAAGCCTGTGTGCCACAAAGTGAGAAACATCCCGTTAGCAATCAGAGAGACGGTACAATTGGAATTACAGAGACTGGAAGACAATGGCATCATTGAGCTGATAAACAGCGCAGAGTGGTTGGCATCGCTGGTGGTAGCGAGAAACCCAACGGTAAGGTCCGCCTGTGTGAGGACCTGAGGGAACTGAACAAGAACATAGTAGTCGAAAAGTTCCCGCAACCACGAATATACGAAAGGCTGGCCAAGACGAAGGGTGTGAAATGGTTTTCCACCATTGACCTCACCTTGGCATACCATCAAATAGCCTTGCACCATAGGTGCCACATGCTGACTTCCTTCATAACTCCATTCCGGTGCTACCAATTTCGCAGTATGTGGTTCGGACTAGTATCGGCAGAGGCCGTATTTCAGAAGCTTATGCACAAGCTGTTCAAGGACACTGAAGGGGTACAGTACTTTCAAGATGACATCCTGATAATGGACAAGAACACCTCACTATACCGGCACCCTGTGCCTGCATTGACACAGCCAAAAGGATACCAGGGCGGAGAAAATGCACAAATGCGCCATATTGAATTGAATACAGCACTGTCCAGCCCTTTCCCTGTCAAGCAGTGCAGCATAGTGACTTGGTGCAGCAAAGTGACTTGCTGCACTTCATGACTCGTCCATAAATATAGCCCTTAATCTTTAAAACATCTGATTCTAATTGATCTACATCTAGTCACAAATCTGATAGCCTCATGGCAGTGTACTTCTCATGGAAACAATACATACTTTAGAGTGGATATGATAATCGATATTCTAGTTTTAGGGGTACAGTACTTTAAAGACGACATCCTGATAATGGGCAAGAACAGGGCAGACCATGACGCTAAGCTGTCCACAGTGTTGCATGTCCTGGAACGAAATGGACTCACCGCAGAATGGGAGAAGTGTCGTTTTGGAATGTAGTCTGTCACTTACTTGGGCCATGAGATCAGCGATCCGGGCATCATGCCTAAACAAGCCAACGCCAAAGCCATATGTATGCTCCCCACCGAAAAACAAAGAAGAGGTTCACTCATTCTTAGGGATGGCCGAGTTTTATAGTACATTTGTGCTGCGCTTCGCCACCAAGACTCACCACTTACGCCAACTCCTCCGAGACAGAACATCCTTTGTGTAGATGGAGGAGACGCAAGAAGAATTTCTGAGGATTAAAGCAGACATTGGTACGGCAGTCCCTCTAAACAGGTTTGATCAACAAGCATTGTCCATACTAACTACTGATGTGAGTGAGAGGGGGCTGGGAGCAGTCCAAATGCAGGAGACAAGAGAAGGGGAAGTGTCCACGTCAGCTTCGCATCCAGGTCCTTGTCACCTACTGAGCAGAAGTTCAGCATAGTGGAAAAAGAGATGCTGGCGGCAGTCTGGGCCATGGAGAAGTTTCGCCAATTCATCTGGGGCACGAGATTCAGTCTCAGGATGGACCACAAGCCACTGGTCAAAGTACTCACGTCTTGTGGACATGCAAACGCTACCCCTCGCATAGCAAATATGGCATTAAAATGGATGGATGACGTTACAGCGCATGCTTTTACCACGCATGCCTTTACAACGCGGTTTTCACAACGCATGACTTTACAACGCATAGTGCTTTGGGGCGCTGGATAGTGAATAGTTTAATTTACTATTCCAACTCCAGTCCCCGTGGATAGTAGGGAAGGTGTTTGATAGTAAATTAAACCTATTCCCTATCCTAGAGCGCCCCCCAGCGCAATGCGTTGTAATGGTTTGCATTGTAAAAGTTGCGTCGTAAAGGCACTGCGGGGTAAAAGTTGCGTTGTAAAGGTTGTTTACCCATTAAAATTGTTGGACTACAGGTACATTGTCGAATACATCCCAGGAACAAACAACAAAGTACCTGATTATCTCAGCAGAGTGTCAGCCATGGAGGATGCTCCACACAGCGCTGAGGAAGAGGATGTTAGTGTAGCATTCATGGAAGATCACGAAAAAGTGATAAGCGTGCAGGAATGGAAGGAAGCCTATGAGAACGACTCAGACATCATGATGGTTAAGCAGTTAATACTACGAGGGTGGCCAGAAAAGAAACACTTGAAGGCAGAGCACAGGAAGTTCTTTGAAGTGCTGGAGGAATTATCCGTAGGGGACCATGGGACCTTCCTGCTAAGAGGGGAAACAGTGGTTCCTCTCACTTCCTTAGTACCGCATCTGCCCGCCATCCTACATGAAGGGCACTTAGGCATCGTGAAAACAAAACTTTGGGTGAAACAAATGTACTGGTGTCCGGTGATGGATAGCCAGATAGAAAGGCATGTCCGAGAGTGCACGCAATGCCAAAATGCTGACAAGTCACAAAGCTTGATGCGCCCATCCTTGGGAAAGTTCGACAGCCCCGCTAACCCGTGGGAGGAGTTATCATTAGACATCCTTGGTCCGGTGCTAGATACCCAAGGAATCCCGAAATATGTGGTGGCGCTCATGGAAAGGTATTCCAAATGGCCGGAGATTGACATACAAGAGGACATGGACACAGAGAATGTGTTGAAGTTTCTTACAGCCACCTTCTTAAGGGAAGGTATTCCACACTCCATTCTAAGTGACAATGGGCCCCAGTTCACGTCGGAAAAGTGGAACACCTACATGGGAAGGAACGGCATCAAGATCAAGCACACATCGGTATATCATCCGGCCAGTAATGGCTTAGCCGAAAGGTTTAATAGAGTCATCCTGGGCCCAGTACAATCGGCAATTGGAGCGGGAAAGAACTGGGAAAAGGAATTGAGGAACACGTTGTGGGCCTACTGAATCACCCCAACCAGCACAGGATACAGTCCCTTCAAAATCCTAATGGGTCGGGACCCTTTCACTAAGGACAATGTTGCATGGAAGGAACGCACCATCAAGAGCAAATGGTAGTCCACCACAATCTGGAAAGAGTGTCATTTGAGATGTTATCAGTGATGCCACTTGCCATGTCATGAATGATGTAATATGTGACATCATCAGCAGTGGATTGCGAGCGCGCGAGTTATAGTTAGTACAACTAACTATAACAGAGGAATTTCAATGGTTTTGTACGAGTGAAATGTCCAGCTAACTATAACACCCCTAAAACCTATGGTTTTTTCAGTGAATTTCTATGTTTTTTTAAATACTAATTCCTAACTATAACACGTCTGACACCTATGGTTTTTTCAATGAATTTCAAAGGTTTTTTAAATGCTAATTCATAACAATAACATGTCTGAAACCTATGGTTTTTTCAGTGAATTTCAAAGGTTTTTAAAATGACAATTTTTAAATGTATTAATTGTTATATTTATTTTTTTATACTGATTTACTACATTTTTTTAACTATTTATTTTTAGATATTCTATTGTTTACATTACATTATAATTATATTATACATTACATTACAAAATATACTTCCTCAGAATGAATTACTTTAGTTTAAATACTTGCAAATAGGCAATAGACTTTTAAGTACAGTAGTTACAGTTGTTGCAATGGGCAACACAATTTCAGACACAATGCAACATTGAGCTCAATGTGAATTATTAGTTAAATGCAATTAGTCACTTTATGAATTACTTTTCTAACCACAGGACTGGATCCTAGACTCAGTCTTGGGACATCTCCTGTAAACAGTTGAGTAAAAGCGTTTTGGTTACAGTAGTGATTTTTAAGGAATATTATTATATTTTTAAAGTTGACAAAAACTTTTTCACATAGAATCACCAATGTTAGCAGGTAAGTAGTGTTATCGTTACTTTTTCTTACTCAGTGGTGGATCCTGGATCCAGCACTTGTGGATCTCCTGTAAACAGTTGAAAGAATGTGTTTAAGTCATACAGGCGATTTTTAAGGAATATTTGTAGTTTGTGAAAATAGACACTTAGAAACTTTTCTGGTGAAAACGAGACAGTGGATTCCTATGGAAGGAAATACAAGTTACTGGTAAGTATGGTTAGAATTACTTTTCAGGGTCAGTGCTTGGCTAAAAGATGCAGCACTGGGCTCTCTCCTGATAACAGGTGAGTAAATCGGAATTAGTTGTTCGGATGATTTTAGGTGAATATTTTAAAGTTCCAAAACTCCACACTTCAAAGAATTTCCAAGTGAAACCAGTCAATGTTAGCCTATGGGAGCAAATTCAAGTTACTAGTAAGTATTGTTAGAAGTACTTTTCAGGATCAGTACTGGGCTCAAAGATGCAGCACTGAGGTCTCTCCTGATAACAGGTAAGTAAATCAGAATTTGTAGTTTGGCTGATTTTAGAGGAATATTTGTAAGTTTCAAAAATCGACACTGAAACTTTTTCAACAAAAAGCAGGCAATGATATCCTATGGAAGGAAATTCAAGTTACTGGTAAGTACGGTTAGAATTACTTTTCAGTATCATTACTGGGCTCAAACATGCAGCACTGAGGTCTCTCCTGATAACAGGTGAGTAAATCGGAATTCGTAGTTCGGCTGTTTTTAGAGGAATATTTTAAAGTTCCAAAACTCCACACTTAGAAGCTTTTTCAGCAAAAAGCAGGCAATGATAACCTCCCTTCACCACTGTGTAAACACGCCCTGTGGCGCGTTTTAAGTAGGGGAATTAATTCCTCTAAAATCCAGAGGCCCCCTGGGGGCCAACTAGCCCACCAGGTACTTCCAGTAAGTGCCACGGAGCTGCGTTGCAGAGTTTTGTAAAAAGGGGCGTGGCCTCTGAACACTTCTCTGCAACGCAGCTCCCTGGCGCCTACTGGAGGTACCTGGTGGGCTAATTGGCTCCCTGGGACCCTCAGGATTGAAGAGAATTTAATTCCCCAACTTAAAATGTGCCACGGAGTGTGTTTGCAGGCCCGCCCCCTTCCTTCACCATTGTACAAACGCGCCCCCTGGCGAGTTGTAAGTTGGGTAATTGTTTCTCCTTGAATACTAAGGGTCCTTGGGGACCAACTAGCCTACCAGGTACCTCCAGTATGCGCGAGGGAGCTGTGTTGCAGAGAGGTGCTCAGAGGCCACGCCCCTTTTTACACCTCTCTGCAATGCAGCTCTGTGGCACTTACTGGAGGTACCTAGTGGGCTAGTATTAAGTGCACTTTTGCACTTAATAATTTCTGTACAAATGAAGAAAGGACTTTTTCTGAAAAATACTCTGTTCGTTCTGGACTTTATATTTGTGCGCCCCCACCCAAGCTTAAAAAGTACTGTTTGATCTGGATTCACAGTGAATCCACTCAGCAGCTGACGTCAGGGGTAGTGGCACATACATTGATACGCTGTTGGAACTGGGATTAAGGTGCAGAAATCCTTTGGTCCGCTGCTGCTTCTCTCATTTGATCATTTTTAATATGTCACCTGTTGTTGTCTCTTTATTTTGTTGATGGATTTGTCATATGAAATGTTTTTACGAATTGTGGACAGTGTTGTGCTGTTTTTTTCAAAGTTGTCTTTTTATTCAGTATCAAATATGACCAAATACAAAAGACTACAATCTTAATAGTACAAGGGGCGGGAAACTGCCCGGGTGGCAACAAAATTAGCAATGGTGAGTTCAGCTTCGCAAAGAACCCCAAGCCGGTCACCGTTCCATACTATGCGAAAGATGCTGATGTCCTAAACAAATAACCCCCCCCCCCCCAGACCAACAGTATCCCCCCAAACCCTCTCCTGCCCCGCCCGGTGGTGACAAAATAAAGGTAAAATAAGTAAAGCAGTATATAACAAAGATATAAGTAGGCAGTGATACAGGTAGCAATGGTGATGTACAGATTGAAACATAGCACAATCAGAGTAGCAGCCGAGTTTCACCGTCTCCAAAACAAAGCCGCTAAAGCTGAAAAAGATGCATAGCTCGCACTGTTGGCAGACAAACCACAGAAGGCAAACCCCTGGATAAGTAGGCCACCAGCGGTCCCCAGCGGAGGGCAAAGTCTTCAGAGTCAGTTTGGAAAATGTCCACCAGGCGTTCCATGGATAAGATCCTCCACAGGCGAGCATGCCATAAAGAAAGCGCCGGGGCCTCAGTCTTTTTCCACGTAGCTGCCAAAGTGAATTTGGCCGCCCCCCAACAAGTCCACAGGATCGTTTTGTCCGCCTTAGTTTGTCTTATCAGGAGGGGGTCATGCAGACCCAGAAGGGCGAAGTCTATGGATAGGGGAATGGGATAGCCCAAGATATCCTTGATGTGAGAGAGGATTTCATCCCAAAAAGGCCGAATTTTAGGACAGTCCCACCAGATATGTCTGAAGTCCCCCTGCAAGCCACACCCTGCCAACATAAATCGGAAGTGCCTGGGAAGATACGCTGAAGTTTAGTAGGGTAGAGGTACCAGTCGTAGAGATGTTTATAGTGGGCTTCTCATAAGGCTAAGGACCGATTATGCTTAAAAATGTCCTGCCAGACATGCAACCACTCCCCGTCCTCAATATCCCTCCCCAAGACCCGTTTCCAAAACTGCATGAATCTCGTCCGGGGAGGAATATTGTGGAAAGAAGCATCCCATAGATAGCTGAAATAGCTCACTTCATGGATCCCTCCCGCAGGGCCACAAATTTCTCTATTTCCGTGTGCTCCCTAACAGCTGCCTCTCGGAAAGGAGGCAACAACACCCAATGTTTAAGCTGTAAGTAGTGCTACTGTTCGCTCTGAGGGAGTGCGAATTCATTCCTACATTCATCAAAAGACAAAACCTCCCCATCATGAAACATATCTGCTATCTTGAGGCAGTGTCCCTTTCTCCAGCAATCAAAAGTTCCGTCCCGTAGCGCCGGGGGGAAATCTGGATTAAAATTAATAGGTGTGTACGGGAAAGGAAAGGGTGTCCAGCCCACCCTCTTTGTGACCCTATCCCAGGTGGTGAGAGTTGTACGGTTGGGAGTGCTAATATAAGCGTTGGCAGGGCAATGTTGTTTAGGCTTCCATAACACATCCCATATATATCTCCCCACAATGGCACGGTCCATGTGGAGCCAATGTTTTTCGGATTCCCTGGCCGACCACTCAGTAACCACCCGCAGCTGAGCAGCCTGGTAGTATAAGGCAAAGTCTGGTAAGGCCAGTCCCTCTTGAGTGCGCGGACGACGAAGTACATAAAGAGGGAGACAAGCCCGTCCCCCCGCCAAAGGAATTTAGTGATCAAAGAGCGGAGTGTCGGCAAGAGCGAACCATCTAGCGCTATGGGGAGTGCCTGAAACAGGTATAAAAGCGTGGGTAGCACCGCCATTATAACGGCGTTAATCCTCCCCAGCCAGGAAATGTAGAGACGTGACCACCGTTTGCAATCTTGCTGGATCTGAGCCAGAAGAAGCAGGTAGTTTGCGTTGTAAAGCTCACCCAATTTAGCCGTAAGGCGCACCCCCAAATAAAGCAAGGAGTGTTTCGCCCATTGAAAAGGCACCGTAAGCTTTAAGCGAGACACCTCCTCGGAGGATAGGGTAAGGTTAAGTATGAAAGATTTTGCATAATTTACCTTGAAACCGGCTACCTGCACAAAGCTTTGCAGTTCTCCCTGTACTGCGCACAGCGACTGTGCCGGGTCCATAAGTGAGAGGAGGATGTCATCTGTGAAGAACGAAGCCTTATGTTCGACCTCGCCAAAAGGGATGCCCTGGATCTCATCATTGACTCGGAGTTTAAGTGCCAGAGGTTCTATGCTCAGAGCAAAAAGGAGGGGCAAAAGGGGACAACACCTGCCGCGTACCCCTACTCAAAGTAAAAGGGGAAGAGGAGCAGCCAATAACCAGGATGCGAGAGGTAGGCTGATAATAATTGACCTTCACCATATTAATAAAAGGGTCCCCAAACCCGAATTTACGCATGGTTAAATAAAGAAAAGCCCAATCGACCCGGTCGAAGGACTTTTCCGCATCAAGACCCACCAACACTGCTGGAATCCGAAATCTCGTGGCCTTTCTATCAAATGGATCATGCGCCGGATGTTATCATGGGTTTGTCTGTCTTTTATAAATCACGACTGGTCGGGATGAATTAGGGTAGGCATCAACAATTCGAATTGCGCAGCTAAAACCGCAGAGTAGAGCTTGGCATCTAAATTGAGGAGCGCAATTGGCCTATACGATCCGCATAATTGCGGACCCTTACCAGGTTTAGGGATGACGGAGATCACAGCTTCCACCATTGAATGGGAAACCCGCTAATCCGTAGCCACAGCCTGAAACGGGGTCCTAAGATGGGGGAGAAGTTCTGCGGAAAAACACCAATAAAAGTGGGCCGTAAGGCCATTGGGACCCGGGGCCTTGTGCAGCTTGAGTCTCGAGATAGCCACACCAATCTCCTCCTGGATGATGGGGGCATCCAATTCCGCAGCCGACGCCATCGATAATTGAGGAATGGACAGGCCAACTAAAAACTGTTGCTGTTGTGCCGTGTCCGGAATAGTGCCCTGATATAGCTCCCTGTAAAATTCACCAAACACTTCAGCCTTAGCCTTGTCTGAGTGGATGATTTGTCCGTGACTGTTGAGGATCCCCCCAGTAAAATCCAGTTCCCTTTGCACACGCAGCTGGCGTGCTAAGTGGGAACCCACCTTATTGCCCTGCAGAAAAGACGACTGACGGATCTTCAAGAAGGTGAATTCCGCCCGGTTAGAATAGATAGATCTTAGTTTGCCCTGGAGAGCCGTAAGCTGCAGCTGCAGAATGCAGGTTTGATTGGTTTTGTGCGCCTGCTAAACCACCCTTAGTGCTTCCTTCACTCTCTGCTTGTTTAAATTTGAGTTAAGTTGGATACATTTCCCGCGAATCACTGGTTTAAAAGCGTCCCAGTTGTTCTGGGGGAGGTATCTTGGGGGTCATTATGGGAGAAGAAGTCGGCGATGGCTGTTTGCAACTCTTCCTTGGCCACTGGATCTAGGGTCAAAGCTAGTGGGAAGTACTATCTAGGAGTTCTAGGGGAAGACCCTGCCCATTGCATACCCAAAGAAATAAAGCTGTGATCGGACACCGAAATCGGCATAATCTGGGCCGCCTGAAGCATCCCCGATAATGCCTGATTAACAAATGTATAGTCGATCCTCGAGTAGGTCCTGTGCACGTGGGAATAGTGGGTATAATCCTTATTGGTGGGATGTAATGTGCGCCAGGAATCAATAAGCCACAAGTCAGCAAATTTCTGTTGTACCCTGCGGGGAATGTGCTGGTAGCTGTCCTGTTGGAGCTAGTGCTATCAACAGACCCCTGCCAAATTAGATTAAAATCCTCTAGCACCACAATGACCCGTGTAGCAAAGCCTCCTATTAAATCAAGTGCTTGGTAGAGAAAGGCAGCCTGGCCCGACTTTGGTGCATAAAGAGAGACAAAGGTACAGAGCACACATCTCAAACGCCCCTTGACTAGTAGCAACCTACCCTCCTTGTCGGATCTTTAAGCTTAAAATTGGAAGTTTGCGGACACATGAAACAGGAGTGCCACTCCGTTGTGTTTCGAAATGGCAGAGGAGGTATAAATCATCGGGTAGCATCTGTGGCAGAGCCTAGAGACTTCGGCCCTCTTAAGATGAGTTTCCTGTAAGGCAACTACTTCAAATTTATGATCAGACAAGTACTGACTTATCTTCTGGCGCTTCTATGGGTAATTTAGCCCCTTAACATTCCATGAAGCGATGGCAACCATGAAACATATGGACCCTGCCCTCCCAATCTTTCCAAGGAGCCCCCCCAGTGTAAAGGCCCTGTTACACTTAACACATAGCCCCGTCCACCTCCTCCACCCCACATCTGGCCATCCCCTCTCTGGAGTAACATACCCCTGCAAAACAAAATAGAACCAACTAAGTGCAAAAGAAAACTCCCTGAAGTCACCACTGGATTCCCCACCAACGCCCGAAAACCCCCCAACTCCCCCGAAACCCTGAAGCCGAAGGGTCTGCAGACCCTCAACACACACTTCCCCCTAACCCAAAAGGAGGAATAATGGGGATCCCTGACAAGGCTGCACCTTCCGATCGTAAAGCTATTACAACCTAGGGGACAGTAAAATAACAAACAAGCAGGAAAACAAAAACCCCAGTGTCCTTGGAGTGGCAAAGCAACTGAACAGCCGCTCTCCGGTGATCACACTTGTCATCAGGGTGAATCATGGGGTCAGTCAGATCCATGGCATCCCAACGAAAGTCCTCCATGGCACAACAAGGACGGTGAGTTCACATAAGCAGTCACAAAAGTTGCAAAAATACCTGGCGGCTCCCCGAACCGGAGCCGAGAGTTGAAGAGGAACCGGAGGTCCAATGACCAACACCGATGCAACGGCTCCCAAAGGCTAGTCAATTGCCAGCAGAGACATAGGAGCGCCAGGGCCATGCGTAACAGCAGCAACAGGTCTGGACAGAATTGAGTTCCAGCTAGAGGGCCCCCAGCCGGGCGGTCTTGAACATCCAGTAGCCCGAAGGAGGTGCACCGTCCATTCAGCCATCTCTAAAGCCAGGAATAAAGCAGTGGAGGTCAACGGCATCTGGTGACGGTGCGCCATGCACTGGGCCACTCCTCTGAGGCCCCACCGCCTCCAGGGAGCCCGAGTCGGGAGACTCCTCAGGGAGCGGAAGCCCCAAAACCTTCAACCCCTCCGTCAGGTCGGAAATGTGGTGGGTCTTGTTGCCATACTCGAAAATGATGCCAAAGGGGAAGGACCATCAATAGCGGATCTTATTCTCTTGCAGCTTGGTGGTAATGGGACGCAGCGTCTGCCGGCGGGCCAGAGTCGCAGCCGCCAGATCCTGGTATAGAGAGCAGCCAAACCCCTGAAAGGATACCTCTGCCTTTTTCCTGGATGCCGAGAGAATGGCCTCTTTAACCTTGAATGAATGCCACTTAACCAGGACGCCACATTGCTGCTTGCATGTCCCCGTCTGCAAAGCTCCCCCCGATGCACTCTGTTGATCTTAATCTTAAGCTTCTGGGGGGCGAGGACCTCAGCAAAGAGACCCGACGCAAAGGCCTCCAAGTCCGGCCCCTCCGCCCCTTCCTCCAGATTACGAATCCGAATGTTCTCCCCCCGGGTCCTGTTCTCCAGGTCCTCTGCTTTGAGCTGAACCTGCTGCAACTGGGACCAAAGGGACTGCTGTGTGTCGTGCATCATGGTCTGGGTGGACGTTACATTTTGGGTTTGACCTTCAACCTCCAGCAGCCGTGAGCCTATGGCATCTACATCTTGGCGCAACGTAGTAAGTTTCTCTGTGAGGTCAGCCTTCAGTTGGTCCACGAAAGTTTTGTGGTCTTGCTTAAACTCACGACAAAGCTCCACCTTGAAATCCCAGAGCGTTGCCACTAGATCTTCGCGGGTGAGTGCCATGTCTAGCAGCGGGGCAGGACCTTCCCGGGGAGCCAACCGGCCAGAGGTCTTGAAGTATGTGGAAACCTTGTTGGTTTGCTTCTTAGGAGGCATAAGGTCCCTCCCCCTGGAACCAGGTGGCGCTAAGGGAGTGCTTCAGGCGGACCAGGATCGAGGGATGACCAGAGCTGACCACAATGAGGGGTTGGGAACTGAGACCTCACACTGCAGACCCCTGAATCCAGCACCAGCACAAGGCACTCCACCAGGTAAGCGAGAGCTGTCCAAAGAGTCCACTAATGACTGCAGCCTTCTACACTACTAGATGGCCCCCCACTGCTCCTCTCAATCTGCGAGGCACTCATTCCCGCCACTCCAACGCAGCACTGGCAGCTCCCTCTGTTTCACTCGGGCCTGGTAATCGTGGGATGGCTACCGCCGCCATATTAGGGTCAGGCAAAGTTGTCTCCGACCACGAGCAGAGCCCAATCAATTTTGGCTTCCAAGAAACGGGAGGAAAGCGCAGGCCAACCACCTCAGTCAAGCTGGGGGGCACAAGCGACACCCCCGCTGCTGCTAGCACCCGGCAATGTCTCTCCCGCGCTCCGCGGGCGAAATGGCACTAAAACCGGTAAGTCCACCCCGATTCACTCACCGCATCTCGGCGGCTCCGTAAAGTGGCAAACACTGCCCCACCTCAAATGGGCACCATGGGGGGCCTTGCACGACAACCCTCCGGTGCTTTCTGGGACCGGCCCACACTCCGCTCACCACACGGAGTTCCCGGCGCAGCTCCCCGCAAAATGGCGCCTGGGGTCCGGGAGAGCCTCCTTAGCACCTCCTCAAGCGCCACTACATCCAACTCCGGGCTCCGCGATCGTCACCCCTCGGACCAGACGCTTCTATGAGGCCTTGGCCGCCCGTGGACCAAAGATAGCCATCCCCAGGCTGCAGGTAAGGGCCAAAGACGATCAGGCCGGTGCGGAGCTGAGCGATTTTACGACCGCTCCGCCATCTTACTTGGCCACGCCCCCTGTGCTATTTTCTTTAAAGAATTGTATTATTGGTCTTTGTTAATGTTCATTAAATACATTTTTGTGATTTTTATATAAATTTGTGTATTTTTATAATTATACGTGGTTTTACTGAAAGTATACACTTATGAAAGGATTTTACCTGATGTATGGGTGAATGTGGATGACAGGTTGGTAGTTAGTCCAAGGGAATATTTTTTATTGCTAATATATCTCTTGTACATGATCAAATTGTCAGTCCAGCTTTGATGATTAAGTTTTGATGTAGCTCAAAGCTGTAAATAAAGATATTTGTTTATGCCGGTGCGGTGCTTGGCAGTTCGGGCTGGACTGTTCCCATGAGGCACAGGGTCAGACTGATTTGCATATGGCCATTTCTGAACTGGGGTGGTGGAGTGAGCTAAAGAATGGTGATGGAATAAACCCAGATCAGTTGACTGGGGGTGAGTGTTTGATTTGCTCAAATGCTCCGTCCATCATCCCCTTTTGTATCGCTTCGCGTGGCACAGTTTCCCATGGAAGTACCGAATGATTGGATAAAGAATTCCCCTTGCCATTTAAAATAGATGCATATGCAAATATGTGCTCCAAGTATGACGTCAATGCAGTTGATTCCGCCGCTTGAGGATCCCTGCAGAATCCCATGGACTTTTTAGTTTCCTCTGCGAAATTCCACAGAATAGAACTTTGCGAGGTCCACCATCCCCATAAGTTTGGTTTTCAAAAGGCCTTGTGCAGGGTCCAGTGTAGAGTCGGTTGTGACTGGGTAACTGGTCATCTTGGAAAGTTGGTTCTGCAGCTTTTTTTGCTCCTGTAGCCACAAAGGAGGTAAGCTCATAGTCCCTTGAGTCCATTTATTTGTCCTTGGTACTGGAGGGAGTAGGTCTAGTCCTTCCAAGTTCCTCTGATTTTACACGAACAGGGTTCAGTCTTCCTCTGATTTTCTGCAGTAAATGTTTTATTACATGAGCATACTTATGCATAAATCTCAATTATTGTCTGTTGGGTATTTCATGCATTTTTTTTTCTCCTGCTTGAGGTGCTTTTTGTGTACTTTTTGATCACAAAAGACTGGTTTGAGTAGGGAATGTCTAGCAGAAACTGTGAAAACATACTGCACAATCGGCATTCCCCAAATTACATTAGAAACTGTAAGGTAAAACAGACTGAGTGTATATATCGAGTTATTTTTGTTTCCAAGGGTATAAACTGAGGGCCAGATGTATGACCCGTTTTTGCATGCGCAAACAGGTTTGCGACCCGTTTGCGCATGCAAAAACCTACAGGGCCATGTAAAACCCTATTTAGCGAGTCACAATTTATTGGCGACTTGCTAAATAGGATTTACGACTTGTAATTCAGAAGGGGCATTCCAAGGTCGTCCCTTTCTAATTGCGACTCCCGACCCTATTTAAGAATGTTTTGCAGTTGCTAAACACTAGCAATTTACCGTCCTCTTCAAGAGGGTGGTAATGTACTCGCAAATGGGATGGGGTACCCCGGTGACACCTTCCCCTTGCAGGGGGAAATATTTTTTAGGGACAGGCAGTGGACCCAGGGACCAGTACCTACCCTTAACCCCTTCAATGCTCATGACGGAATGGTTCCGTCATGAGCATAAGTTCAAGTATGCTCATGACCGAACCATTCCGTCATGAGCACGTGCTCAGACAATCCCTCTGCTGCAGACAGCAGGGGGATTTCCCTTTTTTTGCCTGGGGAGGTGGGGAAGAGCTTCCCCAACCTACCCAGGCCTATTTCTGAATTTCATTGCAATGACGATTGCATTGGGGAGGTGGGAAAGAGCTTCCCCAACCTACCCAGGCCTATTTTTGAATTTCATTGCAATGACGATCGCACGCATGGCGCGCTATCATCATTGCAGCGAAAACGATACTGAAACTTAGTTTCAGTTTCTCAGTTTCTGTTCTTGTGGGGCTATCTCAGCCCCCGAGCACCGAAACAGATGAGAGAGTTATCATTGTAAAGGGGAGAATATAGCACCAGGGAGGGGGGAGCGGCCCCTTGGGCAAGGGCCTTTGCTTACACCATATTTTTTGGCCACTAGAAACCAGGGATATTTTTATTGATGTTGGGGTGAGGGCTGCCCAAAATGGGCATTACAATGCCCCCATCCCCAGTGAAATTCCAGTCTTTCTGCCCCCCTGGGGCCTGATGGGGGCAGTAGCCCCTACTATTCCCCGGGGGGAGGGGGGGCAGAAAGTCCATTAGAAACCAGGGATGTTTTTTCATGATTAGGAGTGGGGGCTGCCCAGAAAGGGCATGATAATACCCCACCCCAAAAACAATTACCACAGACTTTATGCCCCTCTCCGAAGGCATATAACCCCTAATCTGCCCCCTGGGAGGGGGGGGGGCAGAAAGCTCACTAGGCTTCAGGAAATGTTTCTTTTTTTTAATTCAGGGGTGAGGTCAGCCCAGAATGGGCATGCCAATGCCCAAACCTCCCCCCCTAAAAATGACACAGTCTTTCTGCTCCCCGGGGGGCAGATGGGGGTATTGGCCCCTGATCTGCCCCCGGGGGGTAGAAAGGCCACTAGGTGCCAGCAGTTACACTGGGAAGGGGCTGCCCAGAATGGGCATACCAATGCACCCACCCTCCCAAAAAATACCCACAGTATTTCTGCCCCCCTTGAGGGCATATCAGGGCAACCCCACACACCTTCCCCCAGATTCTCCCCCAGGGCAGCAGAAAGCCCACTAGGTACTGACTTGTTTTTAGCGATGTCCCTACCTGCGGATTTTGGGCCCTAGCGCAGTTGGCACAATAGTAAATCTATATCTACAAAGGAACTATAGTGGTAAGTGATTTACTTCATGCAAACATTTTGCAGTTCTATATTATCAACCTCAATAAATTGTCATAGTTCCCTCCTTTCATCCATTCATCTGAAGGTATTGCAATTTTTTTACACCTGTGAAATTCCTGTATTTGACATAAACATAAGATTCTTTTTGAACCTTTTCTGTCCTTCTTACAGACTTCCAAAATATCTTTTCAAGACTCAAGATTCATATGGAAATAGTTTCCTGAGCACCTGTAATTCAAATGTCCAGTAATATAATATTTCTGCAGCACAATATCGTTGTTTATTTTGATTTCCTTTTCTTTATTCAGTTTCAAGCAGTTCTCCACATTTAAGTGTGTTCTTAGAAGTAGCCTTCACGCATAGATATATACACAGATGTAGCCAACAGGATTTTCTTCAACGTGGCTCATTTTGCCACCAACTTACTTGGGGATACAGATAAAGATAAACATTATAAATCACTAACCTGTAAGTAGTCAAGTTAATCCATTGTCCTAAACACATCATAGGCCCAACAGTGCATAACTGCCATGCAGAAGTGATACACATAAGCAAGTGCACCCGCTTAGTGCCTTTCTGATTTTAAAAACGGGTGTCTCATGATGCACCAGAAAGTATAAAGGTGCACCTCTACTTAACCAAATCCAAAAGGAAAATTTCAAATCCACAAAAACATGCATGTGTTATTCGACCTACATGCTTCACTTTTGTTCAAAATTGTATTAATCATATTAAAATTAAGTGTTCACCAATGTTCCCTTAATTTTTTTCAGCTGTGGGCGGCAGTGTAAGGTCTTTGCAGCCCACATTGCCCTGGGCCAAGAACTCAACCACGTGTGTGGGTGCAGCAATAAATATCAGTGCACATATCACTCAAACATTTGCTTAAAGTGAAAAGATAGTGTCAATCAGTCAGTCAAATTCACTTTATTCGGTTAATTAAAACCATAAAAGCATACTAAAAACAAATAAATACAGAATAAAAATGCTTCCTTGATATTACAGTATCATTTGCATCACAAAATGTCAAAGACAGTATCTAATTCATCAATTTACATTTGATAAAAAAAGAGAAAAAATATCATAGAATTTCTAACAGGGGTACTAAATTTCCTTTCCTCCTTAGCCTAACAGTTGCGGTTAAAAAAACTAGCTATATTAAAGGTTTCCCAGACATTGTTTAGCATTTGTAAATACATAAAAGCCGGTCTGGCCTGAGTAAAACCTTTGCCTTTTAAGATAGGTAATATAAATAGTTTTCTAATATGTAGAAAGTGATCACAAAATAAAACAAGGTTCATCAAGTCTTGGGTAGAAAAGTTGTCGCATATACATACTGCCATATCCTCCAGCTTTTTCCATCCCCTTGAATCAGAAAAAAATAAATGCAGCTGATTCAATCTGAATCGGACTAAGAGAAAACGATGATGCTGATTGGTTACAATAGTGAGGTATGGTTCAATCATTTTGATGTACATAGCAATTGATGAGCATGCACAAGGGGTTTATTTAATTCCTTCGCCTCTATTTCACATTGTGATAACTTACGATAAGTACTTTTTACCCAGGCCACGTCTGCTTTTAGGAGATTTTCTGAGGCGATAAAAAATTCTGGGCTCCCCAAAAAAATTGCAGATTTTTTAACATAGTTTAACCACGGTATGCTGCTTACTTGATCAAGTGTCAGACAATCGCGGATAATGACACGGTTCATTTCAAGATCTGGATTTATCCAGATACTAATCTATTTGAGTAAAAGGGCCTTGCCTATGATGTCTGAAATAAAACCTAGACCCTTCTCTTGGTGTATAATATAGGTAGAAGTTGATGATGGTACAGATTGCAGATTTCTTAAGAATTTATTTTCAACTACCCAAACCTCACCAACATCCCTATAGACCCAAAGATCTGATCCATATCTTGTGATAGCAAGACATTTCGCCTTGTAAATATTTAACATGGAACACATCGGTTTAGCTCCCAATCTGCGGGAAAAATCTAAAACTTCAGTGGTAGATTTGTCCATTATATTTCTTTTAGCTTTCATTTGAGGGATCCATGTGCCCCTATCATCAAATAATACTCCTAAGTATGAAAACAATGCCACCTGTGTAAAATTGTTGCCCTCACAAAAATAGGTTTTACATTTCTTCAACTTTACCCCCATGTTCATGACATGGGACTTTAATAAATTTACATCCAGGTCCAAAGGTTTCATAAAAGATGCAAGAATGCACCACAGTGGAATCTGTGAAAATGCATTGTTGTGTCCTATCCTTAGTCAACCACAGAACATTCCTTATATGTGTTTTAACTCCTGCTGCATTTCTTGCATGCCTTTCTCAGCCCTGCCAAGTACCACGCACCAGGTTCAGACTGACGCACTTTGGTGTGGTGGTCTGCATTACTACACTAAAATGCGTTAATCACACCTTTGTAGCGCCTTGACCACACCTGCGTGCTGTGGGGGACAAGCTGGAACTGCGGCTGCAAAGTGCACGTCATGTGCACTATTGTGGTAGATAACCGTTCTTTATTAGAACTTCCAGTTTGTGGTCTCATTGTGCAATACACTTTTGATCATCCGTATATTCTTCTGCTACCAACACTACTAGACCAGTAGGCATAATCAGGAACAATTAAACAACTGGTAGCCGTATCTAACCACCAACATACTTCTGTCTTTTTTCTAAATCGCACAGAGAACATTCTGGCTGTTGGATTGCAGAAAATGCCACTTACATTAAGCCCTGGGGTGACATTCGCAAACAAAGGAAGTGTTGCTGGAGAGAAGTAAGATGGTTTCTATGCGGCAGAGAGGTTGAGACCCTAATCTCTTTCTGTTCTGGACCTGTGGGCAGCTGAGGCCTGGCTGCGGGCCTGGAGGACACTTGCGTCTGTCTGAAAGGGTAGTTAGTGCCCCAGTAGTGATGCACCACTGGAAGCATCATGTGGAAAATACATGACAGGTAGCACTGCAGGTGAGAGACCCCTCTGCTGTGGAGGACGTGGTGGCCTGTCGCTCGGGGCTGCTCAGTGATTGAAGCGGCCCGGGAAAACTGGGGCCTCCCACGACCACACATTGGTGTGAGTTAGAATGGAAAGACCCATCAAACAGTCCACTCACCTCCAGGGCACAGTACCCACAAACAGCTTAGCTGTCTGCTCATTTCCAGCACTGCTGTTGCTGGGAACACTCAGCTTTGGAGCTTCACTTTGTTGGAGACTTTTGGTTGCCATTGTCTGGACTACCTGGGGAACTCACAGTCTTTGGAATGAGTGAGTGCCTGATAGCCTCTGAGTGAGAGAGCAACAAGGAGTGCAGGGCTATTTTCCCACAGGAGGAAGAGAGGCACAGAAGGAAGAAAGCAAGAAGAGCACAGTGGAGGGAGAGTTTAAAGGTAGGAGAAACACAGGAGTGAGAAAGCAGCATGGAGTAGTTGGGATTGCAGAGAAAAGCACAAGAGGGACAGAGAGCATCACGGAGAGCAGAGTGCTTTTCAGATGGAGAAACACACAGAGGAAAGCAACATGGAGCAGGAAAGCATACAAGGGAAAGAGCAACACAGAGTGCAGGAGGTAGTGCCTCAGTGACTGCTTCAAAATGTGCTTTTACATTTTATATATAGATCTATCACATCGTAGTGGTGTCATTCCAACTGCGTCATACCTTGATTTTGCTCGCGAGAAAGTGTCACTAATAGTCATTGAAATGGCACTCATAATACACTGAAATTAAGAAAATGTTACACGTAGCAATCCGAAACTTTGGTAGCTATGCATTTGTTATTAAAGCATGGCAGATTGTGTGCCTTTTTGAAAGTTTTCATGTTAATTTCAGCACCCGTCTTTCCTATACACAGCGTTGCAATTAACTTGAATACATTCAAAAAGGCACCTAATCTACACTGCTTTATCAATAGGTTGACCATGCATTATGGATTTTGCCAGGACAGTCCTGGTTTTTCACCACCTGTCTCAATAGACGTTGGTAAATTTGGCTCATGTCCTAGTTTTTAGAGCGGGTTATCTGAAAACGGTGGGAGGTGCCTTTTTTTGTTTTCCAAAGCAGAAACGGTTAGCTGCTGTAATAATAAAAACTATTTAATTAACTGGCATGATACTGGCTTTAAAATCTTTATTTTATCAATGTTTTTACTGCCTCTTCTGTAATTCTATGCTGATGAGCGCTGTTATTTTGTGTGCTCCATTAACGTAAAAATTGTAGTCAGCCCTGCCAAATACCATGCATAAGGCGTTAGACTGACGCATTTCAGTGTGGTGGTCCACATCACTGCAGTGAAATGGAAAGCCACACATTTATATATCCTCCTCTGATGTCAAGCCCAGTGCCAGCTGGTAATGAGCACCATTTACCGAAAGCTGGCAGTGCGCGGTCAGCCCTGCTTGCGCAGACTTGGGGGTTGGCTCAGCTAGCTGTGGGCTGACTTTCAAGGCTACAATGTAACGACTTCACCCGTAGTGGGCTGGCACCGCATTAAGCTTCACTGATGTCACATGACAACGTGAGCAAATCAGTGTCTGGGGAATTTACCCTGAGTCCGATAGACTGAGACCGACTACGCACCTAACTATAGGCGCCATGCCGCCTGCAGTGCGATCATGCAACACGGCAGTCAGTTTACATGTGGCAGTGGGCACTGGGCATTGTTGCGCCGACCCGTGCGGCCCTAATGTGCCTATGGCCGCTCGCGACCCGAACCAGACCGCGGCCACCGCGGAAGTGGTGCTACTTCATGTTTAGCAGACAGCCTGCACGAGCCGTCGTGTCCTGGACCATGACATCTGTCCGCAGCCTGGCCCGTGCAGGAGGGGTTGTCGCAGGGGGCTGCTGGCATATTCAGAAGTCACAGGTGAGACCCTAGGGTGCAACTAGTCTTGAGTCTGGTATGTTGATAGTAAAACCCTGCCCTCCCATACCCATGCCAGACATAGTATTCAAGCGGCCTATGGACCTCGGCCGTAACGCAGGCTGTGAACACCATGGACTGTGCTAAAACTTTCCCAGCACTGTGACATTTAAATAAACAAAGCACACTTTTGAATTATTTTTCCTGTACATCCTGCCATACCCGTCACTTGCAGGCCCTGGTAGACTGTGCTGGAAACTGAGAAAGTGTAGCGCAGCCCAGGATGGCTATATGAAAAGATTTCATTAAAATCTTACCTGCTCATTTCCTCAGTCCAATGCAGCATCAGAGATAGGCTAATTTTGCCGAATGTTGTTCAGTTGTTGACTGAACAACCGTTCACCAGATGCCTTTTTTCAATCGTGTGACACAGTTACAGTGTACTGGCACCAGGATCACCATCACGGCCCAGGTGACCGTGAGCTGAAACTTAGAGCTACCCAGTCAGTTTACGTTAGGACTCAGACTCAGTGCAGCCCCTAGGACAAACAGGCAGCAGCACCTCTCTGCTGACACAGACCTTAGCCTGTGTGTAATACTCATAACGAAGCACTGCACAATATGAGGCTAGTCTTGAAAGGCCTCTCCCCAGCAATAATCAGCAAAGTAACACCAATGACCCCCAGCCCCATCTCAACCTGGCCAGAGTATTGCTTTGCACAGGTGAGCTGAACACTGCAGATCTGAATGTGGCTAGGATGGACTGCGAAGGAGCAGGTTGATTCTGGTGGATATGAATGAAGTTAGTTCTAATGGCTGTGTGGTGTTTGAATGCACTGTGTTAATAGGGAGCAGCAGATTGTGTGCCTTTTTTGAGAGTGTTCATGTTAATTGCCGCTCCCGACATGCTTACACTTGGGGCTGCATATAACAAACACTTTCAAAAAAGCATACAAACTGCTGCGCTCTGTTAATAAAAAGCACGCAGCAAGCCCAACAACACGAAGTGTGCTTTCACAATCACTAATACATATTAATAATTGTGAAAGCACACGTGCTGCTAGGTGCAGTTAGGCTTGTTGAATGCCTTTTGTTAATAGAGCGCAGAAAATTGCGTGCCTTTTTGAAAGTTTAGATGTTAATTGCAGGGCCCTACATGCTTACACAAGGGGCTACATTTAACATGAAAACTTTCAAAAAGGATCATAAACTGCAGCGCTCTGTTAAAAAAAGCAGGCAGCAAGCCCAACAGCACGATGTGTGCTTTCACATTCACTAAAATATGTTAATGACTGTGAAAGCACACTTCGTGCTTTCAGGCTTGCTGCATGACTTTCTTTTCTTGATAGAGTGCAGAGGGGGGGCAGATTGTATGCTCTTCTTCAAGTATTCATGTTAATCGCAGCACCCATCATGCTTCTACAAGGCGCTGTGATTAATGTGAATACTTAACTCTCGTGGTGTGTGGGCTTCAAAGAAGTCACAGCGCGCTCAGATTCACATAAGTGGGCGGGCTCGGCCCTTATGGGGAACAGTGGTGTTCACCCCTGATCCCTGCAGAGTGGTCCAAATCAATCAGACACCTCAAAAAACTAAATCCAGCTGTCTTACCCTCTCTCAAGGTATTCTGGTTCTAGTTTCTCTCCCAACTTGAAAAGAAAATAGATTCTACAATAAAGTAATAATTTGTTTATATTATATAAAACTCCTACCACTCTTAACATCCACTAAGTTATATATCTACTAGTATTTACTGCATGTTTTCATATTATCCATAGAGTGATTAGATAAAATGGAGAAGAGCTAGGAAACCAAAACCAAGAAGACACCAAGTAAGTATACCTGCTATTGGGATGTGCAAAATTCTAATGTCATGAACCCGTCCTTAAACCCTCACACATAATTATACTAAATAAACCAATTTTTCCATTACTACATGTCTACAACAGTAAGGTTGGCTGGAAATCGGCCCGACGGACTCGGACCGGGAACGAGTCTGACCGGCACCTACAGGCACCGTACGACACGCGCAGTACGATGTAAAGCCCGTGATCTACAATTGGTCTGTCCGGAAAATAAGCCATACGACCGAGCCGTACAGAAACCAGCAATCTGGCCGGAATACTGGACAGGAGCCGCACCGACTGACACAAACTTGGAATGAACCCGACCGAAACGTACCGGTACATCCGACACGGCCAGTGTGATGCAATGTATTTAAGGCTGGCAGGCCCCCAGGGAACTCACTTGCCTGCACTACATGCTACTGGACCACATCTCTGATACCACTGCTGCTGTCTATGTATCCTCTGGATCCTGCAATGGCACGTACTCTGGAGAGGGTCCCAGCATTCACAGAGGAGGAGAGCCAGGCCCTGCTGGATGAGGTCCTCCCACAGCACTGCAAGCTGTATGGGAAACAAGGGGGCAGGTGAGTGTGCAGTCCACAGCCTACCAATTGTGCAAGTTGTCTGACTAGCAGTAATAGAAGTGTGCACAGAAGTGGGAAGCATATGCACTGAGTACTTTCAGCACCCAAATTATGTGGGTACAAGTGATGAACAGGTGTCCTGCTGCAAAAGTGCAGTACTGCTAGTCTTCAATTCCCAGGCAACTTTACCATGTCAGACCAGCAGCACAAATGCAAATTTATATGGGTGCACTACATGTGTACCTTTTTTAGCTTTGTGATGACTACATGTATTTTCAACTGTATACAGCACAATTAAGTGGCATGTGTGGTAATCTCCTCTTCACATTGTCATCCTCACAGGTTGATGCCCACCAGAAGCAGGAGATCTGGCTGACCATCGCCCGGGCAGTAAGGTCAGTGGGGGTCTACAAGGGGCGCATCTGCAACTGCCAGAAGAGGTGGCAGGAACTGCATGGCTGGACCCTGAGAATTGTAAGGGTACAGCTGAAGCTGTCACCTCCTCGCCGGAGGGGCGGACACCGGGCCCTGGCCCCCCACATGCTCCGGATTCTGGCGGTGGTCTTCCCGGACCTGGATGGGCAATTGAAGGCCAGACAGCTGCAAGGAGGGGGTAAGTCCATGCTGAATCTGTGAACTATGTCTGACATGCTATTTGCAGTCTTTTGGCCTGGTCATGCTTCCACATTACATTGGCTTTGTAGTCCTGGACTCATGTCCCTCAATTGTGAAAGTCATACTCCTCATCTGATCCACAGTTGTGGCCCCTACAGTGTGTGAATTTATTCACTTGGGCACTGTGTCCCTGCAGTCAGCCGTGCTTAAGGTCCTGTATAGCATATGTTACTGGGACTCAGTAGTGTGCTTCTTGGGTGGGTCTATTGTATGCACAATGCCTGGTCTCTGACATGTGTTCTGTGTGTGCCTTTCTTATGTGTTCCAATTGCTGGTCTGGGTCACCACATGTGTCTGTGGTTTTCAAAACACACCCATGCAGCAGGTGAGTCCATGTAGTGGTCTCAGGAGTATGTATTTCAAGTGTGTCACACTTGCCCAGACACCTGCCTACGGTCCAGGCCTATACACTGTTTCAGGTTTACCTAGGCAGTCATTCCCACTCCATGGCATTGGGAGGCTCTGTACTCATACTCCCGTGTATCAACCTACTGGTTGTGCTTAGTGAAATGTGCCATCAGGTGTCTGACTCGATGTCATTGTGGTGTTGTTTCCTATTTGTGACAACTGGTGTGTCGATGATTTTAGCGTCAGCAGGACATCTGAGATGCGATTATGGGGACGAAACCTGTTCAACATATAGGGGTGTGCTCACTTGACTGTGCACAATACTGTATGCAACAGTGATTTTCAGGCAGCTGTTTTTCATTCGCAACAGACTGTTAGGTGCTCATGTTCAGGTAGTTGTGTTTGCAGTCACTCATATGTCAGATTTTAGTGATGTGGGTTCATCATAGTCCAAAAAACAGTTTTTGGCAGGGGACGGACAGGTGCACTTGTCAGCTGCAGGGTTTGCTATGGGCATGAACTATGATTGTGACACAGTGCAGACTAATGTTATCAGATACCCTGCCCTTATGACATGTGGCAGTGAAGACTGACTTACCATGCAGGCCTTGCCAGGGCATTGACTTGCTAAGAGGAATCCTGCATTGGTGTCTAAGGTGCTCCATGCACCCCATTGTGTCATTGACAATCAGGACGTGAGGACATCATTGTGTGTGGTGCTGCTAGGCATCACAAGATTGTGAAATGTGACTCTGGCCATCCATTCATCTTGACACCTGTACTGAGTGAGTGGCATGTGATGGGATGTGTGTGTATAGTAATGAACTTCTACATGGTCACTTGCATGTCCAACAACTGTATAGGTGGTGCATGTGTGCACTTTGGGGTATTATCAGCCAAGATGCAACAGACATATGGGTACAGGTACAGGAGGGATATGGGTGCCATGAAACAAAAGTCCTGTGCACTCGTTTCTATGTAAGGGGTTTTGGAGTCAAAACCAATTTTCAACACTTGAACTTCTGCAAAAAAATGCAAGTTGAGACCTAGGAAGTTTCAGCAAATGGATTTATAAGTCAATCCAGATCAGTACAAAGTACAAAGTACATTATACCAGCCGACACGTGTTTCGTCACAACGTGTACAATTGTGTCTCTTCAGGGCTGTATCTAGTTAATTGGGCAGGGTTGCAGAAATCGTAAAAGGCAGGATATGTTGCGGTCTTGGAATTTGCTCGGTGGTGTGCAATAAACATCACATACGTAACGGGTAAAAGGAAAATGAAGGACGGGTTCGTCCCTCACGAGAAAAGGGCTGTGCTTGAGTAGCACCTCTCCTCGCTGGTTCTGTTGTATCCGCAGATATGGGTGCCATGTCTGATGCTCAGACAGGCTATTTCCATATGTACACCAGTGTGGGCAGTTTGAGCAATTATCAGCTGATGATGCCAGTGCATGCCCTGAAATGTGCTGTAATCACTGTCTTGTGTGCAATAAGTGCAGGCAACTAATGCAGGTCTTGTTTTCCAAATCATATGCAGATACATCCACGGGCACAGGAGGAGACAACGCCATGGAACTGGAGGGGCCGCAGAGCCTGCCTGGGCCAGCACCGAAGAGTCGGAGGGACCCAGTGTCATGGAGGGTGAGGGGAGCCACACCAAGCAGTCCTCAGCACCATCCACCTCAGCTGAGGACCATAGCAGCTCAGAGGATGACTCCCTTGTGGGGGTGGATGTCAGCAGCCAGCAAACCACAGATAGTGAGGCTGTGCCCGCCACCACTACCACCACCACCCTCCCCTCGGCTCCCATCCCGGTGGTCCGTGGCAGCTCCCATGTTTGGGAGCATGTCTGCTTCATGCCAGGCACCGCACCCCCTGCCCCTGTGTCCCCTGCTGCCCTGAGTGTGGAGTCTGTGGACTTGCTTAAATAGATCCATGTAGGGGGCACTGTAGTTGGGACCCTGTCCACTACACCTGACCTGCCCACTGCAGTGGTTCCGGCACCCACCCCATCAGACTTGTAACGGCACAAACCATGTCAGACACCTCTACTGCAGTTGCCACTGACTCTCCTGCACCCACCACCCCTTCACAGCCTCTTTCTGGTGAGCCCTGATCCTGTCCCTGTGGTGCCTGGCCTGCCCCCATGTATGCCCCTCAGAGTGTATTTCCCCATTCATTAGCAGTGGAGGCAAGCCACGGGTGACAGGTGTCACTCACACCCTATTTGGACTTTGGATTTTGAAAGGACATTGGCCTATGTCTTGTTTTGGACTTTCCCTTTCTTTTTTGAATTTGCAGAATAAAGCATTTTTTGTTATCCTTGTGCATTTGATTTAGCTGTACATTATGTTGATGATGTTTACCATGACCTTGCTGTGATGATGCAGGATTTTCAAAGTTGGTACTGAGGCACTGATGTGATGTACTCCATGTGGTCCATTAGATATGTATCCTGTTCAGGTTGGTATGCATGTCAGCCTTTGCATCTAACTGAGTGTGTCATGATTAACTTATTTAGCACAGGGATGTTAACATTTCATTAGCATGGCCACCTCTATGGCTTGCACCCATGCTTATATGATGTGCTTCCCATTGTCCAATTTGTATCTTTCACTGACTGTGGGCCCATCTCCATTCGGACATGCAGGCGTGGGCATCATTGGTGTAGGAGTCAACTGTGTCCTC
Organism: Lissotriton vulgaris; assembly: GCF_964263255.1. Classification (NCBI taxonomy): domain Eukaryota; kingdom Metazoa; phylum Chordata; class Amphibia; order Caudata; family Salamandridae; genus Lissotriton; species Lissotriton vulgaris. The sequence goes on along the minus strand of NC_141685.1, from coordinate 1,867,835,198 downwards.
TGTGCAACTTGCTAGACATATGTATTGTGACCATGCAGGTGACTTAAGGGACACTACCGAACCAGGCGGATGTGACCAATGCCTACATTGGGTGGTACATGATGGGTGACTGTACCAGTGTTGTGCTGACATGACTGTGACCTGGTGGAACTGTGTTTGGTACAGATGTGCTTCCACAGGAGTTGAGTCACATATAGTTAGTGTGTTGTTCAGTGACATCGCTTGTGCCCATGGTGTGTGTTGTGCAGGCATGTCTGTGTGTGTTCCCATCCCCTTTTCCACACAGGTTATGTTCCCTTCATATGTTGGTGTTGGTGATGCTTGCTGAGTTGTCCTGTATTCATCACACATCTTTGTCTGGGCCTCCCAGATATGTGGGTCCCCGACACACTACTGTTCATGTGTGTGTCATTATTAGGATTTGTCAGTTCTGAGTGGTGATATTGTGGTCAGACGCAGATGTTGCACAGTTAAGGCTCCCCTGAACACTGTTTGTTCGCAACATCATGTAAATGTCCATGGGTGGTACCTTTCAGTAATTCAGATGTGTGTGTGTGTGTGGGTCTGCTCCCACCCGTAAGGTTCAGAGGTGCAATGTTGGCAGGTTTCTGCATGTGTGCTTTGTGGTTCTCCTTGGCTTCTGCATTGTCCTGGGACTGTGTCAGGGATTCCAAAGGTCAATGGAGGTCTGAAGTCATGGCCATGTACCACATACTGTACAGTGTGTTTGTCATTCACCATGTTTGTAGACTGTCCTTGTGTCTGTGCACCTTAGATCCTCACAACATTACTGTGTTTATCACTGGTGCCAGTGCAATGTTACCGGTCCATGTGGGTTTCAGTGATGCACATCATTGCAGTTCAGGGTGTGTGGTGTTGAGGGTGGACAGATGTGAATTGTTGCATGTCTGGGCCACTACCGCCCTTTTGTCCCTTGTTGACGTGCCATACTGAGTGATTGGTGTTTGTGTAGGTGTGATGTACGTTTGTGTCATAGGAGACCGGTCTGTGTTTCCCTGTTTGCCCACCATCTCCCTTTGACATCACAGTGGATCTTTCATGCAGGCTTGTGTCACCCCGATGTATGGTCCCTGGGGGTAGTGCTGTTGTGGGTCTGTCTCATGCTGTTTCAGTTGATGTTCATTCCAGCTTGTGTCACATGTGTCTGTTGGTATTTCTATCATATCACGATGCCTGATTGCCCACAAAGGGGTGCACAATTTATGGCTTACGTTTGTGTGGCACTGTGTCCACATCTGTATCATTGTGGTTCAGCCACCCTCATGTGATGTGTGGTTGCCAGGGGATACTGAGACACACACACACACATTCTGTGTGAGATGTGCAGTGTGAGGTTACCTGTGGGTGTTTGTGCATCTGCACCAGTGTATTGGAATAGCTGTTGTGGGCAATGGTCCGGATGTTGTTTAGTTTATTTTCCCTGCTGTCCCTATGAGTCAGATCTCATCATTCTGCACATTGTTCCAGGTTGTCCTGTCCCATTGCTGCCATGGAATGGGATTTTGGGGACTGACACCTACAGTGTTCACAGGATGTATTGCTTTGTGTGTCTAGTTTCTAGATGTGTGTATGCATTATGATGGTCACTTCTGGTTTTGTGTCATTGTACACTGTGTGCAATGTCAGGCCCTAAGTGTGTTGCTTTTCTGCACATGGCCTAGTGTATGTTGTGTTTTCACCGCACTGTTTCCTCACCACAACTCTGTGGGTATGTGACAGAATCACTACTTTGCCAGAAAATAGTGTGTCATGTTCTGCGACCAGGACTCATACATGCTGTTTGGCATTTGAAGCTATTTCCATGATGACACTTACCTTTAGGTCACTGTGATAATGGGGGATTTACACCCTTTGCCACAATGCCAACTTTTGCTGCAGTTTGTGCCCACACATTTTACATAGAATCTACACAGGGGTGGGGATTTTGAGTACATTGGCACAGTGCTATTGTGAAACTTGACTTGTGTAGCCCACACTCTGATGTTGGTCACACATGTGATGGTAGTTACAGTGTGTGTTCTGACTCATATTTACTGTTGGGGGTATTTGTCAAACACTACAGAGTGTTGTCATGATGTTATGGGGAATGTATTTGACTGACATACTTGAGGTTGATGTATGATGGATGTGTGACGCATCACTCGTCCTATTGGTGGGGGTGTCAATGTTGTTAGACACTCAGACCCCTATGGGTGGGGGTGGCAGTGGTGATAGGCAACATGCCCCTACGGGTGGGGGTGGCAGTGGTGGTGGGCGACATGCCCCTATGGGTGGGGGTGGCAATGGTGGTGGGCAACATGACACATATGGGTAGGGGTGGCAATGGTTGTGGGCAACATGTCTCTATGGGTGAGGGTGGCAATAGTGATAGGCAACATGACACATATGGGTGGGGTGGCAGTAGTGATAGGCAACATGCCCCTATGGGTGGGGGTGGTAGTAGTTATAGGCAACATGCCCCTATGGGTGGGGGTGGGGGTGGCAGTGGATGTGGGCACATGACATGTATGGTTAGGGGTGGCAGTAGTGATAGGCAACATGCCCCTGTGGGTTAGGGTGGCTGTGGTGGTGGGCAACATGCCCCTATGGGTGGGGTTGGCAGTAGTGATAGGCAACATGCCCCATGGGTAGGGGTGGTAGTGGTGGTGGGAAACATGACACATATGGGTATCAGTGGCAGTAGTGATAGGCAACATGCCCCTAAGGAAGAGGGTGGCAGTGGTGGTGGGCAACATGCCCCTATGGGTGGGGGTGGCAGTAGTGATAGGCAACATGCCCCTATGGGTGGGGTTAGCAGTGGTGGGCAACATGACACATATGGGTAGGGGTGGCAGTAGTGATAGGCAACATGCCCCTATGGGTGGGGGTGGTAGTGGTAGTGGCCAACATGCCCCTATGGGTGGGGGTGGCAGTAGTGGTAGGCAACATGACACATATGGTTGGGGTGGCAGTAGTGATAGGCAATATGACACATATGGGTAGGGGTGGCAGTGGTGGTGGGCAACATGCCTCTATGGGTGAGGGTGGCAGTTGTGGTGGCCATGGTAACCCTATGGCGGCCTGTTGCTAGTGGACAGGGTCTGGAACCCCTGGGTGTGTTTGACATTTGTCGGGTACATGTTGTTTATTTGTATGATGGGTGTCCGACTTACCGTCTGTACCGTCCGCGTCTGTTCGTGATCTGGTCATTGATGAACAGGACTGGTATGACCTGCGCGATGAGATTCATGATGCGTTTGTGATGTACCCATTGCTGGCTGGTCCGTCTTGAAGATGTTGATTGAGTTTTGGCGTGATTCGTACCTGATATGCAGCTCTACCGGATGCTGTGATGGGCTGTACGTGGCGACCCGTCCAGCGTGTAGGAAGTTCGCATCGTACTTGTCCGGCCAGAAGTTGCAGTGTTTATGGTGCCGTGCGAAACAAATTTTGTGTTTACGGGTCAGGCTCGTACGGAAAAGGTGGATGGATTCGGAGCGTACATGTCAGTCGTGAATTTGGCACTTTTCCGCATCGTACTTGCTCGCACGGACGGTCCCGCTCCTGGTGTGATTCAGCCGTAAGGTAAGGCTATGGACTGAAACAGATCAGAATCGACCCCTAAGTGTAGAGCCTTAAGCCCAGCTCTTATGGTACCTACATGGGTCCAATGCTCACAGTACACACCCGTGAACGGCATTGTGCACAGTTAAGTAATCACTAGAATGCTCATATATTGCCACAATTATCACAAGTAGTGCCCTTGCTGTGTAAATCACCTTCAGGCAAAGGGAGAGTACACCCATGCCTTCAATGTCCAACAGCGTTCTCCTCAGTCTATGCATCTCCAACCTGTTTAAATGTAGCCCACCAATCCCAGCACGACTTCCGATAGCCACTGAAAACCTCATGACCCCCATCGCCCAGACAGGACTCGGCCAAAACACATATCAATAGCGGCCATCCTTGCATATTATTTACAAAAATAGAGGGAACATGAACCTTATTGTTAAGCCACCATTAAATACTCATACAATTACCAAGTCTCCAATTCCATAGTACTTGATTATTGATAACTATATTTGAATCATTATGTTCAGAAATTAAAACTGGAGAAATTATCTAAATTACCATTTTGTACATCCAAATAAATTCACACCTCAGTTAACCCGTATCTTAACCCATTGCCCAAATTAACAAGTTCCATATCTCTTCAGTTCTATCTCAGTTTAAAGTTGACCTCGGTATGAGATTTAATGACGTGACTGCGCCAGTCCTGTCAGAACTAAGCCTCTAAGTAAGTAAAAGGCAGCAATTTCTAAAGATGTATCCTGAGAAGTAAGACAAATGTATTTCCTAACTAAAATTTTGATTGAATTCCTAGATATCAGTAACTCCTAGATCAATCATAAACCAATCATGCACAAAATTAACATATTAAGTATTTGTTTTTACATATTATTGACCAGGCTACTTATGACATGCTTTATTTATGTCTACTACCTGTAACCTCTAGGTCACGAAAGCTGCTGAGTAATATTATATAAGTGAAAAGCAGGCCTGTAGTCTGAACCACATTGCAGCATAAGCACCCATACCTGTTTCATTTCAATGTAGCTCAAAAGTAGAGATAGATATAATCACATATTATTACATAAGTCACTGAACGTTCACATTAGCCCTTTATGGACTAACAGGGAATAATTCACTACTACATATAACTTAACAAATGTACACATCCAAGTCTACTTCAATTATGATTCTAAGGAGAAACAGTATACCATACTTATCTTCCTCATATCAAGTACATATTAGAAACGGCTCATTACAAGCATTATTTATATACATATCAAAATAAAGTACTAACAATACATTTAGCACAAGTGGTACACATCCCTTGACATTAACTACATACATGATTCTCACCGTGTACCTAAAAAACACTGCATCTCATGGTCAATTTTAAGACCCATAGTAGCAGAATGTAACCTCATGATCCATGCCACTTCACATTGTCGAAATGTCAGTTCACGGTTGACCCCCTCACTTCACTTTTGACCGCATCAATATGATGAAATCTAAAAATATGGTGTGTGTCCTGAGCCTTACAATATTTAGCATGTGCAGTTAGTGGGTACCACACATCCGCACATGAGAACATACACAACATACCATATGCTACTTTAAATATGCATACTTATGGTGTTAGTGACAGAATTGTTATAATTGAAAACTGTAATCCTATCCATAATCGGCACATGCTGCAATGCCCACATTTGTAAAATCCAACTGATAACCATGATAGCCACGTATCCGCCACACTCCTCACAGGATAAGTAGGGAAGATCACAGTGAATAAGGTCTTACCCCTTCGGTATATAATGTTCGGGTGAGATGCAAGAACGGATCTAATATCTTTATCTGTTAACAGAAGAACTCAATGTTTATTCAATATGTTGTAAATCCTGTTAGCCAGCTGGTGATAGGGTATTACTACCTTTACTATAGTCGTTTTATGTTTGCTTTTCTGCACTTTATCAGTTGACTGTCTTATGATTTGGACAGGGAGTGTGGACAGCTTGCAGGAATATTTTCAATATCTTAATAACTGTGTAACATGAAATTTACTTACAAATTCAGCACAACATTTATTGTGTTCTTGGATGTAGAATTTTACATAGGTGGAGATGGAATAGAGAGCAAAATGCATAAAAAGAAAACATCTTGTAATTCCTTGTTTCATGTTTCAAGTGCACATCCCATGTGTCAGGTCAATTTGATTCTGTATGAGCAAATGCTTAGGGCAATGCGTAACTGTAGTAAAGAATGGGAGTATATGAAAACTTTACATGATATTGAGGACAGATTCAGAGCACGGAGTTATGAAGAATTAATACTTTCTAAAGCAAGCAAAAGATCTTGTAGTCTAACCCGTCAAGACATTTTGACTGATACAGTACAAAAAAGCAAAAAGAAGACTACTACAGTAAGGACAGTAACATGCTATCACCAGCTGGCTGAAAGGATTTACGACAATTTGGATAAACACTGGGCTCATCTGTTATCGGACAAAGATCTTAGACCCGTTCTTGGTTCTGGCCCGAATAGTATATACCGAAGGGAAAAGACCTTATGCAATATAATCTCCCCTAGTTATCCAGTAAGGAGTGTGGCAGATACTAGGCAATTACGGCTATCAGTTAGACTTTACAAATTTGGGCATTGCAGCATGTGCAGATTAGCAATGGATAGGTCTACAGTTTTCAATTAAAATAATTATGTCACTAACACAATATGGATGCTTTTTGCATGTAGCACACAGTATGTTGTGTATATACTGCTGTGCAAAAGCAATAGGGTATATGCAGGGAGTACCATCAGACCAATATGGGAAAAGATCAGTGAGCACGTTAGAGCTCTTAAAATACTCTATTTGAGGTACCCTTTAGCTGTACATGCAAAAAATGTAAGGATCAGGACACACACCATAGTTTTAGATTTCATGGTACTTATGTAGTCAAAAGTGAAGTGAGAGGGGGCAACCGTGAACTGAGGCTGACAATTTGAAGCTAGATGGATCATGAGGTTACATTATGTTACTAAGGGTCTTAATATTGACCTTGAGATGCAGTATTTTTTAGGTACAGCGTGAGACTTATGTATGAGTTTATGTCAGGGGATGTATACTACTTATGCCAAATGTATTGCTAGTATTTTATTTTGTTACGTATAAAAATGATTTGTGTAATGAGATGTCTCTCATATTTACTTGATATTAGGAAGATAAGTATGTTATAATGCTTCTCCTTATAACCATAATGGAAGAAGAATTGGATGTATAAAATATGTTATATTATAAGTAGTAGGGTATTCCGTGTTATTCCAGATAGGGCTAATGCAAACTTTCAGTGACTTATGTAATAATATGTGATAATATCTATCTCTACTCTTGAGCTACATTGATATGATACTGATAGGGGTGCTTATACTGCAATGGTGGTGGGACTACAGGTATGCTTTTTACTTATATGATACTACTCGGTAGCTTTCATGGCCAAGAGGTTACAGGTAGTAGACATAAATATGAGCATGGAGTAAGTATACTGGTAAATAATATGCGAAAGCAAATACTTATGTTAATTTTGTGCATGATTGGTTATTGATCGATCTAAGTATTACTTATGTGCAGGAATTCTGTCTACATTTTTGATAATCAATAAATTTATCTCTCCCCTCAGGATATATCTTTAGAAATGGCCACCTCGAACACACTTATAGGCTTAGTTCTGATAGGACTGGAGAGGTCACATGATTGAATCTCATGCAAAGGAGAATTTTCCACCAAGATGTAACTGAAGAGATATGAGGCCTGTTAGTTCGGGCTCTGGGTTAAGATACAGGTTACTCGAGGTGTGACTATATTTGGATGTACAAAATGGTAATATGGAAAATTTCTCCATTTCTAATTTCTGAACATAATGATGCAAATATAGTTACCAATAATAAAGTACTATGGAATTCGTGATACTTGGTAATTGTATGAGCACTTAATGAGGGCTTAACAACTAGGTTCATGTTCCCTTTATCATTGTAAATAATATGCCATGATGGCCACCATTGACACTTGTTTTGGCTGAGTCATGTCAGGATGATGGGGTCATGTGGTTTTCAGTGGCTATTGGAAGTCACGCTGGCATTGGTGGGCATTATTTGAAGAGGATGGAGGCAATATTGTGGTGCACACATACGCTTAGGAGAACGCTGTTGGACATTGAAGGCATGGGGGTACTCTCCCTTTGCCTGGTTTAATTTACACAGTAAGGGAACTCTTGCTATTGTTGTGGTGATATCTGGGGATAGCCTAATGATTATTTAACTGTGCACAATCCCCTTCATTAGTGTGTAATGTGAGAGTTGGAACTACATGGAGACCATAGCAGACGGGGGGTTAAGGACCCACACTTAGGGGTCTATTATAATGCCTCGCTATTATACTCCGCCCGCATGCAATTTATCCTTAGTCTGATTATGTTGGTGAGGGGTACCACGGTGGATGGGAAGACCGTCCGCCACTTTTCCGCCCAGTCGATGAGTTGACCAGGCGGAAAAGGTTTGAATAGGGTGGCGGTGTCTGTTAGACATCGCCTTCCATATTATAATGGATGTGGGGAACAGCCTTTCCATGGCGGCAACGCTGCCATGGAAAGGCATGCAGATTTTTCAAATGGGGGCCTGTTGCGGGTCCCCAGGATGTTGGCAGGGTGGGGGTGCACATTGGGAGTACCTATGTTATCCCCCTGCATTGGCACAGACAAAGTGGCAGGCACCGTGCGGTGCCTGTCACCTTGTGCATGCCAATGCATGACGTGCATTCCCAGCATTGTGGCGGGTGGTGCTGTGAGCACCACCTGCTACAATGCTGGGAATAGAGGATGCCACCACCATGTTGGCGGTGGCATCCTAATTGCCATCCTAATAGGCCGCTTAATGTTGAAGATATGTAGTAATGGAGAAATTGGTTTATTCGAATAATGATATGTGAGAGGTTACAGATGTGTTTATGACACTTGAATTTTGTACATCCCAATAGGAGGTATTCTTACTTGGGGTACTCTTGTTTTTCTCAGTCTCCTCCCTTTTATCCAATCACTCTGTGGATAATATGAAAACGTGCAGTAAAGACTGGTAGGTTGAAAACTCAGTAGATGCTAAGAGTGTTCATGGTAGGAGTGTTCCATAATATGAACAAGTTATTCCTTTATTGCAGAATCTACTTACTATTCAATTTGGGAGAGAAACTCCAATCAAAATACCTTGAGTGAGGGTAAGACAGGTAGACTGAATTTTTGAGAAGTGTCTGATTGGTTTGGACCACAAACAGGGATCGCGGTTGAACACTTAGGGGGTCATTAGAATGATGGGCTGGCTTTGTCCGCCCGTCATCCTAGCGGTGAAAGGGACCGCCCGCCATAAGGGCAGGGGTCCCATGGCCAGCATTAGGATGCGCCAACACAGTGGCGGGCACATCCACCATTCCTACCATTGTGGAGGGCGGTGCACTCAGCACCGCCTGCCACAATGGCAGGAAGGCATGCTGTGCACTTCCATACACAGCATGGCAGGCACCACGCCTGCCATTCTGTGCATGGAACTGCTGGGGGGTACCATTGGTACCCCCCATGTGCACCCACCACCCCCCAGACTCCATGGGGCCCGCATCAGGCCCCCAAAGCAGACTCCGCATGCATTTCTGTGGAGGCATTGCCGCCACAGAAAGGCATCTGAAGAAGCCCTTACTAATATGGCTGGCGGTGTCTGATAGACACCGCCACCATATGAACCCTTTTCTACCTCGGTCGCAAGGCGACCAGGGCGGAAAAGCGACAGACGGTCTTTCCGTCCGCCGTAGACCCCCAGCCATGTTAATAAGGCAGGGGGTCTATGCAGCAAGGATTGCGGGCGGATTGCCCCCCCCAGGCCCGGCGTTAGCTACCGCCAGCCTGGCGGGGGAAATCCGCCCGCCATCCTAATAGGTCCCTAAATTTTAATATGACTAATGAAATTTTGAACAAGCATGACGCAAGTGGCTCGAATGAAACATGCATGTTTTTGTTGATTTTAAGTTTTCCTTATGGGTTTGGTTAAGTAGAGGTGCATTTTTATACTTTCTAGTGCAGCATGAGACACACATTTAGATATTCAGGATGACCCTGAACAGGTGCACTCACTTACGTGTATTGCTTCTAATTGGCACTTCGGATCAGGTGTTATAAACCTTTGGACCTATGATGTATTTTGAATGGTACGCAGTCTAAATATCGAGTTTTAAATATCGACCTACAGTAATATCGAGTTGTAAATATTGTAGGGACAGAATATCGAAATCAAGAATATCGACGACCAGGATATATACCTGAAGGTAAGAAATATTGTTTTTAATAATATCGAAGTTTATAATATCGATAGCAAACATTTTGATGTTACTAATATAGATATTTATATTAGTGTTATTTATTTTATTATGTATTTTATATGTTTGTATTTATATTTTTTGTTCAGTATGGTACTGTTTTTTGAATATATGAATAACAGTTTTAGAAGTTAGTAATGTTTTTTAAGTAACTTATGCGTTTTAGTACAGTAGCGGGTTGTGAGTTTATAGGGGAATAGGGTGGGAAGTAATTTATTTATAGTAAATTAATTTAAAAAAAATTGGAATTAGTAATTATCTTTAAGTAAATTTTGCGTTTTAGTTCTGTAGTGGTTTGTGGGTTTATAGGGGATAGGGTGGGAAGTAATTTAATTGCAATTAAGACATTATTTATTTTTATTGATTATTAATTTATTGTTGAATAATTATTAATTGGTAATTAATTTTTATTAATTGGTAATTATTATTAATCGATTAATTGGTAATTATATTAAATGCATTCATTTATTATTGGAGTGTGTTGTGAGTTTATAGGGGAATATAGGGGAATAGGGTGGGCTGTAATTTAATTATAATTAAGTAATTATTAATTTTATTGTTGGGTATTGCTAATTTATTTATTGTTGATTAATTACTTATTAATTGGTAATACATTTTTAATATCTAATATATTTTGTTTTTGAAAATTATGCTATTGTTCATTAATTAATAATTGGTAATTATTTAAACTATGATTTATTGGTATTTAACAATAATGTAGTGTTAAGTAATTACTACTTGGTAAATACTTTTTAATAATTATTGTTTTTTGGTATTGAAAATAACTTTTTGTTAATTAATATTTAGTTGGTATTAAATTTTTACTAATTATTATTTATTGGTATTTATCATAAATGTAGTTGTTAATTGTTTATTAATTGTTTATTATTTTTTATTAATTATTTTTGGTGTTGATAATTTAGTGTTATTTATTCATTTAATCATTATTTGTTTAAAAAATATATTTTAATTATTTCTATGTTGTTTTTACCCCTATGGTAAGTAACACTTTCCCTACTGTAACATTCACTGGAGTGGCAATAGTAATTTTTACTTCTACGCTATCCAACACTTTTCCTACTGTTGCACTTACTGGAGTGGGAATAGTAATTGTAACCCCTACGCTATCCAACACTTTCCCTACTGTTGCACTCTCTTGAGTTGGAATAGTAATTTTTACCCCTATGCTATCCAACACTTTCCCTACTGTTGCACTCTCCAGAGCGGGAATAGTAATTTTTACCCCTACGCTATCCAACACTTTACCTACTGTTGCATTCTCTGGATTGGGAATAGTAATTTTTACCCCTCCGCTATCCAACACTTTCCCTACTGTTGCACTCTCTGGATTTGGAGTAGTAATTTGTACCCCCTACACTATCCAACATTTTCCCTACTGTTACACTCTCTGGAGTTGAAATAGTAATTATTACCCCTTTGCTATCTAACACCTTCCCTACTGTTGCACTCTCTGGAGTGGGAATAGTAATGTTTACCTCTACGATATCCAACACTTTCCCTACTTTTGCACTCTCTGGAGTGGGAATAATAATTTTTACCCCTACGCAATCCAACACTTTCCCTACTCTTTTGAGTGGGAAGTTATTAGTTTTTTATGTATTTTACAGTTTTATAGAGCGCAAACCAGACCTGTGAGGGTATCAGAGCACTTTACAGGATTAAGGGGGAGGAATCCAAAGCATAAGGATGGGAGGGATCACATTGGGAAAGTGTGGGATACATTGTAAGGGAGGAGCATGCAGTATATAGTTCAGGCTACATGTGGGAAAAAATAAAGCAAGTAGATCCAAAATTCCAGGGGCTGCATTATACATGAGATGTGTGCCGTCAAGGATCCAAGCTACGTGTGGGATCAATATTAAAGTAGTCAAAACAATTAAAGCAGGAAGGTTTAACATACACCGAGTCTCAGTTCTTGAGGGGATGCCCCGGAGTGCAGGAAAAACTTTCATTTGTGGAGGCCTTGGATAATGCCGAGGTGGAGGGTGGAACATGTTGATGAGGTGATTGAAAGGTATTCATAAGATGAGGTATTTTCCCATTCAGAACGTTTTGGTCTCCTTTTTAAAATGTGCCAAGGACAGAAGTCTTCTAATGGAGGGTGGGAGAGAGTTCCAGATTCTTGGTGCGGATCCCAGAGAAGGCACGATAGTAGGTTTTTTTCTTCTGGGAGTGTGCTGGTTGCAGCAGCAGGTCTTTGTTAGATTGTGAGTTTCTGGTTCCTCCAGATATCACAAGTTTTTGTGTGTGAAATTAAGGGAAACTTGAGTACAGAGCTTTGTGAGTAATGCAGGCCAGTTTAAATGGTATTCTGGCCTCAGGAGGAAGCCTGTTCAGTGCTTTGAGGTGGGGAGAGATGTGGTCAATTTTTTCTGAGCCTGTTAGGAGTCTGGCGGCGGTGTTTAGCCAGGCTTTCAATGGGGCCAGAGAGTTCTTGGGTTGCCCTGAAAGAGTAGAGCATCCATATTCAAGCCTGGAAATGACTAGGGCCTGGGTTGCCGTTTTAAGGTCAGACTCATCGAGGAAGGGTTTTTGGTTTCTTAGGTAGCTCAGGTGGAATCTAGCCATTTTGACCATAGAGTTAATATGGCCTTTCATATTCAAGCTGCTGTGAAGGGTTATTCCAAGGGATTTCGTTGAGTCAACAATGGTAGTAGGGCAGTTTAGTTCTGTGATGATCTTGATCCATTCCTGGATGTCTGGATTGGGTTTGGGTGGGGAGATCAGAAGAATTCGGTTTTATTTGCGTTGAGTTTCAGCTGGTTGGCATGAGCCAATGGACTGTCAGCTTTAGGGCCTCGTTAAGGGAGAGAATGTCCTAAGAGAAAGAGATTGTTATGTAGACCTGTGTATCGTCGGCGTACATAATGTGGCAGATGTGGGCGGCACAAAGCACCTCAGTGAGAGGTTCAAGGTAAGGGTTGAATAGGGTGGGCGAGAGGGTTGATCCTTGTGGGACTCCAACAGAAACCGTCAAAGGGGCGGATAGATCACCGTTGATGAGGACTCTCTGTGAGCGGTTTCGGAGGAAGGATCTAAACCATTCAAGGACGGTGCCATCCAATCCCATCCTGAGTTTGAGGTGTTCTAGGAGAATTTCGTGGATCACTGTATCAAAGGCGGAGGAAAGGTCTAGAAGGATTAGGAGACTGGTTTTGCCTAGGTCTAGGGCTTGAAGGGCGTTATCCACAATGTGGAGGAAGGTGGTTTCCGTGCTGTGCCCTGGTCTGAAACCTGATTGGAAGTCATCTAGTAGGGGAAAGTTGTTGATGTGTAGGCTTAGTTGCTGTTGCACACACTTTTCCAGAACTTTGGCAAGGAGTGGGATGTTAGATATGGGTCTATAGTCCTCAGCGGCAGCAGGGTCCAGCATGTTTTTTTTTAGGATGGGGACAACTTGGCCAGTCTTGAGCGAATCCGGGACTGAGCCCTGTAGGAGGGAGGCGTTGATTATTGCGGTCCAGGCAGGGATGATAGCCTGAGAGGCGGCAGCTAGGCAGTTAGAGGGATCATTAAAGTAATTGTTTGGTTTTAAGGAGGCAAGACCTCTTGAGATAGAGTGAATGTCATAGAGTTTAAAGTTGGACCAGTGCGCTCGGTTTTTTGGTGAGGTTTGGGAGGACAATGCGGAGAGATGAGGTAGAGCTTACTGATTTTGATTTTGGTGGTGGGATGCGGATTTAAGTTAATTTCCTAGAGCAGAGATTTTTTCACAGAATAAGTTGGAGAATTCCTCGCTTGATGTTAGGGGTATAGGTGTTTCATTGGTGGTTTTCGCTAGTTTGTTGGATTGGTGTTTGTCCAAGTCGAACAGCTTGCGAGGTCGATTTTTGGTGTTCTCCAGTTCAGTTCTGAAATTTTTTTTTTTAGTGTTAAGGATTTTCTTAATGTAGGCCTTTCTGGCCTGTCGAAGGAGTTTAAGATGTGCTGCAGATAGGTGTTGTTGCCAGATCGGTTCCGTCTGTCGAAGGGATCTCAGACGGGAATAGTAATTTTTACCCATGCGCTATCCATCATTTTCCCTACGGTTGCATTCACTGGAGTTGGAATAGTAATTTTTACCTCTACGCTATTCAGCACTTTCCCTACTGTTGCACTCTCTGGAGTTCGAATAGTAATTGTTACCTCTACACTATCCAACACTTTCTCTACTTTTGCACACTCTGGGATGGTGTTGTATGGCGTTTTTAGGATCCGAGTGAATTTTCACGATTCATGCCCTTATAAAGGTACAATTCACACTGCCCAAATATAGGCATAGAAATCATTCCCTTATTTAGACATAGCTCATGCAGACCAAATACAGGCAAGGCTACTTCCACCCGTATCAAAACTTCACAACGATTTCTTGGAAAATTGGCTTAAGCAGTCAGGGACCTTCCCATGCATGAATATTGATTTGTCTAAGAACTCATGTACTTTACAAAGAACTACTATTCCCTTGGGGTTCTTTCCTGATGTTATTATGCCCGAATTTACATCAAACTAGACACCTTCAAAGTATAAATATGCCTTCACTTGCTCTAGCAAAACACAGTGGTTCGGAGCAGTTCGACTATCTATTTGCCCGACGCAGCTCGCTACATCAAGTGCCGAAGGAAGTCGACCCTCCAGCTGACACACTTATCGAGAGGCTGCATTTCTCTTGGCGAGAATCCAACTCCAGTGTTTCCAAGCTCCCCTTGCGGGGTGTTGGGAAATCGAGTCCTGAGACTGAGATACCAGACCTCCTTCATTCTAAACTAAAGGTATGGAGCTGATAAGAACCCAGAGAAACCTTGGATAGATTCTTGGGAAAGAAAAACTAAACCTATGCTACACCACACTTACTCCTTCTCGCGTACTAGGCTTAGGTTAGGTACACTGGGGTAGGTGTATTTTAGAAGCACCAGTTGAGTACTTTTTAGCCCTTGTAATTTATGTATGTATTCATATATGGTTTAGAAACCATACAATGCTCTTACAGTATTATTTTGTAATATTGTTCTTGCTGTACGCATTATATTTTGCAGTCTGCATTACGATTGTACGATTGTAGCAGTTCACTTTACCTGCATGAGAAAGACGACGGTTCAATAAAACCTTTTTTGAAAACGCTGTCTCTCTATTTCTCTGCACCTCTTTAGAAACTACAAACAAAACAGGTGATGGACCGAATGTGGATCAATGTCACACATTCACCCCAGTCCGAAGATCTGGGCCCAAATCCATCTTTTTTTGCACTCCACACCACCCTGGGTTAGACAATGGCGATATGCAAATCAGCTCTGACCCTGTGCCCCATGGGAACAGTCCAGTCCGAACTACAAAAGCCATGTCCTTCCCAGAACGGAATCAAGCATCCGAGGACCGGACCGGTTTCGAGGTAACACCTCTCATCAGCCCGGCTAGCTTGACTCCAGTGGTGTGGAGTGCCTGGCACCCACGTCTGAGCATCCCCAGCGCACTTAGGGCGGAATTTGCAAACAAAACAGGTGATGGACCGAATGTGGATCAATGTCACACATTCACCCCAGTCCGAAAATCTGGGCCCAAATCCATCGTTTTTTTGCACTCCACACCACCCTGGGTTAGACAATGGCGATATGCAAATCAGCTCTGACCCTGTGCCCCATGGGAACAGTCCAGTCCGAACTACAAAAGCCATGTCCTTCCCAGAACGGAATCAAGCATCCGAGGACCGGACCGGTTCCGAGGTAACACCTCTCATCAGCCCGGCTAGCTTGACTCCAGTGGTGTGGAGTGCCTGGGACCCACGTCTGAGCATCCCCAGCGCACTTAGGGCAGAATTTGCAAACAAAACAGGTGATGGACCGAATGTGGATCAATGTCACACATTCACTCCAGTCCGAAGATCTGGGCCCAAATCCATCGTTTTTTTGCACTCCACCCCACCCTGGGTTAGACAATGGCGATATGCAAATCAGCTCTGACCCTGTGCCCCATGGGAACAGTCCAGTCCGAACTACAAAAGCCATGTCCTTCCCAGAACGGAATCAAGCATCCGAGGACCGGACCGGTTTCGAGGTAACACCTCTCATCAGCCCGGCTAGCTTGACTCCAGTAGTGTGGGGTGCCTGGGACCCACATCTGAGCATCCCCAGCGCACTTAGGGCGGAATTTGCAAACAAAACAGGTGATGGACCGAATGTGGATCAATGTCACACATTCACCCCAGTCCGAAGATCTGGGCCCAAATCCATCGTTTTTTTGCACTTCACACCACCCTGTGTTAGACAATGGCGATATGCAAATCAGCTTTGACCCTGTGCCCCACGGGAACAGTCCAGTCCGAACTACAAAAGCCATGTCCTTCCCAGAACGGAATCAAGCATCCGAGGACCGGACCGGTTTCGAGGTAACACCTCTCATCAGCCCGGCTAGCTTGACTCCAGTGGTGTGGAATGCCTGGGACCCACGTCTGAGCATCCCCAGCGCACTTAGGGCGGAATTTGCAAACAAAACAGGTGATGGACCGAATGTGGATCAATGTCACACATTCACCCCAGTCCGAAGATCTGGGCCCAAATCCATCGTTTTTTTGCACTCCACGCCACCCTGGGTTAGACAATGGCGATATGCAAATCAGCTCTGACCCTGTGCCCCATGGGAACAGTCCAGTCCGAACTACAAAAGCCATGTCCTTCCCAGAACGGAATCAAGCATCCAAGGACCGGACCGGTTTCGAGGTAACACCTCTCATCAGCCCGGCTAGCTTGACTCCAGTGGTGTGGAGTGCCTGGGACCCACGTCTGAGCATCCCCAGCGCACTTAGGGCGGAATTTGCAAACAAAACAGGTGATGGACCGAATGTGGATCAATGTCACACATTCACCCCTCTTTAGAAACTAAGCATGCACGAGTGCCTGAGTGAAACACTTATCTATTGTTTCCGCGACTCTAGAGATACTTTTCTTATTCTTGGGAAACAAAGTTGTCATGTTTATGCGGTTGTCAGAAACTAAACCCTTCTTGTGAATTTGAGAAAGTTTGTAGCTGGCATTCACTATTAAGTTTAATATATTCAATATATATTCAATAGAGACCTAGTCAACCTCAGAACTAAGTCTAAACTATAGGATATATTATTCCAATGTGCAGAGCCTATTGGGAATATAGGAACTACACTACAGTGGGAATAGTAATTTTTATCCCCACACTATCCAATATTTACTGTTTTAGTTAATGTAATGTATAATTTATTATTATTATTTTTAATTTGTTATATATATTTTTATTTATATTATTGGTGCATGCGTATGTATGTATTTATAATTTATAAAATGTTTTTTAACTATTTATGTTATTACAATAATTATTTATAACTATTATTAAGTAAGTATATATATTATATTTTATATGTATATTCCTAATTTATTTCTATATTATATGTATTAGTTATAATTTTAACCATTTTAACATATTTTCCACTATGTTTCTTTTAATTATATGTATTATTTACTTTATTTTTGAAACATTTTTAAAAAACAATATTTTTAACAACGATCTTTTTGACAGTGATATATATTTTCCGATTTTTTTGTACTTACCATAATGTAGATAGGACTTCGAAATTGTTGACATCAATATTCATTTTGAACAATGGGTTAACATGACTACTTATATGTTAGTGACTTATAATGTTTATCTTTGTCAGTACCCCTGAGGAATTCAGTGGAAAAATTTGCCTCACAAACAAAACATATGTTGACTACATCTGGCTACATCAGTGTATTCATCTAAGTGTGAAGGATACTTCTAAGAACATACTAATATGTGGAGAACTGCTTGACACTGAATAAAGAAAAGAAAAAAAATAAACACTACAGTGTGCTGCGGATGAATTATATTACTGTACATTTGAACTTGGGGTTCTCAGGAAATTGTATATATTGTTCTTAGGAATTCCTGACGAAAGAAGGTGTGGTGGCTACCTATTTTTCCTTTGGAGCAGCTACTCTGCAATTGTTGAATCAGATAGTGGGTGCACACAATTAGCTGCGCAAATATATAATCAAGCTACAAATCTATGTTTTTTATATGGAAATAGGGTGGAAAGCTAATTGGGATTAACAGTAAATACCCATTTACATGTAATTTATTATTTGATGAAGCTGAACATCATCCTCAAATGCTAGTGCCTTGTGAACACATCTTTTTTCACCCCTCACCAAAGTTACTTTAGCAGAAAATTCTGAAGCCAGTTTTTTTTATGAGATTCAGAAGTTTATGGGGAGAGATTGAGAGTTCCTTTCACTTCTTTTTTGCACGTCTGGCCTTTCACACTAGCGAGGGATTAGACCTTGGTGTTACAAAGTCTGTTGAACATAGAATACTTCTATGAAAGGTAATGTATGGATTCTATTCTCGCTACTTTTAATCTACAATACATGGGCTTGAAGTGTGGATTTTTCCCTCAAATTTGTTTTGCCTTTTGAGGATAGGTGCCTATGAGGAGCTTCTGATATTTGTGAGATAAGCGTTCAAACAGAAGTTAGTGGTTTAAAAAAAAATATGTTCCAGAAGAGAAGAGATTAATGCTGAATGAGAAGGATTGGCTGATGCTATTTGTTAGATCTACTGGACAGTGTGAGTTTTGAAGGAAAAGTAGTTGTTGGTATTGAAGCCATCTGATTTGTCCCAAGGTGTCTTGAATCCTTGATGCAAGCTAAAGTTTGAATGTTGCTTTCATTGAAGAGAAACAGAAACCCAATGTTGGTCATTTTTAGCATAAATTGGGCATGCACAACTTTATCAGTTTGAGGTAAGGTATGAGGTGTAGAATATCTCAGGTATAGATAAATGTTAGCATTTTGATGCATTTCGATTCTGTAGTTGGCCATATAGGCTTCAAGGACCTTGATTCACAGATTTAACATTATGATCAAGAGAATGGATCCTTTTTTGGCACCTCAAAATACTGACAAAAGGAGGCATCTAGATGGGCAACTGGGACAAACTATTGGCAGTCCATTGGAGAATGTTGTCTTCAGTTTCAATTCATTCTGCAACAAAGGCAAATTCTACCATCAATCAGGATTTGGAACATGTTATCTATGGTCTGGTTTGCAAAACTGTTGGTACTAAATCTGTGCAGGACGTGAGACTGGTGAGAAAGCCAGAGTTTATGAGTGTCAATAGCAGGTTGTAGCAGAGTTGTGAGTGTTCCTTTCAAGCCACAAGCGAAGGTATGCCGTTTACCTCCACCGGCCTGCATTGCTAGGTGAAAACTGTAAGGAATTGTATCATATGAAGCAAACGAGAAACTAGGCAGGACCAGTTTCCTTAGGAAAATACTGGTAAGCCAGACTTATTGTACCAATAAACAATCAGGCAATGAATCAAAATAGTATATCTCAAACATCTAGAGTGAGTACCATCCCACAGATATCTAGTGAAGTTAAGATGCACTGGAAGCCAAAATAGCCTCCTGGTTTGTAGTTGAAGAGTGCAGGTGAACGTGAAAAGGAAATACATCTCTAACTGAAGTAATTATGGAAACAGTGGATAAATCGAACCACCAAAGTATATGGAAATCAAAAAGGCTACCAAGGCATTGTCCAAATCATATGCTCTAACAAAGCTTCACACACACAGAGGGGCTAGGTTCAAGAAGACTGAAGAAAACATTAGGATTAAAAAATGGAAGAACAGTTTAAAAAGGAAGGAGAAGGAACAGGTTTTGAAAAACAGGTAGTGATTTACAGACAGGGCTTGAGCTCAGCATCTTGGTGGGAGTACACTGACTAGGAAAGGTGATGGAATCTGACCTCCATATCTCAACTCCAAAAGAGAGCATTACCTTGCCACTGCATGTTGTAAGAGATAGGCAATAATACCGTGAAGCTGCGTCTCAATGAGCCATCTGAAAAATGCCAAAATAAAATGCGTTAAACATTGATTCTCAAGTCTCATAAATGGGAAACCATTGTATACTGTCATCTTTCGGAGTCTGAACGCACTGCCAGAAAATGCAGTGTCACAGTGCTGCTGAATGGGACAATGATGCATTAGAAAGTAGCAGCCTGGCAGGTTTGACACAGTTGGAGGTTTAACCTTGAAATCTGGGGGGTATATTTAATGGGAAATGGTGCAGCGCTGCACTGCAAGCACAGTATCTGCACCATGATACGTCATTTCAAAAACACAGGGTGCGCCGTATTTACAAGAATATGGCACATGGTGTTTTTCCTTGCGCCTGTGCTGAAAAACCTGCCTAGTGCCAACACAGACACCCTTGTGCCATGGTGAAGGGATGCCTCCGTTTTAGGGATGATTGTTTATGTGCAGGAAGGGACAACTTCCTGCACATAAACCGTCCTTATAGGTGATTTGCTCCTTCTCTGTGTGCTTCAGAATGCAGCACACATAGAAAGATCAAAAACAAGGAGAAATAAAAGTATTTCTCCTCATTGCGCCAATATAGTGCCTTCTATTCCGTGGTGCTAGTTTTTGGTGTTGCCTCAGATTTACAGATCCTTGTCACTCTTGATTAATGTCAAAAAGCAATAGGTGTTGTGGTGGAACAGCCACAGCATCATCCATTGAACCCCCCCCTTTCACGCAGAAAGCTGCCTGATATGGGATATTTACAAATCTACGTTAAGCCATGCAAAGTAAATATGGAGCAGGGCACTGCACCAATGGAGCAACCTTAAAAGTGATGCTCCTGTGGTGCAATGCCATTGTAAATATGCTCCTTACTCTTTTTTCTGGAAGTCAAAATCTTTCCGCAAGGCAAGGCAGCAGGTTTATCTGAGGATGTCCTTATTAAGCCAATATGCTTTGGATAAGTTTCCTCTGAAGCCATTGATTTTTGTGGGAAAAGCTCTGAGTCATACCCATGAAATTCCTCTCGCAGGCTATGTACTTTTGGTGCCTTTCCCAAGTCAAGATTTTTACCTTCTGACTTAGTCTTTTTTTGGGAGCTTGGAAACCTTCAGCGTGGCAAGTCAGCAAGTGTAACCAACACTGAGCTCCACGAGGCTGGATACCTTCTCGCCCAGGTCTAATGAGTTGGAATTGCTGCTGTGGAGAAGCTCTAAGTGTGAGGAACCTTATTTTCTTAGACAAGTGAGGCAGCACCTTGGGCGGATAGGCTGGAGTGGTTGGTCCCGGTCCTCTGGAGGTCTGGAAGTCCAATATGTTTCTGATTTCCAGGTTTTCAGAGGTGATAGGAGAAGTCAAGTTAGACATATACAAGGTCCCAGGTCTTCGGGAACAGCACTTGGGTGCTAAAGCGCCCTCAAGCAGAGGCCCCAAGTTGTATTCAGGTCAGCCCCAGTTGGTATTGGTCCACAGTTTGCAGCTTGTAACCCTCTAGCTACACAGGCTGTCATCCAATTTATCCTTGAAGTCAACTTCTTTGCTCTTGGTACAAGAGAAAGCAGCTTCAGTCCTTTAAGTCTCCGCTCTGGTCACAGGCAGCAGATCCAGTCCTCTTCTGTACATCCATAGGTCCAGAAAGTGTTCTGAAGAGGGTTCTTTGGGGTGCCATATTTATACCTGGCACCAGCTAGTGGGTGGGGGTGACTCCTGGCTCCCCCTAACCAATGGGGAAAACATTCTCAGGAGTAACCCTACCAACTTTTGCAGCAGTTCCTGTCTGCCGTACTGCAAACAATCCCACAGTGCACCTCAATTATAAAATACAAAATGGGGAAGCCCAACCAGAGGTAAGGCCAGGGCAATGAGCAGCCCCCTTCTCCATGGTCACTCAAAACCAGTTCTGGAGCCAGCCTTACCTCCCCTGGGTTTGGGGCCTGCCTGACTTGTGATGATAGGTAATGGTGCTCTATCCGCATAACCTCTGGATAACATTTCTATCACTCCACTACAGGTGTATGTTTGTGGATATTGTCTTTATTAGTTATGGTTTTCCTTTTTAAATGTGTACGGAGGGGCTTTAATCTACATACAACTAAACAGTCCTGTAGATGGTCTCACAGATGTACAACAATCGAAATGTCAATACCTAACTCAACTTTCTGTTTAGTCATTGTTAAAGTAATGTTCTAAGTCTAGTCCTTCTGTGAGAGACAGACTTGTGTCCTGTATATTTGAAAGAGTGCTTTAACATACATTAGTGAGTAGCCTATCAATCTAGAAAGGGATTGCAGTGTTTATTCTCAATGTATGTGGAGACTGCTTGGTGAACCCCTATCTAATTTAAATTTTCTTGAGTTTGAATTCAAATGTAAACTTAACACTAAAACAGACACCGGGGCATTGAAATGTATTTTCTCGAAGAAGCGGGGGTACAACTTTCAATTAAGTTTTGATGCCATGCTTAGGCGTACCACATGAATATTATATTTATATTTGAACGTGTTTATATTTATACAAATCCCTTGTTGGTTATGTTACTTACCTAATTTTCAATACCCTAGCCCACAAGGGAATAATGGGTCACCCTTGTATGTCTAATTACTTTTAGAAAGTTTGCCTTTTGCTGTGCTTATTGCTTTGTGTGCCTTACAGCATGTCTCCTACACACTACTGGGCTGGGTGCAGTTACTTTGTGCATTCCGTCCAGCCAGCACAATCACAGGAAGGCTAGGTGTAGCTGAGTACCCATCTACATACATAAGCATACTGATGAGCCTTCCACGGCAGGAAGGGAGGAAGGAGCTCACACTTACATTTCAAAGGCTAGTGGCCTGACCCCATAACAGAGGAATGATCACCCCACTGATAGCCTGGCAGACAGGACTGAGTTGAATGGAATACTGGTTTACTCTAAAGCCTTTCTTTGAAGTCTCCCCCACATCAGTGGCATATTTGGGTATAAGTGTTGGGTCTCTGGCCCCAGCAAATTAGACACTTCTGGACCTACACCTGAACCTCTGTTAGATGAACTGCTGTGCAGCTCAAATGGCTCAACTGGACTGCTGATCTGGGAGGCCTGCTGTTCTGTTTATTACCCTGCTGCCTGCTGCTCTCAGACTCTGCTGAAGAATAGCTGGACTCTGCCTTCTTCCGATTGATCTCCAAGGGTTTGTTGGCTTTCCTCCTGTTGCTTGACCCTCAGGGATATCAACGTCTCTACCCCAGCTCCTGTGCCTAGTTCACTGAAAGTGTCCCAGATACTTTCAACATGTATTTCGAAGCATCGCCTGTCTGCTTGTAGCAAAACCGGAGCAATGACCTGGTTTCGGGAGTAAATCAGAGAATCGCCTAACAACCATCATATTGCCTTCAGAGATTGATGCATCAGACAGCATTTTGCCACTGCTGCAGCTTGGTTAGATCGCCACATCCCCTCAACTGTGTGATAGAAACCAGTGCATCATTACGTTTCTTGACACCGAGACCCATCTTGAGAAGTGACATATCACCCTCACTGCATGGAGAATCTTGAAGCATCTCGCTGCTTTTGACCAGGAAAGGTACTTTGTTCATCTGGGCTTGCGTGGGTCCTGTAGCCTGCTGATACTTCATCATGATCGGCCTGAACTTCGACTTCACCTGCATGACCTAAAGTAACATTTTTAGCGCTACTTGCTTCTAAGCGCTTGACTGCATTAATTTCTTTAAAAGTCAATATCCTAATTGATGTTTTGGACTAGTTTAATTTATAAAGTCGTACTGTATTTTTCTAAACTGTTGTAGAGTCTTTTGCAGCGTTTTCACTGTGTTACTGTATGAGTTATTGCAAAACTACTTTACACATTGCCTTCTAAGTTAAATCTACCTGCTCTGTGCCAAGCTACCAGAGGGTGAGCACAGGATAATTTAGGTTGTGTTGTGACTTACCCTGACAATAAATCAATCAATCAATCAATCAATCAATCAATCAATCAATCAATCAATCAATCAATCAGGGTTCTTATAGAGGGTCTCAAATTACAGGGGTGGGGGTGGGGTCTGCAGTTCAGTCAAAGAGCCAGGTCTTGAGGCCATTCCTGAATTGAGGCAGTGAAGGTGATTGACAGAGGTGCAGAGGTAGCGAATTCCAGGTCTTCGCAACGAGGTAAGAGAAGGATCTTCCTCCAGCTGATGGCTTGTGGATCTGTGGGATAGTAGCTAAGGCCAGATGGGTGGAGCTATGGTGTCTGGTCGGTGTGTAGAAAGAGAGGCGGTGGTTGAGGCATTCAGTTTTAGTGTTGTGCAGGGCTTTGTAGACGTGTGTTAGGAGCTTGAAGGTGATTCTTTCATTTATTGGGAACCAGTGGAGGTCTCTCAGGTGACCAGAGATGTAGTTTCAGTGGGGGATGTCTAGGATAAATCTGGGCAAGGAGTTCTGGATGTGCTTGAATTTCTTTTGGAGCTTTTGAGTCGTGCCGACATAGAGTGCATTCCCATAGTCGAGCTTACTGCTGATGAGCACCAGGGTGACAGTTCTGGACTCCCCAGAATCCATTTGTAGATCTTTCGGGGTAGTTGGATCGTGTGGAAGCAGAAGGACTATAAGGCATTGATTTGGCAGTTCATAGAGAGCGAGGAGTCAAGTATGAGACTGAGGTTGCGTGCATGGTTGATGGGTGGGGGGGTTTCTGAGTGCTGAGGTCCACCATGTGTCATCCCAAGCAGAGGAAGTGCAGCCCAGGATGAGGACTTTGGTTTTGCCGGAGTTGAGTTTTAGGCAGTTCTCTTTCATCTAGGCGGCTACTGCCTTCATTCCGTCGGGAAAGTTGCTCTTAGCTACTGTAGGTTTGTCAGTGAGTGAGAGGATCAGCTATGAGTCATCTGCGTAGGAGATGCTGTTGAGTCCATGGTTTCTGACAATGGCTGTGAGTCGGGCCATGTAGCTGTTGAAGAGGGATGAGCCCTAAGGAACTCAGCTTCCGATCTTTGTAGGATTTGAGGGGAACAGTGGGAGCCTGACTCTCTTGATTTGCCTGGTAAGTAAGAAGTTGATCCATTCTAGCGCTTGGCTGTGGATGCAGGTGTCATGGAGTCTTGTGCAGAGGGTATGGTGGTAGACAGTTTTGAAGGCAGAAGAGAGGTCCAGGAGGATGAGGGCTGCAGTTTTGCCTCAGTTGAGGAGAGTACGGATGTCGTCAGTTGCGGGGAGGAGTGCAATCTCAATGCTGTGGTTGCTCCTGAAGACAGATTGGGAGGGGCCAGGTGTAGTTTGTTTCGATGAATTGTATGATTTAAGCATTGATGGCCTCCTCAATGACTTTGGCTGAAAAGGGGAACAGAGAGATGGGTCTGTACTTCTTGACGTCCATCAGGTCGGCAGAGGGTTTCTGCCGCAGGGTATTGATCTCTGCATATTTCCAGTCTTCAGGGAAGTTGGCGGATTCAATGGAGTTGTTGATGGTGCAGTAGAGTTCGAGGTGATCTTGGTGCCTGCTCAGTTGAAAATGTGGTTTGAAATGGGTCCGAGGGGGCCTCAGAGCGGATGGTTTTCATGATCCTTAGGGTGTTGTCAGTGGAGGGTGGTCCATTTTAGCAGTGTCCGCTGGGGTCTGGAGCCCCTGGGTGAAGTGGTTACAGTGGGGTGGGAGGGTCCTGGATTGTGAAGCTGTTGTAGATGTCTAAAATCTTTCAGTGGAAAAAGGTGGCAAGGTTGTCACAGAGATCTTGGGAGAGGGGATGCCTGTGGTGTCTTTGAAGGGTTTGGCAAATTCTTTGATCACTGTAAGGAGTTCTTTGCTGTTGTGTGCATTGGCATTGATGCACTCCTGTATGGCAGTTTTCTGGGTGGATTTGATGAGGTGGAGATGTGCAGTGACGATGCAGTGACGGTGGTCTTGAGGGCTGCGTAGTCCGCCGAGGTCTTGCTGCACCTCCATTTTTTTTCTTCAAGTAGTCTGCACATACGCCTGGACTATTGGAGGGCGGGTAGAACCAGCTGGCTTTTCCAGAGCGCTGCTTGCCGGAGGGTTTCTTGAGGGGGCCAGTGTGTCAGCACAGTTGAAGATCCATCGGTGGAGGTTGCATGTCCAGGAAGTGGACTCCATGGTGGTGGGGTTTTGCTGCGGAAGGTGGCGAGTTGGTCTTCGAAGATCTTGTTCCAGCTGCTGCGCAGGTCATGGTGGTGTTGTTAAACAGGAAGGCAATCAACGAACGAAATAACCTTAAGTATTGCCCGGCGATGTCGCCTCTTAACCCACAAAGTATTAATCAATGAAGAGGCAGGCGCTGGAGACTGGAAGGCAGGAAACAAGGGTTTATTCTCTCCGGAGGAGAACACATCAGATCAGACCAACAGGGAATCTTCTCGAGGTGCTCTAACTGCATCTCTGAGGCCTGGCCTCTTATACACGCATTTATGGCAGGAAGACATTCTTTATTACAATAAAGGTACTTTGAAGTATGAAAGACATCCCGGGAATCCCCGGAATCTTCCGCTTCAGGCCCGTTCCCACACACCCTAACAGTGAGAATCCCCTCCCCTATCACAATACAGGATCGTTATCAGACGGTAGGAACAGCAGGGCATTCCGCCGATTCCCGGAATGCGTGTGGTGTGACGGATCTCATGGGGTGGGAGCCTTGATCTACTGTAACTCCTTTGAAGAGGGGTGATTCTTTACAGTTGGGGCCATAAACTGCATCCACAGGGCGAGGTGATAGCCTGGGAATGGCCTGGACAATCGTACACGGAGGAAGAGGAGTGTCAGAGGGTGCGATAGTGAATAGGATGAAAGGGAGGTGTCGGGCAGGCACGGGATGTGATTCTCAGGGAAGAGCAGCGCAGATGGAGGGGGTTGATGGCCCATGCATGAGAGAGAGAGAGCGGGGGTGACCAGTGCGTGGGGGAGATGCTTGCGAGGGTGGAGAGCCGCTCTGGAGATCGGCGGCGTGCAGAGAGAGGGTCTGACCAAGGCATCTAAAATGGCTGCCGTGTGCGACAAAAGTGTGGCATTGGGAAAAAGGCAAGATGGCGCAGATAATGTTTATCAATACGAATTAATTTTCCACAGTCCTCCCTTTAACATTCCCAAGACATCTTGCTGGCCTATTTTCTATCCTTGTCTTTAGTAATAACCACAGGTAGTAAAAATGGGAGTTTAGGTGAGGGAACAGTGCATAACATTTACATTTGTGGGGTCGCGCATGTTCAGATCTAGAGGTGGGTACATTACTAGGATGATGCGGGAAGATCATAATACCACCATATCAGACAAAAAAACGTTCTTGCAGTGAGAGTGCATTGGGTACATTTCACAGAGGCCTACAATTATTGGGAATACGAACTAGTGGGTATATCCATATGTACAACTGTCGTTTTTACGATTCTTTACCATATAAAGTTTAACGTTTTCTTCGTTACACATATACAGGCGAAGGTGACTGAGGTAGTGTCTCAACAGATAAATCCTTTTTACATCCAATTGGAGCATACTCAATTCAAAGTGGTTCGGGAGAGAAATGCAACTTAATATAAGTGACAGTCGGGGGGTGATAATGTTCAAAAAAGGTGTCGTTCTTTCCAGCGTTGTATTACAGCGGGTCATCACTGGTAGGTACTTAGTGTTCTTCTTCGTTTTCCGTTGGCACTGTTGAGCACCGGCGGTGGAGCTATGCGTCCAGCTCTATTCCAGATCTCGCGTTGCAGGGCGTTGCCATTCCTTGTTCCCTGGCCAAAGGTCCTTTTGTGCCCTGTACCCTAACTACTCTTTCATGGGTACCTTAGACAGGATATCCATATTCCATTCCTTTTCGTAATAAACCCTATTCTATCTGAATGATGTGTTTCTACTTCAAGCCAATTGTCACGAAATCCATGTGGAAAAAAAGGGGGTGTGAGGGCAATCTTTTCGAAAAGTCGAGGGAAGAGAGGGCGGAGTAGGGTCAGATCGGGAACAGACCAGGGGGACAAGAAATTCTATGCAGGTGGGCCCATTGATCGGGCTCAGAGGGCTGGGACTTTCTGGTACATGTTGATCATTGAGCAGGGGCTTCTGGTCAGCCCTTTCTTTCCTCCTTGTCGGAAATAGTGCCTCGTCCTGCGACTCTTTACCTTGCGGCTCCACCTTGGTCGAGGTGTAGACGTTCCACGATCTGTTGCCAGGCTGTTCATCATCACGTCCGGCCCCTCTCCTCCGGCAACTGTATGACATCCTTAAATAAGTTTGAAAAACAAATTTTAGTGAACTGACAGGGGAAGGTACTTATACAAGTCTATTTTTCTCCCAACCCCAAGCAACTGGGGAAACATCCGTCACATTGGTGTATGCTACTAATTTATAAACCACTTCTGGTGTGTAGGGTTGCAAGTATTTCCACAACCTTCCATCATAACCTTGTCGTTGGCGTTCGTTTTCGTTACATTTATGATTGTGGTATGAAGTCTGAGACCTATTCTTTACAATTGTTTATCACATTCAGGTCACCTCCTCTGGCAGAGACCTGTTATTCTAGTACAAATCCTGCAAAGCTATAACGTCCTTCAGGGCTTTGTAATTCACAAAAAATGTGAAGTGCTATCATCATGTGCTGATAGGTATCTTTCTGAGAAAGGAACATGGTCTAAGCAATTTTCCATTATGTCGGTATATCCTATCCTTCAGCTAAACATTTTACTTTCAGCGGGGTCTACTGCAACAATTCTCTATCTCGATCTAATTCAACTTCATAAGCATCATTCTAATTTCTATTGGGGGGAGGGGTTACCATCTTACTTTGTGTCATAAGCGCGTTATCTAGCCGAAGGCTACAGTTCAGTCAGCAAGGATTCAGGGACATTTTTCGCATTCTAAACTCGGTGGCTTGCTTGTTAATTAAATCATTTCTGGGAACAACGGCTGGCC
Organism: Lissotriton vulgaris; assembly: GCF_964263255.1. Lineage (NCBI taxonomy): Eukaryota > Metazoa > Chordata > Amphibia > Caudata > Salamandridae > Lissotriton > Lissotriton vulgaris. The sequence goes on along the minus strand of NC_141685.1, from coordinate 1,867,806,500 downwards.
TGTCTCAGTTGTTAGTCAACCCGTCTCTTACAACCGGGGCGCGAGCCACATTTTTCAAGCTCTGGTCCGGGGCAGCTGATACAAAACTGGGGCCATCCTGGGAAAACGGGGACATCTGGATCACTCTAATTTGGGCATTGAGACAATCTGGACGATAAAGGTCGTGTTACCTAAGGCATTTTAAAAAAAGGAAAACCACTGACGTATAGTTCCCCTTTCAAGGGTCAGATTAGGGAACATCAGTCGTCTTACCTGTCCTTTCCTTCTTGGCCAATTTAAGTTTCATCAGTGTTAACAGAAAGGAGAGGTAGTAACATGGCACAATATGATATTTTGTTTCAGTCAATTTGTGCAAATACCGTTGTATTTGGAGCCAATTGAGTCGTGTACCAGGGGTCAGGGGGGGTGTAGTGGTCGGTCAGTTAGGAGCGAGTCCTCAGGGTGAGAAAGAGGGAGAGAGAGAGAGAGAGAGAGAGAGAGAGAGAGAGAGAGAGAGAGAGAGAGAGAGAGAGGGAGAGAGAGAGTAATGTGCAACAATAGGCTATTCAGTACACGTGCAACATCGAAAGGTGGTAAGGAAGAGAGTGGTAAGAGAGGGAGAGAGTAATCATGTACAATAATAGACTATTCAGTGCAATACATAACATAGAACATTATGGGTCTGTTTAACATATAAAGCATGCGGTTTGGGACGTACGAGTATTAGAACAGGACATACATCAAGTACAAAAAGGACAGATGGACTATTTTACATAAATTTCGTACTCTCGGCCCTTTGCTTAAAAATCAGGATCAGACGCATTCCTTTTCCCGTATCTCTCAGTGGTTGATCATTGCGGTTGGTGGCTTGTCTTGAAAATACTTACTCCCCTTTAATTGGTCGGACGCTGGTCCAGTCGTGTTTGTACTCACGGTGGAGTCCTCCAATATCCTGCAATAGCGATCTGGGCTGATGCAAAGGAGGAGTGTCGGTCGGATACGAAATGGTGCAAATCTCATTTTTCTAAGTGGGTGGAAGAAGAAGGGGTAAATCTAGAACAAAACAATCTCTAGTCCTTCGGCGGAGGAGTATTTAGGGTCGTCCCCTTTCCGGGGGACTCTTCGTTTTGTTATTTTATTAGCTCACATGTCAACCCATTGGTGCGTTTTATTTTGGCCTAAGCTTCAGGAATGATCATACGTTTGGGCATTTCCTTTCGGAGTTGTTCGATGTTACTGCGTTAACCCTCTAGGACCCTGTGGTAAGCTATCCTCCTACGTGTCTATTTATTTGTCATATACAAGTACGACGTCCAGGCCTGTTTTCTTCCTCCCACGGGCCGCTCAGTCGGTATTCTTGTCACACAAAAACATTCCCGGATCAACCTAAGCATACATGATGCAGACGTACTTACTACACTGATCATGATACATGCGTCTTCATACTGCACAAGTTATGCCACCTACATATTCATACTGTACAAATCATGCCACGTACGCATCCATATCATACAAATCGCTCTTCGCTACCAGAGATAGCCTCTGCACTCAGCATACCACCCAATTGTACTAGTCCTCCTGTTGTGCGGAACACGGTGCGTAGGTCTTCTTTTGTTCTTGGGTCGAGAATTCCGTTTGTAGCCTGGAAAGGAAGGAAGAAAAAGGAGGGGGGGGGGCAGCATTCAAAGTACATTTAGCGCGCATGAATACAAAAACCTTTTACTTACCACATACCCGACTTATCGGCGGTTCACTGCATAGGTCGCTCGAGTGTGGTATTGCAGACCGCGTGTAGGAAAGGGTCAAAAGCTAGAAGTACTCAGTATAAGGTGAAGGAGGTGACGGGTTCATGTTTTCCTTTGAAGAAAAGATATGGTCTACAATGGTATGGGACCGTCCCTATCCGTAGAGCATGGAAACTATAGGGGGCAGCAGGTTTCACTGAGGGTTTTTGAGTTTTCAATAGTACGTATCTTGCCTAAGGTCAGACTAGATGACATTCCCTTCGGTGAAGTTTAGGAACAAGTTGCCTCGCTTTTACTTGTCTTTTAAATTCGAGTTTTCTTCCCCGTGCGTGTGTTCATTGATTAGTCATACATTATGGGACAGAATACCATACCTCATATCCGACAATCAGTTCAAGTTAAAGCAACCATTCTCTCATAATCTTGAGAGAGACAGGCATGGTGGATAAACATATCTCAATCAATCCTAATATTCAGGCAAGGAGTCTGTATTATCTGTACTTTTACCTTTATTGTGAAAAAAACGTCAACATACAAATACGGGTCTACAACTATATAGGCCGGCCACGGAGCAGGTTAGAAACGTATAAGGTAAGGGGACATTACGCTGTAGTATATAAAGAAATACGTAACAGTCGAGCCATTAATTGCAAAACTGATTGTGTCTAATAGTTGCAGGATCAGTGAATGTTAATTTAATAATCGAAAGTATAGCAGGATCAGTTACGATAAAAATCATCCAGATGCACACCGTGGGCGAGTACCACGGGCAACACTGCTTTGAAGCTACGATAATACAATAATCAATAATCGATCAAAACCAACATCAACAGGGCTGTCTGCATGCCCAGTCAGTATCCTTCCCCGCCCGTTATGTGCCCAAAGACCAAGTACATGTCCCGTAACATCAAGGCTAAGCAGCCAGGGCACCGTAAGGATTTGCAGGTCCCACCTATATTGGCGCCATTTTGGCCGAAGCTGGGCAGGTCCAAAGTTTTAGTTCAAATCTTTCTAACAACCCGCGGCCGGACCAGAACCCCTTTCGGCAGTTCAAAAAGTTTGTCAACACCAACAGAAAGGACAGGCAGCATGGACCATTACTCAAAGGCGGGGAAAGGCAAAATCTTCCCTACCAGGTCACGTTGAGGTTCCACCGGAACTGATCGAGTTGGTAGTCTACAGTGTTCCTTGGTAATTCGGACAAAAGCTGGCGTCAGTATTGGAGCACCACCGTCTCGCGGCAACGTCGTGGCCACTCCGGAGAGCGGGACAGTAGGCGTATCCCTCCGCCGACGCACTGGATCAGCCTCTCGCGGCACCAGATGGGGATAAGGCGGTAGTTGCCCGGAGCAGGGGCACATCAATGGAGGATGATCGAGCAACAGTGGCGGTCGCCCCCACCGGAAGCCCGCGGGGGTTGAATGTCCATGACTCCCGGGGGGTCTTTAGAGTTTGGACAATGTCTTCAAGAGTGTGGCTCATGCTCGAGCAGGCAAGCATTCGAGTTCCAGGGTAGTCCAGAGTCGTTCAAGTGGACCGGGCCCAAATCCGGGGAGCCGGCCGCCATTTTGAGCGTTCCGCAGCAGCAGTCGCTCTTCACCCCGGCCACCGGAGCGGGTCCCCCGGCTATCCGCAATGGCAGTCCTGGTGCAGCTGTCTGGCAGGTGAAACGCTAATGGCTGTCCTGCTGCAGCTGACCGGCGAGTGAAATGCTAAGGGTCGCCCTGCTGCAGCTGACCGGCGAGTGAAACACTAAGGGTCGCCCTGCTGCAGCTGAGGAGCCTCCACCTGGGGAGGTGGGGGAGGCCCGTTCGCGTCGCCCCCCCCCAGGGCACCCCACGCCGTGTTTTGGCGCAGCATTATAGGATGGCCGGACCAGGCAACAAAAAAAAAAGAGGGTAGCCGTCAGTAAGGCATCCCCTGCCCGCAACTGGTTGGGCATCACATCTGGACGATTCGCCGGTCGCTGGCTGCCGGCAAGGTCCCGGCTTCCACGTGTCGGAGGCCTCACCTTCCGGATGGGCGTATCCGCGGACCTGCTAAACTCCAGAGCTTCCGGAATGGAGGGTAGGTCCCTGCTGACTTTTATCTATCTCATGTTGCCGTTACTGGGCGGGGTGGGTGGTAGGACAGACATGCTTAGGCAGCGAGGGCGGCGGAGCCGAGCTACCTCGTGGCCATCTCGACCGCGAGCTTGGCTCCTCCCCCTAGTTTCATAATTCTCGCGAAGGGCTATTTCCTAGTGTTTCTATTTTAGCAGTGTCAAAAAGATCCTATCAGCAGCCTACTGATTTTACTTGATTTCTTTTCTTTCCTTTTCTAGTGATTTTTATGCCATAGTTAGCTAAAAAGATACAATGACTAATCCGTATTTTATATATATCCTTTTTATTAGGGGTGCCCTCCGGTGGAGCCGGATGATCTACCTCTAATAAATGTTCTGGGTGGAACCAATCACCAATCAATGGGGAGAAGATAGGCATGTCGAGTTTCAAACGGTGGAAAAAATCCGCACTACCCATCCTTCATTATTTGCAAAGACTAGACAGAATATCTCTATTCTATGTTATTTGCAAACAATGAATGCCTCAAGAGAACTAGATCCAAACAAACAATCAGTGGGGAGAAGATAGGCATGACAGATTACAAAGGGGGACAAAGGTCCGCGTTACCTATCCTTCACTATCTGCAAAGGGAGAGAGGATATTTCTATTCCTCACCGTTTGCAGACAGGGAATGCCTCAGAGAACCATCGTTAACAATCAATCAGTGGGGAGAAGATAGGCATGACAGATTACAAAGGGGGACAAAGGTCCGCACTACCTATCCTTCGCTGTCTGTAAAGGGGGAGGGAATATTTCTATTCTCCACCGTTTGCAGGCAGTGAATGCCTCAAAAAGTAATATTAATACTATTAACCAAACAATCAATCAAACAAATCGCGTCGTGCTGCACGACCTTACCCGGACCGTATGGATAGTTTCCCGTCTTCCGTTTCCAGCGCCCGATCGTCCTTTACTCTCCGTTATTGCCGTGGCACTCCTGATGGTTCCCAGTCAGGACCGTAGATCACTTGAGAGAGGTCGATTCAGAACCAGTGAAGTTTGGATGATCGGCTGCCAGACGAGGGTCTATCGGGCAGGAGCTCTTTCCCGATCGTTGCAGTCGTTCACTCTGTCGTCAGGACCTCTCCCACTGGATCCACGTGTCGCTGATGGGCCCCACGCTTGGGACGCCAATTGTTAAACAGGAAGGCAATCAACGAACGAAATAACCTTAAGTATTGCCCAGCGATGTCGCCTCTTAACCCACAAAGTATTAATCAATGAAGAGGCAGGCGCTGGAGACTGGAAGGCAGGAAACAAGGGTTTATTCTCTCCGGAGGAGAACACATCAGATCAGACCAACAGGGAATCTTCTCGAGGTGCTCTAACTGCATCTCTGAGGCCTGGCCTCTTATACACGCATTTATGGCAGGAAGACATTCTTTATTACAATAAAGGTACTTTGAAGTATGAAAGACATCCCCGGAATCTTCCGCTTCAGGCCCGTTCCCACACACCCTAACAGTGAGAATCCCCTCCCCTATCACAATACAGGATCGCTATCAGACGGTAGGAACAGCAGGGCATTCCGCCGATTCCCCGAATGCGTGTGGTGTGACGGATCTCATGGGGTGGGAGCCTTGATCTACTGTAACTCCTTTGAAGAGGGGTGATTCTTTACAGTTGGGGCCATAAACTGCATCCCCAGGGCGAGGTGATAGCCTGGGAACAGCCTGGACAATCGGACACAGAGGAAGAGGAGTGTCAGAGGGTGCGATAGTGAATAGGATGAAAGGGAGGTGTCGGGCAGGCACGGGATGTGATTCTCAGGGAAGAGCAGCGCAGATGGAGGGGGTTGATGGCCCATGCATGAGAGAGAGAGAGCGGGGGTGACCAGTGCGTGGGGGAGATGCTTGCGAGGGTGGGGAGCCGCTCTGGAGATCGGCGGCGTGCAGAGAGAGGGTCTGACCAAGGCATCTAAAATGGCTGCCGTGTTTGGTGGGTTTGATGAAGGTGGTCTGTCCAATGTAGTTTGGAGGGGTGTTTGACAGAGATGTTGTTGCCTGCAGAGAAGATGGGGTTGAGTGTGTGTCCTACAGAGAGGATTGGGGAGGAGACCGGTTGTTTCAGTCTGATGGTGGCTAGGTTTTCTAGTAGTGAAGATGTTTTGTGGTAGTTGAGGTTGTCCAGGTTGAAATTGAAGTCGCCAAGGCGATTGTAGTCTGTTGAGGCAAACGTGTGGTGAGCAGTGAAGTCAGTTATGGTTTTGCTGAAAGGGGGATGGGACCTGGGGGTGTCTGTAGAAGAGGTTGCCGCAGAGGGTGGAGTTTGGGTTGGTCTAGATCTGGAAGTGAAGGTGTTCCATGTCGTGTTAGTGGTCGTCAGAGCTAGTTGTGAAGAGGAGGGTGTTTTTATGTATGATGGTGATGCCTCATCTCGGCCTGTTGGTGTGGTCCTTATGGATGATTTTGTAGCTGTTGGGATGGCGATTGAGATGTACGGGGCTGAGGTGGGGTTCAGCCAGGTTTTCAAGAAGAATGAAACCTTGAGGGAGATGGAGTTGAGCAGGTCCCAGATCTCAACGGCGTGTCTGTTGAGCGAGCGGTTATTCAGCAGGATGTAGCTGAGGTGGTTGGGTCCAGTTTTTGTGGGTTGTGTGGTCAGTGGGTCTGGTGTGCAGAGACAAGAGAAGGTGCAGTTGTGGCAGATGAATGGGCCTTGGGTGCCCTCCGGTGACACGAGGTAGCAGGCAGTGCAACATCTGGTGTTGAACGAGTGGAGGGATCTGCCGTTGTAACATTGGGAGACCAGGGGGACGAGGGTCTGTGGGATTGGGTGTGGTCCAGGCACAGATGGACTTGCATTTGGTGTGCCTTTGGTACGCCAGTGACACATCCGCTATGCGCGGCCGCACAGCAGCTGCCATTATGTAGTGTTAGAGAGGTGGAATGGCTAGTCAGCTGGGAGGCGGGAGGCAGGAAAAAGCACTAGAAGGGGACGAGACTGTGGGGAATGTGCAGCAGCGAGGGTGGGAAGGGGGGACATGAAGAAGGGGATAGGGAAAGAAAGAAAAAATGAACCAGAGCAAAATTAAAAGAACAGCAAGAGGCTAAAAGTAAAGCAAGAAAATAAAAACAGAAGAATGAAAGACAAACAAAGGCTGAAAGAAAAAAAGATAAAAGACAATAAAAGGCTACAAATAGGAAACAGCAGCAGAACATAAACAAGAGACAGGCTCACCACTGGGCCACCATGGTTGAGGCGCAGGCGGGAGCCTATGGGTGGAGGATGGCTGTGAACACAGAACCTAGTGCTCAGGAGGGCATACCACTACAAGGTGGAGCTGCGCAGCGGAGAGCAATGCACGGTGACAAGGTCTGACTAGGCTTGAGGTCCCTAATTGGACAGGGGCACATCCCCCTGCCAACTAGAGACCCAATTTCTAACAGGCCAGTAGGTGAGGAGGGTGACTGCAAGTCAGGGCAGGCCGTTATTGTGGAGTCTCAGGCATAGATTTGAAATTTCAGGCGAATTGCTAGGACGGTTTAGATTGTTTTTGTTTGGGTGCTTGGTATGACATGATATACAGCATTGGGGTAACAAAACTTGAGGGGGGTTCCCTGCAAGGCACGTGGAGGGGCCCTCTCTGGGCTAAATCAGGAGCTCTGTAGCCCGAGTGCTGTGCTGAGGGTGCCCCTGGAGCTTGGGGGCCCCCTGCACTGCAGGGCCTGCGGGGGCCTGTGTTACGCCCCTGTTGTACATTGAATGCAGGCCTAACTGATCACCAGAAACTGTCTGCTCAGGCGGAGGAGTGTGCCCCACTGAGATGTCATCATGGCAAAAAGAAAATGATAATAAAAAAAGTTATTATCATTTTCTATTTCTATGCGGGAGTCGGGCGTTGCTGGTTCTGTGACACCAGAGCTGGAGAGAAGTGGTTTGCACTCCACTAAGTGCTCATGACAGTTTGGTTGAACCTGTAGGGCCTGCCGAATCGACATGCACACTAGGCATGTTCTCCATAGGGCTGTGTTGCAAATCCTGTGGAGAACATGCCCAGCCTCCCTAGGCCGTGCCCGATCTTCCAGACAGGATGCTCAGACCAATCACGATGCAGCTCCTGGCTGGAAGAGCCCGACAGCCCGGCAGCCTGGGTGCTTCCAGTGCTGTGGCAGACCTGTAGAGGACAGAGGAGAGGCGGCAGCACAGCATGGCGGAGAAGGTATGTTTATTACTTTTTTTATTTTTGTAATCCACCACCCCGTGCCTCACCACCCGTGTTCCAAGCGAGTGGCCACTGGTCTCCCAGTACTGCTGCAAACAACACCCTCTCTTTTTCTCCAAAGTAGAATGTAGACATGGTTGCAACAGTGGCAAGGAAAAAAGGAGGCACCTAAAGAGAGATTTCATGGAAGTTGTTGGGCCAAAGGTGCTTGCAGCTCATGCACCCCATGTCAATCATCAAGAAAGCCACGCCTCTTGCATTTACACCACGAGGAGAACCCTATGTGTGTGCTTACTGGTGATATGCTACGGTGAGTAAAACATCCAAAATATGTAAGGCTGTACACTTTGATTTTAACTGCACTCCATATTTGATAGCTATTCCCATGCTTTTAACTATCATTTTACAATTATTTTAGGCGAATACATTTTAAATAAGCATTATTTACCATGTTCTCTTCCTTCTTTCCCAAAGAGTGCTAACATTTAAAGTACACTAGGTTGACACATCTTCATAACGCAAAAAGAAATGCTACGATAATCTACAGACACGCGATGCAGATGTTGATCCATGAAAATGAATAGGCAGGGATGTACTAATGTGTCAGCACTCACACTCTCTGCAAGACTTCAAGCTGGTGAGCAGCGGCCTATGTCTCAATGTGTTTGAAGTATGTCTTTGAATCACACCCAATACCGTCCATACAGTACTAACTACCTAGCACACCCCTCCACCACAAACTGCGTCCAGAGCGTCCAGGAAACCATTTAAAATCGAAACCCTTGATAGTCTTTCCAGGGTTATGAAGTACTACGCAAATGCTGCAATACAGTGCAACACTACATGAGCAAACTGTGCAACGATTAGCAGATGTCAGATATTAATTGGAAGGAAACAACAAGCCACGGTTCATTAGTGGCACATTCTGCTATTGTAACATTTCGGCACATGCTCCTAAAATTTAGTTTTTTGCCTTAACAACAATTTTCCCTAGCAAAGAAATCCTTTAAGAGCCTGGTCCCATGACTAATCTGCAGGGGGCAGCATTTTCAAGCGCAAAAGATAGATACTGCTTGGAGTGCGAGGTCAAGAGAACTGACAGCAGCTGAAGTGTTTGCCAAACTGAACTTGACAACATTTTTAGGTATTGGAATTCGCAATGTTTATTAGTAGGACAAGTGAGGTTCCTTCCAATTACTGGACTGTATGTAAGGAGTTGTAATGAGGGTGCACAAGCAGAAATGCTCTGTATTACAGGATGTAAATCTCCTCTCCCAGCTTGACAGGTGAGGCAAGCGCCTTAAGGTGTAAACTCCGAACGCCTTTGAACTGATTTGATAGTCCGGATTTAATAACGCAGCACAAAAGATTGATTTCGCATCATTTTTTTTTCTTACAGAAATGTCCCAAAAGTGAAGCTCTGCAAAAACAAACAAATTGACTGTCAGGCTCAAGTAAAAAAAAACATATCCACTTGTTTAAAATGCAGAGCAAACCCTGTTTCGGTGGTGACACATTATAACTAAATCCCTGCAGGAAGCACGGGCTGCTCACGCATTTTTAGTAACTTCACATTTCACATTATATTTCTACATTAATTAATCTATAATTAATCCCCGAGGCATCACGAATGACATCAGCCTGAATACCAAAAGAATTCTGCGTGTTGAATATTGTGAGCTTTTAGTGAGCGCCACCCTGCATTGCCTGGCAAAGCGACCTGTGGAAAGTGCGTCTCACCTCCTCCGCCGTGTGACTCGGGGCTGGGGCTGCACGCGCGCAGCACGGCGTGGAGCTCAACCAATATCATATTCATTCAGCTGGATTAAAACCTGCAAATGCAAATGCAGGCTCTGGCTTCTCCCCGCGCGCGCGCTTCGCTTCTTTTTTTATGATAATGTCTCTTTTGTAGTTTCAATGAGTGAAGAGGGGGGAAAACACAGTCGGTTTAACTAAGCAGCTTTGCAGGGGGTCCGAAAGGCGTCCAGACGATTTTTAGTGGTGAAAAGAGCAAATAAATAGGGGCTCCACGATTAAAAAGCGGGTGGGTGCGCCCGCTGAGCCCTTGAAAGGCCTCGTCTTGTTTAAAGGAAAATATTGTTTGGTGCTTTCACCGGTGCATGATCAAAATAAGAGGGACAAATTAGTTCATGGCTGCCGAAGACACAAACCACCATGCAGAGAGCTGTCTTTGGGAACGTTTTAATGAGGAGGAGAGGTCAGCAGTGTGTGACACTGCCTTTCAGAGCCCCTCAAGAACAACACAGACTTCCTGTTCCGAATGGGGTAAAGAATAAAACAACCTTAGTAGTAATCGCGCAACATTTGAACCCAGCTCCTTCGAAAGGCAGCGCTCATTTCGTCGCTTTCGTTAGCCTCCTCAAAGGGAAAGTTCCATATTTTTCCAAGCACCCATATTTCAAAAGGGGATGGATCTGGCGCGGCGCAGGCAGTGGGTGATATTTATGAAACAGTGTTTTTTTTTATTCAGGCTTCTGAAGAATTGTTAATGTTTTCATTGCCTAGACCAGTGGTTCTTAACCTTTTGGCTTCTGTGGATCCCCACTCATTCATTAGTGGAATCCGCGGACCCCCACTGCATCATAATTGGAATCCCTAGATCCCAACTGAGTCATTATTAGAAGCTGGGGACCACGTCTTAAGCAATTTCGATTGTTTTAACTTCAGAACTATGTAAACAAATACAGACACAAGCTTTCATCAAACACAAACATAAATGCAGAAATGATTAAATATTTCATTTATGTCACAAGCGTAAAAAAAGGAAAATATTAATTTTAATGGGAAGTTTAAGTGTTCTAACTTTAATTGACTTCACCTGTCATCAGGGCACAAGTCCTAAATAAAGAAGTGGGGGGACGCTCAGAGACAGGAAGTGATGTCACGACAGGAAGTGACGTCACGGAAGGTAAAAAACCTAGAAGTGGGGGGACGCTCAAATACGTGAAGTGACGGCACGAACGGAAGTGAGGTCACGAAAGGTAAATCGAATGTAAAGAAGACCTCCTTCCAAAAGTGGAGTGCCTCTTTTGTATTCGGAAAAAAAGAAACGTGAGTAAAAAGGGAGCTATTGCAGGAATACATTAACAAACATGAAATGAAAGCAGACATTGTCACACTAGGGCACTGGAGTACACAACTTTTTAGGTGGATTTGCATAAGTGACAGAATAAAATGTTACCACTCACAATAAAGAGACAGCGGCTGAAGTGAGCGGACCCAGCGCCCGTGCGGTACTTGTGGTGAGTACAGCGAAATTGAACAGTACTTTAACCACATGGCTGCTAGGCGTTTTCCCGTCCTGCGCTAAAAAATCACAACCACCATAATTCATGACAAGCTGGCCTTGTCATCCGCGCACGGCAGGTAAGCGCCATGACGAGCCCAGCTCGTCATTAGCTTCGAAGGGGTTAAGAGACTAATTGATAAAGAGGGCTGACCAAACGCCCTTCCATTTATCCATATATGTAAATACCCGTATTTGCACATGATGGGGGGATCCGCACACATAGAGGCAGGACGTGCATACCAGCAGACATGTTACACTCTAGTCCTGTAAAGGGCTATTTCACTGCACAGATGTGACCCCCGCGTTCGCATTTTACTACTTAACTCAACTGTGATGCACTGAGCTGCAGAAAGACTGACTTGGGAGATCGATGGGGCGGCTGGCCATGAGGGCGAATAGAGCTATAATTTAAAGCCCAGCTTTTGCGCAGGGGGGACGGCGTCCACCCGGTAAGGCCCCTTAAATCAGTGGGGGGACGCCGTCCACCAGCGTGGTACCCCGACTCAAGCCCTGCCTGTCATCCATACTATGTTCTGTTTCATGCATTTCCACTGCTCCCAGAAATAAATCTAAGGCCACCAACTTAATTTTTACCCTCCTATTTCAAATTCCAACAAATTTAGGAAGTTTTAAAATGTTCAGTTTTTACATTTTGCTTCTTCAGTTGTATGCAATTTATTAATCTGTTAATATTATTTAAATATACTAAGCAGTTACTGAGCCCCTGAGTAGGCACTGCGGACCCCAGAGGTCCTGGGATACAGGTTAAGAATGTCAGGACTAGACTGATGGATGGGCTGAGGCTCTCGTCATTAAAATTTTTGCGGCACCAGAGCACATCTAACACTGGCACTGGAAGTGGAAGTGCGGGGTTGAAGTGCCACCCCGAATATCATTGAGAAAGTTCAGATGGAGAATTAACAATATGAAGGTCATCATATATTTTGAAGTATTTACTGTGCGTTCAAGTGTAAATGGTCACATGATATGGATCTTGGTTTGACAAAGTCCTTGAGTTTTTATGTGGAGGAATGTGTTAACCAGTAACGTTAGTGCTGGTGGCACCGAGGGCTACAATTCCTTGTTTTTTGTTGGCCCCTCCAAATACCTCCTTTTCCATGAATTTCTTCACTACCAAGCTCTACCCTTGTCTCTCCATAGCCCCTTTCTCACATGCATTTAATTTGTTCTATAGTGCAACTCATACTAGCGTAGGTTGTCAGAGCACTTTACATTGCATACACTTTATATGAGATAATGAATCATAGATGTGTAAATCAGTCTAAAGGAAATGTTACATAAAACAATGAGGATTATGAGCAGTCACATGTCACCAATACTAGCAGACAGTAAAGTTTAAGCATGCTTTGTCTGAAAAAGCACAAACTCAGGATTTGAATTATACCACAATGGTTGGGGTTGTCTTTACTAATAAGAATATTTTTCTACCTAAACAAACCCTTTATAGAAACAGTAGGATAACGAAAGACTGGGGAATAAACATAATGTTCTAACCTATACTAGACTCACTGTGCCACTGGAATCAAGCAATCCTGGCTGAAGAGGGGTGAAACCCCAAAACTGGTCCTAGGATACTTGTTTCCGGTCCAGGGAGGACCTGGCTTGACAGTTCGGGCTAGACTGTTACAATGAGGCACAGGGTCAAGACTGATTTGCAAATGGCCAGATCTAAACTGGGGTGGCATGGAGAGCAAAAGAATGATGGATTTAACCCGAATCTCTTGACTGGGGGTGAATTTTTTGATTTGTTCTGCATTCAGTTCATCAATTGTGTGTCCTTTGCTTTCTTGTCCTAAGTGCGCCAGGTATGCCTAGATGTGGGTCCTCGGCTCACTGTGCCACTGGAATCAAGCTATCCTGGTTGAAGAGTGGTGAAACCCCAAAACCGGTCCTATGATGCTTGTTTCCAGTGCAGGGAGGACCTGGCTTGGCAGTTCGGGCTGGACTGTTCCCATGAGGCACAGGGACAGGACTGATTTACATATGGCCAGATCTAAACTGGGTTAGCATGGTGAGCAAAAGAATGATGGATTTAGCCCAGATCTCTTGACTGGGGTGAATGTTTTGATTTGTTCTGCATTCCGTCCATCAATTGTGTGTCTTTTGCTAACCTATACCATGCAGTTCGCATGCAGCTCTTTGATCACAGTTCCAGCCGCGGCCCGTGGAGGAAGTTGCGGTGGGGCAGAGAGGCGGGGCAGTGGAGGGGCAGGGTGGGGGGTGCAAAAAACCGGCATATGAATAATTGGAGGTAAATTGTTAGAATTGGGGGTCTCTAGTTGACAGAGGTAGGTACCACTGTCCAAATAGGGACCCTTGCTTCTAGTCAGGGTAAGGAGGAAACCCTCTGAGATAACACGTGCTCACCCTCTAGGTAGCTTGGCACGAGCAGTCAAGGCTAATCAGAAGGCAATGTGTAAAGTATTTGTACCAACACTCACAGTAACTCAGTGAAAACACCACAAAATGACTCCACAAAAGTTTAGAAAAATAAAAGTATTTAATCTAAACTACACAAGACCAAAACGACAAAAATCCAACATACACAGTTCAAGAATATGGTTTCAAAAGAGTTATTAAGGTTGCAATAAAAGTTCTTTAGGTTGTGATAAAATAATCCACAGTTGCGTGAAAAGTTCACAATTGCGTCACGTTTCAGACACAGTACCTTTAGTTGCAACAAGGGTTCGATTCCCGGCGCGGCAGGTTCTGGACCAGGGTCAGCGGACTCGATAATTCTCTCGCCTCGGTGCCCACTCTGATCAGCGATCACACTCGGCAACTCTGGGCATTAGCTTGCCTCATCTTCACTAACGGCCCCACCAGACCGCCGGGGATGCCTGGTCTCACCCTGGAGATACCCATTAAGGGACCATCTCTCAGGGAAGCCAGGAAGGGTTTCGCAGCGGTCGAAGCGCCTTGGGACCCTCCGGGTAAGTAGTGCGCTATATAAATGCCTATACATTTACATACATACATACATGCCGTGGAAAACAAGCGATGCGTTGCTCCTGAGACCCTGGGGAGGCGTTTGCGACAGCCCTGCTGCAGCAATGGGCGTGTTGCAAAGAATCCGGTCTGTGTTGGGAGGAAGGCCACTTGTATGGATTCCAGGGCGTAGGTTCCGTAGGAAGTTTGTTCTTGCAAAGGCACGATGCGACGATCTTTGGAGTTGCGATGATCTCCGGGGCGACGATGTGTGGACCAGCGGTGATCTTCTCTCTCACAGCTCCTCGATGTGATGTGATGGCTTCGGCGATGACTCTCACAGCGATGTGATGTGGGCCGCAAGCAGGCGGTGCTGCGATCTCACCAAGCGACGACAGGCTCTGCGACGACACTCGCAGCGATGTTAGACTCCCCGCACCGATCGGGTGCGTCCCGCAAATGAAGGATGCAACGGCTCTGACAGTGGCAACAGGTGCTGCGACGATCTCGACCTTCGTAGCGGCGAGAATTTCCTCGCACTGTCGGGGATGCGCTCCGCAGTGAGCGATGCAATAATTTTTCTGTAGCAAAGTCTCTCAAATCTTAGTTTCCAGCTTCCCAGCACAGGTACAACTTCCAGAGGCACCACACATGGGCCACACACTCCAGGAAGGACATAACTCTCTCAGTAGAGCTCAGGGGAAGCTGGGGGTGAAGTCCTTTTGTTCCTGGGACTTCAGAACAGGGAGCCAGCTGTTCTTCTGGCCCTTGGAGATTCCTTCAAGCAAGGGCACACAGCACAAAGCAAAGTCCTTCCCCTCTCCTTGGCAACAAAGCAACTGCAGGTCAGCCCTGGCAACACATCAGGACAGTCTTCCTTCTTCAGTCTTCCAGCTTTCTCCTTGGCAGAGGTTCCTTCTTGATTCCAGGATGATCTAATTTTCTGTTGTCAGGGGTCCTGTACTTATACCCCTAAAAGTCTTTGTTCTCTTTGTGCAAGTGGGCTCTGAGCCCGGTCTGAACCAGTTCTGGGTGTTTCTTGAGCACTTTGTTTTCCTGGCTTCTCCTTTCCTTTCAGAGTGAGGGGCCGGGTCGTCAGCCGCCCAGCAGGAGGTGGAGTCAGCATTGTGGAAGGCAGGCACAGCCATTTTCAGGCCCAGGTGCTATCTCCTCCCACCACTCAAGTTGCAAATGCAGTCATTCAGCCTAGGGCTGACTCAGCCAGCCTCCTGGGGAATCCACAGCCCCTGTCACTTTCAAACCAGACAGTCAATACACAAGCATGCCAAGGCACACAGAAGGGTCAGACAACAGAACAGAAACTTTCTAAAAGTGCTGTTCTCAAACACAGGATTTAAAACCAACCTTTCCTAAAAGATGTGTTATTAAATTCTGAGTTCAGGGATACTAGACTCTTATGTCCGATCTTGTTCCTATGGGAAGAAATGCTGGTAGCCATGTAGCCAGCATCCCCCATGTTAACCTATGAAGCAAGATAGCCTTACAATAGTGAAAAACGAAAATGGCTGTAATTCACTACCAGAGCATGTCACCTGCACCAGTACATGCTCTACCTTTCACATACACTACACCCTGTCCAGGGGGGTACCTTGGCCCTTCCATAGGGGTGACCAATGTGCACAAAAAGGGAGGGGTTAGGCCTGGTCAGTGGGGACACGGCAGTTCACAGACTGCACACAGGCACTGCGGTGGCTGGCCTGAGACACCATTTTGGGGCTACTTATGTGGGTGGCACAATCAGTGCTGCAGGCCCACTAGTAGCATTTGTCATCACCAGCCCTGCCACACCCAGTGCACTTTACTAGGGACTTTTTGGTGATACAAATATGCCAATCATGTATATCCAATCATCATAACAATTTACACAGAGCGCATATGCACTTTAGCACTGATCAGCAGTGGTAAAGTGTGCAGAGTTCTATTGCCAACAGCCACGGGTCAGGAAAAATAAGGGAGGCAGAAGCAAAAAGTTTGAGGATGACCCTGCAAGAAGGGCCAGCTCCAACATAAATAAACAATGTAATTAATAAAACGAATTTCGATTGTTGCCCTAAGACAGAGCATCGATGTCGCTAGTAAGGAAAGTCGCTAATTTTGAATCAAGATAAACCCTGAACTATGATGCGGTGCAGGAGTCTCTCCTGAGACCTAGTTGTATCCTCACTACTACCTCATGTTTTACTTGATTTATTTCTACGTCCTTACCTCCTGAATGTCTTATATTTATCTACCTCATAATTGTTTGCTGTTTAATCTGTTTTCCAGATATGCTACTCTTTAATCTAACTCCTATCGTAAATGCTCATAATATGTAAACATAGTTATATACTCACCTCCAAAAGTCACATAATTACCTACCTCATATCTGTTGTTTTAAATTGTAATTACTTATGTTAATCTTTACCCGACCTCTTAATGTCAAGCGCTCTGATACCCACGGGTCTTGTCCGCCCTATACAAAACACTATAATAAATAAATACAAATAAATAAGTAAATACAGACACTATAGCTGAGATATTGATCAAAACAGAATACCACAGTATTCCGAAGGTTTTCTAAGACATAAATAAAAGCATATGGTTGCCAATGTTGAACAGGCCAGTAGGGCAATCAGGTGATGCCCATATGGCTGGTCTGCAGTGTAGCTCTGAGTAATGCAAGGGCTGTTCAAAAGTGCTGGTTAAGTGTTGGTGTTCTCGCTCCAGATTATTAGTTAAAATACATTTTTGTTAACTTTCCTTGTCTTTTTAAAACCATGTGGTTGGTGGACGTTTAAAATTTGCTCCAAAGCTTTTTTTCTTCCAGAAATATCTCCAGACAACACTTTGCAATGGCAAATTGTTAGATTCAATTGTCACTATTGTCTAAGGCAATTAGAAAAAATCCTAAAAATCAAATAACAATGTAACATAAATAACTTAGTTATTAATGGGGCAATGCGTAAATGGAATAAAGCATTGAAAAATGGAAGTACATTAATAACAATTACTGTCCAACCATAAACCGCCATTTTAGAATCCGACAAAAAGTTGCGTAATCCACGGTGTGGGTTAGGTTTCCATTCAACTTGTGCCTATGGTATCATATTACACAGTCCGAAGGATAATGCATAATGTGGAAGGTTTTTTAACGGAAGTTTTTTTTCAATACTTTCCCATCGCTCAATCGTCATGTCTAATTACAAGCAATTCATCTGCAACTGTTAACAGAATTTGCTTTTTACAGAGTGCGTCAACATGTAACAAGCGCTATATAAATGCAAACCTTTTTCCCTCTTCTATCCCTCTGCTATCCTGCTGAATCCAAATAACTGACTAACATATCTACCACGCAGATTACTTTCATATTTCATTATACTAACTCAACACTAATCCTTTATGGGTTCCAGAGAATCGTGCTACTTGCCGAAAAAGCACTTTGACGCCTCATCAGGGGTAGTAAGCACTATATAAATGCAATTACAATACAATACAATACAACATAAGCATATGTCTGCCTGCATACTTAACCCTTTCTAAAATTAACCACAATTGAGTATATTTCAGCAAATGAGGATATAAGTAAAATAACATGCTTTTTATTCAATTTATACTTTCACACACCTGTAGTTTGGCAACACTGTAAACAAATTTTACAAAAAGGCAATTGTATGGCATTTGTAAAATGCATTCATTTTGTCAATCTTCTTTAAATCATAAAAATTCATGCCAGCATCAGCACAAGATTCCTTTGTGCGCAGACCAATCACAGATGATCAGTAGCACTGCAAACTTTCTTTGTCTTTCTTTCACCCCTTTCACTCTACTTTTCATCCCTTCTCCTTACTTCTCATTCTCTTTCTGTCTCTCTTTCTCCCTCTCTGTCCCTTAAATGCTCCCTCTTTGCAAAGATTCACACCCACTATCTCCTTCACTCTTTATCTCTGTATGAAATTGGGTTATTAGTTGAGAAGGTTGGAAGTCCCACTCAAATAATAAACAAAATCCTTGTCAGGGTGAACCACAAAAGTCATTAAACTAACCTTTGCTGAACCCTCTGGAAGCTTCACACAAAGCAGTCAGGTTTAACGTTGAGACAACGTGTGAAGTATTTATGCAGCACTCAAACAATAATAAACTGAAAATCAGAAAAATTCAAAGCCAATTTCGAAAAATTGTGTACATTTTAATAAATAAATTGACACCAAAACAGGCAAAATCAAATCAGTAGAACTGGAGATATTATTATTTTTAAGGGTTTTGGTAAAAATGTCACCAAGAAGCACAAAGAGTCACTTGTGGCTATCTGGTCATGGTAGATAAGGTAAGATCACAAGTTCATGGCAACCACCAAGGAGAACGGGTCGGGTAGAGGGATCAGGTTACTCTCGCTGGAGAGTTACCTTCCCAAGTCCGGTGCGAAGAGTTCCGTTCATGTTGGAGGGGTTCACGAGGAGGAGAGTTTTGGCAAGACGAGCAGGTTGAGCATCGCAGATGATCATTGCTGTAATGTGACTTGCCATTTGTCGCTGGAGCTTCATGTTGGTTGGTTGTCGCAGACAGTGACTGTGGGTGCAAAATGTAGGTTTCACATTGCCAGTTGTCGTGAACGGGTACTGTTGCCCGAAGTGCAGGTCATGCTGGAGCTTTGTGTTGGTGGTCATTGCGGGCAGTCAGTTCTCAGAGCAAAGGGGTCACTTTGTGGCTCGAGGAGTCGAAACATTAGGATTTTCACATTTTCTTGAGGAAGAGATCACATTGATGCCAGCGAAGGGTCCAGGACCTGGGGGCACCTCTTGGTGATCAGGTTTCACTCTGGCAGAGGTCAGCAGTAGGACTCAGGGAGGTCCAGGCAGGTCCAGTTAGTACTGGTCAGCTGAAAAGTTGCAAGGAGGCCTCTTGAAGCTTGTTGTGTCCCTATTGCTCACACAGAAGGTCAGTCACTCTGGATCACCTGGGACTGAGGCAAGCAGGTCCAGTATACCTTCTTCAGTCAGCAAGACAGTCCTTCCAGCAGCACACAGGCCTTTTGATAGCAGGACAGTCCTGCTGCATCTTCCAAATATCTCGCAGAGCCATTCACAGTCATGTGACCCAAGGTGGAGAGGGAAATAGGCCTTACAACAGTGAAAAACGACTTTAAGAGTTTTTCACTGTCAAGACATGTAAAATTGAAACACACGTCCTCATTTTTAAACACCATGCACCCTGCCCTATGAGCCTTTAGGGCCCACAGTAGACATGACATAAATAACAAAAAGGAAGGTTTAGGCATAGCAAAAGGTTTACTTTACCAGTTTGAAATGGCAGTTTAACACCTCTCTACAATCTGCAGTGGCAGTAACGAGACATGTTTAAAAAGGAAACTTCAGTTGATGGCACAATGCATGCTGCATCCCACTAGTATCATTTAATTTACAAGCGCTGGGTGCATCTATTAACATTTACTAGGGACTTACAAGAAGATTAAATGTGCTACTTAGGGGTAGTCAAATTGTACCATGTTTTAAAGAAAGAGGACAAGCACTTTGGCACTGGTTAACAGGGGTAAAGTGCACAGTGTTCTAATGCCAACAAAAATAAGTTCAACAGAGTAAAGGAGTGAAGGCAAAACCTTTGGGGGAATACCACACCAAAGATGTCAGTTCTGACATGTATCTCCCTCAGCTGAAAGCAGGCAGAACAACCCACCCTCATAGAAGTTCTCATCACTATTGTGAAGAACCTGGAAAGGCATTGCCATGGTCAGTTCCAGGGCGATGTTCCACCATGAAGTCCATTCCTTGTAGGAAGTTATAAAACCTCAATAGCTTGGGATTATCACCTCTCATCTGCATTAGCCATCTAAGGGGTCTGTAGTCTGAATATGGAAGTGAGCCCAAGATAAGTATTGTCTCAACTTCTTCAGTGCCCAGACCACTGCACAGGCTTCCCTCTCTATGACACTTCACCTCTGTTACCTGAAAAGTAGCCTGCCACCTGATGAAGGGTATAGGTTGGTTAAAGCCATTAATGTTCACCTGCGAGATAGCAGCCCCAATGACACAATCAGATGCATATGGTTAGAAAATTAATTCTCTGGAGCAGTTGGGAGCCTTGATCACACATAGCCTCCTTCAAGGTGTCAAAAGCATTCTGGCTTTGTCAAAAGACAAAAGGCGTTGGCAAAACAGGAACAGTTGGTTTAATTAAACACTTCGGCCAGGAGCACAGTTACAGAAACGTGTTTGAGGACAGTCTCAAAGTACAATCAATCTGAACAGGTTTTTATACATTTCTTTGGGTATCATAAAGTACTACTGACAATCCTTTTTTGGTAAAAGAATTCAGGCCTTGTCTGTGGAGTCATAAACAAGGCCCCTGATAACAAATGAAAGTGGGCCTCAACCTTGTGTGGGCACAATGGTTGCCAGTGTGTTAAGTGTCCTGATGTTCGGCATGAGAGGTGGGTGATCACTGCGTGTACTATGTGTTCTGAGCCCTGAATGGCTGTTTGCTCCTATCTTCATGTTGCATCTGACTTTATGGGTTTTTTGGGAATGCATGCACCCCTCTGGCCATATGTGCTTTATTGGGGTCTATCTCACTGGACCAATGTGGTGTCACTGCACCTATATGTGGGATTGATCTGAGTTTCCTATTCACATGTTTGTCTACCGGCGACGTGACACCCCATCTGTGACCTATAATCTAGTAACCTTAGGCCTAGGTCTCAGAGTTTATGTAAACAAAAGAAGGAGTATCCCCTACGTCAGGTTTTTTTTAGAAAAACTTACGGAGGGTGAGTTGTTTGGCAAAAAAAGGAAAAAATCAACCTTTTTGTTAGGAAACCCCTCACTCACCACCTAGTGGTGACTTGCTTCATCATCGGGGTCCACCCTGGTGACCTAGCGTCACCAGGATGTGCTTCGACACCTGTGTTACAGTGGAGCAGGTTGTGACTGTATGTGCAAAAAAAGGTGTTAAAAATTGTCCTGGTTTAACTTAAAATCAATTTTATTATAAAGTAATCAGAACAATGTTAAAAATCACTGGCGAGATACTGCTTGGTGAGTTACGGCCAAGGTATCTCTATATGTGTCTGAGTGGCTTGGTCGACATGTTTCTACCATCAGGGCAGTAGCCCGGTATTCTTCAGGACCAAAAACAGGTGGATGCGAGGTTTGTGCCCCCTAAAAGGTACACCCTATCCTGATCCCCTGTAAACCAACTGGAAAAATGACCAGTGGTAGATGTGCTCTTTAAAAATAAAAAGAGCCGTCTGGTTGCAAAAAAGGGAAAGCGACTTGTTATAAGCCTCTAGATTACTTCAACGGGCAGGGGGTAGGTTCTTCTAACCGCCAAACCAAGTTAGTTTGCGGGAGAAATAAACGGCCATTCACCTACTCCTATCCTCCTCTGCTCGGCTAGTCTCAGAGTCTCAGACCATGTATTTTTGAGTTGGGTTGATTGAGAGCTCATGATTGGCAAATTTGATAATAATGATCCAATCTTGTTCTTATACATACCTGTATCACTATGCACATTGAAATCCTTTTTCCCAATATTAACATTCCCCCCTCTAGTTCAATTTTCAACTACTCCATCTAACCCATACTTTCTGACAGTCACATTGCTGGGGGTTTGTTGTTCTTCAGTTTTGACTATTACTAATTCCCTAGTTACTTGTATTCTACCTAATTCGAGGACTGCATTTTTACAGCAGGAAACCCCAATTGCGGGAAACCACAGAAAAACAATAGCAAAGTGAAAATGGGCAAGAATGATGTACCCAGCCTGGCCAGCCACCAGAGGAGCAAGGAGAACCGGTTGCCATACCACGCCTGCTTAGGGGCACCTCCCTCCTCACGCATGTCTCCTTGTAAACAGTGCAATGCTTGGGTGGCAAGAATCAGAGTCCCATTGTCCATGGCATTGCCTGGGATAAATGTGCAGCAGGATGCACCGATCTTGGCACAAACCCCTCCCTCCATTGTGGTAGTTAAGTCCAACTCATATTGATGTTGCATCACCATGAGGCGGATGACTCTCAGTTTTTCCTTGATCGCATTAGGGCCAAATTCAGTGCTGTTCATCATCTTGGGCATTTCCCACCTAGTTATCTGGAACCAGTGGGCATTCGCTTTAGTCTGCACAGAGAAGAAGGGTATGGATCCTCCTGTGTTTGCTTGTGTGTAAGAAAACTGTCTGAATACTTCCAGAATGCCCTTGTACTGGGCCCAGCAAAAATAGTCTGCAGTTCTTTTTTTGTACAGCCTGATGCAACAGAGTTGTCTTCTTTTTTAGCAGATGTTGGTGCAACACTGACATATCTTCTCCGGGAATGACCGGAGTCGGGTGTGTATGGTGACAAGGGAGCAGAGGCCATGTCATCTGGTGATAAGCTGAGTGTAGGCAAACTCGCTGAATTGCCTGAATATATCCATCAGCATGAAGGTGCCCCATTGCATGCCTGGAATGTACAGTATTTGTGTATTAAAATTGCTTATTAGCATTTTATAACTATAATACAATACAGACATATGTAATAAAAAAGTAGGGAGTACGTTACAATAATAGTGCAAGTAGTTATATACATTAAGGCATATATATCAATAAATCTGAAGAAAGATTATTAAATGAACAATCAAATTTATCTTAGTAGACAATAGATAATACAATAATAACATATGAAGGGAATATGGAAATCTGATTATGAGAAAAAACTCTAGATAAATTTGATATAGAATAAATATTAAATTATAAACTATTATAGATTAAGAAAGACAGTTAATATGATTAAAAGGGAATTCAATAACAATAGAATAAAAATAAAAATATACTATATTATAGAAGAACAGACAATACAGTATGGTACATTCTATGAAAGAAGCATAAAAAATATGAGATACAAAATACAAAATATGAGATAGGTGGGGATTCATCATACCTTTTCAGTGTTCTTGTCCAGGCCTATAACAATAAAATTAAGAAAGGGAAGAAGGCATAAAGATAACAGCAAGAAAAGATGAATGAATAGACATGAGAAAAAGATAAGAAGGAGAAACAAATTATGGTACTGTCGTATGCACTATAGGGTGAGCAAAACTGTCTATCACATCACAGAATCCGAATTCAGTTGAAAAAAGAGGAACTAGACTTGATTAAATAAGTATGTCTGGTCGTGCAAAGTATAAATAACTCTTTCATAGGAAGCAGTTTGAACCATAGTCACCAGCCAAGGTTTTGAGAGGGTTTAGTCGGAGATTTCCATTGTTGTAGAATACATAGTTCAGCTGTGGATAGGGCAGTATGTAAGAGTCAGCATTGTGGTTTGGAAAGGTGTGGCGAAGTTCGTAAATCATGCAGGAGAATAGTAGCTGATGTTAGCAGTAAACCCAGAAGCAAAGCAGGTTGTAAAACCTGGCCTATATAAGACCAATAATATTGAACCATAGGACAGGTACATATTATGTGCATTATGTCGCAACCAGGAGCATCACACTTCCAACAATTGGTGTGAGGGAGGAGTCCAGCTTTATGTAAATTTACAGGAGTCCAATGCCATGCTTGTAGGATTTTGAACAAGCAAAACTTCAGTTGGACTTCCCTAGCCCCTCTGTTTAAATTTCCCAGAAGTTCATTCCATTTTTCATCATCATAAGTAACCGATAAACGTGTTTGCCATTAAAGATGAAGAACAGATGTTAAGGGTTGTGAGAATAATTTTAGTGTAAATATTTTCAATAAGCCAGATATAACCCTTTTAAGGGTCCCCTAAGTATATAGGTAGGATACTATTGGTGAAGTTTGGAGTGACCATGGATGTGATCCTAGAATTTTATTAAGGCAGAAATGGAGTTGTGTATAGTTCATTGCTTGATGGAATGAAAGACCAAATTCTTCGATCAATTGTGCGAAAGGTTTGAGATCACCCTCATGCAGAAGTTGATCCAAAGTAAAAAAAACACTTTTTTCCATTGAGACCAGGAAATTGTCTTTCCTTTAACACGTATGGCTGTATTGTTCCAGATTTAAGTTTTTTATGTGAATGCGTGGATTAAAACCCAAAAGATGGTGAGCTCTCTGCCATGTGTTGCGCATTGCAGCCAATAGTGGATTGTTAGAATCCAGAAGGCTTGTACCTGTTCCATAAAAGGCTGAAAGACCAAGTTCAGCGGACAAGAGATGGCGTTCTATATGTACCCATTGCGGTGTGTGAGAACCATCCTGCAACATATATGTGATTTGAGATAACTGCAGTGCCAGATTATAATGTTCTACAGATGGCAGACTCAAACCTCCATTAGAATGATGGGCTTTCAATTTATGTACAGCTTGGTAGATCCCTAGATGAAAGATTTAATCTTAGAATCTATAAGACGTAGCAAAGATAAGGGAATCTGAAGCAGGAGCATTCCAAGTATATTGAGGAAACTTGGAAGTGTGACCCTTTTTACAGCTTGAGCCCTGCTCCACATACGTAGTCCCAATACCCTCCATTTGTCAAAATAATGTTGCATTTGTATAATTAATGGACCAAGATTATCCCCAATCATTCCAACCTTCCCTTTATTCACTAGAATACCCAAGTATTGTAAACAAGAGCATTGCCAATGAAAGGGAAAACCCTGAATGGCTGTTTTGGTAGTGTCATCTGATATGGGAAGTGCTTATCCCAGTTAATTTTGTAACCAGAAAAAGAGAAGTCTTCTATGATTTTAAATAAGGAGGGCAAGGAACGAGGTGGGTCAGTAATAGTAAGTAATATGTCATCAGCATATAGATAGATTTTCGAATCTCCCACCGGAAGAGAAATTCCCACAATATGGCTTGATTGGCGAATTGCTGCTGCTAGAGGTTCTAGAGCAAGGAGAAATAAAAGGGGAAAGGGGACAGCCCTGACGAGTTCCTCTAGAAAATGGAAAGGAAATTGAAAGGAAACCTCCACAGTTAACTTGAGCAGTAGGGTATTGATATAGTAACTTTACTTTTCTTATAAATTGTGATCCCAAACCAAATTTCTCAAAGACTTGAAAGAGATAATGCCACTCCACCCGGTCAAATGCCTTTTCAGCATCAAGTTATAGTGTCAACGCATCATCCTGAAGGGATTTGCCAGAGTGGATTGTATGTGCTAAAGTAGGCAGATGATTTGTAGAGGAACGCTTAGGTATGAAGCCCATTTGGATGCGATGAATTAAAGAGGGCAAGACTTTACGAAGACCCGAGGCCAGAATACTAGCTCAGATTTTGACATCACAATTGAGAAGTGATATGGGGCGATAGCTGCTTCAAAATCATGGATCTTTTCCTGGTTTGGGCAGGACAGCAATGATTGCTTTATTAGATATACAGCCTAAAGAGGCTTTGCTATCTGCTTCCTAAAAAGCATCATGCAAACTGTCAATTATTTGTTCACTTGACCAACGGTAGAAATCTGCTGGAAAGCCATCTTCCCCTGGAGCTTTATGATATGAGAGTTTAGCTATAGCTTGTGAGATCTCTTCTTTACTAATATCTCCTTCAAGAGGTTCCCTGCCCTCCTCAGAAAGAGAAGGTAGATCGACCCCTGAAAGGAAAGAGAGCATTTTGCTATGATTTATCTGGGTTCCTGGGATATATAATTATTGGTAATATGAAGCAAATAATTTACAATATCTTGTGGACGGGTCAACATGATCCCCCCAGACGTTTTTATAGCTGGGATAGCCATTGCAACTTCTCGTTGTTGTAGCTGAGCCGCTAAATGGTATCCTGCTTTTTCGCCTTGTTCATAGTGGCGCTCTTTCACTTTTTGCAAAGCATATTCAGCTTTAGAGGTCACTAGGCTGTTCAGCACCACACATGCTTGCTCTAGTAAAAGAGGTGTAAAAGAGTTTTTTTAGTAAATAGTCAAGTAAATGTTTCAATATAGCATTTTGCCTATTGGCCTGTGCAGCATCCTTCATGAGTTGACCCTGCATAGTAGCCTTGGATACAGCCCACAAGATTCTACCTGAATTCACTGGTCCTTGACTAAGGGAGAGATCGTTTTGTAGATGAGTTTTAAGCTGTGATTTACCCGTACAGGTTTTATGACATTGAATATTCATTCGCCAGGGTTTACACCCAGGTGCAGTCAGTACTGTTTGGAGAGATAATAGAACTGAGGAGTGATGAGAAATTGAGGCCTCCAAGATATGAGATTTGTGAACTAGCTGAATCACCCTTTGAAAAATTAAAAAGTAGTCTAGCCTAGAGAGGGTTCCATGAGTGGGGGATATGAATGAATATTCAGTTTTAGTTGGATGGGATAGATGCATCAGCCCATGATCCTCAAAGACATCATCCATAGGAGCTCTATCTGCTCCATCATGCTCATCAAAAGGGCCTGTTTTATCCAGAACAGGGTCTCTAACTAGATTTCAATTTTCACCTATGAGATATTGGAAAGCAGCTATCTCGGATAAAATATGATTTAATTCGAGTCTAAATTATTTTTTCGTACCCGTCGGAGCATTGACTGATCCTACACAAAAATGTGTATCTCCGATGCGTAGTTTGACAAACACATACCTGCCATCTGGGTCTTGCCAAGTTTGCAATACTGTGACTGGTAAAGATTTACGGATAAGTATTGCCACACCACATTTACGAACAGAAGCGATGTCTGAGGACCCTTCTACATGAACACTGCTGTGATTTACCTTACCCTCCCACTCTCTTCACAGCTTTTCAGATTCTGATGCTTCAAGATGCATTTCCTGGAGTACAGCTACATCTAATTTTTTTGAGTGCAAGTAAGAAAGAACTTTCTTCCGTTTGATATAGTGGGTTAAACTGTGAACATTCCATGTTATAACAAACACGCAGAGAATGACTGTTAGCAATGTCCCAAGTGGATACCGGTACTCTTGTAGAAATTAAGCAAGTAATAGACTCAGATAGATATGGAAGTGGGTAAGGAATCGATACAAAATGTACTGATTAACTAAGTCAAAATGTGATAACAAATGGAGGAAAGGAAAAGTAAGAGAATATTATTAAAATAACTTGTTAAGTAATAAGATTTCGTAGGATAACAATTTTCCAAAGAAATCAGAAATAAGAAAAATAAACCAAAAAGTTGAAATTAAAAACCATAAAGGAAAAAATTTTTTTTTTACTTTAGCCGCGGGTCTGGGCTCACTAGAGCAGCACCACGGGTAGGAACCCCGTCAAGAGGGTTGAGACTTAATGAGGACTGTTTAGGAGAAAAAAAGAAAATTGGTAAGAATCTGAAGAGCCAATTGTGTATACAGAAGATGTAAAGAGCCAAACATGTATAAGAATGGCTGCTGAAAGAAAGAGACAGCAATTAACAGAATACATAAATATATATAAAAATATATATGAGTTAAAAATTACCTAAATATAATCCAAAATATAGAACCTGTTACTAATTTGGTGACAACTGTGAATAAGATACATTGAACAATAAATATGCTTATGTTAAATGGTAAGAGATAAGTAGATATAAACATATATATAAATATTATTGAGGAGAGTGAAGGGGAAACATCTGTAAAAAGGAGAGGATGAGCGCTAATAGAATATATAAATATACATTAAAATATGCATAAATTCATTAATGTATAAGTATATAAAGACACAAAATGTATAACTATTGACCGGTAAATTACAATGTTAAATAAGGTACAATAAGCAATAAATATGTTTAGATTAAAAGTAGTAATATAAACTGAGAAATTATTAGAAATAGAGAGATGTACGAAAAAAGTGAAGGAAAAGGATTGATGAAAAGGAAAGAATGAAAGCTAATATGATAGAGGGTGAGACACCAGATATATGTAAATTCAGTAACAGAGAAGTATAAGCACAGAGTATAGAAAAAAGTGATTAAGAATGTACAACTATAAATAGGATACAGTAAATAATAAGTATGCATTGTATTAAAAATAGTAGTGTAAACTTAGATTCAAATTTAATTTTAGATATTATTAAAGAACTAATGGGAAGGACAAAATGCAGTAATAAATAGGAATATCATTCAATATATAATAATAACATATTTAACATTGAATTATTAAAAGGGAAAGATCAAAGCTAAGAAGACGTAAAAGGTTATAGTAAAATATCTAAATATTAAAACACTAAGAAGAATAACAAAATTACATGTTGAGAGTTAAACAGTAAATTAGAGCACTGAATATCAGGTAAAATAGATGTTAAGGAAGACAAAATATGATAATGCATTGCATTGCTTCGGGTGGTTATGCGCTATATAAATGGAATTTTCAATTCAATTCAAGTTAATGAGTAATTCTGCAACCTTTCTTAGTTGAGAAACAATTATGAAGTAAGGCAGAACCGCCCCTATAGGAGGTAAACTCTGACGTGAAGCACTTGAGAAGAGTTGGAAAGAGGATATGAACTATCAATCATGTCTGCTGCGAAATATAAATATTATGAAGGTAATTCTTCACCCAAAGCAGGTTTTAAGTGAGATCGGGACTTATCTCTATGCAAATCTTGTGTGAAAGTAGATACTGTCTGAAGGGCAGAGATTTTGTCTTCATGAGAATGAATTGATTGTTCAATGTCTCTGCCATGATGCTGAACTTCCCTAGTGGTGTGTCGTCGAGCATCTGATAGCTGCTGAGGTTGTTGAGAACCATGGGAAGACTGTTCAAAAGGGGTATGTTGTATGTCCATGTACTGAATGTGTAGACCATCTATAAATTGTTGCAGTTCTTCAGGGTTGTTAAAGTCTTTGGATTCACAATTTTTGGTGATGCAAAAATGGGCAGGATCAAACAAACCATAGTTGATGTCCATCTTCCGCACCTATGGCCTCATAGAGAGGAAAGCCTTTCTCCTTTCATTAGTTTCTTGTGAAAAATCAGCTGCAATTCAGATATCATGGCCAACATAGCTATAGGAACCTTGTGTGCATGCTGCCATTAATATTTGTCATACTTGCTCATGCCTCAAGAAGTAAGCAATGAGGGTTCATGGTCGAGAATCTGAGGCAGTACGTGGAGGACCGATTTGATGAGCACGCTGAATTCCAAGCAGTGGCCTGAAGGTGATGCCCAGTAGCTTAGGAAGGACATTACATAGGAAGAGTCTGGCATTCTGACCTTCAATCTTTTCAGGAAAGCCAAAAAAAGGATACTGTCTTGTTGGTTACGATCTTCTAAATGTACTAGCTTACTGAAAAAAGCAAGAGATCTTGATCCCTGTTTTGTATGGAGTCTAGCTTGGTTTCTACCACTGATAATCGTTGGTCTAGCCCATCCGTTTTAGTGTTAAATTGTACAATTCTGCTCGGATGGATTTGGCCTCTGTGGTGAAAGAAGAAATATTAATGTTCATATCTTTCAGACAACAACCAATAGCTGATATTTCTTGTAAAATACAATCCATAGTTTCTCTTGACATTGTAGAGGAGCTGGCTAAAGACGGATTAGAGATTGACGAGTTTGAGCCTTTCGTAGTTACACTTTGTGATTGTTTAAGAACGTCTGCGAAGAGGGGTTGCTTGGAGGTTTTGTTCTCATTCTTATGATTAGGCATTTTGAGATTGTCTGTTGTATAGTAATAGAATATTATTAGCAGTAACACAAGACCTCTTTTCGGGATTATAACAATGGCTAAGTCTGATAAAGTAAGTACTTTTATTGAATAGAAATCAGGAAGACTACATTATTGAGACAGTGAGCTGCGATAAATTCAGAAAACCCTGAAAGTCAGAAGAAAGGGTATTTGTCTCGGATATGCAAAATCACTGTACGTTCACTTTGTAGAGACCACTATCGTGGTAGTGACACATTTAATGCAAAAATTACGTATCAGAATTAATTTAGTATATTAATAAGATTTTATAGAAAGAAAATCATAGCAAATCTTAATATAGTATCAATATGGAAATTACTGTGTCTGTCAGTATGTTGCGCATTATTAGTATAAAACCGCACGAGGAGACACAGTATTTATGACAAGGCATTAGAGAGTCAATATAAAGATGTGTCGCAAATAATTGTTCTGATCAATATGCTGCAAAAGTTTTGCGCAAATAATGAGTGTAGATGGCTGGAAACAAGTCACCTCAGGACAAAAGCGGGTAGCATCAGAAATTAATGAGTCACTGCAGGAGGCACCATGAGTAGCGCTGTTAATAAATAATGCAGGAGGAGTATTTATGTAATGTGATGAATTAGAGTTCCAGAAAGGTATGCACGCTGATGAAAATGCTACACGTTGAACAGTTGCTGACAAGAAGTGATTTATTAAGGATCCAGAGAGGCATGCAGGGGCTGGCCATAAGTAGCACATTAATCTGCAAGTTAGTCTGTGAAAAGACCTTACCAGAACAAAATGAGGAGCGGGAGTCAAACAGCGAGCCATTTTTCAGTTGCACTAATGGCGAGAAGGGCCCCACATGAGTAAAAAGTGGTGCGCACCAGCAACACAAAAGCCGTGGATTCGCTTGACAGGGAGAAACCCAGCGCGCGTCTTGTTAAAAGAGAAAGACCTCCACGCTCAATATGGGCACCTAATGAGTGCAGAGACTCATTAAAATCAGCCCAGTCATTGCCGCCACATTACGCTGGTCAAAGTCGTCGGCGCCGGGGTCCTATGCACGTTGAGGTGAGTGTTGCCTCCGTCCGAAGTTCCACCCACAGCGGAGCTAGACGTTCCGGCTGCCATCTTCCTGTGTGGCCAGACCATGCCTCCCCTGGAATGTGCAGTAATGTACCACAGTTTTCATTTGTTCCCAGTGGAATTGTTCCATTACCTCTGAAACACAAGGAATGCATTGTACATTTCTGTACAAGTAAGAGTTTCCCCTTCCCTTCTAACCATGCATATCTATCTATCTCAGTATCCCAGATTTCCCGACCTAGGGTATACATGCGGTTTTTCAGTCCTCTGCTACAAGACCCATTTCCTTTTGTATCTTTGAGGTGGATAGCTCTACACTGGAACTCCATTTCTGGGGTCCATTTGTTTTTAAAGAAGACAGCCCCATATATACTAAGGGCCACCCCGGGACTACAGTTGAAATTGAAAGCAGATGTGTTTGTGCATATGGAGTAGCGATTTTGCTACCTCCAAGAATCTCTTCTCTGGAAAGTTTCGGGCCAAACAGTATCATCCCCTATTGTGCCCTCTCCTGAGCATCCTATCTAGCTCAGTTTGAATTTCGCTAGGCTCAGTGAAAAGGTATAGTGCTGTGGGATTGGTCTCGTATCAGGTCAGATTCACTTCTACGCTATGGGGTTTTACTCTGTTGGTTAGTATCTTGGCCCTAATCCTACATAGGTGTAGGTGGAGAAGGCATTTTGCTTTGTCGGGGGCTACCTCTGGGGACAAGTAAAGCCTGTCAATGCATACTACATGTGGTATCAGCGAGCAGACATAACTTGACCTGGATGGTGTCTAGGAGCCCACGGTGGTCATGTGCTGATAAAATTTGCTGAGTAAGAGGGCGCTGTGCAGTGCATGTGAAATGCTAATGTTGGGATCAGTGTAATTATAAGAGATATGGGAGACGTCACTATGCAAGCGCTGTGACAATATCTGGGTGGACTCCATTGAACTAAGTAGCACTCAAAGTAAACAGAATAAGGTACATGCATAACTTATTGAACATTGCAGATATAGGGATACATCCAAGGGAGATGTTTGTAATACTCTGGTAATTGGGAGTGCCTTTGTTTAGTAAAGTTTGAGGAAAAAACAAAAAGTTCACACGTTGTTCCTAATTATGATGTGTATGTGGTTGATGAAAAGGAGGTGCACTTGGACATTCAATTGCTGGCCTGTTGGAGCTGTGTTCATTGGTTAGTTAAGAAAACATTGCATTACTGCATGTGTCATTGTCAATTGTTTTCCTTTTGAGTTCCTGTGCTTTTCTCCTTAGGGGTGTGTTCTTCACATGCCATTCATGCAATTTTTAAGTGAGGCACCCAAAGGTGGCTCCAGTTGGGGTATCTATTTTTAATGGGTTACGTTAAACAGTGGGGTGCATTAATTTGTATGGGTAGTTGGGCCTCTCCCCTCTACGTGACTAAAATATATTGTACTGGGTGATCATCATTAGCATGTGGATGGTCTCCGTTATTTGATAGTGCTGTGTGAGCGACACCTGCCCTCGAATATCCTACTTCTGATAGTGAATGCATATGGGTACTTAACGTTGCTGGTGGTGTCTTTTGACCTGCACGTGTGCGGGCAATATACAAAGAGGGGGCATGTAATAATTGAATGCTGTTGGCATTCAAAACGTGGTCTGAGGTCACATGCATACCCTCTAGCCCCAGCTTTTGGTGTGAAACATGACCCTCCCTAGGGGTGACAGCTGGCTTGAACACGCCTTTTTTCAAGAAACTTCTTTTTGGGCTAGCTTTGGGCTTCTTTTTATTGGTTTCTTGAGCACTTCTCTAAATCTCATGTCACCTGTTAACTCAATTGTCATGAACTGGAGGTGGTTTGAGGTATTGCGGAGTCAAAGATTTGGCTTACGGCTCTCCAGATGGTGTGTATGAGGCCTTGTGTATTAATATTATTATTATTATGCAATTTGTATCGCGCAAACTAAACCCGAAGGGTGTCAAGGCGCCTATCAAAAACAGATCAGAAAGTTTGCAGAGCACCACTACAGGTATGCACGTGTAAAGAGGTGGGTCTTTAAAGCAGATCTAAAGGCTTGTAGAGTGGGGGGGGACCTTACTTCCAGAGGGAGAGCATTCCACAATTTTGGGGCCAGATTGGAAAAGGCCTTGCCTCCCCATCTTGTCTTCCTGAAACGAGGCACAGAAAGAAGAAGTTTATGTGAGGAACGAAGATTCCTGCCGGGGTTGTACTGAGACAGGATAGATCCAATGCCCGTAGGGCTGGTTTTAGCTAGGGCTTTGTACACCATACACATGGATTTAAAGAGGATACGATCCCCGACGGGAAGCCAGTGGAGCTGCTTCCGGGCATCAGTGGCAGAGGCACGTTTGGGTAAGTCGAGAACAAATCTCGCTGCCGCGTTCTGGACCACCTGCAAGCGCTGTAGCTGACTCTTATTCAGTCCAGCATACAGCGCATTGCAATAGTCCAGACGGGAGCCCAGAAGTGCGACGGCTAGTTGCTTTCTTGCCTGAAGGGACAGATAGTGCCTGATTTGTCTTAGTATATGGATGATCCCCCAACAGGTCGATACAGTCCTGTTGACCTGTTGGCACATACTAAGGGTGGGATCGATCATAACCCCCAGATTTTTTGCTGAGGAGGTAGGATCGGGGCAGGCACCCAGTGAGTTCGGCCACCACTCATCAGACCAGATCTCTTCCTTTCCTCCAAATACCATCACCTCCGTCTTCTCCCCATTCAGTTTCAATGAATTGTGAATCATCCATTGGCCGACTGCCCCCATACAAGATCTAAAATTGGCGGCAGTCGACGTAATTGACTGGGAGAGAGAGACGAGGATCTGGGTGTCATCCGCATAGGAGACTACCTCCATCCCGAAAGATCTAATAAGTCTGGCAAGGGGGGTCACATAAATGTTAAAAAGGGTAGGACTAAGCGCTGACCCATGAGGGACCCCACATTGCACAGACAGGGATGGAGATAGGAACGGGCCCAGCATCACCCTTTGCTCTCTGTGATCGAGAAAAGAGGAAAGGAGTCCCAGGGCCGACCCCCGAACCCCAATCTCCCTCAGTCGAGATGTTAACACCGAGGAGGAAAGGGTGTCGAAGGCAGCTGTGAGATCTAAAAGGATCAGGAGGGAGGTCTGTCCCTCATCAACCCGTGTGCGGATGTTATCGAGCACTATGGTGAGGGCAGACTCGGTGCTATGTTCCCTCCTGAATCCATGCTGGGAGAGATCCAAACAGCCCGAGCTCTCCACGAATGCAGCCAGATGTTTATTAAGATGGGCTTCTAACATCTTCACGGGAGCCGGGAGCAGTGAGATGGGACGAAAGTTTTTTAATACCCCAGGGTCAAGAGAGGGCTTCTTGAGCAGAGGTTTTACCACAGCATTTTTCCACTGCTGGGGAAAAATGCCCTCCTTCATCGCCCTGTTCATGATGTCAACCAGTGGGGGAAGGAGGGATTCTCTACACTGCTTAAGGATCTTTAGCGGACAGACATCTAGCGGAGAGCCAGATTTAGTAAGGTCTTGTGTCTGGTGTGTTGGATGATTGCTAGGCCTGATATGGGGGTGAAAACATTCTTGTGTTCTAATCTTGCACAAAGCTGTGATGGACTCTTGTGGACTCCCTTTCCCATTGAACTCCCCTCTCACTCAGACCATGTCTTTCCCAGGGCATTTAAGATCTGCAGTTCCCAGCTGTGGCCAGGGACTCCTAGCCAGCTATATGTTTGCTTCTTTCGTTATTCTGGAGGGGCAAGACCCGGTGAACAGACTTTGGACATTTGGATGACTTGAGGAAAAAGACAAGAAAATATTGCTGTATAGAGAGTTTGGTGTCAGGTCAATAATTCATTGGAATTTCTCCTAATGATAGTGCTGCGCTGGGATAGCTGGTTGTTCTGACGAATCCCCCCTCCTGACTAATTTGATGCCATGTGGCTCTTTCCAACTAGTCATGTCTTGTTTCCGTGCTGTGGAGGTTATGGGGCCTTTACTATCCCAATCATATAAGAAGCCTGGCTCCTGACACAGGAGGACAGCTTTGTTTTGGAACTGGAATGGGGCCTCCATTCGCTGAAGTCTGCTAGCTTATTGGGGGCGCTGTTGGAATCGTACTCTGTGAATTAATTTTAGTCCCAGGCTCGATGCACAAGAATGGGGATCTTTTGACTTGGTAATTGGAACGAATCACAATTGACTTGTGGGTGTGGGGACCTGGGTGTCTGCTTTTAAGGACTGGATAGGAGCCACCCTGACCCCCTTGACAGACTGCCCTCATCCTGTGGGGTGGTCAGCCAGCCCTGCCCTTGGGGATCAGTAGCAGTGTGGGGCCTAGGCTTCCACAGGTGCCCCGAATGTTGTATTTTAATGAGGATACCTGATTGACAACACACATCCATGCAGTATTCCTAACTTCTCATTGGCCCTGCTTTTGTGTTTTGGTGCAGTGAACTTTGGAGCGTGGATACAATGCATGGTATGCTTTGGAGGTTTTTAACTTACTACATGTTTGAGTTCTGCGTTTGCATGAAGGTATTGCATCCCTAGACAATTACCCCTACCTGCCGTGGTTGTTGTCCCCGTCCCTGTTGGGGTGGGTTTCCTGTCTGTTGTTGCTTTTGCCCTAGGTTTTGTCCAACTACCTGATTCCTGTTGTGGTGGTGCAGTGACTGTGTGACTTCCGTGCAGCTGAGTGTAACGTCCATTTGGGTTCCCCTACGCTTGGTTTTGTGGATGGAGATTTTGTTGAGACTGGCCCAGGCTTATCACCTCTGTTCATGATATGCTTTTAGCCGACATTGGTCGGCCATGGGGCAAATTCTGTGGCAACAGTGACATTCTCTAAGGGGTGGCTGCTGCCATCCTCTCTGGGTTCTGCTGTTATAGCTAGGTTGAAATCCTTTAGGGTTTTGTGGTGGAGCCCCCTTCAAGACTGGGCCATTTGCATGTTCAGAGCCAATACGGCCCCCTTGAGGGTGCGCTTTTTCAATTTTGGTTAGACCAAGTTAGGGGTTTGTTCCTGTTTCTCGCTATCCTTCATCTTGTTTCTTTTTATAATAGTGCAATATGTGGACCTGTATCTCCCACCTGGGTTTGGTATCTAGCCCCCACTACGCTGTCCAAACTGGTCTTTGTCTCAGTGGGCAGCCCCTTTTGAAGATATTGTAAACAAATGTGACTTGTGGGCCCATATCAGTCTATTACTGTCCTGTCTCTTGTCCCAATGGTACCCTCATTCTAGCCAGAAAATCAGTAATGTCACCCCAGGTTTCAAAGTTTCCATCATTAACCCTCCTACATCTGGGCAAACTGTCCTGCACATTCGGAACGAGCAGTAGAAGTCTTTGTCACTGCTTCCCTTTTGCACACGCAAAGGCGCCATCTTAATTCTTATGTGTCTTAGTTGAGTTTGCACCAGACTACCTTGGTCTCTTATTTCCTGGTTAACCCCTCTCCTTCATTGATGATCTGGTGAGGCTTGGATTCCAGCCAAAAGACTCTCCTCTAGTTATCCCTCAGACTCTTCTCCGAACAGTGCTCTGTACCGACCCTTTCCTTTCTCAGGTGGCGGCTGGTATGCGCTGCATTCGTGCTTTGTTTCCATGGAGTGTGCTCTTGTTCTCGCTCTCTTTAGTTTGTGCCTTTCCTCTAAATCCCATCTAGATTGCCTCCTTTAGTCGGAACTGCGTGCTGTTGTTTTTGGTTGGAGTTTATTCTCTAACTCACTTCCTGTCAGTTCTTCAGCTACCTGTGCAAACCCTGTCGCTCCCACCTCGCTGTTGGATCCCGGGGAACTGGGATCCCCTTCCTCACCCCCACCAGTTGTATCACTGTACAGAACTACTTTGAATCTCTTTTTTACCAGAGTGTGTTCACCCAAACCGGTAATAGCGTATGCTCTTTGTGCCACTGGAGTTCGATGGGCTGAACGCAACAAATGGGGGTCAAACTTTGAGGAGGTCCTAAATGAAACTTGGTTGGTGGTGGGATTACCTGGATCTGATTCTCATGCCTGAATCTAACTGTTCATTTTTCTTTAGGGGACCCTTCGGCTATTTAGGAGACCCTTCGGGCTCCCTCAACCGGCAGGTTGGTGTATCCTAATGTAGGGATAGCAGGCATAAGGGGAGAGTACCTTAATTCCTGCATATCGCAGGGGGAGTGCTGACACCTTGCTTATTGTCTTTGGCCTGTATGTGTGGTCTCATGTATTTGATTGTGTTAGTATCAAAGGTTCCCTTCTTTGGCGAGGGAAACATGTGTGTCCTAATGTGTGCGCATCATTCGTGGTAAAACCTGTTATGTTTTTTAGCCTGTGTGGTGAACCTGGTTTGCCTGTGTTTTAGTGGTGACTCCATGATAAGTTGGGTACTTTTTTAAGGGACAGATGCACCTTAGTTTTTCTGGCTTTAGGGAATCTTAAGTTCTACTCTGACTGCCGGGAAATATAAACAGGTATTACTGGTTCTAACTACTTACTATGAGTTCAATGCTATTTACAGATGCATCAACATGAACATTTCACAAACACAAATAGCAATGCATATAAAGGGACCATACAACCTAGAAGAAAGTGCAAATGTTACAATGTCATGACATTTGACAGCAATTAGCAGATTTTACCTTGATATGAAATATTGACCGTGATAAGTAGCAATGTCTTCATAAAGCACATTGAGACATCAACAAAACACAATAATCAGGACAAAATACAGTTACATTAATTTACCAGCACCACAGCATCAAATCACCACAACATCAAACATAACTTGCATCAATTTCAATGCTACAATAAGAAAAAACTGACGTAGAGAAAATTATGACTTTGTCAAAAATTCCTTAGCCCACTCCTAGTGCATGCTATTCTGTGACCAGGACAAGCCCTGCATGGTGCACAGTACTACTTGAGCCAGATATCCCATTAACATTGGCTCTAGGATTAAGAAAACCATAATTTATTTGTGGAGAAAAGGAATAACTTGAAGAACCACATACCCCTCTTGGCCAACCACAACCTACACCTGATCGCACAGATCCAAATATTTTTCCCTAATGTCTGAATCACACCCTGTATCACAACCACGGGCCAAGCTTACCATGTGTGTCATGTCCAGCAGTCCATGCAAACAACACCTCCCACTTCTTTCAGATACCACCAGTGTTAAAAAACTGATAGCACTGAGAAAACCCTTTTAAACAAAACAATATGATTGAGGTGCTGGCCCTATATCACACCCAGGGCCCATGCATACCATCTGTGTCACGCCCAGCTGTCCAGGCGGTGAGCCCTCAAACCTGTATCCTACCAAGGGGACAAGCGTGCCATCTGTGTCACGCCAAGTAGTGTAAGCGACAACCAACATTCACCCTTCCTACTGTGCTGACTATCAAAAAATGTTGACCTCCACGGGAACGTCTCAGAGGCCACCTTGCAGCTACTCAGTTCAGACACATAAAATAGGCAACATGCCAGATTTCTGTCAGTGGGAGGGTGCTTATGTTAAAATGTTTTAACTTCTTCCTAGTTTTCCATACTCCAAGTACTGGGACTAAGGATCAGATGTAATCTCTT
Organism: Lissotriton vulgaris; assembly: GCF_964263255.1. Taxonomy (NCBI): domain Eukaryota; kingdom Metazoa; phylum Chordata; class Amphibia; order Caudata; family Salamandridae; genus Lissotriton; species Lissotriton vulgaris. The sequence continues at coordinate 1,867,768,056 of NC_141685.1, read as the reverse complement.
ACCCACTGACAGTGGCTACAGGATCGACCTCAACCCTGCCGATTCAGCAGAAAATCAATCAATTGTGGTGTCGGCTCACCTTCCTTGCTGCACACATGTGAATCTGTCTGGGCTGGGTCCCTTTCCTTAGGCTGCAGTTGGGTCTGAGGTACCAATCTCTCCTGGCTGGCTCACCAAAATATTGCTCCAAAACAAATTTACCTTTGAAAAACAAAAGACAAGAGGAACTTGGCACAAGAGGAACAGTTGGTTTAATTAAACGCTTCAGTTGGGAGAAAAGTTACAGAAGCAGGTCTGAGGACTATCTCAAGGTACAAGCAATCTGAACAGGCATTTATAACTTTTTTGGGTATCATAAAGTACTTCCATTGATCCCTGTTTGGTAAAAGAATGCTTGCCTTGTATGTGGAGTCATAAATAAGGCTCATGATAACAAATGAAGGTGAACCGCGACCTGGCATGGACACAAAGGGGGCCAGTGAGTAACAGTCAAGATGTCCGGCATGAAGGGTCAATGAACACTGCATGTACTGTGTGTGTGTGCTGTATCCTGTGTGGCTGTGTGTTCCTAACTTCATATGGCATCTGACTTTATGGTGTTTTAGGGATGTGTGCACCCCTCTGACCATGTGTGCTTTATTGGGGCTAATCTCCCTGGACATTTGTGGTGCCACTGCGCCTATTTGTGGGATTGACATGAGTTTCTTGTTTGAGCCTTTGTCTATCAGCTATATGTCACCCTACCTGTGACCTATCAATCAATAACCTCAGGCCTAGGTCTCAGAGCCTGCATGACCACGTATTTCTGAGTCAGGGTTGATGAGAGTTCATGATGTCCAAATTTGATAATAATGATGCAATATTGTTCTTATACATACATGTTTCATTGTGCACATCAACTTTTCCAATATTAACAGTGCCATATCTCTTGACAAATATACGGAGTAGCTGGTGAGGTAAGGGAAGGCTCTTGCATCTGCCTGGGTCTTGAGGGGGCCCCCAAGTCAGGATGGTCAGTATCTTTGTCTGGAGGGCATGCACCTTGACCCCACCAACTTGGTGGACTGAGTACACAACAGAATTCTGTACTATCTGGCACTTACTGGCCTTGATAGTCAGACCTGCCTTCTGCAGGGCATAAAGCACTGCCTGGAGGTGGTTATTTCAAATAGAACTGAATACTGCAGTGTTGTTCAAGTGGGTGCCACTGAAGTCCACCGACCCAGCTAGGAGCCAGTTGACCATCCTCTGAGAGGTGGCAGGGGCCTTCTTTAATCCAAAGGGCATCACCTTGAACTATAAGTGGCCCCCCCTAAGGTAGAGAATGGAGATCTTTCTGTAGCACACTTGGTTAAGGCAATCTTCCACTACCCTGATGTTAAATCACACATGCTGAGGAACGTGGTACCGCAATAGGGCATTAGCTCAGGGGATGAGATGAGCCTCAGTCTTAGTGACTGAGTTGAGTCCCCGATAACTGGAGTTCTGGGGGGCACCTGGTAAGGCAGTCTTTTGTACCAGAATCACTGGATTTAAACAAGAGCTGTAAGAGTGCACAATCATCCATAGATTCAGCATTTTGGACACCTCTTCCTTGATTCTGAGTCTCATTTATCAGATAGCCTGTAAATTATATTTTCAACAGTCTTGCCTGTCCCCTTTGTCAATATAATAGGTACACTAAGTGGCGAGCCCTGGAGTAAGTAAGAAAAGTGAGTCAAACTGCCCCAATAAGTGACAACAGTTCCTCTGTTGCTCTAAGAAAGATGCATTGCCTTCTACTGACCCATCTTACTCCTTAGAAGAAAGGTGTTTGGGGAAAGGTTTGCTCTATTCCTCCACACCATCATTTATCACCAGGAGCATGATTACTTTGGACATGCAGGACCCTCAAAGAGATCCTGGGGTTTGAGGTCCACGAGGCAGGTGACCTCCGCCTTGTGCTCCTTTAACTCATAGGGCCTAATCCACTACTCCTGAAATGCCTAGGGTTCCACTGGATCCATCACCCACACTTTTGGACCAGGTTGAAACTCTACAAGAGTGGCCTTCTGGTCATAATGGAGTTTCATAACTTCCTGGCTGGCTTCCAGGTTCTCAGTGGCTTTCTTAAAAAAGTGCTTCATCTGAGTCATGAGAGCAAACATGTAGCTACCTAAATCCTGGGGTGGAGGTGGGGGAGTTCTTGGGAGATTACCCCCTCCCCTGCTTCACAATGCTTAGAGCCCTCTGACCAGGTGGTCATAGAGAAGTTCAAAGGTTCTGAACCCTACCTCCTTCTAAGGCACCTCCGGAGATGCAAACAAGAGGCATTGCAGGATGACACCCCCACTTGCCCCAAATATTCTGATAGGCCCATGATCTTGCTTTTGAGGGTCTTGTTAAACCTCTCAACAAGCCTGTTAGTGTGGGGATGGTAAGGTCCCACATTGACTTCATATATGCTGGCATGAAGTTGGTGTACTGATCAGATACCACCTCCTTGGGGACAGCTACCCAAGCACATATCCCCATCAGTGCCCGGGCCACTGCACTCACTGTTCTCACAGGCATGACCTCTGGGTACCAAGCGGCATGCTCCACCAAGACCAGGATGTTCTCGTTGCCAAGGGAAGTCTTGGGGTCCAGGGCCCCAACCATGTTGATGCTCACCCTCTCAAAGGAGGTGCCTGTGACAGAGAGAGGATCCAGGGGAGTCTTCTAATTTTCACTGATTTCACCCTGGCCAAGCAGGTGGGACAGAACATAGCTGAGGTCATTCTCATCTTGGGCCAAAATAAGTGGGTGATAAGCATTGCAAAGGTTTTGGCCTGTCCTAGATGTCCTGCAAGGTATACATCATAAGCCAAACCCAGTGGGAAGGCCATATATCAGTGGGGATCACCGACATATGGGTTGCCCCAGGCTTGGGGTCTGGCCACCAGTGTGGGGCTACTGCCTTTTCATGCAGGCGGGATCCACTTAGAGGGTTCATACCTGTAGCACATATTACTGTTCAGACCCTAATGAAATGATCAGCCACTTATGAACTATAGATCATGCTGGTGCTACACGTGTCCCAGCGGAATCTCCCAGGGGCATTGCCTCATTTGAATGAAGTGTGGCCCTTTGTAAATGAGGAAACACTTTGCATCTGCACCAGTGCTGTGTTATAGATGTGGGAGGTAAAGGACCTGGCGGTGGGTGCACTGACTCTGTGTCCCTCAGGAGATGGTGCACAGTCAGTGCAACCCCCCAAGGCCCATTGAAAGTGAGGAAAGGGGCCCCTCTGAGACCACCATTGAAGGCAAATGCAGCCACCCACTGTGTCGAACTGCAGAGTGATCACTGTCCCCCTTTGAAAAGGAACCTACATTGCTGCCCGCACGGTAAAAGACAGACTTACTATTCCAAACAACTGGTCTGCCTTTCATTTATGCTCTGCCCTCAGTGCAGATGTGAATCTGCAGCTGCCCTGGGGCAGAGCATTATCTGTAATATGGTGCACTGATCGGCTGTGCACCAAGGGCACCAAGTTAAACATATGCCAGACTCTGATCAGGGCAGTACTCGTTATACCTAGTATTGTTGTAAACGCATCTAGGGCTCTAGTGTAATTTTTCCGATTCATGCCCTTATATAGGTATAACTTATCATATCCTTAAATAGGCATAAGAATCATAACCATATTTAGGCACAGCCAATGCAGTCCAAATACGGCATGGCTACTTCCACTAAGCTCCTCGAGTACGAGTTCTTGAAGACAACCAGCCTTCAGCAGTACGGACTTCCCCCTGCTTCAGTATTGATTTGTCCCAGAATTCCTAGAGCGTGTAAAGAACTTCAAGTTTTTAGTGACGTTAATATGTCCACCCTTACGTCAAACTCGGCACCCTCCAGGTATAAATATACCTACATCTGCCCTAGCAAACACACGGTGGTTTGGAGGAAGCCGACCCTCCAGCTGGCGCACTGAGAGAGACGCTGTCTTTTCTCCTGCCGAGAAATCCAGCTCCAGTGTTTCCCTGCTACCCTTGCAGGTTACTGGGAGATCGAGGCCTGAGAGAGAGATACAAGACCTCCTTCTTTCTATAACCAAGGTACGGAGCTGATTAGACCCGTAGAGAACTCTTGGATAGATTCTTGGCAGAAACTATTTAACTCAAGCTACACCTCCCTTACTTCTTCCCTTGTACTAGACTTAGGTTAGTTACACCGGGGTAGGCGTATTTTAGATGCACCAGTTGAGTACTTTTAGTCATTATTTTTCATTGTATGTATTTTATCTATTTTATGTATCTTATGGCTTAGAAAACATATCATGCTTTTCTAGTATTATTTCATAATACTCTTTTTACTGTACTCACTTTACTTCATAGCAAGTATTACGATTGTTGCAATTACCTTCCCTTGCATGAGAAAGAAGACTGCTCATTCTCGTCTTCCTTTGTGGAAAATGATAAAGGAGTACCGCAGGGCTCCATATTGAGCCCTACTCTATTTAATGTTTATCTATCCCCACTGGCAAAGGTAATCAAAGCACACAGCTTTGATACGATATCCTATGCTGATGACACTCAGATTCTGATAACCTTAGGCCCCAATCCTGTAGATGCCAAAATCAGATTCCAACAGTGCATGATCGACATTCAAAAATGGATGATCAACAATTATTTAATGCTGAATGCTGCAGAAACAGAGATCATGCTATTTGGCATGGCCAATAAAATCTGGTCCGATGAATGGTGGCCTACGGCTCTAGGCCTCTGCCCTGCCCCCAAAAATAGTCAGAAATCTGGGAGTCATCATTGATGATAAACTAGCCCTGACCCCACACATAAACAAAGTTGTCCATTCAAGTATTAGATTAATGAGAAGTCTTAAAAAAATGTTTAAGTGGCTCCCACTTGCTTCTCGAAAACCCCTCATTCAAGGCCTCATAATCAGTCGTCTTGATTATGGAAATGCGTTATTGGCCGATGTGAGCGACAGTGCCCTCACCAAACTCCAGACTCAGCAGAATTCAGCGGCTAGGCTGACTCTAGACCTCCCACCCCGCACACCCTCAAGCCCTTGTCTGAAGGCGCTCCATTGGCTCCCCATAAGAAAACGTATTTCATTCAAAATCTGTTGCCTGGTGCATAAATCCATCAATGGACACGGACCAAAATACCTGCAGCGGAAACTCCAAGGTTACTGCCCCGGGAGAACCCTGCGCTCTTTCACTAAACATCTTTTAAAGGTCCCCAAGGTCAGGACTGCAAGAAACGGAGACAGGAGCTTCTCCAAAATAGGCCCCACCACCTGGAACACACTACCACTAACCATCAGACTGGACCCCAACCTTAAAACTTTCCGCAAAAACCTTAAAACTTGGCTCTTTAGTCGGTAATGAATCCCCTTTGGGTTCCCTTCTCTCCAGTTGTCTTGCAAGCGCTCTGAGACCTATTGGTGAATTATGCGCTATATAAAAATAAATACATAGACATAGACATAGACAAGAACCTTTTTATTGAAAACACCGTCTCTCTATTTCTCTGCAAAAACCCTGGTGAAACGAAGCATGCACGATTGACTAGGTGAAATAGCCATCTATTGTTTCCGCGACTCTGGAGATATATTCCTTATTCTTGGGGAACAAAGTTGTCATGTTATATGGTTGTCAGAAACTAATCCCTTCTTGTTTATTCAAGAAAGTTTCTAGTGACCTCTGAGTCAGCTGGCATTCACAATTAAGTCTAACATACTCAATAGAGACCTAGTCGACTTCAGTCCTACATCTAAACTATTGTTTATGTTATTCCAATGTGCAGAGCCTATTGGGAATTTAGGAACTACACTACAGTATGGTCTTGGTGTTCTTTTTCCCTACTTGTTAATGTTCCTGGTGAAACTCCAGTATAATCTAAATCAGAAGAGGACAGAGAGAAGCAGAAGTTCACTCAGCTTCCCATTGTAATATCACTAATCAAAGGAGAGTGAACCACATTCATCTGAAAGGATTGTCTTGAAGACCCACAGCCACTTCTTCACAACCAATGATGTATGTCATCACACTAGGTGTGATATTGGGTATAGTATCATCATCGGGTCTTATCACTTGAGAAACCTGTTCTCCAAGTGATAATGTCCTCCACCAGGAGGGAAACTGTCAGTCAGGGTGGCAACAGTGTCAAGATATGGGAAGTGGACCGTAAAATTATCTCCTGTCCTAGGAAGAAAGTTTGATAAGGCTAAAAGCGGAGTGGTGTAGTGCAGATAGGTTATTGGTCTGTGACACTTAGTGGTCAGGTTGACAAGTTTTGGCCATGCGGTCACCCCTATGGGTCTAAGGCCTGCGTCAGGACTGTGTATATGTGAAACCTAGACTTTAGGAAATCCCTCAGGTTTATATGTGTAAGTCAACTAACTTATAAGTCTTCATCCAGGGTTAGTACTCTGCCGAGGATGGGTCATTTGTTATAGACATAGTCTTTGGTCTATAACTGGGAAGAAAACAGGAATAGGGTAATCTCCTAGAGAATGCTCAACTTGCAGGTTGAGACCACAAATGGTTTTCCTCTGTGCCTAATTATGTACAAAAAGTGATGCAGTTCATTAATTCTCTTATACTCAATATGAATGCTAAGGAGGGGGGGGGCTTGTGCACAAATGTGCAGAGATAATAACTATAAATAACTGTTGATATGTTATAAAAATCAGGGTTATTCTGGCGTCTCTCGTGTGTATTGTGAGTGAGATAGTTGGATGGTACGGCATCGCACCAGGATGCTGGGTGCAGCACTCATAGATGTAAAGTCTATGCAAGCTGTCAAAAGCTAAGTATACTACATACTTGACATGTTGAGGTAGTTGAAATATATAAGCAAAGCATAATAATTGAAGTATACATAAAGGCACATATCTGAAACATTTTTAAATACCTTATGAGGCTTGTGGATGTCCCCCATGGAATACGGGTTGACATGGATCGGTCTTTCACAATCTGAATGAGGGGAGGTACTGGGTATTTATGTTGTGTACAGCAGGGAAAGACATATCATCTGTGAGGCCCGAGGGGAATCATTCTCTTAGTAGATACACAACTGCCAGGTGCTTTGCTGTTCTGTCTCTCCACCATCCTGAATGTAGAGGAGTGGCACGAGAGATGTGTTATCCCTTCAGAAATGAGCCGCTGGTGTAGGCATTTCCAGTGGAGGCACCTGGCTCTGATATGGGCCACAAGACATTCTCAGAAGGTCGATTCCTTGCGTGCCAGGAGCTGTTATGGCAAAATGTTTAGAAAGCAGGCTAAACGGGATACACAGCCCATAAGGCATAATGACATAGTGGGCAGCAATGTCAAAGTGAAAGGCAGTATGGAAATGAAAAACAGCTGCAGGGACATATGTGGATTTGGGAACTACAGTGTGCCCTGCGGAAAATTGTTCTGAGCTGATTTTGTTCATGCAGTTTAGACAGTTTATTATCCATGTTGCTGATATATACTAAAAAAGTGATGGATGGGATGCTTGAATTAATCTCAGCCACTGGTAATTACTCAGGGGCAAATCTCAGTCCATCTTTTTTTTTGCGCACTTTGCCACCTTAGTTTGTACACAGCCATACGCAAATTAGTCTTCATTTTGCTATAATACGGACAGTCCAGCTCAAACACAGCATCTGCCCTGACTACGGCAGACCCCCCCTCATACCCCACGTGCACCAACCGCCTGACCTCCTGGGCCAATGTCAACAACGACGAGACACGCAAAGTCATGAACTTCATACACTCAGGATCACCATCAGACCCCTGCCCACACCACGTATTCAACAAAACAGACGCAGCCATCGCACCCCAACTATGGAAAGTCATCAACATCTCCTTCAAGACAGCAACCTTCCTAGAAAGCTGGAAGCACACCGAAATTAAAGTCCTCCTCAAGAAGCCCAAGGAGGACCTCAAGACCTCAAGAACTCAAGAACTTCCAACCCATCTCCCTTCTAACCTTCCCCGCGAATGTCATCAAGAAAATCGTCAACCTGCAACCAGTCCGGACTCAGACGAAACCACAGCACCGATACTGCCCTCATCGCCTCCACAGACGACATCAGACGCCAACTTGACAACGGCAAAACATCAGCACTCATCCCCCTGAACCTGTCGGCTTCCTTCAACACGGTCTGCCACCGCACACTAAAGACGCGCCTCCAAGAGGCCAGAATCCAGAAGAAGGCCCTGAAATGGACCATGTCCTTCCTCTCCGGCAGAACCCAGAGAGTCCTCCTCCCACCCTTCAGATCCGAGGCCACCGACATCATCTGCGGCGTACCCCAGGGTTCATCCCTCAGCCCGACCCTGTTCAATGTTACATGCCCCCCACTGCACAAGTGGCCCGCCAGCACAACCTAAACATCATCTCCTACGCTGATGACACCCAGCTCATCCTCTCCCTCACCAAGGACTCGCACACCGTCAAAACCGGCCTCCACGAGGGTATGAAGGTTGTCGCCGATTGGATGAGGAACAGCTGTCTGAAACTGAACTCAGACAAGACGTAGGTCCTCATCCTCGGCCTCACCCCCTCTGCCTGCGATGACTCCTGGTGGCCGACCAAACTGGGACCAGCACCAACACCCACGGACCACACACGCAACCTAGGATTCATCATCGACTCCTCCCTCTCCATGTCGAAGGTCAATGCCATCTCCTCCTCCTGCTACAACATGCTCCGCATGCTTCACAGGATCTACAAGTGGATCCCGACTGAAACTAGAAAAAAAATGGTGGCCCAAGCCCTCATCAGCAACAGGCTGGACTACGGCAACGCACTCTATGCAGGAATTCCAGCCAAACACCTACAAAGACTACAACGCATCCAAAACGTCTCCGCCCGATTGATCCTCAACATCCTTCGCCGCAGCCACATCACCCCCTACCTGAAGGACCTACACTGGCTCCCCATCAACAAGAGGATCACCTTCAAACTCCTCATCCACGCACACAAAGCTCTCCACAACGCCGGTCCAGCCTACCTGAACAGCAGACTCAGCTTCCACACCCCTACCCGCCAGCTCTGCTCCGCCAGCCTCGCCCTCGCCACCGTCCCCAGCATACAACGATCGACCTCCAGGGGTAGATCCTTCTCCTTCCTTGCCGCCAAGACTTGGAACACCCTCCCTACTCACCTCGGCAGACCCAAGACCTGCTCACATTCAGAAGGCTCCTCAAGACCTGGCTCTTCGAGCAGTAACAGCAAGGGTAAGTAGTGCACTCTACAAGTACTATGATTGATTGATTGAAACTTCCAGGCCAGGCCCTCCTTAAACCGGAACACACATGAAATGTGAAGGGTATGCCCACATGTGGGTCCTGTGATCACTGAAACACTGGAACCAAGCCATAGCTGGCTGATGAGCTCTTAAAAGAGTGAAGCTGATCTTGGTTTTCTTGTGCGCCAGTTCAGGGGGGATCTGGTCTAGTAGGGTCAAGACTGATTCACATCTGTCTGGGCAAAACCTGAAGATGCAGTCAGAATGTTTGCCGGTGGCTGAGATTAGTCAAAGTATTCAATCCATTACCTTACTGCTGTTACGGTTAATGCCCTAAGTGCGAAGTGTGTCTGCCTAGACAAGGGTCCTGTACTGACTGTGCCACTGAACCAAGTTATACCTGACTGATGAGCCCTAAAGAAGGCAAAACCGGTCCTAACTTGCTTGTTTTCTAATTCAGAGAGGACCTGGTCTGGCGGTTTGGCTGGACTGTTCCTGTTGGAGCATGGTCAAGACTGATTTACCTACTCCTGGATTGAAACTGAGGTAGCATGGAGGGAGAAAAATGATGGATGTGGCCAGAGTGACTGCCAGTGTATGAGATTTGTTGAAGCATTTCATCCATCACCTTGTTGTTGTAGTTGACACCCTAAGTGTGACGGGTATGCCCAGACATGGGTCCCATGCTCACTGTGCCACTGTGCCATTAAAGCCAAGCTATACCTAACTGATGAGATCTAATGGGGGCAAAACTGATCTTCGGTTGCTTGTGTTGTGGCTAAAAGAGGATCTGGCTTGGACTTTTCCTACTGAAGCAGGCTCAAAACTGCTTTGCGTATGGCTGGACCCACACTGAGATGGCATGGAGGGTGACAAAATGGACTGGTATGTGACCCTAAGGGATTGCCACTGGCTAAAATTAATTGAACCATTCCGTATATTACTATGTTCTTGTTGCAGGTCCTGAAAAGGCAGTTCCCTTTTGGTGAGACCACATTGCGCGGAAACTTGCTGAACAAAGAAGCCCCCCTTCCACAGTGCTACCTTACACCAAGCTACCAATCTAAATAGGTCTAGGTGTCTTCCCTTCTAGGTGGTTTATTTATTCCTTTAGAGAGTTTGATAAAGCTCAAACATGGCCCTCGGATATCAGAGCACTGTACATCGATCCTGTTTTATGACATTGATCAAAAGCTTCATGGGTGATCTTGTTCAATAGCAAGCAAAAAGTATGAAACATATGAAAGACAAACACATAAGAATCAAAAGATCAATTCCATACACCCTGCGTGGTGGCATGATAGCACATGCTCGCTGAGATAGCTGAGTCCATTCGAGCAGATGCCCTGGGTATTTTGTGGATACTAGACCACCAATCTTAATTCAGGAATATGTGTAGTAAAATCCTTGTGACCTCTATCTTGAATTTGAATGTCAATGGGTTTCACCTGATTTCCGATGGCAGGAAATTCCATATTTTTATTGCAGATCCAGAGAAGGTGTGGACACAGGTCTTCTTTTTTCATGAATCTGGGAGATTCTAACTGGAGGAGTTTCTCTTCGTTCATTTAGAGGGTAGAGAGAGCTTTGTGGCTGGAGAAGACATGGAATGTGGATAGAGTCTAGTGTAATGTTATGAATGGAATTTGACCATAACTCTCAGTGGAGTGCTTTCTGTGTGGTCTAAGACTGATCACTGATTTTTCACTTTAGTGTGCATATGTGATGACAAATAACACTGGGTGCTTGGAGTGTGAGTGGGGTGGGGTGAGAGAGGCTTCTGATAGATATTGTGCCCTGGATGATGTTGTGACTAACTGCAGACCTGTGATAGGAGGGATAGCTTGTGTTAAAGCCAAAATCTCCTCCTCCTAATACTGTTGTGCATAGCTGATATTCAGCCTTAGGACCAGGGGTTCCCTCCCAAGATTGCAAATCAACCATCAGTGTTGATGGAGAGCAGTGCTCGGGCTTTTCTCTCACAGGTGCTGTAAATGAAAGGGATACACTTGTTAGTCATTGATATGTAGGGTGAAGATGTCAACATTTCCATTCCAACATATGAGTGTAAATGTGACATTCTTTATAACATGGGCAATTTGCTTACACAATGGCTGTAAGGTGTTCGTGTGCTTGAATTGGGTGCAGCGATATTGTACCCTTTCACATTTTACCTACCAGTGCCACAGATGGTGTGTTTGCATAATTCCCTGGATGGGTATTGCTCTCCCACAGTACTGGCACGGGCTGTTGAATACATGCATTGCAAGATGCAGCTGTTCGTAAAAATAAGTGGAAATGTGCAATACAGGGCAAAAACAAGACTCACATTCAGACACATCATGCATTACTGTATGGTCATGCAGCAAACGTCATGACTGATATTGTTTCCTACCTGGTTGTGCTACATGAGGTCACACAGTATCATATTGGTCCTGGGACAAGAGTAATACCCGCCTGCGGATGACTGAAGTGTAGTCTCCTGCTTGCAGTGAAACCATTGGCACAAGATGGTGGGTGGACTGCAGTGATGTCGCCAGATCACTTTGAGTTACTGAAGCTGTGAGCAGCTGTCACAATATTAAACACTGCAGACGTCGGATCAAGGTATATAGGGAGCAAGGTCATGTGATCTATACCGTGTGCAGTCTTACCTGAATGGTGCTAGCACGAAAATGCCATTTCCTTTAGTGGTTTGTCTGTACGTGGTCAATGTGAGTCACGTTAGCCATGCTTAGCTGTGATATGAGACTTGGCACTATTACACTGAAAACGTACGTCCAATGTATATAGGGAATGATGCCAGGTGGTTTTAGCATGTAAAGTTCTACCTGGTTCTGGTATGAAGATGCCATTTCTTTAAGTTCAGAAAAAAAAGTGAAATCATGAAGATAAAAGGAATGCAGCTATTGATCATGTCGGCTCTTTGGCCATCCATATTCTGTGATGTGACATTTGAACGATGCAGACAGCTAAAGGATTGGCATCAATATTACGTTTGTGAGGCCTACTAAAGAGTTGCAATGTTGCAAATATCACTTTTAGAATACCTTGATTCATAAATATTGGTTGATGACATTAATGATTTTCAACACAATGGTGTAAATTAAGTGAGGACAATGTTCACATCAATCAATCAATAAATCAGTAGATTTGTAGAGCACTTTTTGTCCTCTATAAGGGTATCCTGGCACTGGCAGGGTCTAGTTGATTAGCCGAATAGCCAGGTCTTCATGGACTTTCGGGACTGTGGAAGTGATGTGGAGGTCTGTAGATGAAAGGGTAGCTCGCTTCATGCCTTTTCTGCTAGGTAAGAGAAAAAGCGACCTACAAATCTGCTACATCAGATCTGGGGGGTGAGGGTTAGAGAAAGAGACTCTTAACAGAGGTGTCTGGTGGGCTTATTGAAGTTCAGGTTTTGGTTCAAGTAAGCGGGCCCGCAGTTGTGTAGGCCCTTTATGCATGGATGAGGAGCTTGAACTGATATCTTTTCTGTGCAGGGAGCCAGTGGAGTTCTGTGAGGCACGGGGTGATGTGGGTTCATCTAGGGAGTGTGGCTGCAGCGTTCTGTATGATCTGTACTCTGTAGTCATCATAGGAGGTGAGCTGCGATCCATGCGTAGCGAGAGTTGCCATAGTGCAGTCAGCTGGAGATGAGGGCCTGGGTGAAGGTGCATCTTGATCTTTGAGGTAGACATGAGACTAGTTAGCACATGTACAATATTGCTGTATGAGACATATATTGCACTTACAGCTGCATTAACAATTAACATTTAGAAAGATTTGAAGGTGACCCCAATACACTGGATATAAAGTTCAAAATTCCCTTGCCAGGCTATGTCTTTCATCTTGCCACTGTGCTCACTTCTAGATGGGACTACACAATGGGCAACTCCATTGAAGAGGCAGCAGATGGCAGATATACTGGAAACAGAGGTTCTGCAATGGTGAAATAAATGGACTATATATTTTTGGAGACTTTGAATGAACACTGATTGGTGGAAGTGGAGTATAAAAGAGTGGGTTAAAAACCAGTTTGAACATGATGGTGTATGAAAGAAGGACAGTGTTAGAGACACGCTAGAAGGAAGCGTGGAATGTAATTGGTGAGTGCACAGGGTTTTTTGAGGAAATGTTCATAGAAACAGAGGGCATAAATAGAGACAGTGCAAAAAGAAGGAGTTATTTTGTATCATGCTACTGACCTTGAGGACTATTAACAGGTAGTGAATGGTGGGTATACGAGTTGTGGACAGAATGGAGATTATTGAGACACAGTAGGACCATAGGACCCTGTGAGAGCATGTGAAGTTGGGAATAGGTGATAATGTGGCCCCAGAGTTGTCTTGCATAGCAGACTTAGACTAACATTACATATAATGGAGCAACTTGGTGTTTTCTCTCATATACTAGACGTTTGCAATAAACAAAGATTAATACTAGAAGAAGGATGGGCGAACAATATGGAATTTAAAGTAATATCATTATCATGATATTACAAGGTAACACAATATTATTCATTGTAGGGTGCAGAATTGAAGAAATGTAGTAATGTAGGGGGTCTAAAACGTATATTTTGTAAATGATTTAAAATAGATGAAGCAATTATAATGGTTAAAATGGGGATACTTGGTTCAATGATTTTGAACTAGCAACTGTAGTGATTTAAACTCATGAATGAGCATGTCTTTTTGTTTTTTAGATTGGATGAAGGTAGGGAGTCTGAACTAATATATTCATAGTGACTAATTTAAAATGTATGTTATGGTGAAGTGTGAATATGTGTGTGAAAAAATTGTTATTGACTGGCTTGTTTTCAATTTACAGCCCCAAGGATGTCCGCCTAGGACGAAACACGTTGGTTTGATAAATTGAAAAATGTACCTTTGTGTTGAAAAATTGGATTGAATTATAAATTCGGAATTGGCTTTCCAATTAAACAAGACTCCCTTGGGATTTTCTTGATTGCATACACAGAGAATGGATGATATCTGACCCCACTGCTTGGAACACTATCATTATTTGGATAAATCACAGTCTCCTTTTGTATAGATTGTAGTTATTGTTGGTGGCCCAGTGGCAGTGGGACCACATAGAGTAGAGCATGATCTGCACTTGGAGAATAAGTATCCCAGAACAGACACCTGTCAGCACTTTGCTTGCCACCCTCTTGTGAGCTGTGGACTGACCTAATCTGCTATTTTGGGTGCTATTACCAGTCAGTAGATAGAAAATAGAAAAATAAATTTCTTTCAATTTCACAAAAGCCTGTACACTAGGGAGACAAACTCTAATTGAATGTTTCGCTTTATTTAGTTTGCCATATCAATATATAACATTTTGCTGAAGAAGACCCGCATGCAGGGGTCTAAATCTACCCTCTATCCCTAAGTTGGGTGGAAACGTCAACACCACTTGTTTTATGACCTGGATTCCATTATTTGTCCCCATCTTTTTTTTGGATGGTGCATTTTGAGTTTACGAGTTCTATCTCTCAAAACGGACGTTGAAGAATAAGAGATAGTTGCCGTGTAAACAGGCCGACGGACACTGGTTTTCTGTTCTTAATATTACTCCAGCCAGTTTGTAAAAAATGATGACATTGCTGTGTCCGTAGGCCTTTTTCTGAAATTTTTCTTTTCTTATTCACCCTGCACTTTTTCTTCGCACCCTTTTGGAGCAACTGTTGATTGATATATCATTGATATTTATATGTATTACCTTTCTGCTATTTAGCAAAATAAGAGAATATAAAGGTGACTTTTCTCTAAAAACAAGAATTTGTGTCTATCTCTCTGGTGTGTAGAGAAGAATACTTTTTCTCCCTTGTGTTTATACCACTCAGTGATTGACCCAATAGATTTGAGGGTCACATCCCTTTTGTTTTTCTAAAATGGGCCATAAGGACCATCCTGTGTCTTTATCTATTTCACAACTAGCAATGCCAATTTCAACACTGGTGCACCAATTGTTAAATGTTTTAATTTCAATTCAAATCACACAGAGGTGGCAAGTCATCCCACATCAGACTTAAGCAGATTGACTATCTTGTTTGGCATTCTTCTAAAAGTATACCTGCATTCAGAATAGTTAAGTCAAGACCTCAAGTTTCAAAATCCAATGCAAAACAGACTTGACTCTTTTATAGAAAGACAACATGGAGCAACAAGTAATCACTTGACTTGAAGAGAGTCATGGGCTTCACAGTCTTCCTTAAGCATTACAGACTTTTTTAAATTAGTGATGCCAGAGTAAATGTCTGCCTCAGCCAACCATTGTCATGACTATTCCTTGATCCATGGTGCCCACAAACCTTAGGCCCCTAAACCTGCTCTTCCCATTCTGACATTGGCACCTGTTTCAGGGCAGTAACAGTGGGGTTAGGAGGGTGGAGAGAGTTTAAAAATAAAAAAAGAAAAGATCACTGATTGTCCTCTCCGTCCTCTTCTTCTGTGTAAACCAGCAGAACATAGGCTCCCAGACTCCCACAAGACAACCATGACGCTGCTGTCACAATGATAGCAGTGTTGTGATTGGTCCGTGCGCCGTGCTTCGATGCTCAGACAGCTACTGGGAGATTGTGCATGTTCTCCACCCAGGCTTTGCATTAAAGCCCATAGGCGAACATGTTAATGCACATGACTGTTTGGCTGGCCCAAGGCTGCCGCCCAAACCATCATGCAGACTCAGAAAGTGCCCCAACCACTCCTCCCCATGCTTTGTGAGCAGCACAGCCCCACCCCGTAGAACTGCCTCAGCACACACAAATAAAATGATAATAACAGTGTGTTATTATCATTTTATTTTTCCTTTTTTGCTTTGCTTAAAACCATGGGGGTGCGACGCTCCTCTGCCACAGTGGACGAGTCGCCCCTGCAGTCCAATGCTGTGAGCAGAAGAGGAGCAATTGTTAGGGACAGATTTTTAAGCCAATAGCTAAGTACATGTGACCGAAAAGGTCCTGGAAGAGACACACAACCATGATGGTAGGCGGGGGATGTTAGAAGACAATAAACCCAAGTATCCGTTCTCGGCATCCGTTGCTTTGTGTTACCACTAGTTTTATGGTGACTTCTCACATTTCTTTTCTCTTTTTTTAGTCGCCTCTCTTGATCCTGTTCAGATCCAAAAGTAATATCCATAGGCAGCAATATTAACTTATATGGACCTTTCCACTGGAAACTGTGCTGCAGTCAAAAAGAAGTGGTAACTTGTCCTGCAATCTAAATGAAACGGAAACATGGACATATTGCCACTCAAATTTTCAACATGTTCAATTCAGACTTTTTAGTCCAAACTGATGTTTTCTGATTCATTGATTGATTATTGCCTCAGATGAATGCTGAGATAGAGAGAGAAGCACACAAAGAAACAACATTATACGAATATTTTAGTGGGTACTTACAGCCTGATTCATCATTCTGCCGTTTTGCCAGTCTCTAATAGCGATTCATAAGGAATCGCTATTACAGGCTCGCAAAACGGGATTCATGTAGGAATCGCAAAAAAAAATGCGATTCCTACATATTCCTTATTTGCGATTAGCAAATTGCTAATCGCAAATAAGGAATAACTCCCCATTCATTCCTATGGGCCAAAAGGCCCATAGGAATGAATGGGGAGTATTCCTTATTTGCGATTAGCAATTTGCTAATCACAAATAAGATAGCGATTTAAAGGGTGCCAGTCGTGTCCAAAGGACACCCTGTAGCACCCCTTAAATGAAAATTTGAACAGGGTTTGCGCACACACATGTCCAAAGGACATGTGTGTGTGCAACATGCAACTTAGAAAAATGCTTTTAAAAGCATTTTTCTAAGTTTTCGCTATTTACCACGAGGTTTGACCTCGCGGTAAATAGCAGGCCGAAATTGCGAATTCGCAATTTTAAAATGGATGATGAATTGCATTTAAGGAATCTCAAATAGAGATTCCTTAAATGTAATTCCTCGCTAAATTGCGAATTCGCAATTACCGATTTTTGCATTTGGGATGATGAATCCCAAATGCAAAAATCGCACTCGCAAAGGGCCAGATTCTCAGAATCTGGCCCTTTGCGAGCGCAAATCAGCTTGATGAATCAGGCTGTTATTTTTTACTGCTGCTTGTTACAAAATACAAGTAGCTCTCCTCTAACAAGTCTCAACACAGTACAATATTTTGAGGAGTACAAATGTTATGGGCATTTATTTTCAAAGTCAATCACTAAATAAATTATAAAAGGTAAATTTAAGGAGAGACAAAGTGGTTTTTACTTGCTAATCCAGAATGTTTAACGTAATTAGGGATGGTAAGAGAAACCTCATATATTTTGTATTCAGAAATGCTCTTCATTTTTCAAGTGGCTTCTAGGAATCCGGTGGGGGTATTTAACATTTGATGGTGGGACTTCTCCTTCAGTGTCAGCTTCATCCTCCTGCACCTATTCCAGGGTCTCATCTAGTTGCCATCTAGGCCCTCGAAATACTGAATGTGCCATACAGCTTGCCTTCCATGCCTGGCCATGGCAGTGACACTATGTTATAGTCGTTCACCAGATATTTGCACTTCTTCTACACAGAGAAGAGATGGTGCAGTTCTGCTTTCTCCGTTTCATGCAATATTGTGCCGCTTTGTGTTGCTTGATTTATTTTTAACTATGGGCCTGAGTGTAGCAGAGAATTATAGGGTGGATAAATAAGGTTGGTGAGGCTGGTCACTCTACCACAATTTCCAAACAGGTTCACTGATAAATATTGATCTTCAAAATATCGAAAAAATATACACTACAAACATATTGACTCTCATACCTACACAGGTAAGTACAAAAATATTGCATCAAAAATATTGATGTAAAAAAACGATTTAAATATATACATAGGAAATATTAATATTCATTTTAACAACATTAATTAAATGTAATATACATTTTAACAAATATAACTAATACACTTTATTTAAAAAACGATAAACAGACATACAGAATAATATATACATATATATTTATTAAAAGATAATTAATACATTATTATCTATATACTATTTATTTTACAACTTTCAAAATTTATAAAGTAATATATAACTATATTTGTATCAATAATTTAAAATAGTAAAAAAATCTATAATAAAATAAAACATGAAACTATTACAAATTATTTACGCCTACATTTCCAAATACAATCAGATAGCAAAATAATGAACCTTACTATTCCAACTCCAGTGAGTGCAACAGTAGTGAAAGTATTGGATAGCGGAGGGGAAATAATTACTATTTCCACTCCAAAGAATGCAACAGTAGGGGAAGTTTTGGCTAGAAAAATATTAATTAAATTCACTATTCCAACTTGGATAGCGGAAGGGCAAAAATTATTATTCCCAGTCCAGTGAGAGCAAAAGTAGGGAAAGTGTTGGATAGAGAAGGACAAAAATTACAATTCCCACTCGAGTGAGAGCAACAGTAGGGAAAGTGTTGGATAGCGGAGGGGCAAAATTTACTATTCCCACTCCAGTGAGTGCAACAGTAGGGAACGTGTTGGATAGCGGTGGGGTAAAAATTACTATTTCCACTCCAAAGAGTGTAAAAGTTGGGAAAGTGTTGGATAGCAGAGGGCTAAAAATTACTATTCCCTCTCCAGTGAGTGCAACAGTAGGGAAAGTGCTGGATAGGGGAAAGGTAAAAATAACTATTACCACTCCAGTGAGTGCAACATTAGAGAAAGTATTGGATAGCGAAAACACAAAAATTACTATTCACACTCAAAAAAAAACCTCCTAAGAATAAATAAACAATATTTAGAAATGAAAAATCAAATATATTATACATATAAAAAGAAAAAGTATTATGATATTAATTATATATAAAACACATACTAATAATATATCATATAAAATATTAAATACCGTTATAAAAAACTTTTCAACAGAAAAATATTTCTAAACAAATAAATTAATTAGTACATAAATATATTTATTCTATTTCCTACCCTATAACACCACACCCACAACAAAAGACTTCAACATTTTTAATTAGTTTGTTCCAAAATGAACATAATTATTAATCAAATTAAAAAACATGAATAATAAAAAAACCGAATAAGCATTAATTTACTACACATACTTAAACACTATGATATTCACAACACACACCTAAATTAAACTCTAAAATAACAATACACAATTAAAACGTATTTATAAATTAAAAACTATTACTACTAACAACTAAAAATAAAGTAAAAAGAAGCAAGGTGGATGGTGAAACCTTCTTTACTGAAGCACCTGACCACAATAGCCAAATTAGTATTTTCCCTTTAAGTACAAAGGAGGGAACAGTGTGCACACTGGAAGCCACCCACCATCACAATGGCAGTTCTATACAGAACTTAAAGTACAAACTGTAATTTTAAGCAAAGGTGCACCACAATACAGGAATGTGCAAACTAAGATTTCAAGTTTGTACACAAGAAATATCAAAAAACACATTTAAAGCAATTTTTTTCAAAACAAACTTTTCTTTATTCACCCCAAATGTCAAAGGACACAGCCGACGCGTTTCATCCCTAAGGGGACTTCTTCAGGGCTGTATTACAACAAAACAAAAACATATATAAACATCATTAAAATTGTAAAACATTTGTAAACTCAGCCGAGCTACAAATTATTACATGATTAAAAATAAGTGAATGTCAGTGTAACTATGTCTTGGACATATCTTCTGAAAGGTGCTACGGACATAAAAGACATCCGGTCAAGGTCATTGACACCAAAAAAATTAGCAAAAAAATTTGCAAGAAAATATAGCAAAAAACAAACCCCTAATGACAATATATATAACAACTTGTCCTTATTGTTACCATCATGTATTTCGTCATGTGAAATTGAAGAATTAAACAAGTTGATATTTTCCCATATGTAAATGGGAATGGAGAGATAATTAAAACATTGCACAAATGAGAACAGATCTTAGCTCTCTATTTCTAGTTAGGATTTTGTCTTAAGTCTGTCTTAAGTCTGTCTTAAGTTTGTCTTAAGACAAACTTAAGACAAAATCCTAACTTCTGTGAATACCAAAAGTAGTAAGTTCATTCTGTGAATGCCAAAAGTAGTAAGTGCATTCTGTGAATACCAAAATAGTAGTAAGTTTAGGATTGAGTCTTAAGTTCATTCTGTGAATCGGGCCCTAAGTTTCTAAAACATCCCCTAAGGAAAGAAGAATTGTAACAATGATTATAAAAAGAGGGGAAGTGTGATGGACACAATGGTTGGTGGGGCCTAGCTAAGGAACTTAAGAAAATTAGAAAAATAATTAGATAGAGTAGGATATTGTACCCGAAAGGCATTGCTAATGCTGAATGGGGACCTACCCATACATTATTTCCCACAATTAACATCTTTAAACACCACAATACGCCCCTAAAACTAATTACACAATTACCATAATTAAACACTTAAAATACTATATAATATCCCTGACTCTGCGAAGTTCAAGTACCTGCAGCTATTCAACTTTTTTTCTCGAAAAATGAAACTAAAGAATATTTCTGATTCAAGCATATGGGATAATTTCTATTCACAGGAAACTAAATCATTAATTAGTGCTTGTTATAAATCTCTCAACACTTATAGAAACATAAGTGTAACATTGATCCACATTCGGTCCATCACCTGTTTTGTTTGCAATTGCCGCCATAAGTGCGCTGGGGATGCTCAGACGTGGGTCCCAGGCACTCCACACCACTGGAGTCAAGCTAGCCGGGCTGATGAGAGGTGTTACCTCGAAACCGGTCCGGTCCTCGGATGCTTAATTCCGTTCTGGGAAGGACATGACTTTTGTAGTTCGGACTGGACTGTTCCCATGGGGCACAGGGTCAGAGCTGATTTGCATATCGCCATTGTCTAACCCAGGGTGGTGTGGAGTGCAAAAAAACGATTGATCTGGGCCCAGATCTTTGGACAGGGTTTAATGTGTGACATTGATCCACATTCGGTCCATCACCTGTTTTGTTTGCGATTGCCGCCATAAGTGCGCTGGGGATGCTCAGACGTGGGTCCCAGGCACTCCACACCACTGGAGTCAAGCTAGCCGGGCTGATGAGAGGTGTTACCTCGAAACCGGTCCGGTCCTCGGATGCTTGATTCCGTTCTGGGAAGGACATGGCTTTTGTAGTTCGGACTGGACTGTTCCCATGGGGCACAGGGTCAGAGCTTATTTGCATATCGCCATTGTCTAACCCAGCGTGGTGTGGAGTGCAAAAAAACGATGGATTTGGGCCCAGATCTTTGGACTGGGTTGAATGTGTGACATTGATCCACATTCGGTCCATCACCTGTTTTGTTTGCAATTGCCGCCATAAGTGCGCTGGGGATGCTCAGACGTGGGTCCCAGGCACTCCACACCACTGGAGTCAAGCTAGCCGGGCTGATGAGAGGTGTTACCTCGAAACCGGTCCGGTCTTCGGATGCTTGATTCCGTTCTGGAAAGGACATGGCTTTTGTAGTTCGGACTGGACTGTTCCCATGGGGCACAGGGTCAGAGCTGATTTGCATATCGCCATTGTCTAACCCAGGGTGGTGTGGAGTGCAAAAAAACGATGGATTTGGGCCCAGATCTTTGGACTGGGTTGAATGTGTGACATTGATCCACATTCGGTCCATCACCTGTTTTGTTTGCAATTGCCACCATAAGTGCGCTGGGGATGCTCAGAAGTGGGTCCCAGGCACTCCACACCACTAGAGTCAAGCTAGCCGGGCTGATGAGAGGTGTTACCTCGAAACCGGTCCGGTCTTCGGATGCTTGATCCCGTTCTGGGAAGGACATGGCTTTTGTAGTTCGGACTGGACTGTTCCCATGGGGCACAGGGTCAGAGCTGATTTGCATATCGCCATTGTCTAACCCAGGGTGGTGTGGAGGGCAAAAAAACGATGGATTTGGGCCCAGATCTTTGGACTGGGTTGAATGTGTGACATTGATCCACATTCGGTCCATCACCTGTTTTGTTTGCAATTGCCACCATAAGTGCGCTGGGGATGCTCAGACGTGGGTCCCAGGCACTCCACACCACTGGAGTCAAGCTAGCCGGGCTGATGAGAGGTGTTACCTCGAAACCGGTCCGGTCCTCGGATGCTTGATTCTGTTCTGGGAAGGACATGGCTTTTGTAGTTCGGACTGGACTGTTCCCATGGGGCACAGGGTCAGAGCTGATTTGCATATCGCCATTGTCTAACCCAGGGTGGTGTGGAGTGCAAAAAAACGATGGATTTGGGCCCAGATCTTTAGACTGGGTTGAATGTGTGACATTGATCCACATTCGGTCCATCACCTGTTTTGTTTGCAATTGCCACCATAAGTGCGCTGGGGATGCTCAGACGTGAGTCCCAGGCACTCCACACCACTGGAGTCAAGCTAGGCGGGCTGATGAGAGGTGTTACCTCGAAACCGGTCCGGTCCTCGGATGCTTGATTCCGTTCTGGGAAGGACATGGCTTTTGTAGTTCGGACTGGACTGTTCCCATGGGGCACAGGGTCAGAGCTGATTTGCATATCGCCATTGTCTAACCCAGGGTGGTGTGGAGTGCAAAAAAACGATGGATTTGGGCCCAGATCTTTGGACTGGGTTGAATGTGTGACATTGATCCACATTCGGTCCATCACCTGTTTTGTTTGCAATTGCCACCATAAGTGCGCTGGGGATGCTCAGACGTGGGTCCCAGGCACTCCACACCACTGGAGTCAAGCTAGCCGGGCTGATGAGAGGTGTTACCTCGAAACCGGTCCGGTCTTCGGATGCTTGATTCCGTTCTGGGAAGGACATGGCTTTTGTAGTTCGGACTGGACTGTTCCCATGGGGCACAGGGTCAGAGCTGATTTGCATATCGCCATTGTCTAACCCAGGGTGGTGTGGAGTGCAAAAAAACGATGGATTTGGGCCCAGATCTTTGGACTGGGTTGAATGTGTGACATCGATCCACATTCGGTCCATCACCTGTTTTGTTTGCAATTGCCACCATAAGTGCGCTGGGGATGCTCAGAAGTGGGTCCCAGGCACTCCACACCACTAGAGTCAAGCTAGCCGGGCTGATGAGAGGTGTTACCTCGAAACCAGTCCGGTCTTCGGATGCTTGATCCCGTTCTGGGAAGGACATGGCTTTTGTAGTTCGGACTGGACTGTTCCCATGGGGCACAGGGTCAGAGCTGATTTGCATATCGCCATTGTCTAACCCAGGGTGGTGTGGAGGGCAAAAAAACGATGGATTTGGGCCCAGATCTTTGGACTGGGTTGAATGTGTGACATTGATCCACATTCGGTCCATCACCTGTTTTGTTTGCAATTGCCACCATAAGTGCGCTGGGGATGCTCAGACGTGGGTCCCAGGCACTCCACACCACTGGAGTCAAGCTAGCCGGGCTGATGAGAGGTGTTACCTCGAAACCGGTCCGGTCCTCGGATGCTTGATTCTGTTCTGGGAAGGACATGGCTTTTGTAGTTCGGACTGGACTGTTCCCATGGGGCACAGGGTCAGAGCTGATTTGCATATCGCCATTGTCTAACCCAGGGTGGTGTGGAGTGCAAAAAAACGATGGATTTGGGCCCAGATCTTTAGACTGGGTTGAATGTGTGACATTGATCCACATTCGGTCCATCACCTGTTTTGTTTGCAATTGCCACCATAAGTGCGCTGGGGATGCTCAGACGTGAGTCCCAGGCACTCCACACCACTGGAGTCAAGCTAGGCGGGCTGATGAGAGGTGTTACCTCAAAACCGGTCCGGTCCTCGGATGCTTGATTCCGTTCTGGGAAGGACATGGCTTTTGTAGTTCGGACTGGACTGTTCCCATGGGGCACAGGGTCAGAGCTGATTTGCATATCGCCATTGTCTAACCCAGGGTGGTGTGGAGTGCAAAAAAACGATGGATTTGGGCCCAGATCTTTGGACTGGGTTGAATGTGTGACATTGATCCACATTCGGTCCATCACCTGTTTTGTTTGCACTTATAGAAACATAGACTGCAATATAATATCAGATAAGTGGAGCAGGATGATAGGGACCAATATTACTCCGGCTGTAATAAGTTCATCTCTACGTAATATTAATAATTTGGTCTCATCGTCAAGTTTAAGATTGCTGCAATTTAAAATAACCTGTATGCTTTACCATACCCCAGAAAGAATAACCAAATGGGCCTTGAATAGCATATATAGTGAACGAACTAAATGCCCCAAATGTGCGTTGGTTGCAACCAATTATTAATTAACAAAAAAGTGCTTTACACATTTAGCACTATAACATGTCAATTAAACAAATATTAATAAATGAAAAATAATCAATATATGTAATATAATCAAATTACCTCCCACCCTATTCCCCTATAAACCCACAACCAGCTACGGAAATAAAGACGCAATATTCAAATAAAAAGAAATTAATAACTACTAAATTTAACACACATATTAAAAATACAAACACATATTAAAAAGACAAACAATTCTTATAGAAAAAAATACAACACATACATATAAAATATATACTAAAATACATAACATTAATAAAAAACAATATTTTTAACTACTATGTTTTTGCAAATTATATTAAAATCTTCGATATTTTTAATTTCGATATTACTTACCTTAAGTCGATATTTCTGACCCACGATATTTGCAACTCAATATTTGTGCAACTCAATATTTTTTGTTCGATATTCTGTCTCTGCACCGTTCCAAACAATGCCACATTATTCACCCCAGGTGAAGGGAAAGCAGTGAAGTGGAAAATGAGAAGTGCTGTGTGCTTGAATTTACAAAATCAGTTTAATCTCATACTTGCATGTTTTCTGTATCTGTGGATGAAGTACAGATGGTGTTGTGGTCCTAGATATTATCATAGAGAGTGACCAGTGTAGGGCTAGGTGTGCATAGGCAGACACATTTTTTTAAACTTTCCTAACAGTCTTTGCTCGGTTCATTTCTGCTGCTGTATACCACCACGGATCCAGTGCCACACTGCGACTCCAGTGGTTCCTGCGAGTTCCTGAAACTCTCTGTGTGATCAGCAATCCTGAATGGTACTTTTTTCGCAGAGGATGTATATTATTTTTTTTCTCATTCTCTGCTATCGTCTTTATTATCATAAATCTTAGTTTTGGTAACTTTTTTTCTTTGATGATACTATTTCCTAAGAGAGTTTTTGTGTATGGTGAAATAAGTCTTGAGTTGAAAAATCTGCTACCTCTAGAAGACATAATTATGCTAATGTATGAACTGGGCAATTGTACCTTTAGAGGACACACTTTAGTTTCATCTCCTGATTTTTGCACCAGTTAAATTATTTAAAGTGATGAGTGCCAGTTGTAATCATGAATACATAAATCTCAACTTCACTATTTGGAGGATGTTATCCACTTGGAATTCCCCTTCACATTCCAAATAAACACACAGAGACTCCAATGCCTGTTGTCGTTCTCCTTTGAGGCATCAGGATTAGGTGCATAAGTCTGTTTCTGGAGAGTGCTAAAGGATCTTCCATTGTACTTAGCAACATGAAGAACTGCTCTGCAATGAACCTGCACAAAAAAGATGATCTAGAGGCAAAATGTTTTTCTCTGCAGATTGGTCCTTTTTTATTTGTGTGTAATAGTTTTTTGTGCAGTACTTTACAATTCCTCAGTCCTTCCACTTCTTTAGTGCCTTGCACATGTACCTTTTTGGTATGTATACACATCGATTGGTTGTGATTGGGAGTAGGATGGCTAAATTTGTACCAAACGTTTGTTACACCAGGAGCATTGTTATAATCAGTAAGCTATTAAGTGCCATCCCCATGTTTTATGTCTTGTCCTTGGCGTCAGCCCGCTAAGAGGCTCGCTTTTCATGTTAAGCAAAGTTTCTACCATTTGATTTACTGCATTCTGCACATGCTGTAACTGTGTCTATTTCTTTTCAGGTCTTCAGTGATAGGTGTTGCCTGCTCTATTTGGACTGTTGGAACTAATCTTATTCAATCTTTTGTTTCTATTTCTGTAAATTAGTTTATTGGTTCTGATGTTCTTCTGTGCATTATAGCATCATCAATGCAAGGATCTCTAAGAAAGCCTTGTCACTGCTCTTGAACATGTAAATTGGAATCATCTGTATGTTTTTTGCAGGGTCACCCACAACGTTTTTGCATTCCACCTCACCTTTTTGCGGAGTTCGTTTTTGTTGAATTAAGGTCTCTTGGCACTTTATCACTGCTAACTAGTGCTAAAGTGAATGTGCTCTTTCCCCAACTCATGGTAACATCAGCTTATCCATAATTGGCATACTTAATGTATTTATAAGTCCCTAGTAATGTGCACTACCTGAGCCCTGGAACTGTAAATTAAATGCTACTCGTGGGCCTACAGCACTGATTGTGTCCTCAACTTAAGAAGTCCTTGAAACCTGTCTCAGGCCTGCCATTGCAGAGCTTGTGTGCGTCATTTAAACTGCCATGACCTGGCAGTTGAACCTTTCTAATAACACAAAAAATGGCCACCCTAGGTAAAAAAAAAACAAAAGAGAGAGGAGTGAGGGAGATTCCCTTTTATAGGAAGAATTCCCTCACCCACCTGTAGGTGGCATGCTTCATCATTGGGAACCTCCTTGCACTGTGAGCTTAGTCACAGTTTGGATTACAGCCCCCTCACTGTGAGGGAGGAGGTCAGGGATGTTTTAAGCAGTAGGTGACTAGAGGTATACTAAAACCTTCAGAGGAGCTAGGTGTGAAGGGAGTATGTGAAGGATGGTGGATGTGAAGTTGCAGTACATGTCAGGGGTAAATTTCTCCAGTCTGTTGCCAGGGATTAGAAAGACTGCTGCACGGGTAAGTAGCATGCTTAAAAGTCCCTGATTGGTTGATTGATTGATTGAACGCTGCTGCCATAAAGCAGAGGAACAAAGGAGCCTCGGAGATCAAGGTCGGGGTCTCCTGCCAGGCTGACCTGATTGCCTGATACACAACTTGCTGGGAATCACAAGAGCCTGCAGGTTCGCAGTGGCCAAATACGACCAAGGCTGGGGAGAATGCGACCTACCTCCTGAAGGGCCAGACTGACTGTGTGCACCTCTGGAAACTGAGAACGGGCTGTTCGCGACCTGGGACCGGGGACCGGGAAGAAGACTGTAGGCCTCAAAGATATAGCGGTGAATGTTTTTTTTACACTGCCTAGGAAGAGGGCCTAGGAGATGGCAAACTATATTGCTGCTGTGCATATAGTAGCCTGCTCTTGTGTACCTACCTAGTACAGGAGTAATCCAACTGGAATCAATTCTTATACAGAGGGGGCGCTGGTAGGGCAAAGGACATAGGCACTTAGACAAACAGGGGTTCACGCCTACAGTCTGCAAGCTATCTTGGGGTAGGCGCCAATATGCTGCTGAGGGTCACAGAAGTTCGAGCTCCAGACAGCAATACCCCATTGAAGGCCACCCTGAAGAGAGACACTGTCTCTAAAATACGAACCAGTAACCTTGGGAATGTGAGTTATCCCCCTGCGATGCGCACTATACATTGATCAGGGCTGCAGCCACCAGACAGCCAAGGACGTCACCACAAAACAGGGGCTGGGTGAACATGCAAATCTCCATGTGTAGGAACTCAAGAGCAGGCCTGCTGGTAGCCCTGGCACAATTAACGGGCCACTGGCCTGGCCACATTGTCTCCCTCGCCCTCAGCAGCGCAACCACCCAGAAGCCATGGGGAAGACAGAAGGCAACCACGCCAAACTGCCATTTGAGCCATGGAGGTCGGCGAGGGGCCCTGGCAGAGACACGGACATGGCCATGGCGGAGAGATCCCAGCCGGCAACTTAATCAGACAACACTGCTGCTTAAAATGTGACAAAGCCTCACATCCACTGAATCCATAATGGGCGCCATGAACCTGAGGATGGACTTCCTCAGGCAAAGACTTGAGAAACACAACAGGTGCATCCAAGAGGCCAAAATTAGAATATCACAGCTGGAAGGTGTGTCAGCAATGGAGGGCAAGCAGCTGCTGTAGTGTTATAGGTCCATTGTCGACATTTGCTAAGTTAGCATGAGCTTCGCTGCCATGAGGCTGCTTTAGCGCACAACACTGACTGCATATATTTCACAAGACTCAGTTTGTGCCCCTTTCACATGAGAACTGTCTACCTTGCAGGTTCTATGCTGTGCTCTGAGGTTTAGTCTGCACACACTGTTCAGGGTTAAACAAAAATGCCCCTTGTTATTCCGTTCTAGTCAGTCCCTTGCACCTAGACATAACATGCTACACACAGCTGCACTACTGGAAATCGTGTGATTTAATATTGCAAGCGTAACACGTTTTAACGCACTTGGAGAGACACCTTTTTGAAGAGAAGAGCTGTGCTTGTCCTGAGATGTGAACATTGCATCTAGGCCTTGAGTGATTAGGGTCTGCTGACAAAGCCCAGAGGTCTTCTTTTTTATAATAAACTATCTCTTAACACAGGGAGGGCGGTTAAGCTGTTTAGTCCTTTTCCACAGTTTTTTATGAAATTATATCCATGTTTGTATTCTATGGTATTGTAACAATACTGACTATATTGTGTTAATGCATTTTGCTGCTAGGATTGGCACCTGCACTGCACCATAGAGCGTGTTAGTTGAAATAAACATTTTAAACTATACCGCATCTCAGATTACTCACATTGTGGATAAGTACGAGTGAGGGGGCAAAAGAGTGTCTGGCTCCCGCGATTCCCATAATAGACTAACGTGTTCTGGGTTGTATAATCATTGGTAGATTCACAGTAGACGGAGAACGAATGAGACACTATAGCTAGTCGGTTTGGGATTTTGGTACACCCCTATTCACTGAGGTCCTGTTTTCCTGTGCATAGTTCTGTATATGTACTGAATCCAAGCAACATGGCGCCCAACGTGGGTCAAGGTGTTTGCAGCTGTGTATTCAAAGTGTTTCTGCACTCCCTCTATGACAGTCCTCCCCTCCATGATTAAGCGTGTTCAATATGAGCATGGTGCTGAAACGGCTGAGGAACTGGGGATGCATCTGGTGGGAGTGTTCGACGTGGTGCCTGATATGATCCCTGCCAATGTCAAGGGCGATGCAGTAAACTTTCAAGTCGCTAATGGATTGGCAGCAGTCCCTGATGTGGACAACCACGTGAATTACCAAAAATTATTGGAAAGGCTTATAAAACCATTGGCCGCATTAGTTTGGGTGTTAAATCTTGTACTCATATGTAAACTCAGTCTCAAGCACAACCGAAAGGTCCATCTGACACAGATGGATGCCCTGTCTTTTCTAAAAAGAACTAGAGGAAGAAAAAAAGGGGCAGCAACAACAACAACAGAAGCAAGGGTCGTGTTGTTAAAGATTGGAGGGATTTGTTAGCATGAGCTGAAAGCCATTTTGTATTTTGGCAGCCATTTTAGTTAGCCATGTGCTGTTTCCCTCTTCAGAGCCTTACACATGCTCAGAAGGGCCTAGCTAGTAGAATGCACCCGCTCCTCTAGTATAACTGTCAGGCTATTTTTGCTGCTGTATGGGGAAGTAACTCTCCTCCCACTTTGTTGAGCAAGCAGACCTTGTATGCCCATATTAAGCATTTTGCATGCTTACATGAGCCAGGACCTCCCCTTGGTTTTATGCTGACTATGTAACCCTAAGCATATATAAGGCCCCTGTTTTCTGTACTCCTTAGACTGCCTCATTCATTTGCTAAGGCTTGTGTGTGACGTAGTCTCCCTTATCTGAGGTGAATAAATGCATTCTTTTTATATTTCAGCTTCTGTGCCCATTTCTTCTTTGTTGGTTTAAAAGGACCAGGTATCAGTGAGACCCCTGAGAAGGTTTCTATGTCCTTCAGCGTGCTGTTTCACCAACACATGATACTTCTGAGCATACTTATGACTTGCACAACTGAGCGAAAATTAAGACTCCTAATAGATTTCAGGTCCCTGAGCAGCGTTCTCCTTGTTCTTCACAGGACTCATCTGGCTCGTAAGTCGGTGGTGAGGAACAACAGGATCGTGACACGAGTCATCCTGTTCAATGGGGACGTTATCAGCCTTGTCAGTATGACGGCAAGGAGAAGCAGGAGGAACAACAACGCTTCCATGCCTCTTTTTGAAAGGAAAAGGTTGCTGTTTTGACAGCGAGATATGCCTCAGACGGTGATAACCCGACTGCTGGACTAGACTTGCCGGTTACCCTACTAGACAGAGCAGCGGAAGTTACCATAATTCGGGAGGCACTGCGTCCTTGTCTGGAGGCGACAGCAACTGAAACTTTCATTACTGTGGAGACAGCTCACACCCGGGTTGCCCCCCCTCCCCCCCGGATCAACTGTACATATGGTTTTTCATATAGAGGGTGATATTATGCTGCGGCTCGTAGGGAGGACGTGATACTTCCAAGTTTTTCATGTTACGTCCCCAAAGAGCATTCAGAGGTTTTTGCAGCTGAGTGGGCTTTGGCCCTGGCACTGGCACTGCACCGTAATCAAGTTGGCTGGGATAAAGATTCACTGCCGCATGATATTCTACTGCGGTCTATACCTCAACCACAACCCCAATATCCCATACGGCGGGAAGTCAAAGATCCCGTTGCTGATATTCTTACCCAGTTTGAGTATCAAGGAATGATTGAAACATGTGTGTCACCAATAAATAGTCCACTTTTTACGGTATCTAAACCTGATGGGTCTTACTGCATAGTTTTTGATTACCGGAATTTGAATTCTCATTGTCGGACCTTTGTGCTACAGAATACCCTTAGCTTTCCTTAATAGACAGCATAGTTCCTAAAAAATATAAGACAACACTTGATATGTTCAAGGGTTTTTGTAGTCACAACCTGTCCCCTGAATGCAGTCAATGGACCGCATTCACGGCCGGTGGAAAACAGAAAAAATACTGGCGTTTGCCTATGGGGTATGAAATAGCCCCGGGGTTTTCGCAGCATGAGTTGTCTTTCTGTTGGACAGCATAGACCCAGATGCATATTCGTATGTGAATGATAGCTATCTAACAGACAACGAATTATGGTCACATCTGTGCCGTGTTGACCGTATAATTCTGGAATATGCGGACTACGTCTACAAATTCAATTTTGCCAAATCCCACATCGTGTGTTATGCAGTGCTCTTTTTGGGCTATGAGCTCAACAATGAAGGTCAGTGTTTGGCTTCCCACTTTCGGGAGAAATGAGCAAATTTGCAGTCTCCAACTACCCTGAACAAACTTAAGTCTTTGCTGGGATTTTAGAATGTAAGGTTTTCTGATATTCCTGAATATGCCCAGTGAATCAAGCCACTTTATGCCTTGATACAACCTACATTTTCAAAAGCCAGCTGGTTACTGGAACACTCTGCTATTTTACTTTCTTTGCAATCTGATTTGCTTGAATCTAAGTACTTGTCGACGTGTGATAAGCACACTAACATGGTGATACGACTAGTGCCAGGCGCAGTGGGTTTCACTTAATTGACGTACAATAAAGGAGACACAGTACCTATCGCATACAAATCACACTTGTGCACTTCGGCTGAGATGAGGTTTCCAACTGTTGGAAAAGTTTTGACAGCTGTGCAAATGGAGGTCCTAAAGGAAGGTGCACTGGCACAGGGAAAACACATTTTGGTTGTTACACCTTACCCTGCTTTAGAAGCAGTGACAAAGGCTAGTGTGCCAAACTCAAAGGCTTTGCATCCCCGTTGGACACAATTAACCCTGGGCGTAGTTCACAGAGTTGCGCTACATGAAACTCTGCGAAGTGGTAAAAAACTCTGCCGCAGTATGTGGATCACCGCGAGTGGTGGAGTTTGAAAAATGCTGTTAGCGGTGATTGCACAGTGCAGAATGCTTGTCTGCACTGTCTGATCATCTCGATTGGCACCATGCACAGCGCAGGCTTTTCTTTTCTGCCGCTAAAATAGATTTTTACTCGAGCAGCAGCTTTCTCAGCACGAACGGGCAGTTTCTCAATGCGAGCAGTCGCGAGCATATGCGACCACTCGTCATGAGAAACCTGACCCCGCCACGTTGAGAAATCTCGCCAGGAGGGTTATTTCCAAGCTTGCGTTTGCCAACTTGATGTTGACGATCGCGAATGAGGAAAAGTCTCGCCAGGAAGTTGATTTTCCTCGCTCGCTCTCGCCAACTAGGTGTTGGTGAATGCAAGCGAGGAAAAAAACTTTGTTCTGCTGCACGAAGCAGAGATTTTGGGAACTTCGCGTTCTCAGCGTAGCGCAGAGTGTGGAAAACTCTGCAAACTCCGCAAGTGGAGCGGAGTTCACCGCCCAGGCCTAGATACAATGGGCGTCTTCCATGACATCCCCAGATGTCACCTTTATCTTTGACCCCTCTCTTCAGACACAGGAGTTCTTGCAGTATGAACATGTTCATCCACCTCCCCTGTCTTTGCTTCCTTTGGAGACGTACGCATGTATCATTTACACCGATGGTTTGGCGCAACCAGCTACGGCTTCTGAACATTCTTACTCAGCGGCTTGTGCCGTTGTAGCAGGTACAATGGTGAATGGAGAGTTCAAATCTTCCATTGTGCATATTCAGGCACTTGGAGACTGTACTGCACAATTGGCTGAGCTGCGCACTCTGGTTTTTGCTTTCGGGTTTGCTGATCCAAATGTTTTGACTCTCATTGTCTGCGACTCTTATTACTGTGTTTAGTCTTTTAATGCTAACATATTCTTTTGGTCTCAGAATGATTATCGAGATTCTAAAGGCAGCACAATTAAGCATAAAACACTTTGGGCTTGAGTGGCAAATCTTAAACAGTGTCTGCCACTCACACATGTTATACATACTCTTTGCCACCAGCGTGTGGGAGCACAGGCTCTTGGGAATTGTTTGGATGATGAAGCTGCCAAATCTGCAGTAGCCACGTGTTCTGTAGCAGCGGTTACTAGATCCAAGGCTAAGATTGATAATGACATTTTGGTAGCAATACCTGCTACTAAGGAGGGCCTCAATTACCCACAAGGTTTCCCTTCTAAATATTCTTATAGTTAACTCCTGAACAAGTTCTTTTTGCTAGAATATCAGTTGTTGGAGATCCGCTGATTCCCAATGCGGACCGCAGAGACACTTTAATTAAAACTGCACACGAAGGCATGGCTTCGGTCCATGCCGGCGTGTCTGCAACTGTTTCTATCTTGCAGCAACGTTATTGGTGGTGTGGTTTATGTAAACAGATCCATAATTATGTACTTTCTTGTGACATCTGTCAACAAATCAAATCTTCTGCGGTAACACGTCCACCACAAACACCACTTTGCATTGCTAATCGTCCTTTTGCTTCTGTGTATCTTGATCACTGTGGTCCCTTTTCTTGAGATACTGCATATAAATATATTTTAGTTGCAGTGGTTTCGTGCACTAGATTCCTTCAGGTATGGCCAAAATGCAGTGCTGATGCTCGAACTGTCATTAGGGATTTGCGTGCCTTTGTAGGGATTTTTGCCTGTGGCACCTTTCATTTGGACCAAGGTCCAGCTTTCACCTCTAAGGCGTACAGGGATGCGATGAGGTCTATGGGGGTGCTGGTGCAGTTTTCGGCTCCATACAGGCCTGAGGGCAATTCAATCATGGAGCGAATGAACCATCACTTAAAGTAATCATTGACAGCTGGAGTCTTAGGTACTGACAGGAACTGGTTAGCCCATTTGTATGGCGTCCAACATGCACTTAATAATCTCCCTAGAAGACCTCTGGGTGAGCAGACCACATACGAGATGCTCTTTGGCATCAAAATGTTTGTGCCAGACCACGGCGGCTGCAGTGACTTTTGACGTAGATAATCATTCTACTATGTTACAGAACCTACAAGATACCCCTACCAGCCTTGCTACTGAACATTTGTCCTCAGCAGCTGAAACAGCACTCCTAAAACCGGAGGTCGCTGGCTTCTTAAAATTGGAGATCTGGTCCGAGAAAAGATGGAGAACAAAAAAGAATGTGGTCCCTCTTATTGTGTGCCAGTTTCAGTGCTTGGACTAAAGGGTAATCGAACTATCATTTTACCTCCTCTTCAAGGTCGCAAAGACAACAGATACAACTCAGTGGACAATGTCAAGCCACAACATCTGGTCGATCTTGAATAGTGTGACAACTGCTGTTTAGTGTCCCACAATTTCGAGGACTGGTGATACTGGAACATTTTCCAATATCGCACACACCTTTGCCATCGAGATGGACCCTGTTTTTGACCAGTCTTCTGCTCCCCCAGCTTCCTCCTGCAATGTGGATGTTGTATACACATATCCCACAAGTATGCCTTTGCATGATTTGCCGGATAGTCCTTTGCACTATGTCAGTTTTTCTTATGACTCATCTTCCACCTCCTCAAGGGACCCGACAAAATTGTCATTTATTTTATCCTGGACTTATTTGGTTCCTCCCTTGACATATATATGGTTGATACTAATTATGATTTTTCTTTTT
Organism: Lissotriton vulgaris; assembly: GCF_964263255.1. NCBI lineage: Eukaryota > Metazoa > Chordata > Amphibia > Caudata > Salamandridae > Lissotriton > Lissotriton vulgaris. Next base: position 1,867,733,402 of record NC_141685.1, on the reverse strand, counting down.
ATGACAATTCGATTTGTAACAATTTTTTTCCTACTCATTAATGGCCACTACTCGCCTGAACCCTCTGCTGTGAATTCTGTTGATGGTATTTTGGCTCCCCATTCATCTTCCCACCTCATGAAGCGTGCCCAGACTCTTGTTAACATTTCTGTGTTCCCAGTTCAGATGGTATCGTTTGGGATAAAGTGGGTTTCCAAGTTCATGATCCGACAGAGCTCATTAATGTACTGTACATCTTTCTTGTTTATATGTGTGATGGGGTGACACAAGACATACGTTCTGATGATTGCAATGTGCATGCAATGCAAGCCTTGCTTTCAGATTTAAAATATTATGCGGCCTTTGATGCTGAAGACTTGTATATGAATTCTGCAAATGATGCCGACCTGTTCTTTTATCAACATTATGGGCGTCATTTCAAACAAAAGACCAATACATTACGTCCTGTTGTGAATTACACTCAGTGGGAACATTGCCTGACACCATTAAAAGGAAAAAGTTTACATACTTTACAGATTTTGATAAATCAAATCCTGAGTCATATTTTTTCAAATTAAGTAGCCCTGCCCTACCTCTCAAAAAGTCATGTTAACCCATAGTATATTAACATATTCCAATTCTTTTTGACAGGTTCTGTCCATAAAGCATTATGACCATTGGAAGGACATCATTGATCTAAAATCAATTTGGGGTTCTATGGACTGGCAAGTGAGAGGCTTTGAAGCCCTACATAGGCCTGCCTCATCCCAACACAAAATAGTTTTTTAAATAAAACAGTATACCAAGCCTCATGCTTTAGTTTGGCTTCTGCTAAGAAAATGAATGCCCCTGCCATTCCAACATTAGCTGAATATAATGATTGGTGCATACATACAAATGATCTCTTTGAAGCTTTACAAAGCTTACTTCAAAATAATTCATTTCATTAATCTACAATGGACCCCCTAGGTTGGATTGTTTGGCAAACTAGTTCAAATGCCTGCCAACTTCATTTCCATGGCTCTAGTTTAGGTTTTATGCAAAACAAATCCGACCTTAGATTTTCTGATTCGCATACTGTCACAACCTAGTAGGTGGGTAAATTATGTCAATAGTGGTTGCAGCACTCTACCCTCTCGTCCGTCAAACAACACTTGTCGTTGTCCAACAATATTAATTTGGCCAAGTTTGTCTTAGGATCTAGAGCTCCTAGAACAAAGCCATGGATACACTCTGCTTACAATGACATTTGGAAACTTTCTCATTTGAAGCAGCATCTCGTTTGCGGGAAATAGACCAGGCCAACTTAGAAAAAGTTTTCTCTGTTGTCAACAACAGTATTAATACACATATATACATTAGATAATATTGTTTCCTCTGTTATTGACATTTTACAAGAAGATGTGTCTCTGTTATATCATGGTCAGAATCTATTGCGTTCTGTAATGTAATTTGCATGCACTTTGCAAACTCTGATAATGTGAAAAGTATTGTGGGATTATTTGAATCCAACTGATTTGTTTTCTCCGTTTAATTTAACAGACAAACAGCAATTCATGTCAATGAAAGATGCAACCTACACACTTCTGCACATTGAAAAAATAGACCCTTTACCTTTTTCTGTAGCAGAATCTGACTCTGCTGTTTGGTTAATCCATGTGTGATATCTTTACCATGCTCTCTGTTTCAATTTCACTACTGTAGGAAACATTACCCTGTAGGCCGTGTTGAAATCCTTGGAAATGCCTTTCTACATGAACAGTGGTCCTTACCTTTCACCTATTATTGTTTAAGGGAAGATAGAGAAGTTTACCTTACCGGGGAGGATTGTGATTCCACAGTAAGGCATTCCCGAGTATGCAAAAACATTCAATTGCATGAGCATGTAATTTATCAGCTTCGAACCTCGTGTGTGTTTTGAAAAGTAAGCCAGTGCCCTCAATCATTCCCACGTTCACTCTGCTTACTAAAGGTAGCTATCTTATTTTAAATAGCCTTTCTTTCTTTCTTTATCATCTTTATTTCGACACAAAATGTCATAAAAGAAGTCACAATAAAATTTCAGCACAAATCACTACAATTTTAAGATAAAACCAAGAATACATCTTGTCATAAAACTAATTATTTATAAAAGCATTTACAACAATTAAAAGAAAGTGGAGTCAAGGTCCCGCTCCTCACTAAAACCTTCGGACCCCTGAAGCTGTACCAAGGTACACTAAATCTAATTTTGCCACATAATGTCTTCTGATATGCCACATAGCAGCTAAAAATTTGGTTACAGCAAAAACGATTACTGGAGATAAATCAGTTTTTAATATTCGATAGGAGTGAAAACACTGCCTAATCCCCAAGTTTTTGCAAATTGGAAGAATCCACTTCTTCCTGGAGGTCTGGTAGGAGTGACAGAAGAACATTCATGGATTTCATTTCCAGCTCCGCGGTGCAAGCTGGACCATTTTTGGGAGTAGGTGGGCACCAACGGCTATTGAGGGCTCTAATTGGCAAAGAGCCGTGTCTACATTGGAGATACAACTTCCAACGACCGGCAGGGCTAATGTCATCAAGCACAGTCTCCGTTTTATTGTGATCTTTCGTTGCGACGAATGTGCTTTAAATAACCAGGAATGCTGCTTGCTGGCATACAATACATTGTAACGGTTTCCCAGCGCATAATATTTTTGTGAATATGTATAGTACAGTTTGGCCTTCAATACCAACTTTGAAAGCAGATTTCAACAAGGTGAGCGGATTAAAAGCGCTCTTAATGCAACAGGAAGTTGCACCGACTTCCGCACGAGAAACCTTCACCCTCCAGGTGGCTAGCGTGGCCACTGAAATTCAAACACTTTTTAAATACAAACCTCCCACTACATTTTGGGGAGTTAATTCATCGCATTTTCAATGCGTCGACTACTCAAGGCCTAGCACATTTTATTAAGGCGGTGTGTTTTGGCCTTGTGTCTAATTTTCAGACTATATTTGGTGTACTACCTGCATTTATTCATTCTATCTTTTCCAGCTTCTTTGGTGGTTTTCCCCTAATAGTTTGAGTATCTAGAAATGATTGAAACGTGTGTCACCAATAAATAGTCCACTTTTTACGGTATCTAAACCTGATAGGTCTTACTGCATAGTTTTTGATTACCGGCATTTGAATTCTCATTGTCGGACCTTTGTGGTATAGAATACCCTTAGCTTTCCTTAATAGACAGCATAGTTCCTAAAAAATATAAGACAACACTTGATATGTTCAAGTGTTTTTGTAGTCACAACCTGTCACCTGAATGCAGTCAATGGACCGCATTCACAGCCGGTGGAAAACAGAAAACATACTGGCGTTTGCCTATGGGGTATGAAATAGACCCGGGGTTTTCGCAGCATGAGTTGTCTTTCTGTTGGACATCATAGACCCAGATGCATATTCGTATGTGGATGATAGCTATCTAACAGACGACTAATTATGGTCGCATCTGTGCAGTGTTGACCGCATAATTCTGGAATATGCGGACTACGTCTACAAATTCAATTTTGCCAAATCCCACATCGTGTGTTATGCAGTGCTCTTTTTGGGCTATGAGCTCAACAATGAAGGTCAGTGTTTGGCTTCCCACTTTCGGGGGAAATGAGCAAGTTTGCAGTCTCCAACTACCCTGAACAAACTTCAGTCTTTGCTGGGATTTTAGAATGTAAGGTTTTCTGATATTCCTGAATATGCCCAGTGAATCAAGCCACTTTATGCCTTGATACAACGTACATTTTCAAAAGCCAGCTGGTTACTGGAACACTCTGCTATTTTACTTTCTATGCAATCTGATTTGCTTGAATCTAAGTACTTGTCAACGTGTGATAACCACACTAACATGGTGATACGAATAGTGCCAGGCGCAGTGGGTTTCACTTAATTGACGTACCATTAAGCAGACACAGTACCTATCGCATACAAATCACACTTGTACACTTCGGCTGAGATGAGGTTTCCAACTGTTGGAAAAGTTTTGACAGCTTTGCAAATGGAGGTCCTAAAGGAAGGTGCACTGGCACAGGGAAAACACATTTTGGTTGTTACACCTTACCCTGCTTTAGAAGCAGTGACAAAGGCTAGTGTGCCAAACTCAAAGGCTTTGCATTCCCGTTGGACACAATTAACCCTGGGCGTAGTTCACAGAGTTGCGCTACACGAAACTCTGCGAAGTGGTAAAAAAACTCTGCCGCAGTATGTGGATCACCGCGAGTGGCGGAGTTTGAAAAATGCTGTTAGCGGTGATTGCCAGTGCAGAATGCTTGTCTGCACTGTCCGATCATCTCGATTGGCTCCATGCACAGCACAGGGTTTTCTTTTCTGCCGCTGAAATAGATTTTTACTCGAGCAACAGCTTTCTCAACACGAACGGGCAGTTTCTCAATGCGAGCAGTCGCGAGCATATGCGACCACTCGTCATGAGAAACCTGACCCCGCCATGTTGAGAAATCTCGCCAGGAGGGTTATTTCCATGCTTGCGTTTGCCAACTTGATGTTGACGATCGCGAATGAGGAAAAGTCTTGCCAGGAAGTTGATTTTCCTCGCTCGCTCTCGCCAACTTGGTGTTGGTGAATGCAATGGAGGAAAAAAAACTTTGATCTGCTGCACGAAGCAGAGATTTTGGGAACTCCGCGATCTCAGCGTAACGCGGAGTGTGGAAAACTCTGCAAACTCCGCAAGTGGAGTGGAGTTCACCGCCCAGGCCTAGATACAATGGGCGTCTTCCATGACATCCCCAGATGTCACCTTTATCTTTGACCCCTCTCTTCAGACACAGGAGTTCTTGCAGTATGAACATGTTCATCCACCTCCCCTGTCTTTGTTTCCTTTGGAGACGTACACATGTATCATTTACACCGATGGTTTGGCGCAACCGGCTACGGCTTCTGAACATTCTTACTCAGTGGCTTGTGCCATTGCCACCCTCCTCGCCTGGACTCCGATCAGCACCGAAGACACCGTCCGCACAATGAACTCCATCCCCTCCGGATCTCCGACCGACCCCTGCCCTCACCACGTCTTCAACAAGGCCGACGCTATCATCGCACCCCACCTGCGGGACATCATCAACACCTCCTTCGACACCGCTACCTTCCCGGAGAGCTGGAAGCACGCCGAACTCAGCGCTCTACTCAAGAAGCCATCGGCTGACCCCACCGACCTCTAGAACTACCGCCCCATCTCGCTGCTCCCGTTTCCTGCAAAAGTTATCGAGAAGACCATCAACAAGCAGCTGGCCGCCTTCCTTGAGATGAACGGATCCCTCGACCCCTCGCAGTCTGGCTTCCGGGCCAACCACAGCACCAAGACCGCCCTGATGGCAGTCACCGATGACATCCGAGAGCTGCTCGACAACGGAGAAACGGCGGCCCTCATCCTCCTCGACCTCTCCGCGGTCTTCGACACTGTCTGTCATCGTACCCTAGTACAACGCCTCAGCAACGTCGGAGTCCAGGAGAAGGCACTGGAGTGGATCATCTCCTTCCTCGCCGGAAGAACACAGAGAGTCCGCCTCCCCCCGTTCAGATCTGAAGCCATCGAAGTCATCTGCGGCGTCCCTCAAGGCTCCTCGCTCAGTCCAACTCTCTTCAACATCTACATGAGCCCCCTCGCAGACATTGCACGCCAGCACAACCTCAACATCATCTCCTACGCCGACGACACCCAGCTGATCCTCTCCCTTACCAACGACCCCGCCACCGCCAGAGCCAACCTTCACGAGGGGATGAAAGAGGTAAATGAATGGATGAAGAACAGCCGCCTGAAACTGAACTCAGATAAGACGGAAGTCCTCATCCTGGGATCCTCACCCGCCGCTTGGGACGACTCCTAGTGGCCCCCCGCCCTAGGCAGCGCACCCAAACCAACAGACCACGCACGCAACCTTGGCTTCATCCTGGACTCCTCCCTCTCCATGACCAGACAAGTCAACGCCGTCTCCTCGTCGTGCTTCAACATCCTGCGCATGCTACGTAAGATCTTCCGGTGGATCCCCACCGAGACCAGGAAGACGGTCACCCAGGCCCTCATCACCAGCCGTCTGGACTATGGCAACACCCTCTACGCCGGAACTCCAGAAGAGACTCCAGCGGATCCAGAACACCTCAGCACGACTCATCCTGGACATCCCCCATCGCAGCCACATCTCCGGACACCTGAGAGATCTGCATTGGCTCCCGATCAACAAGAGAATTACCTTCCGTCTCCTCACCCACGCACACAAAGCCCTACACAGCCAAGGCCCAGGATACCTCAACAGCCGCCTCAACTTCTACGCTCCCAAACGCCAGCTTCGTTCGACCAGTCACGCCCTCGCCGCCGTCCCCCGCGTCCATAGAGCCACCACAGGGGGACGGTCCTTCTCCTACCTCGCCGCCAAGACATGGAACTCCCTCCCCACCCACCTCCGCCTGACCCAGGACCACCTCGCCTTCAGGAAGCAACTCAAGACCTTGTTGTTCGAGCAGTAGCAGATCCCCCCCCCCCAGCGCCTTGAGACCCTCTGGGTAAGTAGTGCGCTATATAAATTCGATGATTGATTGATTGATTGATTGATTGATTGATTGATTGATTGATTGTAGCAGGTACAATGGTGAATGGAGAGTTCAAATCTTCCATTGTGCATATTCAGGCACTAGGAGACTGTACTGCACAATTGGCTGAGCTGCGCACTCTGGTTTTTGCTGTCGGGTTTGCTGATCCAAATGTTTTGACTCTCATTGTCTGCGACTCTTATTACTGTGTTAAGTCTTTTAATGCTAACGTATTCTTTTGGTCTCAGAATGATTATCGAGATTCTAAAGGCAGCACAATTAAGCATAAAACACTTTGGGCTTGAGTGGCAAATCTTAAACAGTGTCTGCCACTCACACATGTTATACATACTCTTTGCCACCAGCGTGTGGGAGCACAGGCTCTTGGGAATTGTTTGGATGATGAAGCTGCCAAATCTGCAGTAGCCACGTGTTCTGTAGCAGCGGTTACATATCCAAGGCTAAGATTGATAATTACATTTTGGCAGCAATACCTGCTACTAAGGAGGGCCTCAATTACCCGCAAGGTTTCCCTTCTAAATATTCTTATAGTTAACTCCTGAACAAGTTCTTTTTGCTAGAATATCAGTTGTTGGAGATCCGCTGATTCCCAATGCGGACCGCAGAGACACTTTAATTAAAACTGCACACGAAGGCATGGCTTTGGCCCATGCCGGCGTGTCTGCAACTGTTTCTATCTTGCAGCAACGTTATTGGTGGTGTGGTTTATGTAAACAGACCCATAATTATGTACTTTCTTGTGACATCTGTCAACAAATCAAGTCTTCTGCGGTAACACGTCCACCACAAACACAGCTTTGCATTGCTAATCGTCCTTTTGCTCCTGAGTATCTTGATCACTGTGGTCCCTTTTCTTGAGATAATGCATATAAATATATTTTAGCTGCAGTGGTTTCGTGCACTAGATTCCTTCAGGTATGGCCAAAACACAGTGCTGACGCTCGAACTGTCATTAGGGATTTGCGTGCCTTTGTAGGGATTTTTGCCTGTGGCACCTTTAATTTGGACCAAGGTCCAGCTTTCACCTCTAAGGCGTACAGGGATGCGATGAGGTCTATGGGGGTGCTGGTGCAGTTTTCGGCTCCATACAGGCCTGAGGGCAATTCAATCATGGAGCGAATGAACCATCACTTAAAGCAATCATTGACAGCTGGAGTCTTAGGTACTGACAGGAACTGGTTAGCCCATTTGTATGGCGTCCAACATGCACTTAATAATCTCCCTAGAAGACCTCTGGGTGAGCAGACCACATACGAGATGCTCTTTGGCATCAAAATGTTTGTGCCAGACCATGATGGTCTAGAAGTTGCGGCGGCTGCAGTGACTTTTGACATAGATAATCATTCTACTATGTTACAGAACCTACAAGATACCCATACCAGCCTTGCTACTGAACATTTGTCCTCAGCAGCTGAAACAGCACTCCTGAAACCGGTGGTAGCTGGCTTCTTAAAATGGGAGATCTGGTCCGAGAATAGATGGAGAACAAAAAAGAATTTCTTCCCTCCTATTGTGTGCCAGTTTCAGTGCTTGGACTAAAGGGTAATCAAACTATCATTTTACCTCCTCTTCAAGGTTGCAAAGACAACAGATACAACTCAGTGGACAATGTCAAGCCACAACATCTGGTCGATCTTGAATAGTGTGACAACTGCTGTTTAGTGTCCCACAATTTCGAGGACTGGTGATACTGGAACGTTTTCCAATATCGCACACACCTTTGCCATCAAGATGGACCCTGTTTTTGACCAGTCTTCTGTTCCCCCAGCTTCCTCCTGCAATGTGGATGCTGTATACACATATCCCACAAATATGCCTTTGCATGATTTGCCAGATAGTCCTTTGCACTATGTCAGTTTTTCTTATGACTCATCTTCCACCTCCACAAGGGACCCGACAAAATTGTCATTTATTTTATCCTGGACCTATTTGATTCCTCCCTTGACATATATATGGTTGATACTAATGATGATTTTTCTTTTTATGACAATTCGATTTGTAACAATTTTTTTCCTACTCATTAATGGCCACTACTTGCCTGAACGCTCTGCTGTGAATTCTGTTGATGGTATTTTGGCTCCCCATTCATCTTCCCACCTCATGAAGCGTGCCCAGACTCTTGTTAACATTTCTGTGTTCCCAGTTCAGATGGTATCGTTTGGGATAAAGTGGGTTTTCAAGTTCATGATCCGACAGAGCTCATTAATGTACTGTACATCTTTCTTGTTTATATGTGTGATGGGGTGACACAAGACATACGTTCTGATGATTGCGATGTGCATGCAATGCAAGCCTTGTTTTCAGATTTAAAATATTATGCGGCCTTTGATGCTGAAGACTTGTATATTAATTCTGCAAATGATGCCGACCTGTTCTTTTATCAACATTATGGGCGTCATTTCAAACAAAAGACCAATACATTACGTCCTGTTGTGAATTACACTCAGTGGGAACATTGCCTGACACCATTAAAAGAAAAAGGTTTACATACTTTACAGATTTTGATAAATCAAATCCTGAGTCATATTATTTCAAATTAAGTAGCCCTGCCCTACCTCTCAAAAAGTCATGTTAACCCATAGTATATTAACATATTCCAATTCTTTTTGACAGGTTCTGTCCATAAAGCTTTATGACCATTGGAAGGACATCATTCATCTAAAATCAATTTGGGGTTCTATGGACTGGCAAGTGAGAGGCTCTGAAGCCCTACATAGGCCTGCCTCATCCCAACACAAAATGTTTTTTTAAATAATACAGTATACCAAGCCACACGCTTTAGTTTGGCTTCTGCTAAGAAAATGAATGCCCCTGCCATTCCAACATTAGCTGAATATAATGATTGGCGCATACATACAAATGATCTCATTGAAGCTTTGCAAAGCGTACTTCAAAATAATTCATTTCATTAATCTACAATGGACCCCCTAGGTTGGATTGTTTGGCAAACTAGTTCAAATGCCTGCCAACTTCATTTCCATGGCTCTAGTTTAGGTTTTATGCAAAACAAATCCGACCTTAGATTTTCTGATTCGCATACTGTCACAACCTAGTAGGTGGGTAAATGATGTCAACAGTGGTTGCAGCACTCTACCCTCTCGTCCGTCAAACAACACTTGTCGTTGTCCAACATTATTAATTTGGCCAAGTTTGTCTTAGGATCTAGAGCTCCTAGAACAAGGCCATGGATACACTCTGCTTACAATGACATTTGGAAACTTTCTCATTTGAAGCAGCATCTCGTTTGCGGGAAATAGACCAGGCCAACTTAGAAAAAGTTTTCTCTGTTGTCAACAACAGTATTAATACACATATATACATTAGATAATATTGTTTCCTCTGTTATTGACATTGTACAAGAAGATGTGTCTCTGTTATATCATGGTCAGAATCTATTGCGTTTTGTAATGTAATTTGCATGCACTTTGCAAACTCTGATAATGTGAAAAGTATTGTGGGATTATTTGAATCCAACTGATTTGTTTTCTCCGTTTAATTTAACAGACAAACAGCAATTCATGTCAATGAAAGATGCAACCTACACACTTCTGCACATTGAAAAAATAGACCCTTTACCTTTTTCTGTAGCAGAATCTGACTCTGCTGTTTGGTTAATCCATGTGTGATATCTTTACCATGCTCTCTGTTTCAATTTCACTACTGTAGGAAACATTACCCTGTAGGCCGTGTTGAAATCCTTGGAAATGCCTTTCTACATGAACTGTGGTCCTTACCTTTCACCTATCATTGTTTAAGGGAAGATACAGAAGTTTACCTTACCGGGGAGGATTGTGATTCCACAGTAAGGCATTCCCGAGTATGCAAAAGCATTCAATTGCATGAGCATGTAATTTATCAGCTTCGAACCTCGTGTGTGTTTTGAAAAGTTAACCAGTGCCCTCAATCATTCCCACGTTCACTCTGTTTACTAAAGGTAGCTATCTTATTTTAAATAACCTTCATCATCTTTATTTCGACACAAAATGTCATAAAAGAAGTCACAATAAAATTTCAGCACAAATCACTACAATTTTAAGATAAAACCAAGAATACATCTTGTCATAAAACTAATTAATTATAAAAGCATTTACAACAATTAAAAGAAAGTCGAGTCAAGGTCCCGCTTCTCACTAAAACCTTAGGACCCCTGAAGCTATACCAAGGTACACTAAATCTAATTTTGCCACATAATGTCTTCTGATATGCCACATAGCAGCTAAAAATTTGGTTACAGCAAAAACGATTACTGGAGATAAATCAGTTTTTATTATCCGATAGGAGTGAAAACACTGCCTAATCCCCAAGTTTTTGCAAATTGGAAGAATCCACTTCTTCCTGGATGTCTGGTAGGAGGGACAGAAGAACATTCATGGATTTCATTTCTAGCTTCGCGGTGCAAGCTGGACAATTTTTGGGAGTAGGTGGGCACCAACGGCTATTGAGGGCTCTAATTGGCAAAGAGCCGTGTCTACATTGGAGATACAACTTCCTACGACCGGCAGGGCTAATGTCATCAAGCACAGTCTCCATTTTATAGTGATCTTTCGTTGCTACGAATGTGCTTTAAATAACCAGGAATGCTGCTTGCTGGCATACCATACATTGTAACGGTTTCCCAGCGCATAATTTTTTTGTGAATATGTATAGTACAGTTTGGCCTTCAATACCAACTTTGAAAGCAGATTTCAACAAGGTGAGCGGATTAAAAGCGCTCTTAATGCAACAGGAAGTTGCACCGACTTCCGCACGAGAAACCTTCACCCCCCAGGTGGCAGCTTGGCCACTGAAATTCAAACACTTTTTAAATACAAACCTCCCACTACATTTTGGGGAGTTAATTCATCGCATTTTCAATGCGTCGACTACTTAAGGCCTAGCACATTTTATTAAGGCTGTGTGTTCTGGCCTTGTGTCGAATTTTCAGACTATATTTGGTATACTACCTGCATTTATTCATTCTATCTTTTCCAGCTTCTTTGGTGGTTTTCCCCTAATATTGGCATTAGCCGCTGGAATCCTGCTTTTGCTGTGCCTGTTACGCAATGGCTGCTCCTTTTGTGGTGCTGCAAAGACCAGGCCAGCTGCAATTGCTTTGTGACCGAATGCATGCATTCTTCGGTACGCTGACACTTGCAACACTCAGCGTGTCTTATGGGTTATCCTTCTGTTTTGCACATTTCACAAGAAAGAACCCCACGCATCTAGTAATTGTGTTTTATCTAGAATTGAAGCCATTGTCAACAAATGTGAAGAAGTTCTGGGAGCTTTTAACACTTACAACCCGGATAATACCACCAATCAACTTGATGATGTTCGAGCCCAGGCGCAGAAAATAGTAATTCCCTCTATTTTTAATAAGAAATTATCTTATAAGCACTCTATCTGCGAAGTACATAGTCCATGTGATATGATTTCAGAGGGAACTTTCCCAGTTGAAACCCCAACTACGATTATGGGTGCCACTTCTAAAGGGATCCAACAGGATTGCGTGATTGATATACAACTACCTTGTTCAAATAGGTTTGCACTCCTAGAACACATTAGCGAGGGTATCTCAACAGTTACATTGAGTGAACACAATGCTGCAGATTTTGCCACTAACGCAGGAATCTGCGGCACATGTGGACCTACAAATAAGGGTTTATTACAGAGAATTGACCTCCTTGAAAGGGAATTGGCTTCTTTGAGAGAGAAGGTTGAGGTGCTTATAAGTAGAACTGACGACCCACCAGCTACATCCGCTCCACCCTCATTACCTACCCCCATAGTATAGCAAAAGGGGCTTCATTAGGGAGTTCTCTGGGGGTTTGGGCTAGGCCACTTCTAGGGTCAAGCAATCGTGCCCAGGGCCCTCAGGGTATGACCACCTCATCTCGCAATATTAGATCTTATGCTGAGACTGTTACAAACCGGGTTGCCAAGGGGAATCCATTGGGTCAACCATCCAGCAAAGTAAGTCACCATTGTCCTGTCCCCTCCAAGGTAGGCCTGAGCAAACAGGCTCGAATGAGTATGCAAGGCAATACCATCCGCCCAGAGAACACCTTTCCAACAATTTACATGACCCAGGTGCCAAAATAAAATAACGGCCGGGGTTATGAAAGTAGCGAATCACTTCAAAACAAAGCCATTCATTGGTTACGGCACATTAGGGGCTGTAGGTCAATTACACAGGAGGACATGGCAAAAGTGAGGAGGATTTCATCAGACAACTCCCAGACCGACTGTATTGAGCTACAGCTATTTAATGCAGTAATTGCTGAGAATCTATTGGCCCTAGAGTTTCGCACGTCCCCCCGTGTATTCTGCTATTCAGATCCTACGTTTTCCACTCTGGTCATCGGTTAAGGTGGGGAGAGATTCTGGACTGAGCTCAGTTGATTGACTGGAAGACGTTCCGCCACCGAACACCCCCACTGTTTCAATGGGGGGGAAACGTGGTGAGGTAGACTCAAGCCATAGTAGCATGGGGTCAGAAAGAGATGGGGGAGAGTTCCAATGTTGATCGGGTTCGGTGTGTTGAAGATAGAGATGCTCGGTCCACTGGAATAAATTCAAGGGTGATTCAGTTCCTCTGCTGGAACATAGCAGGTCTTCAAAAAAACGGGGTCTCCCGAAGTGGAATGAGTTCTTTGACAACTACAACATCTGCCTGTTCCAGGAGACTTGGAGTATTCTCCCGCCTAATGATCTTACCGTAGGCTGGAAAAGGTATAATGTAACATCTGCTTTTTGTCCTGGCTGTGCAGCCCCCTCTGAGTCCATTCCCCAATTTCTCTTTGCCTGCCCAGCATATAGGTTTGCGAGAAGAAAATGGCTCAAACATGTCTGTAACAATCTGGGATCCAAGAATTACAGGGACGCGTTACGTATTTTAAAAACCAACACTACCGCCCTTAGAACGGTTTGCGGGGTAGCCAAGTACCTGGGTAGCGCTTGGCTGACACAAACCAAGCTGCTAAGGGACAGCAAAATTTAGGCTCACTCTTTATGCTCTGTTGTTTTTTACTGTTATATTTCAGACATTTTTTATTGTTTTTATTGTACATACTTTTAATGTCATTTTTAGACGTGTATGCATATTGGTTGTATGGAATTATGGATTATTTAAACGATGAAATTCGATTGCACATTCTTTTATGATACATTTTTATCGAATAAAATACATACAACACCAACATTTCACTTGCGTGCACCTGCATTTTCATGCCTCCTTGTCAATTTACATGAGCATTGGATTTATTCCTTTCCAATATGTCATGTCCAGACCCGTATTTCGACCAGCTGAGGAGCCCCTTAGTTGCTCATGAGCAGGACTGTTCTTGGATTGGCTTAATGGTGCGTGCTGCTACACTTGGGATTTTGGCACAATGGGATATCTGTAAAGCTACACAGAATCTCCTACTTCAGAGTTACATTGAATATCACACAAGTTATCCTGCAATGCTAATGGAGGCACCAGACTATGAAGAACACTCTTGTTCCTTCAGCTTGCTAAATTGGATGGCATCTCTTTTTTCATAGACCAAAATGATGACCTTTTGGAGGTTATTACATTCTTTTGCACATACACCTTGATGGATTAATCATGAACATGGCCATGCATCATTTGGGTTTTTGATGCCTTTTTCTCACTACATTCTTTGCCCTGCATCTTCCTGAACTTGGTTTTTTATATAGACTTTGGTATTTGCTTTTTCCAAATTTATGGACACGCCTATTAATATCTACTCATGCTTTTTGAACTCTGTTTTCTTCCTATGCCTACATACGATGGACTTACCAGGGGGAGGGTATAGTATGGTTTATAGGTCCATTGTCAACATTTACTAAGTGAGCATGAGCTTCGCTGCCATGAGGCTGCTTTTGCACACAACACTGCCTGCATATATTTCACACAACTCTGTGCCCCTTTCACATGAGAACTGTCTACCTTGCAGGTTCTCTGCTGTGCTCTGAGGTTTAGTCTGCACACGCCGTTCAACGTAAAACAACAATGCCCCTTGTTATTCCGTTCTGGTCAGTCCCTCGCACCTAGACATAACATGCTACACACAGCTGCACTACTAGAAATCGTGTGCTTTAATATTGCAAGCGCAACATGTTTTAACACACTTAGAAAGACACCTTTCCGATGAGAAGAGCTGTGCTTGTCCTGAGATGTGAACATTGCATCTATGCCTTGAGGGTATAGGGGTCTACTGACAAAGCCCAGAGGTTTACTTTTTTATAATAAACCTTCTCCTAACACAGGAGGGTGTTTAGGTCGTTTAGGGGCCTATTACGATCTGCCCGCCAAATGTTCCTGTTTCACCCCTGCCATATTAGTATGGCGAGGGGCACCGCAGCGGAAAGAAAGACCATCCACCGCTTTTAAGCCGGTCGGATTGCAAGCTGGGCGGAAAAGGCACACAATATGGTGGCAGTGCCATCCATATAATGATGCCTGCGATGGAATGCCTTTCCATGGCGGAGCCTCCGTCATGGAAAGGCATGCGGGAAATCACTGATGGGGACCATTGCGGGCCCCGGGTGGTGTGGGGGGGTAGGTGGCTGCACTGGGGGGTACCTATGGCACCCCCCATCATTGCCATGCACAAGGTGGCAGGCACCACGCGATGCCTGTCATGTTGTGCATGGTAATGCACAACATGGGCTTTAACATTGCAGCGGGTGCTGCTTGCAGCACCGCCCACCACAATATTAAAGTTGAGGATGCGTGTTCCGTATCCACTCACCCGCCATCATATTTGGGCCCCAAGTCCGTTTCCACTGCTTTTTATAAAAGGATATCTCAGTTTGTATTCTATGGCATTGTAACAATCCTGACTATGTTGTGTTTATGCATTTTGCTGCTAGTATTGGCACGTGTACTGCAGCATAGAGCGTGTTAGTTGAAATAAACATTTTAAACTATATCGCGTCTCCGATTACTCGCATTGCGGATAAGTACGAGTGAGTGTGCGACGGAGTGTCTGGCTCCTGCAATTCCCAAGAAAGAGTGATGTGTTCTGGGTTGTCTAATCATTGGTAGCTTCGTAGTGGACGGAGATCAAATGAGACACTATAGCTAGTCGGTTCGGAATTTAGGGTACTAATGTGGTAGGTTGGTACTCCCCTATTCACTAGGTCCTGTGTTCCTGTGCATTGCTCTGTATATGTGCAGAATCCCAGCAACACTGCATACTATGGAGCGACTTATGAAAAGTAACACATCAAAAAATGAAGACTCAGAACCGCGCTAGTGCCATAGCAACATCCAAATAAGAGGTGTACCGGAATCCACCGCCACAGAACGAAGGGAAGAATATCTGGAAAGAATGTTGCTGGACCTGTTTGGTGCTCACTCACTATACAAGCTCCTGGTGGTAAAAAGACCCCACCACACACTGGCTGCCAGGCCCTCACCAGGTGCCGCACCCCGTCCCATCATTGTCCGGCTTCGGAATTATAGAGATCGCGACTCCTTCTCATGCCTAGTGCAAGAAAAACTGTACTTAAACTATGAGGGAAAGTCAATCTCAATCTTCCCGGATTTCACCATGGAAGTGCATGAGGCGGAAAAAGAATTTTCCCCTGTCAAGTGCAAAGTGCAACAGGCGAAAATTGTTTATGCAATGATGTATCCAGTGAAACTCCGGATCACCAACCAGGACAAGCAACACTACTTCACCACTCCTCAGCAGGCTCAAACTTCCTTAAAACACTGTCCTGCCAATCCCCATGACTGGAGGATGACGACAAGGCCCCCAAATTGAATTCCTGTTTACTCCTGATTACCATGCACCAGAGGCTTACATAAATACATTGCAAAGAAGAGGGAGAAGAAGTGGTCACCCCTGGTTGTGAGACAGACTCTGCTGCTTTCCGCTGAGACTCCATCTCATCTTAGTCCTTACACAATGCTGCTACCGGAACTGGTCTTGCCTTACCAAAAGACTGTCCCCGTACACCCTTGTCCACCAGGAGGGTCATGCTGGACTCTCAGGCACAATACCCCAGAGGGAATTCCCTTGCAAATGTAAGTCAGTTTTTCTTCTATTCATTCATCTCTCTGTCTTTCTTGACAACCTCTCTTCTTGTCTTTCTACAGATCTTGCTCTATCTCTAGCTCACCTCTTTTGGAGGGAAGGTCCCTTGTATCTTGGCTTTACTATTCCTGATCTCTCTTCTCCTTCACAATCGTTCCCAGGAAGACTAGGTCTGTTTTTGTAATAAGGTTGCTTTTTGTTTCTACTGTGGGTGATTCTGGGACACTGCGTGGAGGAATTTTTGCATGCAGGATTGGGCCGTACGCATGAGTGGGGGGAAGGAGGGGAAGGAGTTTGTTAAAGGTTGTGATGTTTATTACAGTATTCAATGTCACATATGAAGGAGTGAGTACACGTACCAAGATTGGCTCGGGTCTTCCCTGAAGTGTGCCACGACTCTTTGAAGAAACTATGACACTCCGTGCAGGGCGCAAGCCTGTGGAACAGCCCTGGATTTATATGAGAAATAAATTATTTATAAGTTGATTGGGACTTGGTTTACTAAGGAGGCACCATGATATAGACACAGAGTGATGATTTGCTGGGATCAGCAATTCTTTCCCCTTAAGTGACACTTCTTGAGCAATGTGTTAAAACGCCGAAAAAAGAGTACTTCAACTGAAGAAGTACAAGCTACAGTGTTATCCGGGCTTATTAAACAGGATAGCATAATATGATCTAAAGACTGGAAAGTTTTTAAAGAGGGAGTGTGGAGTTGGATATACTCAAAATTGGATGAATCCCTACAAACACTAGAAGACTCATTAGTTGCATCTCTTCCCCTGGTTGAGTAGGCGCCCCCCTTTTAATAAGGTTCGATATTTGGCAGGTCCGAGGAATGTGTCATGTCATTGTTGTTGTAGCCACCGAAACGCGTCGACCGTAGTCTTGTTAAGATCCTGCTATTTATTTATTTTCAAAATTTTTATAGCGCAACAAATACCCTAGGGTGTCTCGGCGCTTGTGAGCTACTAGAGATCAGCCATTAACTTACTGGTTGAACAACCATGTTTTTAAGAGCCTGCGAAAGCTCATCAGGTTCGGGGCAGTTTTAATAACCAGTGGCAGGCAATTCCAAAGTTTCGGAGTGGCCACCAGAAAACGTCTGTCTCCCCAGGTGACAGTTCTTGTACGCGGTACAGGGAGGAGACAGGTGTTGGCCGATCTTAGTTGCCTCTTGGGGATGTACATCTGAAAGGCTTCTGTGAGGAACCTGGGTCCAACGCCATGTACTGCCTTATAGGCAATGCAGAGGGCCTTAAATTTGATACGGCTCTCGACTCTCAGCCAATGGAGATGGCGAATGGCAGGGGTGGTGGGCTTGCGACGAGGGATGTTGAGAAGAATCCTGCTATATGCAGTTGCTGGACTTCGTCAACTAAACTACTATATCACTCTGTAGCGGAACTTCCCTGATTAATATGATGTGTGTGAAGGCTGGTTTGGGATGGTGAGAGTGTGGTATGAAAGGGGCTGTGTGAACTTGGTGTGTGTCTCTCTACCTGGGGTTGATATGAGTTGTATACATAATGTTTCCTGATTAGTCTTTCTGCATATATGTATTTTGATTTTGAATAATCTGTTTAGTATTGTTTAATATATGTAAAAAATATTTTTTTTATAAATTGTAAAAAAGAGAATAAGATGATGAAAACATTTGTGATAAAAGAAATGAATTAAAAGAATATTTTAGTTAGTATAATAAGATCATAGGGCGTGAGTGAGATTCTTGTTTTCACGTCCCAAGCATAGCTGCCACCCTTCTAGACAGATGGATAGCCTGCAAAAACATCTCTAAATGGCAGGCCACACAGGCTCCCCACTGGATGGGGGAGACTAACCTATAGTTATGACATGGAATGTGCATGGTTTGCGCGGTCCCTGTGAGTGCTGACCTATATTGAGCTATTTAGAGTGGCACAAAGTCCACATAGCCATGCTCCAAGAAACTCATTTAGACCCCCGAACTTCACCCCGTTTGAATGGGCAGCCCATAGATGTTTTTCATCCTACTCTAACCTATGCCAGAGGAAATGCCATTTTAATTAGAGCCACTGTCCACTACCGGCCAGCCGGTTCCCTCAGTGACCCAGATAATCGATACTGTATCATGTAGGGACACATAAATACTCACTGAATCACATTAGTGAATTGTTATGGCCCGAATGTGGAAGATCCCACCTTCTTTAATAAACTCTGGGGGCTAATATTGGATGTAAGGTCAACCTATATTATTTTTGGGGGGAAGACTTCACTGTGGTGCTGAATCCCAGCATAGACTGATCACACAGTTTGCAGACCCACCCCACCAAGACGAGAATGCACATTACAGACATTATGCCAAAAAGGCAGCTGTTTGACGCATGGATACTTTTACATCTCTCGGTAGGGATGGCACATTTTTCTCTTTGGCACATGCCAGCTGGTTCCATATTAATTATTGGTCATTATCAAAGGGCCTATGTTCCTGGCTAACTGAAGCTATCCATCTTGGCCTCACATACTCCGATCACCCCTCCATGCTGATATGACTGTGTCCCCTGGGAGGACTCTCATCTTACAGATCATGGTGCCTCCAAACCACGGCCCTCCTGGATGACAGCTTTTGAGAATCGATCAGGAAGGAAACACAGGACTTCTTACCCAGAAATTTAGAGACAGTCTCTACGACATCATGAGTATGGGAAGCAGTCAAAATCACCATGATTAGTATTTGGAAAGAGCAAGGAGGGGGATAATAAGGGTCAATAGGACATCAGTTCAGAGGTTTGACAAGGCTATCAAAGAAGTGGACACTCAAAATAAGGACATACCAGACAGTGGGAAACGGGCGAAACTCGTGAGCTGGTGACCGAAAACCGGACGGTAGCAGAGAGCGAGATTCTTTTTCGCTCTCGATATTTCCAATCCAGGGCGTATGGCGAGGATGAATGCCCTGGCAGGGCACTAGGAGAGGCCACATGCACTCCTAGCCACTCCTACTACATTTTCGGGATCACAAATGCAGGGGGTAAATTACACACAGACGCTGCGGGTATCCTACACATGTTTGTGGAACATTACTCCACTGAGGATATTTCAATGTTTCTTGACGATACTACCCTGACTGAGTGATACCCAAAGGGACTTCCTGGAGATCGATGTCGAAGAGGAAGAATTTCGGGAAGCCATAATGCAACTCAGCAACTGACAGCCCTGTGGTTTCCTATCCTAAAGCGAGTGTACAAGGAGGCAAAACAGAATGCGGCACTCCCGCACACAATGCGAGTAGCATCAATAATAATGCTCCTCAAGGTAGGGAAGGATCCCACGTCGTGTAGCGCTTACAGGCCGCTATCCCTAATTAACTGTGATGCAAAAATATTGGTGAAGGTGCTGGCCAATAGGCTGAGCTTGTTGACGGAAAGACTGGTCTTACCTGGCCATTCAGGTTTTATACCAGGGAGGGCCATATCTCACAATCTCTTCCACTTTTTGCTCTCTTGCAAGACCTGGATCCTAATATGGCAGCATTAGCATTTTCTCTAGACGCGACTAAGGCCTTTGACCAGCTGGAGTGGGTCTATATGTTAATGATACTAGGTAGAATGGGACTCCCCACATCATTCACAGACTGGGTCAAACTACTTTATAACCAGCCACTACCCACAATCCAAGTTAGTTAACGGGGAACACTCCAAGCCGTTTCCCATTTCAAGGGTCACCAGGCATGGGTGCCCTCATGCACGCCTCCCCTTTTTGCCCTGGCTATTGAGCCACTAGCGTCTAATCTCAGACAGCATCACAAACACTGTGCACTCCGGTATCCTTCCAGACACATATTGGTGTCATTGTATGTGGACGATGTCACTCTGTATGTCTGTGATCCCCACATTAACCTGAACCCAGTAATCAGGGAGTTCATTAGGTTTGGGGAATTATCCTTGGAAAAGACTCAGCTATACCCCCTGACTTCCAATAGAGCTAAATTCCAGCTAGACTACCCAGTAACATGGTGTGATTCCAAGATAAAGTACTTAGGAGTAGTAGTTTCCAGCGATAGAGAGGAGACGTTGAGGGCGAACTACGGCACTGCTATGATCTCGATCACTGACTCAATCACCAGATGGATCTCACTGCCATTATCGTTGGCAGGACGGCTCTCCCCGGCAAAGATGGTAATATTACCCAAGCTACTCTATCTCTTTATTAACATACCATATTACCCTGGAAGGTCTTTCTTTGGCTCACTCCAGTCCCAGCTGGTTCAGCTCGCCTGGGGAGGACAGCAACCCAGAATGAGTTGGAATACACTCACCTTGCCCTTCTCGCGCAGCGGGTTTGAGGTCCCATACATGGAGTTAAATTTTTATATGTGCGCAAGCCCAGTACGTACATTAAAGGCTTCGGCCCGCACTGTTTATGCAACAAATAGTGGTGGATCAGGGTTACATGGCCCCCCCATACCTTCTACTTCCTATCTTGGTGCCAAGGTGCCTGAGGAAGGCTTTTCCCACTCTACTGTGGCTTGCACAAAGTTTGCATGGTGCAAACTGGCTAGGAGACTGGGTAAGCCTGTCCTATACTCGCCATCAATACCAAAACAATATCACCCCTGACTCCAGATTATGTGTGAAAAACTCTGTTGTAACATACTCAATAAAGCTTGGAATCACTAGCTGGGGGGAGCTCTATCATGAAGGTTCCTTTAAGGACTGTGCCACTTTGTTCTCTAGCGATGATACCACGCAGCGGGAAGTATTTACTTTCCACAGGAGCCCCTCCACACTGGACATCTTACATACTGTGGTGCAGACACACACACTGTGCCATACAGTGTCTAGACTGTACCACAGAGCAAATGGAGAGTGGCCGGGATTAGAGGAAAACACTAGAAGGGGTTGGGACCAGGAGCTCAGTACCCCACTCACTGATAAACAGTGGACTTACTTGTGTCAACAAACGGGGAGGATTATGGCCAGTAGCCGACTTCGGATAATCCACTTCAAATTTCTGAACTGGGTGTATTATACACCGAAGAGATTATTCAGATACAATTTAGGAACAAATGACAGATGCGATAGATGCAGGCAGGAGGGGTGGGTTTTCTGCATCTAGCATGGCAATGTGGCACTATTCAGACATATTAGGTGGAAGTGATGGAAGCTCTTTCTGAAATGACGGGTACCGTGTACCCTTGTCCCTGATCACAGCATTGTTAGGCTACACTGAAGAGCTGCCAAACACACACAGGAAGTTCATCTCACAGGCCTGCTTCTAGCATAGCGCAAGGTAGCGTGCAAGTGGGGTAGAGGCAGGGCACATAAGTTTAAGGAATGGGTAAACGACCTTTTACACTGTAAGGACCAACTCACCACTCATGCTGAGCTATACCCCCCTCCTCATGCCCAGCGAACATCTGGGAACCTCTCCTGACCGTTCTGATGTTTCAATCGGGGAGAGGGGAGAGGGGAGGTACTGGCAATCACATTGCATAGAGGGGGCTAGTAAGGACACAAAGGACACTAGAGCAGACTGAGCTGGCTTTGCACACATACCAGTACATTACCTGCACCAAATATGGGTAAGATTTACTGAAATATGAGATGAATAAAAGTCAAAATAGGGGAAAAAGCAAGTAAAAACCTATTTGTAGATGGTCCATAGTGAACAAAGAGGGAGTAACAATGTGTTAGAAGGGTTGATTTGCGCTATTGATTGTATATGGTCTGAACTAATTGATGACATGTGTACAGATACTGAAGTTCAGTACATTACCTGCACCAAATATGGGTAAGATTGTACTGAAATATGAGATGAATAAAGGTCAAAATAGGGGAAAAAGCAAG
Organism: Lissotriton vulgaris; assembly: GCF_964263255.1. Lineage (NCBI taxonomy): Eukaryota > Metazoa > Chordata > Amphibia > Caudata > Salamandridae > Lissotriton > Lissotriton vulgaris. The sequence continues at coordinate 1,867,710,987 of NC_141685.1, read as the reverse complement.
TAAAAACCTATTTGTAGATGGTCCTTAGTGAACATAGAGGGAGTAACAATGTGTTAGAAGGGTTGATTTGCGCTATTGATTGTATATGGTACATGGGTTTTGTATATATATTATGGTACATATATTGTATATGGTTTTGGGTTTTGGGGTACAGGGGTGTTTTTAGGTTTTAGGGTAGGGTTTGGGTTTTGGGGTACAGGGGTGTTTTTAGGTTTTAGGGCAGGGTTTGGGTTTAGGGATAATTAAATTATATTTACCATTTTAAAATTAATTAAAATATATTTAATAAATTAAATTAATTATTTTACATTAATTACATTTTTTAATTTAATTAATTAAATTAAATAAATTATTATTATTAATTTAATTTAATTTCATTATAAAAAATATGTACATTAAACTAATTACTTTTTTTTAATTAAATTAAATTAATTACAATTTTTAATAAAATTACATTTATTAAATAGATATTATTTTATTAAATTAAATTATTGACAATTTTTAAATGTCTTTTAATTAAATTATTAAAAAAAAAATAATTACAATAAACTAAATAAATTTTTTAAAAAAAGGTATACTTACCTATACTTACGATGTAATGCCATGCGTTGTAATAGCATCTGCGATGTAATGCCATGCATTGTAATGACATCCGTTGTAATGGATCCCGCGTTGTAAAATCTGCGTTGTAACGGAATGCGTTGTAACACAACGCGTTGTACTGACACCAATCCGGTCTGAACTAATTGATGACATGTGTACAGATACTGAAGTTCTGTTTCTTAAATCAAAAAGCAATAAAAAGAAAATTTGAAAAATTAATGGTTGTTGTGTTGCGCAGTAAGCGAGTGGTGTCCAAGGCTTCGATGTAGGCAGCAGCAATGCGTCAATATCACAGGAAAATGTACAAAGTCCGCTCAATGCGTCAGTGTTGATACTTTGGTTTCTTGGGTTGCAGCACCAAAAACTCACTTCCAAGGGCCCTGGACTGGCTTTGGCACCCCCTGGCAGAGCAGGACTCACAGCAAGGGAGCCCAGGTGCTGCTAGCAAGATGCAGGTGAAGTCTTTTATATCCCTGAAACTCCAGAAACAGGAGGCAGGGCCAACAAGCCCTTGCAGAACCTTTAGAGATGCAGCATTTTTAGTCAAATCCAGTTCTTTCATTCCCAGGGAAGAAGCAGCAGGCATCAGGCGAGCAGAGCAAAATGGCAGTCCCTCCTGGCAGCACAACAGTTCTCCTTCCTGGTAGAATGTCCTTAGTTTCGGAAGTGTTCTCATTATATGGCGTCAGAGGTTCAATACTTATACCCATTTTAGCCTTTGAAGTCACTGCCCTATCCTGCCCTAGTTCCAGACATACTAAAGGGGGGTTTGCAACTCTTTGTGTAGGGGCAGGCACAGCCCTATTCAGGTGCAAGTGTCAGCTCCTCCCTCTCACTCTAGCTCAGGAAGACCCATCAGCCTGGTGATGGGCCATCAGGCTATGCAGGGCACAACTCAGCTCACTTTGGATGTGATTGTTTATGGAGGAATGCTCAAAGCGCATCTGTCACCCAACCCAGATGTGTATTCCAGAGACAGGCAGAGGCACAAAATGGTTAACATAAAGAAGCCAACTTTCTAAAAGTGCCATTTTCAGACCTGTAACCTAAAAAATGTGTTTTTTGAATTGTCCAACCTCACTGAAAAATGTGTTTTTTGAATTGCCCAATTCACAAAGGTAAACTTAGACCAAAAGCCAAAGTTTATAACTTTCAGTATTCACAAAGGGCATTTATGAGTTGGTTTTCACGTCTCTGCACTCAGAGCAGAATCTCTGCACTCATAGTGAAATCACTGCACTCAGGGCTTAGGAAATCTGCTTTTATCCTGACTCACCTGTGTCAGTGCCTACCCTCCCCACCACTCTAGCTGAAACTCCTCAGCCCAACTAACCCTCATGGCACATACATGGCCCCAAACAACACTGTATGTACCATCTCATACATCATGTTCTGTACATATGCAAGAGGGACATGCAAAAATATCTCCTCACTTCCCTCTTGATGTGATGCTGGATATGCACTCTTCTCTCATCTCCTCACACTGTACAGACACGCAGCCACTACACATCAGTGGAGGTACAATTGGACACACATAGAGTACTCGAGCCATCATAGAGTGCAATATGATCTCCTGAAGTCGAGATTAAATGCCTTGACCATGCAGGGGGGTGCTGCTGTACTCTCCAGAAGTTGTGTGCAATATCATGTTAATTTTGTGTCTTGCACAACATAGCTTTAAGTCAAGGCTTACACATAGTCTGGACCCTCATCTAGGTCCGAATCTATTCAACCAGGCCATTGCACAGAACAGTGGGTAGGGTATCCAGATCTGTGAGCAGCTGGTTGACACTTTTTTCTCCTGAGCAACCTGTTGTGTGTTTTGCTTTCATGTGGTTTGCAGTCAGTTGCCAATGAAGACATTTTGACATTTAACATGCTGTCTATACATTTCATCCTGAGACTACTTTGTAAGACATACATAAAGTCTGCAAACATCAGCTGTTGACAAGAGTCAAACGATTGGCCATGCAATACGTTAAGTACAGATTTCAGTGACTAGTCTGGACAACATCTCTAAGGACTTCATCGTCTCTGGGGATTACATGTCTGTGCTTGTGTGAGACTTACCTGGACAGTTTAACAATGGGGACCTGATTCACAAAGGGTCTCGGAACTCTGTGCAGGGGTGCCACAGTTGTGGGGGATCGTCCACACTCAGTGTGTAATTTCTTCTGGTTGCAGAGTTCCCACCCAAGTGAGGACATTCCAACAACAACAGGGGGTCCTCTGCCATGAGGACAGAGGTCCTTTGTGAATCAGGCCCCTTGTATGTGTGCGTGCTGCACCTCATGTGGGATTTTGGCCAAATGTCTGTCATAAGTACACCATGGTTCAAGTGGACCTGTGTGATGACATGGATTGTCTATGCTCAAAGCTGTTACATTTGGCAGCTCCATATCTGAATTGCGATTCTCCTATTAACATGACCAGAGAATCTGGATTTCATTAAAGACTCGGAGGCTATCATTATGCATACAACTTTTAATGCACTCCAAGCGTAGCCGCATACATCACAAAGCAATAGTTCCAACTTAGAACATTATGAACCAACAATAGTAACAAGCACTAGGCAATCAGCCTCTTTTAAATGTGGTAACAGGAAGAAAGGAAAATGTCCAATAAACTTCAATAACACATCAAACTTGAAGAAGGATGAAAGAAGAATAGGTCGAGCAGGGTCATTCCAGGACATTCCACCAGATCGGGAGTCAAAAGGATGAAATCAGGAGAGATTATCTGAAAAGGAAAAAGATGTCAATAATTCCAAAGTATAGGCGATAAGGAATAGTCCTGATAAAAGGAGAATAATGTAAGTTAAATATTCAAATAAACAACAGTCATGAAAAGGAATAAGAAATAAGTTAGAAATTCAGATAAACAAATTAAACAATATCAACCACCCAGGGAAAGGGTGGAAGGGATAATGATAGCCTCCGAGTCTTTAATAAAATCCAGATTCTCTGGTCATGTTAATAGGAGAATCGCAATTTCATTACAAGACCGGAGGCTACCATTTTGCATGTTGGTAGCCATGTAAAACCACATCAGACATATGAGTCACAGGTTTGCAATAAGGATGAGCAAAGGTCCTAGAATTAGACCAATCAGCAGCCTTGAGAATATCATCCAACTTACCACCTGACCAGAATGACTTACTGGCCATTGCACCTCTGATGGAATGTGGTTTAAATAGACTCAGATCGATACCAGCAAGGTTCATGACAGTTTTAACCCATCTTGCAATAGAAGTAGAAGAAATACCTTTGTGGGGTTTAACAAAAGAAATACGTAGTTGAGTCACACAAAAAGGACGAACAGAGTTCATTCTCAGATCGTATTCTTTCATACATTGAACAACACAGAGTTTAGTACAACTGTCAAAACATGGATAGAAAAAAGAATCTGACATAGTCTTGGTTCTTTTATGCAGTTTGAAATTAACACCAACCATATCATAAGATCTATAAGAAATATCTAGAGCTTTAACATCAGAAACCCTCCTGCAAGAAATTAAGCAAAGAAGGGTAGCCAATTTGATAGAAATATTCTTCCTGCTCAGAAGAGAATTAACTGGCCAAGAGCAGAAAATATCTAGAATCAAATTAACATCCCATTGAGATTGATATCTAGGATGGGGAGGTCTTCTAAGTCTGATACTCTTAAGTATTCTACAAATGATAGGATTTTTACCTGCCGTTTTATTATTAATTAAAGAATGTCCAGCGGAAATAGCAGATCTATAACAATTGATAGATCTATAACTTAGACCTCTGTCTAATTGTTCTCCAAGAAAATTAATTATATCAACAATAGGTGCCTCCACGGGATCCAAGTCCCTTTCCAAGCACTACCGAGACCAGACTTTCCAAATGTTGTTGTACCGGTAATGTGTCCCAGGGGCCCAGGACTCTCCAAGGAGAGTTGAAGCTGTTGACGAAAGTCTTGCGAGATCGTTGGATCTGCTGACACCTTCCAAGCAAGAAGGTTCAAATTCCCTGTTTGAATAAGAGGGTGAATTTGACCATCTGCGTCTGTGAGAAGGTCTTTCAGAGGAGGAATTAGGAAGGGAAAATCGTAGGTTAGTTCCAGAGCGGTAGGAAACCATGCTCGGGATGGCCAAAAAGGGGTTAGCAGGACAATTGAAGAGCGTTGGTGTCTCACTTTCTGAAGGACTCTCTGGATCATTGCGAATGGAGGGAAGGCATAAGCGTTGATCCCTACCCAAGATTGGAGAAAAGCATTCACTGCTAGAGGGCTAGAGGACCAGAGTCGGGCATCCAGCTGAAATAAGCTTCCAATTGAGAAGTCAGTCTGCTCGCAAATAGGTCTATCTGGAATGGTCCCCAGAAAAAATTGAGGGAGTTGAAAACAGAGGTGTTGAGTTTCCAGTCTCTGTAGTCCAGGATGAATCTTGAGTTCCAATCTGCACAAAGGTTGGACTTCCCTGGAAGATATTCTACTCTGAGAGAGATTTTGTGTTCCAGTCAGAAAAACCAAAGTTTCTTTGCAAGATTGGAAAGGTCTTCCGACTTTGTCCCGCCTAGACGGTTTATGTAAGCGACGGCAGACATGTTGTCCATTTTCAAAACCACTGATCTGCCTTGAAGAAATCGCTTGAAGCTCATCAGAGCATAAAGCCCTGCAGTTAATTCCAGGTAATTGATGTGGTGGAGAGATTCTTCCTGTGACCAAATTCCTCCAGTGTTCTGATTCTGGAGACAAGCACCCCAGCCATTAAGGCTGGCATCCGATTCTAGAATAAAATCCGGTGCTGAACCAAAGATCGCTCTTCCATTCCATGCATCCAGATTGTCTAACCACCATGTTAGTTCCGAGGTGGCTTCTGGGTTCAAAGAAATGCGATCTCCGTACCAAAGGCCTGACCTGAAAGCCCTTGCTTTTATTCTTTGAAGGGCTCGATATTTCAGGGGACCCAGAAAAATGGCCTGAATGGAAGAAGAAAGGAGGCCTAAAAGTCTCGCTAGTTCTCTTAAGGAGAGATTTTGTAGTTTCAAGACATGTCTTATCTCCTTTCTGATTTTGGCAATCTTCTTGGGAGGAAGAAGGAGAAGACAATTTGTCGTGTCGACTGTAAAACCTAGAAACTCCATGTTTTTTGAGGGAATTAGAATGGATTTTTCCTTGTTCATTATAAATCCTAGACTTTCTAAAAGTTCCATAACTGTCTTGAGATCTTGGATAATTTGAGCATAATCTTGAGAAAGAATAAGGATATCGTCTAAATAAATGATGAGACGAATACCTTTTTCTCTTAGACAAGAGACGACTGCTCTCAATACCTTGGTGAAACAACATGGGGCAGAGGAGAGGCCGAAGGGAAGAGCCTGAAATTGGAAAAGATGATTTTTCCAGATAAACTGAAGGAAGGGTTAATGATCTTTTGCCATGGGAATGGTAAAGTAGGCATCCTTCAGATCCAGTTTGACTAACCAGTCCCCTTCTAATAAGAGGTCTCTGAGAAGATGGATGCCCTCCATTTTGAAATGTTGGTAGACAAGGAATTTGTTGAGTTCCCTGAGATTTATAACAGGTCTCCAACCCTTGTCTTTCTTTTCCACAAGGAAGAGTGTACTTATGAATCTCATAAATTCCATGGGAACCTCTATAATTGCTCCTATTTTTAGCATTGAGGAAATTTCTTCCTCTATGATTTTTTCCTGATCTAGTGTAAGGGGAATCGGCCTCGGAAGTGAATTCTGAACTGGAGTTTGGATGAAATCTATCGAAAAATCGAGTACAGTGTTTAAAACCCAGGGATCTTGGGTGACAATTTTCCAGTTGTGGTAAAATAATTTCAGTCTCCCTCCCACGTTTGGATTCGAAGAAAGGGAAGGGGGAGGAATACTCACTTTGAGTGGTGGAGTCGGCAGAAGCTCCCCTCGTTCTGAATCCTCTTGAGCGGAAACCTCTACCTCTCGGTGGGTAGAACTGAGGTTGGTTGGGTGGCTGATATCCTCTACCACCATAACCTCTTGACCTTGAAAAGGTAGTTATAACATGTGTAATCTTGTTAATAAAACAATAGAGGATAAAAGTATTAAACGGATAGTAATATATAGTTAAGTAAGACAAGACGTTTTAGGAGGAAATAAGAAGTTGACTTATCTGCTTGGAGCCACATTTAAAAGAGGCTGATTACCTAGTGCTTGTTACTATTGCTGGTTCATAATGTTCTCTAAGTTGGAACTATCGCTTTGTGATGTATGCGGCTATGCTTGGAGTGCATTAAAAGTTGTATGCATAATGGTAGCCTCCGGTCTTGTAATGAAATTGCCACTCCAGGTCTGTAGGTAAATTATGTGAAAATTGGAACTTGCGTACCTGTTACAATGGATTGAAAATTACTTAAAGTCCCAAATATCAATGTGAGCATTTGGTCTGAATCTGCACATCATGAATGGACCTGGGAAACCTGGCAGAGCTGTATGTTTAGTATCTGTCTCCCTCATGAATTTGACCAACACCAACATCTACTGGCCCCATTCAAAAATGGTTCTGCATTTCGTATTGTGTGGGATTTCTGGTTGGCTAGGGCATGCGCCAAAGCCAGGCAGAAACCAGCACTTTAGCCAGGGCGAGGGAGTTACCTACCAAAGATAACCCCTGCTCATCCACTTGGTAGCTTGGCAGGAGCAGTCAGGCTTATCCCAGAGGTAATGTGTAAAGCATTTGCGCAACACACACACACAGGAGCAACACACTAGTCATACCACAAAAGAAACTCCACACAAGGTTATATAAATCATTGCCTTTTTATTATCCAAAACACATTAGATCATAATCACACAATATGCACTGTGCCAACTAGCACTAGACAATATTTACAGGGGATTATATAAACATGACAGGGCCAATCGGGCCACTGTCAGAACCTTTAGAAAGCACTAGTAACAAATGTAAAACACAAGCATTAACTACTGGCAGAATACTGTACTCAGCATTAGCATGGGCGACATAAACGCATTATGTCTGCATCACCTTTGGCATAAAACATATTAAGAATAAACCACATTAGGCAATAAATCACCAGCATAAACACATTATGCAGTAGATCACCAGCATACACATTATCCTAAACATCAGAAGCATAAACACCCTGGGCATAAATCACATTAGCCTAAAACACAGTATTCCACAATCATATGAGGCATCACCATCCACAATGACCCCCAGGCCACCTGGCCTTTCACTTGGGCTCAAAATGCCCTGTTCAGAATGTCAGGGCGCGAAGATAGGGCTTCTCAATTAGCACTAGGACTGAAAAAGCAGCAAAAAGCAAAGTGCGCACTGCGCTTGGGCAGAGGAGTGTATCTCACTCCTTCATCATAGTGAAAGGAAAAATGCTCCACGTTGCGGCTGCCGCTAATGGGCGATGCAGCTGATGAGACATGACCACCGGTACCAACTAGGCCTGGTGAGCCCTCACTTGGGGACTCTATCAACAAAGTTGCCTCCAATAGAAAATGGCACTGGCACCACTGTGCCGTGGAAGCTCCACACTGGAACGCCAAAAATAATCTTGCCCAAACGTTGCAGCTGCCTGTAGCTGTGATGCAGCTGAGTGCAAGACAACACTGGCCCGTCTGATGCGCTCCTCATTGCACCCAATGTGCAAATGTGAGCCCCACTTACTGGGCTGTCCTGGTAGGCACCGACAATATGCCTTGACTGGCCGGCTGTCAGCTTTGCTCACCAGCACACATCTCACACTAGCACGGAGCCCGCAAGGCTCTGGTTCCCTCCTTGACTCCTCCTGATGACCTGCGGGGCTCCCACTAGCACACGGGGTCCGTTCTCCTCTCAGCATTCACGGTCAGCTGGATTGCTGTGTCACTCTGCCTCTCCTCCCTTCCGGGTCATGGCTCTGTTCCCATCCACATGGCACTTTGCCTGACTTCCGGGCTGCAGCGGTTTCTTTCAGCAGCTCTCGCTTCTCAACGGCAAGTGGAGGGTGGGCTCCTGCTGAAAATAAACACCTCTCTGGGGTGGGCTCCCACTACTGTCCTCAACTCACCACAGTGCCGGGTGGGCTCCGGCCGGTACGGCTGCACGAATGCCGGGTGGGCTCCCACAGATAAACACAAAATGTGGGGTGGGCTCCCACTGTCTCCCAGCAGCTCTGGGGAATCCCTACACCAGAATTCCCTCTAAGTCATCATGCAGGAATGCTCTGCAGGCCACCCACACACTTGGAAAAGTAAATAGAGTGCCCACAAGGCGCTGAGGACCCCACAGTTCCAGGGCAAAGGCTGCGTCCAGGGAGGCCAGCTCACAGGGTCCTCCAGCAGGGAGGCAGTCCCTTGTGGTGGATCCTCCTGTGGCCCAGCAGCGACAGGTCGCAAGGAAGCACCAAAAAGCACAACCTTTTCATAGGGTCACAGCACCAATATTTATACCGACATTTTCTTTGTTCTGCCCTGGCACAGGGCTGGGGGAACCACCCTGAACTGGTTCTGGGAGGTTTTGAGCACTGTGTCGACAAGGCTCCTCTTTCCCTTTGTCAGGTGGGGGCTCGGTGATCAGCCACACCAAAGGGGGACGGTGCCAGCATTCACCCAGGCAGGCACAGACCTATTCAGGGTCAGGGGACTACTCCCTCCACTACTTCTCTAAATGCAGATCCCCTATTGAGCCTAGCGCTGACTCACCCTGCCCTCCCTAAAGCCACACACATCTCACCAGCCCATGTCAATCCAAAGCCAGACATGCAATCCACATCAGGCAGGCAGACACATAGCACACAGAAATATTAACTTCTAAAAGTGGCATTTCTAAAATAGTGATTATAAATCTGTGCACACCATTGCATAGCATTTATTATTACTATTTAAACCATACTAAACTTGGCCACACTGCTCCTCTCGTATCAGGAATTACCACTGAAACACGTATCATGGAATCCCAATGCATTCCCATGAAAGGGCAGCCTTTCAGAAGTGAGAAACCAAAATGGCGGTTTGTCACTACCAGGACATGTCACACACTTAAGGTACGTGTCCTACCTATTACCTATAATACACCCTGCCCATAGGGCTAGTTAGGGTCTACTTTAGGGGTGACTGACTTGTAGTAAAAGTAGGGTCACAGACATGGCACACACTTAAGGTATACGTCCTACCTTTTACCTACAATACACCCTGCCCATACGGCTAGCTAGGGCCTACTTTAGGGATGACTGACATGTAGTAAAAGGGGGTCACAGACATGGCACACACTTTAGGTGCCACGTCACAGTGGCAGTAACACTGTGTGCACATGCCCTGCAATGGCAGAGGCCTGGGATAGGTTTGATAGGCTATATTGGTTGGTGGCGCAATCAGCTCTGCAAGCCCACCAGTAGCATTTAATTTACCAGTCCCGGGTATACGAGATACCACTTTACAAGGGAGTGACAGGTAAATTAAATATGCCCAACAGGTGTAGGCCAATTTTTCATATTTATCACAGAGAGCACACACACTTTACACTGTACAGCAGTGCTAAAGTGCCCAGAGTCCTAAAACCACCAACACCATGTTTGAAAAAAGGCTAGGGGGAAGGCAACAAGTTCAGGGATGACCAAGTCCAACAGTGTGTAAAGCAGAATGCACCACACATGCTCTGCTAATGTACCCCTAACAAACGCTGCTCCTGAGGCGGAAAGCCGGGAGAGCGCACCGTTTTTTTAAAAATTGAATTGTGATTCTTGTTGTGTTTTAAAACTATTACTTACTCACCCAAGCCTCTCCCACTGCAAGCGGCCCCTCCGCTGCCCAGAAACCGGCGTGCCAAACGCTTGACAGAGCCTCGGCCAATCGACAGGCCACGCCCCCATCGGAGGCCACGCCCACCGCCCTAAAGCTCAAAAGAGACGCTGCTCACCAGCCTCTCCACCTAACAAACGCTGCTCCTGAGGCGGAAAGCCGGGAGAGCGCACCGTTTTTTAAAAAATTGAATTGTGATTCTTGTTGTGTTTTAAAACTATTACTTACTCACCCAAGCCTCTCCCACTGCAAGCGGCCCCTCCGCTGCCCAGAAACCGGCCTGCCAAACGCTTGACAGAGCCACGGCCGATCGACAGGCCACGCCCCCATCGGAGGCCACGCCCACCGCCCTAAAGCTCAAAAGAGACGCTGCTCACCAGCCTCTCCACCTAACAAACGCTGCTCCTGAGGCGGAAAGCCGGGAGAGCGCACCGTTTTTTTAAAAATTGAATTGTGATTCTTGTTGTGTTTTAAAACTATTACTTACTCACCCAAGCCTCTCCCACTGCAAGCGGCCCCTCCGCTGCCCAGAAACCGGCGTGCCAAACGCTTGACAGAGCCTCGGCCGATCGACAGGCCACGCCCCCATCGGAGGCCACGCCCACCGCCCTAAAGCTCAAAAGAGATGCTGCTCACAGCCTCTCCACCTAACAAACGCTGCTCCTGAGGCGGAAAGCCGGGAGAGCGCACCGTTTTTTTAAAAATTGAATTGTGATTCTTGTTGTGTTTTAAAACTATTACTTACTCACCCAAGCCTCTCCCACTGCAAGCGGCCCCTCCGCTGCCCAGAAACCGGCGTGCCAAACGCTTGACAGAGCCTCGGCCGATCGACAGGCCACGCCCCCATCGGAGGCCACGCCCACCGCCCTAAAGCTCAAAAGAGACGCTGCTCACCAGCCTCTCCACCTAACAAACGCTGCTCCTGAGGCGGAAAGCCGGGAGAGCGCACCGTTTTTTAAAAAATTGAATTGTGATTCTTGTTGTGTTTTAAAACTATTACTTACTCACCCAAGCCTCTCCCACTGCAAGCGGCCCCTCCGCTGCCCAGAAACTGGCGTGCCAAACGCTTGACAGAGCCTCGGCCGATCGACAGGCCACGCCCCCATCGGAGGCCACGCCCACTGCCCTAAAGCTCAAAAGAGACGCTGCTCACCAGCCTCTCCACCTAACAAACGCTGCTCCTGAGGCGGAAAGCCGGGAGAGCGCACCGTTTTTAAAAAAATTGAATTGTGATTCTTGTTGTGTTTTAAAACTATTACTTACTCACCCAAGCCTCTCCCACTGCAAGCGGCCCCTCCGCTGCCCAGAAACCGGCGTGCCAAACGCTTGACAGAGCCTCGGCCGATCGACAGGCCGCGCCCCCATCGGAGGCCACGCCCACCGCCGACTTACCCACCAACCCATAAGTATGTGCCTCCCAAGGAAGCGCAGCGGACGAGCGCAGCGGGTGCGCCGATTGCGCGCCGAAGGCGCGCTTAAGCCAAGCTCGTCTGCGCTCGTCCGCGCCCGGCCGGGCCCCGCGGCCCTGCCCCCTGGCCCTTCAGGGGCCAGTAGACACATCTACAGCTCGAGTGTCTTACATCAGCTACGTCCACCAATACTACCAAGCTGTGGAATCCCAGGACATCCTTTGGAGACGCCCCGCCGCTGCACGCACTGTAAGTTTGAACTCACCCCTAAAACTGCCCAAACCAGAGCGGAGGCACAGGAGTATTCCATGTTCCTACTTAACTGCAGGTCATTAGTAAAACACTGTACAGAAATCTCTTTGTTATTAGACGAACACTCCCCTGATGCTATGTTCCTAACTGAAACATGGCTGAACCAAGATTCTCAGCCGGACCTAGCACAGGCTATAATTCCAGGATACCAGATAGCGCGGGTTGATCGACCACTAGGCAGAGGTGGCGGCCTCGCGATTATCTACAAAGAGAACTATGTCTGCCGCTGTTTAGCGGACGACATTGAGGACTGCGAAAACCTTTCTTTCTCTATCGAGTTCTCCCCCAATTCCAGTTTTTCTGGCATCCTCATTTATCGCCCCCCGGGTTCCACCGGACAATTCAATACTTCTCTCATGTCAGTGGCCTCACAGCTGGTTGTCTCCCCCTCCAATTTCACCATTCTGGGAGATTTTAATTTTCATTTTGACAACTTGCGAGATCCCACAGCATCAGAGATACAATCAAACCTGGCCGCCATCCAATTAGAGCAATGAGTTCCTTCGGCCACACACGAAAAGGGGCATCTTCTGGATCCTATTTTCAGTATTAGCGACCAGCTCAAAGTAGGCCTTATTAATAAGCTCCCATCGACCGATCACTTCCTGATAGCGTTTACCTGGACTACAAGTAAACCACCCCCTTCCCTGTTTACATCCAGGAAAACCCAAAATTGGTCAAAACTTCCTCTTGACAACTGGACGAAGACTCTCAGTAACACCAGACCCTCCCTCTCTCACAACCCTACATCCAATAACATCAGATATGAAGACTGGCTAACAACCTCTTTGGACTTAAGTCTCCCATCATATCCATCTAGATCAAAAAGACATAGCAAATCAGCCCCATGGTATTCAGAAGATCTTAGAAACCAGAAACGCCTATGCAAGAGACAAGAGAGGAAGTGGCGCACATCCTACAACCAAGCCGAAAAAACTATTTACAGGGAAATGATTAGGGAGTATAAAATGGCCATAAAAAATGCGCAAGCAGCCTACTATACCCATAAAATAACTGTGGCAAAATCAAAACCGAAAGAAATATACCACATAGTAAACTCTCTGACAAAACCACCCCCGCCCGCCTCAGACAATAACAATTCATTGTCCAAATGCAACGACCTGGCTGAATTCTTTTTCCAAAAAGTAAATAAAATATACTCTTCTTTCTTTAACTCACCTACCGATCCGTCCCCTCAATGCTTGGACTCTGCCCTGGACAGGGACATTGAGCTGAAATCGTTTCCCTTGATAACAATGGAAACTTTAAAGAAACTAGCCCTACAAATAAAAACAGGTTCCCCTTGTGATCCGGCCCCTCCAGGCCCACTGGGTCTAGCCAGTGACATTATCTTCCCCACCCTGCTGGAACTGCTGAACTCTTCTATACTGAGTAAGACAGTACCCGTAACCTGGAAGCATGCAATGGTGCGGGCCCTCCTAAAGAAACCCTCCCTGGACCCAGCTAATGCGGGTAACTACCGTCCAATCTCTTTGCTCCCATGGGCATCAAAAATCCTGGAGAAGCACGTCAACACCATTCTGACGACATTTCTCGAGGACAACCACCTCCTTGATGCTTCCCAGACGGGTTTTCGCCCCAAACATGGGACAGAGACGGCTCTACTAGCTGTAACCGAGGAGGCAAGACGGATCTTGGATCGAGGGGGATCAGTGGCAGTGATCCTCCTCGATCTAAGCGCCGCGTTCGACACGGTACACCACAAGATCTTGTTGAACCGTCTTGCCGACCTGGGAGTATCCGGAGATGCCCTGTCGTGGCTGGAATCCTTCCTGTCAGACAGAACCTTCCAGGTCTTCGACGGCATATCTGTATCCTCCAGTAGGCCACTGGGGTGCGGAGTGCCGCAGGGCTCTTCCCTAAGCCCTACGCTCTTCAATGTGTACATGAGGCCGCTGGCTGGGATTGTTCGTCCGCATGGTGTCAATATCATCTCCTATTCGGACGACACCCAGCTGGTGGTCTCCCTTGCACAGAAGAGCGGTCTCCAGACTCCACCTGACCTGGCGGCTTGCCTGGAGGACGTAAAAAGGTGGATGTCGAGCTCATGCTTGAAGCTCAACGATGATAAAACAGAGCTTATGCTCCTTGGCCCAGCAACTCCTTCCACTCCCTAGCTAATATGGCCCTCAAGTATGGGCTCCCCCCTCTCCCCAAAGACAATATCAAAAGCCTGGGAGTATGGCTCGACAAATCGCTGAGCCTAAATACTCAGGCCACTAAGGTGTCAGCCACTTGTATTGGCCTTCTTAGGGTAATCAAAAAAATTCTTCCCCTCCTTCCATTCGAGGCCTTCGATACTGTGTCCCACCATATACTTATCCAACGCTTACAGGAGGCGGGAGTGACGGATGTCGCTCTCCAGTGGTTTCGGTCCTTTCTGGCAGACCGCTCCTTTAAAGTGGCTATACCACCTGGTCAATCTGCCACCTATCCTTTGGAGCTCGGGGTACCACAGGGATCTTCGTTGAGCCCAACAATGTTCAACCTCTATGTGAAACCGTTGGCTGGTGTCGTCAAACAGTGGGGTCTTACGATGGCCTCATACGCTGACGACACACAGCTAGCGGTGACACTTAGTGAAGACCCTGAGGAGGAGGCCCCCAGATTCCATGCGGGTCTCTTGGCAGTAGCCGGCTGGCTCCGCACCAACTGCCTCCAGTTGAATGCCACCAAAACGGAGGTATTGGTTCTAGGGAAGCACGCGGAGCAATGGGGAAATCAGTGGTGGCCTTCGGAGCTTGGTGTCACTCCTATTCCAGCTGCTGGAGTGAGAAATTTAGGAGTATGGGTAGACTCTGCGTTGACCTTCAGAGATCACACCAAGAAGGTGGCTGCCACGTGCTACGGAATTCTGCGTGGTACTAGGCCGGTCCTAAAGTACTTTGATCCCCCTACCAGACAGCTTGTAGTCCAAGCCTCAATACTTTCTCGGCTGGACTACGACAGCTCACTGCTATTAGGGGTGAATCAAGCGGAGGCCTCTAGGCTCCAAAGAGTACAAAATGCCGCGGCACGAGCCATTGTGGGCCTTCCCAGACACTGTTCAGTGTCTGGTACCATCACGGCCTTGCACTGGCTCCCGGTCAGACAGCGCATTAAATTCAAGGCGCTGTGTCTGGCCTTCAAAATTCTAAAATTTTCGTCGCCGCCGGCACTTGCTCCTCTGCTTACACCCTACAAGCCTTCTAGATCCTTGAGATCAGAGGGGCTTCATCTTGCCATCTGTCCACGCTTCAAGCTGAGCAGAATGGGTGGCCGCTCCTTTAGGGTGCTAGCGGCAAGTTTATGGAATTCGCTCCCTGTTCACATTCGAGCTCTTGAAGATTTGCTCATTTTCAGGCAGGCGATTAAAACCTTCCTGTTCCCGGTATCTAGTTAATTTCTTTTTCTTTTACTATGTGTTATGTTACAGCATCTGTCAGAGCGCCAGGACGCCCCTTTGCTGGGGCAGCTGTGCGCTATAAAAATACCAAATAACATAACATAACATAACATAACATAACAAATTGTCATACAGGGCCTGATCCAATCACGGCTGGATTTCAACAATGCCCTTTATCTTGGAGCCCCGGACTATACTCTACAAAAACTTCAGCGCACTCAAAACTGTGCTGCTCGGGCGCTCCTGGGAATCCCTCGGAGGACCTCAATAAAATCCGGCCTAAAAACTCTACACTGGCTGCCTGTCAGGGATAGAGTAAAATTTAAGGCTCTCTGCATCGCCCACCAGACTTTCTGGAGAATGGGCCCAGAAATCAACTCTTCCCTGATTTCCCCATACCAACCCAATAAAACTCTACGCTCCTCAACTGCTACACTTGCCAAAATCCCTCGAATATTTAGAACCAGAGCAGGAGGACGCTCATTCTCATACAACGTTGCCAAATTGTGGAACACCCTCCCTCTGCAGATGCGAAACAATACAAATCTCACCAGTTTCAGGAAACAGCTTAAAACCCTCCTGTTCAACAACTAATAACCTCAGTGGTCAGGTTTGTTTGGTTTAGCTCCAGCGCCTGAACGCCTCAGGGCAACTGCAGCACTTTATAAGCCTAATTTTCATTTCATTTCATGTGTCACTGACTCATGCTAACCTAACAGTTCCATGGAGAGATATATGACATGGAGTAGCTGCCCCTGGCTGAGCTGGTAAAATTGTATAAACACACACCCTGCTCTTATGGCACATTTAGGCCCATTGCAGGTACAAAGATAACTACCCTACAGCACCCAGCAAATTAAGTTCATAATTCTTTGTGTGCTGCACCACTCATCTGCTCCTCTGACCCCCCCATGCAAAGGGTCCTTATCTTGCACCCCCTCAGTTAGTATTTTGCTATCAGTATCACATATGGTGTGGTTGCTTTATTTTCATGTGTCAACCTTCACCCGATGTGCAAAGTGGTTACTGTATGTATATGGGCTATGTCTCCTTAGAGCAAATTTAAGGCTGATTTAAAAGAGCATTCTGGGACTTGAAGTGTAGTTAACCGAATTTCGCAAAAATTTCACATTTTAATCAAGAAACACACATACAAAACCATGACTAAGCTACAACAAAATTCATAACTGTTGTATGCAATGTGGATGAAGGTCTTTTACAATGTCCATTGTTGGTATATGAGGGGTTTTAGTGTTGGATGCTGTCTCATTCATGCTTTATGTGCGTATTTGTTTATACCCTGAATAAAATACGTTGGGAAAATTAGGTTAAGGCTGACTTTGTGGTATCCGTCGTACTCAAATTGATACCAACATATCTCAGAGGACATACCCACATCTTCAATGTAGAGGCACGTATATGATTCAGAATTACTAGGTCAAAGTCTTAACTATGGACATGTGGTTACCAGTACACAGCATAACCAAAGCAGTATTGACCTGCTAAATGAGGCAGTCACCACATGCACTGTTTGATGTTCTCTAGGAAAATCCTAATATTTAGAAACATCTTTGACATGGCCTTCTTGTTTGTATCTGTACACCCTATATTGCAGGTATGGTACACAGCAGATGGCATTTGATAGTAAGTATATGACTGTTTAGACTGCAAAAAACAGGACAATCCTGGATCCAAATGTAGGTGTGAATATCTCCATCCTGACTGTGTCCTATCCCCCAATGGAAATTTATACATTGGCAGATAACCATGTTCTTTTTCAAGAACCTTGTATCACAATGCAGAAGGTGAGGGTTAGTAAATATTGAAGGAGATACAGAGCAAAATTTAGATAGATGTCAGTGTGTGCGTAGTATCAAGACATTACAGTGAAAATACTCATACTTTTGGGTTCCCAAATCATCACATTGCCCAGTGAGATCAAATGAGTGCAATGTCAGCACTTGCTTCATGTTGTGGTGAGTTTCTTAATTATTAGTACACCAACTGCATAATTGTTAGCCTTATATTTCAGTGGACCTGGCTGGCCAAGGGACATCCTCCCAGGACCAGGGGCAAGAGATTAGAACCTCTGCCCATAGGCGGGTACTACCTCTTGATACCACCAGTGTGGAGGAGGAGGAGAGAGATGAAGATCAAGGCAGGGTAAGTTCACACACCTTGACCAAACATTCAGCAAAAACACCATTGGGCGGGGTGGAGGCTGTGTACATAGAAGGGGACATTAAGAGGGACCCCACCATCTGGGGTTAAAGTTAGTAGGTTTCCTCCTGGCCAAGAAGAGCTGGAATTGGATGTGGTATCCCCAAGGCAGACACAATTGCACCTGTCGCCAAATCTCCCTAACTCCTGAGGCCCGCATTCCTTTGGGTCCTTCAGCTGTATCCCCTGCCAATGCTCTCCCTCCGTGTGCTAACCCAGAAGAGCTGAGGGGGTACTCAGCCCCAACACCCCTCAACCCTGTTGTTTAACCAAGACCCCTCCATGTACTGTCATTCCTAGTGCTGCATCAAAGAAACAGGAGATAGTATTTGAGGTTGAAAGACATGTGTTTACTCTACCTTACAGTAGATCTGAGATGAACTCTGTATGTTCTGAGAGGCACAATTCAGAGGTATGGCTCACCTCAGGTCCTCCATCACTTCTTGTGGTCAGCCCTATTGTTTGTCTTTCACTAGCACCCCCAAGGAGCTGTGTCTCCCTGTGCATCCACCCTCTCCATTTTACCTGCTACCTCTCAGACCTCTCATGTTGCACACTCTGGTTTCACCCTGGACAGCATAGAGGAGTCCACTGGTGCAGAGGACTTGAACATTGTAGTCATGGATGGCAAGTGACTGAAGATTTTTGTGACCAGAGATTTTCTCCCACCCCTTGCACATAGACCGGTTCCCCCAGCGCTTCCTAACATGTTTTATTTATGTTGCCCACCCCTTCCAAGCCCCCTTGCCCAATCTGACTAAAGATCCTATTTGATTTCCTTTCTTCCTTTCCAATGGACAGTTAATGATTTTTATATTTCTGAATCTTCTCAGAGAGAATTTGAACAATCTACATCTCTGTGTAGTGTGTTTCATTACATTTGCTGGATTTCAGCTATTGACGTTACATCAGTAGATGTTTAGCTATGCTTTCATCATGATCACTCTGTACACAGATGGTTCTACTAATTTACATGTCATACACACATTTAGCAAAAACATATGTGGCCTACCACCAGATTAACCAATTGACCATAATTAACTAGGACTTTACTTAATTGAAATGTGGAAGATATATTTTATTTGAAAGTGTTTTGAAAATAAATATTATAGTGATCATAGTGGATCTCTCTTGCAACTTTACAAATGTGGTGGTGAGGATCTTATGAGTAACTACATTTACTGTGTGGGTGCTGATGTGAGGGTGGGTGTGGTGCACCTTCCTGGGCAGGTGGCGGAGGTGACTGGACAAGGGCAGATGGTGGCTGTACAGGTGGAGGAGGAGCATGGAAAGGGGGTGATGATGGCTGCACAAGTGGGGGAGGTGCCTGGAGAGGGGTGATGGTGGCTGTGCAGGTGGGCATGTTCAAGGGTGGTAATGGCTGTGAAGATTGGCAAGCGGCCTGTGCACATTGTGGTACAGGTGGGTGGATGTGATGTGCTGCACGTAGATGTGTTGGTTTCTCTCCATGCATTAACCTTGAAGGAAGACTTTGGATTAGTTTCAGCAGGCCCTACATCATCTCCAAGACATGGTGTTTTGCACTCTCTTCCCTATGGATGGATATGATGTCATTAATCTTCTTGATTCAGAAAAGGGGGTGGTGATGAACAGAGTGTCTGAATTAAGCAGACCACTCTTACCCAGTCCAAAGATCAGGGCTTGATCCATCACCGTTATTCAGCTCACTGCACCATCCCAGCTCAGAACCTGGCTATATGCAAATCAGTCTGTCCCTGGCCCAGTGCATCATGGGAACAGGGCAGACTAAACTACCAAGCCAATTCTTCACCAGAAAGGAGACAAGCTACCGGGGACCGGTTTCTCGCATTTCAGCCTTCTTCGGCCCGGCTTGCTTGAATCCTGATGGTGCAGTGAGAAAGGGACTCATGTCTGAGTATACCCTGCCATACCTATAGTGGCCAAAAACGATTCAGAAAAGGGGGTGGTGATGAACAGAGTGTCTGGATTAAGCAGACCACTCTTACCCAGTCCAAAGATCAGGGCTTGATCCATCACAGTTATTTATCTCACTGCACCATCCCAGCTCAGAACCTGGCTATACGCAAATCAGTCTGTCCCTGGCCCAGTGCATCATGGGAACAGGGCAGACTAAACTACCAAGCCAATTCTTCACCAGAAAGGAGACAAGCTATCGGGGACCGGTTTCTGGCATTTCAGCCTTCTTCGGCCCGGCTTGCTTGAATCCTGATGGTGCAGTGAGAAAGGGACTCATGTCTGAGTATACCCTGCCACACCTATAGTGGCCAAAAACGATTCAGAAAAGGGGGTGGTGATGAACAGAGTGTCTGAATTAAGCAGACCACTCTTACCCAGTCCAAAGATCAGGGCTTGATCCATCACCGTTATTTATCTCACTGCACCATCCCAGCTCAGAACCTGGCTATATGCAAATCAGTCTGTCCCTGGCCCAGTGCATCATGGGAACAGGGCAGACTAAACTACCAAGCCAATTCTTCACCAGAAAGGAGACAAGCTACCGGGGACCGGTTTCTGGCATTTCAGCCTTCTTCGGCCCGGCTTGCTTGAATCCTGATGGTGCAGTGAGAAATGGACTCATGTCTGAGTATACCCTGCCACACCTATAGTGGCCAAAAACGATTCAGAAAAGGGGGTGGTGATGAACAGAGTGTCTGAATTAAGCAGACCACTCTTACCCAGTCCAAAGATCAGGGCTTGATCCATCACCGTTATTTATCTCACTGCACCATCCCAGCTCAGAACCTGGCTATATGCAAATCAGTCTGTTCCTGGCCCAGTGCATCATGGGAACAGGGCAGACTAAACTACCAAGCCAATTCTTCACCAGAAAGGAGACAAGCTACCGGGGACCGGTTTCTGGCATTTCAGCCTTCTTCGGCCCGGCTTGCTTGAATCCTGATCGTGCAGTGAGAAAGGGACTCATGTCTGAGTATATTCTGCCACACCTATAGTGGCCAAAAACGATTCAGAAAAGGGGGTGGTGATGAACAGAGTGTCTGAATTAAGCAGACCACTCTTACCCAGTCCAAAGATCAGGGCTTGATCAATCATCGTTATTTATCTCACTGCACCATCCCAGATCAGAACCTGGCTATATGCAAATCAGTCTGTCCCTGGCCCAGTGCATCATGGGAACAGGGCAGACTAAACTACCAAGCCAATTCTTCACCAGAAAGGAGACAAGCTACCGGGGACCGGTTTCTGGCATTTCAGCCTTCTTCGGCCCGGCTTGCTTGAATCCTGATGGTGCAGTGAGAAAGGGACTCATGTCTGAGTATACCCTGCCACACCTATAGTGGCCAAAAACGATTCAGAAAAGGGGGTGGTGATGAACAGAGTGTCTGAATTAAGCAGACCACTCTTACCCAGTCCAAAGATCAGGGCTTGATCCATCACCGTTATTTATCTCACTGCACCATCCCAGCTCAGAACCTGGCTATATGCAAATCAGTCTGTCCCTGGCCCAGTGCATCATGGGAACAGGGCAGACTAAACTACCAAGCCAATTCTTCACCAGAAAGGAGACAAGCTACCGTGGACCGGTTTCTGGCATTTCAGCCTTCTTCGGCCCGGCTTGCTTGAATCCTGATGGTGCAGTGAGAAAGGGACTCATGTCTGAGTATACCCTGCCACACCTATAGTGGCCAAAAACGATTCAGAAAAGGGGGTGGTGATGAACAGAGTGTCTGAATTAAGCAGACCACTCTTACCCAGTCCAAAGATCAGGGCTTGATCCATCACCGCTATTTATCTCACTGCACCATCCCAGCTCAGAACCTGGCTATATGCAAATCAGTCTGTCCCTGGCCCAGTGCATCATGGGAACAGGGCAGACTAAACTACCAAGCCAATTCTTCACCAGAAAGGAGACAAGCTACCGGGGACCGGTTTCTGGCATTTCAGCCTTCTTCGGCCCGGCTTGCTTGAATCCTGATGGTGCAGTGAGAAAGGGACTCATGTCTGAGTATACCCTGCCACACCTATAGTGGCCAAAAACGATTCAGAAAAGGGGGTGGTGATGAACAGAGTGTCTAAATTAAGCAGACCACTCTTACCCAGTCCAAAGATCAGGGCTTGATCCATCACCGTTATTTATCTCACTGCACCATCCCAGCTCAGAACCTGGCTATATAATATAAATCAGTCTGTCCCTGGCCCAGTGCATCATGGGAACAGGGCAGACTAAACTACCAAGCCAATTCTTCACCCGAAAGGAGTCAAGCTACCGGGGAAGGGTTTACTCAGATGTGAATCCCTAGCTCATTGCACCATCAGGATTCAAACAAGCCGGGCCGAAGACGGCTGAAATGCCAGAAACCGGTCCCCGGTAGCTTGTTTCCTTCCCAGTATAAGAATTGGCTTGGTAGTTTGGTCTCCCCTGTTCCCATGTTGCACTGGGCCAGGGTCAGACTAATTTGCATATAGCTAAGTTCTGAGCTGGGATGGTGCAGTGAGCTTAAAAACGGTGATGGATCAAGCCCTGATCTTTGGACTGGGTAAGAGTGGTCTGCTTAATTCAGACACTCTGTTCATCACCACCCCCTTTTCTGAATCATTTTTGTCCACCATAAGCGTGGAAGGGTATACTCAGATGTGAGTCCCTAGCTCATTGCACCATCAGGATTCAAGCAAGCCGGGCCGAAGACGGCTGAAATGCCAGAAACCGGTCCCCCGTAGCTTGTTTCCTTCCCAGTATAAGAATTGGCTTGGTAGTTTGGTCTGCCCTGTTCCCATGTTGCACTGGGCCAGGGTCAGACTAATTTGCATATAGCCAAGTTCGGAGCTGGGATGGTGCAGTGAGCTAAAAAACGGTGATGGATCAAGCCCTGATCTTTGGACTGGGTAAGAGTGGTCTGCTTAATTCAGACACTCTGTTCATCACCACCCCCTTTTCTGAATCATTTTTGTCCACCATAAGCGTGGAAGGGTATACTCAGATGTGAGTCCCTAGCTCATTGCACCATCAGGATTCAAGCAAGCCGGGCCGAAGACGGCTGAAATGCCAGAAACCGGTCCCCGGTAGCATGTTTCCTTCCCAGTATAAGAATTGGCTTGGTAGTTTGGTCTGCCCTGTTCCCATGTTGCACTGGGCCAGGGTCAGACTAATTTGCATATAGCCAAGTTCTGAGCTGGGATGGTGCAGTGAGCTAAAAAACGGTGATGGATCAAGCCCTGATCTTTGGACTGGGTAAGAGTGGTCTGCCTAATTCAGACACTCTATTCATCACCACCCCCTTTTCTGAATCATTTTTGTCCACCATAAGCGTGGAAGGGTATACTCAGATGTGAGTCCCTAGCTCATTGCACCATCAGGATTCAAGCAAGCCGGGCCGAAGACGGCTGAAATGCCAGAAACCGGTCCCCGGTAGCTTGTTTCCTTCCCAGTATAAGAATTGGCTTGGTAGTTTGGTCTGCCCTGTTCCCATGTTGCACTGGTCCAGGGTCAGACTAATTTGCATATAGCCAAGTTCAGAGCTGGGATGGTGCAGTGAGCTAAAAAACGGTGATGGATCAAGCCCTGATCTTTGGACTGGGTAAGAGTGGTCTGCTTAATTCAGACACTCTGTTCATCACCACCCCCTTTTCTGAATCATTAATCTTCTTGATCATGTCTTGACAAGATCTATCCATCCTGTTTAACACTTGTCTTAGTCTGTCCATCACCTGAGGGATTTGATACATGACCTGCAGTGCATCTGAAATATCTGACAAATTATCCCATATGGCACTAATATCCTGCCTCACATCAGCCAGCTTTTGAAAAAACTCCTCCTCCCACTGACCACCATGACCATTTGCTAGTCCTCTCCCAATGGGATGGCTTCGGATAGTACTGTCAGGTCCATCTGTGGGGGGTGGCAGGCTGTGGGGAGGAGATTGGTGCCTATAGGATACCTGCATCTCAACAGGGGTGGTAGGTCCAACAGATGGTGGAGAAAACACCTGGGATGCACTTTCATGGGAGGAGTGTGTAAGGGAACTAGCATGTTTGACCTGGATGTGAGGGCTATAAGGGAGTGATGGCTGTGTTGGAGTAGGTGAAAGCTGTGGCTGGTGGGCTGAGTTCAGGGAATGGGCAATCCTCAGGATTGGAGTGGGAGGCACTTTGATGTGCAGAGCAGAGTTTGGTTTGTATGATTTACCCAGTCGGCCTACAATGGTGGCCATGTGATCAAACTCCTCATCCTCTGTATAAAGTACCAGATCATCTTCATCCTCCTCCACTTTGCCTCATCTTCCTCCACTTTCTCCTCCTCCTTTTGAACATTAGTGGCAGCTGACATGGCCGCTTGTAAGAGAAGTGGGTTCTCCCCTGTAATAGCCTGTTGCCTGCCACTGGTGAATGGTCCATCTTCCTCATCATCCTCAGCCCTTGAGAGACAAAGGTTGCAAGAGGATAAGTAGTTGCCTTAGTATATCATGTGGTGCAACAGAAGGGTTGAGTCAAATGATAGTTGCATCAATTAATGTTCCACGTGTGACCACGTTTGTGTACACCTACACATTCGCATATATGTGCCATTTGTATAGACCATAGATATGTAATTTATGGCCAGGGTATTGCATGTGGTCCTCCTGACCTTTACATTTGCCCCCCTGGTCAAGAGCATGAATTTTCAGCTTTTGACTCAACCCAGTACTGAAATCAACCGGATATCACATTAACAGGAAAACGTGTAATAGAAGGTTACTTATAGTTGAAGTAAGGAGGTAATTAGGATCCTGCACCCTTTACATTTGGAGGCACCTTAATTTTTAGGGTCTTCATGGGTATGATGCAATCTCTTTAAAGGAGTGTACCTCAAAATCCACACCTATCTCACCCTTTGCACATAGGTTTATGTCATGCATTGCAGAGCTAAAAAGTGAAATGTCTAATTGCAAGCAAGATTTGGGTAACATGTGTTCTTCCCTGCAGTCCTCCCCAGCCCAGGAGTCACAATGCCCATTTTGGATTTCTGTGCACTTTTTGAGTGGCCTGTCTTCCAATTATACATTGTACAACATCATGGGCAATTTAACCAGTCACTGAATGAGGTATTATACATCACACATTCTGAACTCATGTATTTAACAGTTTGCTATGTGAATATTGAAAGAAGAGGTTGTAAGCTGACACCAAACATTTAGCTAGGATCACGCAATTTGGAGTTTATGAGAGCTCGGAACCTTAACTGGTTTTATTTAGTACAGTTCATCCACCACATGTATATACTTCACTTCCTCTACATCCACCTTAGCAGCCACAAACCCCCTTCCCAAACTCAAAACACCTGGCATCAGTGTTGGCCTCATCCACATCAATTCCCATATATTTTGGGCCCTGGGATTTTGTTAGCAAGTTTTCATGTCATGGACATTCAATCCAGTTGTGGCTACTCGTCTTCATAAGAGACAATATAAGCAATTAGGTATGTGCTGCACTCACTTGCCATAAATTTTGAGTCATATTTTCATTAGGCAGCATGGTATGAGGTGGCATACTATAATGTGCCATATGTGGTCATATGGAGATGAGTGTAGACAGAGATATCAGACACACACAAAATACTGCTGACATTTTATCCACTTTATAGGAAAATGAGTGTAGTACCTGGCCTTTTTGGTTGAAGTTCCCAAAACGTTTTGATTTCTCCCTAGATCGTTTTCCTAACATAGAGTTGCCAATTTAGATGCTTTGGGTGCTTTGCCACTGCTGATCAGTGTCAAAGTATAAGTGTTCTCCTATGTAAAGTGTAATGGTAATTGGTTGGCCATGATTGGTATGTTTGCCTTACTAGTAAAGGCCCTAGGGATGTGCACTGTATGGGCCAGTGCTAGTAATGCAAAGGCATGCGGAGAAGGGAACTCGGGCCTCCAGTGTACGGCCTGTGCGCAGAGTGCTAAGTTAGCATATTGTCCTGACAAGTGCACCACTTGTCAGGCCTGACTTTCCCTTTTACATACACATTTGGCACCCCTGTGGTAGGTCCCGGATAATCCCTGGGCAGGGTGCAGTGTAGGTAAAATGCAGGATATATATTAAGGTGTGTGTTATGTCCTGACAGTGAAAATTCTCCATTTCGTTTTTCACAGCTGAAAGGCCATCCTGCCCATAGGACAGAATGGGGGCGGCTCAGAGTTGTATTTGTTAGCCTAATTTTCTCCAAGTTTATAATGGAGAGGTGAAGTTTAGTATGTATGAACTCACAGAGTCATAACACATCTTTCTGTGAAGGTGGTTTTGTCACTGTGTGTTCAGAAACCGCTCTTTTCGAGAGTGGCTTGGTTTTGTGCTCTAAGCATTTCTGTGTGTCTCTGCTAAAACGTGGATTGTCCTTCTGGATCTGAAAGGTGAGATGACTGGAAGAGGTCTTGACCCTCGGAGGGGTTGAGATGGCACCAAGCTGCCCTGCATCTGGAGAATAGGGGGAGGAGAAGCCCAGGAGTGAAAAGGCCTGGGCTTGTGCTATAAACCAATTGACCCATCTCCTACTGGAGTGATTAAGGATCCATACCCCCAGTATCAAAGGGAGAGAAGTGAGACTGTGAGGGAGATACCCAGAACTGATTTAGGGAGGGGTCAGAGACCCCTGAGCACAAACAAACTTCAAAGACAGTAAGGAGTACAACTATGAGAACTGATACCCCTGAACATTGGAATGATACAGAAATGGATTGAGACTGAAAAGGCTTGGACCCATTCTGTGGTCAAGAGGAACCTCTGCTACAGAATGGGGCAACTGAGGAGACTGCTGTGGAAAGACCAATCCTTGCTTCGCGATCTGGGACTGGTCTGAAGTTAGGTCCAAGGGATAGGCTTTTAGGACTGTGTTTGGGGGTGCTGGGTCCCCCTGCTTGAAGAAGACTGTGCTTTGTGCTGTGTCTTGTAACCTCAAGGGCCACGAGGTGAGCGGGCTCTCTCTTTGAAAATACAGGATCATAAAAGTTTCCAGAGAAGTCCCAAGCAACGCGGTGTGCGTGTGCTTTTGCAGCTTGAGACCCTCACAAGTTGTGCCTTGTGATCATGGGCACGCAGGAGTAAGCTGAGTCTCGGATGGGCTGGGTGCGTGTTGTGGTGCAGACCCAGATGTTGGTGAGCAGCGCTTGGTCATTGTGTGCACAAGGAGATGAAGTGAAACTCAGACATGCTGGGTGCGAGTCGTGGTGCAGGCCAGGGCATTGGCAAGGAGCGCCTGGACGTTGTGTGCACCAAAAGAAGAAGTGAGTCTTAGACATGCAGTTTGCGTGTTGTGGTGTAGCTAGGGCATTGGTGGAAGCGCCTGGTCATCATGTGCACTGGGATAAGAGGTGAGACTCAGACGCGCAGTGTGAATGTCGTGGTGCAGCCAGGGCATTGGTGAAGTGCGCCTGGACATCGTGTGCACTGAAAGAAGAAGTGAGTCTCAGACGCGTGGAGTGCGTGTCGTGGTGCAGCCAGGACATTGGTGAGGATTGCCTGGTCATCGTGTGCACCAGGAGAAGAGGTGAACCTTGGATGCGCAGAGTGCGTTTCGTGGTGCAGCCAGGACGTTGGTGAGGAGCAACTTGACATTGTGTGCACCAGGAGAAGAGGAGAGACTCGAACGCGCAGGTTGCCTGTTGAGGTGCAACCTGAGGCGCTGGTGAGGAGTGCCTGGGTAGGGTGTGCACCGAATTTGAAGTAAGGTTTTCACAGTGCTGAGGGTGGGTCTCGGTGTTCACTGAGACCACCAGAAGGAGGGCCAAGTTATCGGGCCCTTGGAGTAAGACAGCAGCGGCCCGGATGTACAGCCCCGGAAGACCTGAGCCGCTGGCCCGAGCTCCCCACACCCTGCAATGGAGTTCTGGATCAAGGCCCAAGTCGCTGACATTAGAGAGGAGAGTGGGGTTGCGCCCCCCCCAGGTAAGATGGATCACCACCTAGGGTGGGGTGTGGGCCCGGAGGGACACACTCTCGGCCCCTCACTTCTGTTATCTGCACAAGCCTGTTGCTTAGGCTCGGATCCCAGCCATGCTGACCCAAGGTAGGGCAGTACTGGGGCCGGAGTGGGAAGCAGTACTTTTGTGCCATCATTGATCCATATTGGGAGCACTGTTAACGGAGCACGTAAACTGTTGTAATACACTTTGCATTATTGCTGCTAACGAACTATCGAACTGTCGTATTATGCCTGACCTCATTTGTGCCTGATGAACTACATGCTTGGTGCGCTATGCACTGTGTTATTTTTCCCTTGCAGATTACCTGATTGTAACATGGCGCATTGCATTATTTCTTCCTTGCTCAGTATCTGATTACAACGTGGCGCAGTGCATTATATCTTCATTGCATTGTATAGGATTGTAGCGTGACACATTGCTTTGTTTCTTCCTGGTACAGGGCATGCTGGTAGTGACACACATTGAATTTTTTTTTTGTCAAATCTGTTTATTAGCAATTTTTTAGGAACATTACAGTAAAGAAAATCACAGTGCATTGGACTTTTTCTCATTGGTGGCGCAGCAGTTGGGTATACCGGACACACTACGGCAGGCCTTGTAACTGGTAATCATGGGGTACAAGTCCATATGTGTAATTAGTAGGAAGAATACCCACCCAGCGCTGGCCAAACACATTCTGTCAGGGCCATCGCCCCGGGGAAAGTCCATAGCTGTCCACACGCTAAGTCTTCGTGTATTAGCATAGTTGAGGATGGATCCTCCCAGCACCAGGTTTGCGCACAAGATTGACAGTTGAAACCAAACAGTAAAGAAAAACACCAGTACCTACTGGCCCCCCCCCCGGGAACAGCCCCCCCTCCCGCACGCGCTCATTCGTTGATCACAGCTATACTACACAACGGTAGCCCACGTGCCCCAGCAATCAAGGGTGTTATTCAAATAAATAATCAAATTGGAGTTCATCCCGCAGCCCACCCCAATCTTGTGACGATACCACTCAATCCTCTGCATCTCCTGCGCCCCCCATCCTGATGTAAGACACCAATCATGCACTCCCACCTATCCGCCAAGGGTTCCCTCCGGGGGCCCACTGTTTTCTCCCTGCGTATGGCCGTCCACTCCGCCCGGTCTCACGCCTGAAGGGAAGAGGTCCACGCCTGCACACTTGGCGGGTCACTCGCCTTCCAGCGCCTCGTGAGGAGGCGCGTAGCCACCACCAACCTGAGGTCTAAGAAGCGAGAGGACGCCCTGTCTTTGGGCGGTCTCTTAAATTGATGCAATATATATTCCGGCCACTCCAGGGGTATAGTACGTCCAGTGCATCTACGGAGTAGCTCACCAATTGCACCCCAGTAGGAGTCCAACCTGGGGCAGCTCCATAAGAGGTGAAGGAGCCCTGCATCTAGTTCCCTGCACCTGGGGAAGGACGCGCCAGCACGGTGGAAATATCTATTTATGAGCGCAGGAGTGAGGTAGGCCCTGTGAACTACATAAAGTAGTATTTGGCGGAAGCGCAGGTTTCTGGGGAAGCGCACTGGGCTTTTGAGTATTCTATCCCATTCCTTGTCGGACAATGTCCTGCCCATTTCCTGCTCCCATTTAGCCCTGAGTGAAGTCAAACTAGCCCCTGTATGTACCCTCAACGACCCCGCAAACCAACATACCAGGTGCCTACCCCTCCCCATGACGTGCAGGTATTTCATGGTTAAATGTGTTGCAGGCTCCGATGTCATGTCTCCCCACTTGGCCGTCATCTTTGTCACTAGGGATAGGTGAGGCAGGAACCCCCCAGGGGGAAGCCCATCTTCAGCAACCAGTGTCTCATACTGTACCAGCGCGCCATCACGGAAGAGGTCTCCCACTTTCTGTATGTCCGCCTCTTTCCAATGGTCCAACATGGGCCGCGCAAGGACTCCGTCACCCCCCAGGAAAGCCTCCAGAGGCACCGCAGGTGCATATGTAAGTACTCTCCGGGTAATGTAGAGGGCTCTGCGAAAGCACTTGTAGGCTACCGCCAGCAGTAGCGGGGCAGGCCTTGCCGGTGTCGGAAGTGGGTGGAAAAGCTGAGTGATTCGCTCTAGCGAATACGGTGGCTCGACTGTGGCGGTGTCTTCCCTACCTCTGTCTGCCAGCCAGCAGGCGACCCATTGGAGCTGCGCCGCTAGGTAATAATGCTCAAAACAGGGAGCAGCCAGACCGCCACTATCCGTTGGCAGGAACAATTTTGCAAGCGCCAACCGGTGTCGGGACGTGCCCCATATGAAGTCCCATAGCATCGTATTGAGCGACGAAAAGAAGGAGGGCGACACATAGAGAGGCAGATTGACAAAATAGTACAGGAGTCTAGGGAGCATAACCATTTTGGCCAGGGCCACCCTGCCCATCGTGGTCAGCGGAAGGGTAGTCCAAAAATGTACCTGGGATCTAAGCCGGTGCCACCGCCCTACTCAGGTTGCCGTCAAACAGATTAGCCAGCTGCCTATAGACCTGTACCCCTAGGTACCGGAAGGTGTCGGCCTTCCATTGGACCCTCGTGGCACCAAGACAGTACCCCGGATCCTCTGTCTCCACATTGAAGGCATTAAGACATGACTTGCCCGCGTTTAATTTAAGCCCCGAGACAACTGCGAACTGCTCCAGCACCTGGGCCAGCCTCTCCAGTACGTGTGCCACATCCTTAACAAACACAAGCAGGTCATCCGCATAGAGCTAGACCTGATGGGTCGCATCCCTCAGTGGAATCCCCGCTCCCAGTGTCTGCCGCAACACCACCGCCAACGGTTCCACCGCTAGCGCGAACAGCAGCAGGGACATGGGACATCCCTGATGGATGCCCCGGCCCTCCGCCACAGACTCGAAAATATATGGACCCAGCCGCACTCGAACCTCAGGGTGCCTGTAGAGGAGCTTAACTGTCTGCAAGAAGCCCTCGCCCAAATCGTAGCGCGAGACCACCGCAGTGAGGTACCTCCACTCCAGGCAGTCGAAGGCCTTCTCCAAGTGAATTATCAGGCACTCTGCCCTGGGCCAGTCCCTTGGTGCCTCGGCTGCCACCCGAAAGAACCTCCTGAGGTTCAGAGATGTAGATCTCGCCGGCAAAAAACCCGTTCTGATCAGTGTGCACTAGGTGTGGGACCACTGCCGCAAGTCGCTCTGCTAAGATTATCGTGAAGACTTTATAGTCCGCGTTTAGCATTGCCAGCGGCCTATACGAGCCTAAAGCAGTGGGTCCCTGTCCGGTTTAGGTAAGGAGACTAGAAACGCTTCCCGCATGGATGGGGGGAACGAACCTTCGTCTATGGCTGTGTTAAACAGCTGAAGGAGTAGGGGCGCCAGAGTATGCCTGTTCGCCTTGTAATATTCTGCGGGCAGGCCATCAGGCCCAGGGGTTTTGCCAGCCGCCATGTCGCCAATTGCGTCTCCCACTTCTTGCAGAGTGAGTGGAGCGTTGAGCACGTCCCTATGATCCTCAGTCACCAAGGGTAAGGTAAGGGCATCCAGGAATGCGTCCAGCGCGTGCCGGGGGCCCGTGCCTCGAGACTGGTATAGTTGCTTATAATGGTCGGTGAATTTCTCTCTGAGTGTATACCATCTCTCCCTCCGAGGTGCGCAGCACGCCTATAGGGGCTTGATGTCCTTAGCTTTGCTCCAACCAGGCCAACAACCGGCCGGCTCTGTCCACCTTGGCATGCATCCTAGCCGTGTGTGCCGCGTAATTATGGCAGCGCAACTGCTCCATACGCGACGCGTGCTGAATATGTAGATCGCTAAGCGCACGCGAGTGCTCACCCGTCCCTTCGCCCTCCATATTGTAGCGGAGGAGCTCCAACTCCAGTTTCGTCAGGGAAGCCAATAACTTTTTTCGTATGTTCCATGTGGCCCCCCTGCAATGCCCGCGAATAGCTACTTTATGTGCCTCCCACTCCACCAGTGCGCTGCTCGCCGTCCCCTCATTGTCCTCGAAGTAGGCTAGGATAGCCATGCCCAATGAGGATCGGAACTCGGCGTCTTCAAGCGCAGCAGGCTGCAGCCGCCACATAGGCACGGGGGAACGGCCTGCCTCCCAGCTGATCTTAAACCATAGGGGATTATGATCCGAGTTCGTTCTTCCAAAGTATTCTGTCTCGGCAAGGAGCGGGAGCAAAGACTGGGTACCTATTATTCTATCCAGGCGGACGTGTAAGTCGTGGACTGGGGAGTAGAAGGAGTAGATTCTGTCTGTCGGGTGCTGCACACGCCAGAGGTCACACACCCCCCAGTGTACAAGCCAATCCCTAAACGCTTGTGCGGTAGACGCCACTGTCGTGGCTCAAAGGGGAGGAAAGGACCTATCTAAGTGCCTGTCCAGTACCATGTTAAAGTCCCCCCCAAGCAGCCAGGGGAGTCCAGCGTACGGGTGAAGGATGTGGTTCAGGCTCTCCAAGTAGGCAGGCTGCTCTGTGTTTAGTGCATAGAGGGAGCCTAGCAGTATGTCCTGGCCATTCAGACACCCCTGTGCCAACGCGTACCTGCCCAGAGGATTCACCCACACGTCTGTACAGTTGAATGGGACACTCGCCTGTATCCAGATCAGGGTGCAGCGCGCGTGTGAGGAGAAGGTTGTAACAAAAATCTGTCCCCTCCAGGGCCTGCGCAGCTTTTCTTTCTCAGACAGTGTCATATGTGTCTCCTGGAGAAGTGCTATCCCCACCCCATGACGCTGTAGGTAGGAAAACACTGAATATCGACGAGAGCAAGTTGTGCATATCGCGGATGTTCCAGGACACTATGTTTTTGTGTGTCATGTGTAAGTTCTGTGCGCATGCGCATCGGAGCAAGGGAGCACCCCACGAGGGGTCCGGGAGCGCCAGCGGGGGTAGGAAGGCCAGTGTGCTGCATTAAAAAACATGTGAACGGTCACAAACGGTATAACAGGAAGGGCGAGTCCCCAGCGGGGCGTAGGTCCAAACAGTAACGAGATCCACCTCACCATAGTGAGCTTAACTCAGCTTGTTTGCTGATTGGGTTTGTGTGCTGCCAACAATCCCAGTGCTCTACACCCCTAACACTTATCGCCTGGGATCACAGAAGGCGCCCCTGAGCACCTAATATCTGTACCCTCGCTTTAGCTGTGTGTGACTCCTGCGAGTGAGCCCCCTAGGCGATTAAGCTATCAGCGCATACTAGACTCAGTCCAGGAGTTACACCTCACCTCCCCGCAGACCAACAAGTATCAGCGGCCATGGAACTATACATTGGGGAAGGCAAGAGCGTCTCAACAGTGTCTCTTCCGTGTGCTCAGCAACAATAGGAGGCAAAGAAGCATTGTTAACAGTGAGTAAGCTAACAGCAAGTCCCCTTCTTCCCTTTCACCCCAGAGAACATCACATAAGAAGGTCCGCTGTCTGTGGTGTCACCACTGGCATGGCCACGTCATCGGAGAGCACAGTTGATGAGGATGATGGGCTGCTCGTGCCTGGGTCGCTCTGTATCTGCGAATTCTGTCGGCCCGCGCCATGCATTACTCCCAGGTTCACAACTGCTTTGAGGGCTTCCTGCCTCTCGAGCCGCTTTTCCTCCAGGCTAGGAGCTGCTTTGCCGATGCTTTGCCGATGCTTTGGCAGTGGCGGGCACCCCGTTTCCTGTGCCTCCTCGACTTTTGCACCTGCCATTCACCTTCCCCCTCCACGGTCTCAGGTTGCGCGCCCTTCCACTACCCCATTTCCTCCAGCCAGTCCCATACATCTGACGGCACGTCGAAGAAGCGGGCCCCATCCTTGGTGATCACTCTGAGTCAGGAGGGGAACAACAAGTACAGCAGACCCAGTTCCCGCAACTGCTTCTTCACAGCCAGATAGGTGCTCCTCCGTCTCTGCACTGTCGCTATGTAATCAGGGAAATACATCACATGGCTGTTCCCCACCGTCAGATTGTCCAGCTTCCTCATTTCTCACAGCACCACATCCCGGTCACGGTAATTGAGCAGTTTGAAGAGAAAAAGGCGAGGTCGGGCGCCAGGGCGAGGCCTCTACGCCGGCACCCTATGCGCTCGTACCACAACAAAGTGCTGGGACAACATCCCCAATAGCAGGAGATCTCTCAACCAGGGCTCGGTGTATCTCTCCGGGTCTTTCCCTTCTTAGCCTTCCGCGAGCCCGACACCGCAAACATTTTTGTGGCGGGAGCGCCCTTCCGCGTCCTCCATACGATCCTCCAGCACGTGTA
Organism: Lissotriton vulgaris; assembly: GCF_964263255.1. Lineage (NCBI taxonomy): Eukaryota > Metazoa > Chordata > Amphibia > Caudata > Salamandridae > Lissotriton > Lissotriton vulgaris. Next base: position 1,867,677,160 of record NC_141685.1, on the reverse strand, counting down.
CCCTGTCAAGGATGTCCTGAAGCGCCGAGGTATGTTGATGCACCACCGGCTGCAACTCCTGGAAAGAATGGCGCTGCTCCGTAACTGTGTCCACCAATTTGCGATGGTCGGCGCAAAGTAATGTAAAGTCTGACGTCACCTTATCTATTCGGGTCTTTGTCTGTTCCAGTGTGGTGCCAATGAGTTCCACCGCCACCAGTACGGAATCCATCTTGGCTGCAAGGGCCGCCGTCGGACCCAGACCATCTCCCTGCGAGCCATGCGGTTGGCCCGGTCCATCCACAGCCTGGTGTTTCTGTATGGGTTTTATTCCTGAGCCTGCCCATCACAAGCTGCTGCACAGACGGCATCCACTCTCGCTGACAGCTGTCCGAACTTTTGTTCCAGGCCCCCACCAAGGGTTTTATGGAGAAGGCACCTCTCTAGTCCAGTGTCAACAGATGCCGCCAGAGGAATCGCCGAACCAGTCCAAACGTCCGCACAGGCAAGGCCCTAGTGCCCAACAGAATGCACTCGCCCCTCTGGTGCCTCCTGGAGGGTTTTAACCGGCACCGCACAGTCCGGCAGGGGTGCGCCTCTCCAATCCTCCAGGGGCCTTACACCATCAGATCCACGCCAATGAGCTACTGCTATGCCCCCTCAACAGCACCAGGTGCCTTTCCTGGGCACGACGCCTAGCACGGGTCAGGGGCAGCAGTCTTGGGATCAGAACCAGGCGAGATGACACCAGCGACCACAAAGATGGCTCCAAAGCCGATAACAACATGGCGTCCAGAGCCCGTTGTGCCCAGCCACGGGCGTACAGCCGGGTCCCAGCAGTCACGGCCTAAGGATAACAAGTACGGCCACTCAGTCGACCCCAGTCAGCACCCAATACTGCAATCCACGCCAGCCCCACCATCCAGGCTAGGGGCAAGCTTCATCCAGGTGGGGCAACAGTATCTGTCCAGTCTCAGTCCCTGCCAGCCGGCATCAGTCCCGCATATTCCTCCAGCAGCAGCCCACAACGCACCACGGCCCACAGTGATGGCGCACCTGCACAGACCCAGGCGGCTACTACACAGATGCCTCCACGCACAAGTGATGGCAAATGCAGAGCTTCGGTGGTCCCAGCAGCGGAGGTCCCTGCCGTGCAACCAGGATAGGCAACACACTCCACGGGGCTTTGGTCACCTGACGACCTCTCCCCTCAGGGTGCTGAAGTGTTCCAGGCACAGGGAGATTAAGATGGCTCCCACACCTCCACTAAAATGGCGCCCAGCACTCAGAATGGCGGCCCAAAGGCGCAAAACTCAGTCAATGCTGGCTGCCCTGGTGTCACGGGTCACGGGCATCCATCCTTCCATAAACGCCATCCGACTCAGAGGTCCACTTTAAGCAGGGGCGCCCGGGCCCCGGAGGCCCCACGGGCCCGGGACAAACACTGCTATCCACCGCCGGCTCTCCTGCGTCCCCCAGCGGCCTCGTCTCCCAGTCCGTATCGGCCTAGCTCCCAGGGGCAGCCCTACCCCACACAACAGTATCTTCATGCATGGGCTGCCCGGGTCGCTGGCACAGGCCCCTATCCTCACCTCTAGTCCAGGTACAGCGCTGCCCACAAGGTGTTGCTCTTCGGAGCAGGCACGCCCCTGTCGGCTCTCTCCCCTCACCTCGAGCGCCAGCAATCTCCGCACCAGGGCCTCCAAGAGCCGCACCCGCCTCCAGAATTGCCAAAAGCTGGTGCCGGCCGCCCGAACTCCACACCTCTACAGGGCTTCTCCAGATAATCCCCAGGTCCCGCTCTTCTCCATTGGCAGGACCCTGCCAGCTACTGCTCCAGTGTCACCAACGTGAGGGGGCCGCAGGGAAGTTGCCACAGGCCGGACTCCAGTGTCAGGCCTCCGGATGTTGCCAGGCCGCAATCTGCACTGGCCTCAGATGTCCCCTCGTGCCTCTTTCCGTCGGTGCGTGGCCCCCGCTGCTGTGGCCAGCCGCTCCGCCTGTCACTCCACCAGGCAGCGCCAGTTCCTCCGCGGGCCCCACAGTCCTCCGGGAGCCCGGAGCAGCACCCGGCGGTCCAGAGCCTCTCTCCGCCTCTGTGATGGCCACCAGTCACTCCGCGCAGCACTCCACCGCCCCGCCGCTGTGCACTGCCCCACATTAATGCCAGCCGGCTCGGAAAGCTCCCTGCTGCATTCACACACCAGCATCTCGCAGCACAAGCTCTGGGGGCACCTCCTGTAGGGCAAATGCAGGATAAATAGGGGTTTTGGAGCAGAGCTCTACGCTGGCACGTCTGCCATGTTGGCTAGCTAGCCACGCCCCCATTGCATTATTTCTTTTATTGCAAAGTAAATGCCTGTGGGGGTGAGTATGGCATTGTTTCTATGTTGCACAGTACCAGAGAATATTGTTACCCATTGCAGTATTTGTTTCCTTTTGCAACATGTGTGATTCTAGCAATCCGACCTGCCTAACCTTTTTGAAACGGTTAGAAGTGAGCCTAACTGTTGGTTAGAAGTGTGGGTTGGGATTAGAACCTACCAACCCACCGGAAAGAATACTACCCATTCTTATATGTTGATTTTGTAGCGTGTCGTCATATTGTATAACTACTTATATAAAGATTATACTCATTTTATAAAAACTTGTGTGGAGTCTATTTTTTGTGACATCATTGGGTTGCTGTGAGTGTGGTTGCACATATTGTACATTCGTGCCTTGGAAATAAGCCTGGCTGTCGTACCAAGCTACTAAGGGAGTGAGCAGGGCTATCTCAGATGGTGTCCTTACTTAGCCTAATGTTGAAGGGAGGAGTCGGGGACTCCCAACTCCAGCATTTGTTGGCTGCGGTAAGCGATAAGGACCTCCAATTCCAACAATGAGCATTTGGGTAAGTCATTATTAGGTACACTAGCCATGGTCTCTCATCCATACAGTGCGTGGTGCCTGATCAGATGTCACACCCAAATGTGTAGCAGAGATCACAGTGGGCATTGATTTCCTGGAAAATGTCACTGAGCCCAGAATGAAATGTGTGTTTTCAGTTAACATTCTAGTTAACACAGGTGACGCACAAAATTTCCTAGTTCAGTTCACAGGTCTGAGAGAGTTGATGGATTCTATAATATATGACCTTGGCTTATCTGATAACAATGTTGTAGTTTGGACCCTCTCCTGGCCATTTTTCAATACCAGTTTGTGCTGGTGGTATGGGCAGATGTGCCCCTTGACATTGCCTCCCTGCAGGTGCAGGGAACTCTGCTACAGTGGATGACTGTACTCTGACTACATTTGGCAATATGAGAGAAAAGAGAAAGTCAGTGACCAAGAAATGTTGTACATGTGCAACTTGTCATATTTTTGCTCTTTTTCATGCACAAGCTTGCAGTAATGGTAAGTATCTATTGCCATTAACCACTGTTAGGTGAATACACCAGCACTGTTCGGCACTGAAAAAATTGGAGTTGCCAATTCCATCACGAATGCTTCTGAGACTTGAGTGCAATGGACAGAATGAGACACATGAGGGTCTGACTGCATTTTGCACATACTTGGGATAACGTCTCCATAGTCACACTTGTAGTGTATTAAAGACATTATTCATTTAGTATCATTGTTAGTATCATCACATATTACCTGGCACCACATTAAGGACATCACTCACAGGCAGCCCATAGAGCATGTGGGGGTGCATGATGAAGAGGCCATCCATCCTCAGTGAAGTGAGATAGAGGTGGGGTCCAGCTTGTACACCAGGGAGAGCTCTAGCCACCACTATCCTGGGGTACTTCTCCTTCACCCGCTTCTTATAACCATGCCACTTCTGTTTAATGTTTGTTGCAGTGTGGACATTCTCCCCCAATGCTGAGACTGAAGTGGCTAAATGTTGCCATGGGGCTGCCTTTTTGTGGCACTGATGCTGTAGTGGGGGTCACCATGGAGCCTTTTGTGGTGCCGACCAATGTATTCCAGGATCATGGTGGTCTCCTCCTCAGAATAGTTTTTCTTTCTCTTCAGTGGTAGCATTATTGAGGAAAGGCAAAGAGCAGGCAGATAAATACTGTGTGGCCAAACCAGAAACTTGATTGTGTGCTGCTTTTATTTGACTTGTAGAGTAAATCTTGCAAGTGGTGTCAATTGTCTGCAGGTATATGACATTACACTTCCTCCACCCCGAGTGCGTAGACCTCGCCACATGTGGGAAGACTCCACCACAAGTGTGGAGATTCTGCCCCAAGTGCGGACTTAAAGATACTACTCATAAATGCCCTCTGTGATTACTGAAAGTCATAAACTGAGACTTAAGTCTAAGTTTGCCTTTGTGATTTGAGCCCATTATATTTACTTTTCCTATCCTTTCCAAATTGGAAGTTATACTTATAAAGTGTTACAACGCAGCCACACTGCAAGCCTATGGAAGAGATAGGCATTGCTCTAGTGAAATTGTTTTTACAAGTGTTTCACTACCAGGACATGTAAAACTAAAAAGTATATGCTCTACCATTTAAATACACTGCACGCTGTCAATGGGGCTATATAGGTCCTACCTCAGGGGTGACTTATATGTATAAAAAGGGAAGGTTGAACCTGAAAAGTAGGTGAACTTGCTCGGTTGAAATGTCACTTTACAACTCCACATAGAGGCTCTGCAGTGGCTGGCATGAGACATGTCTTAAAGGGCACTCATGCGGGTGGCACAATCAGTTCTGCAGACCCACTAGAAGCATTTAATTTACAGGCCAAGGGCACACATATAGTGCACTGCACTAGGGACTTATCAGTACATCAAATATGCCAATCATTGGGAAACCAAATGGCATTACATTGCTTGCACATGACACAAGGCGCACACACTGTATCACTGGTCAGCAGTGAAAAAGTAAGCAGAGTCCTAAAGCCAGCAAAAAACAAGGTTCAGCATACAGTCATAACAAGATGTCAGAAAGCAAAAAGTAATTGGAAATCATTACAAAAGATGCAAAGACTGCATGGAGTAAGACTGTTGGGCCATTTTGAGTAGGAGGAATGTCCCAATGCCAGGATAGTCAGCCATCACCTCTTCTTTTATGCGTTTTTATTGCTGGTAAGCCCCCATTTCTGCCCCTGATGCGTCTGTGGGTTGATTTGCACCTTTTGGAGTGGGAACATGGCCTAATGCCATGACGGGCTGCCACTACCCCTTACTCGCCAAGATTATGTGCTGGACATAAAACGTTTGTCAACCACATTAAAGAATATAATCCCTCATGGAAGAGACTCTGTTTTCCTGCCTCACCGCTGACAGTAGGGATGTATTTTTGTTTAAATCCATGACCCAATAGCATCAATTCATGCTACTCGACAAAGGTAACTGATGGCCTCTTCCGCCTTCTCTTCCAGCTCAGCAGAGACAACAACAGTTGAACTTTCAGCTAATGAGTCTGATGTAGTAGATTGGAATATCTGCTCAATAGACGCCTCTGCGTCAAGACTAGCACCCTTATCTGCCTCCATCTCTGTATCCAAAACCTGAAAGGGGTTTGGTGTTAAAAGGGTTGACCAGTCCTGTTCACGCTCCTCTTCCATAAATTTCAATGAATGCTCAGCTTTCTCCTCAAGCTCTACTGCCTCACCAGCCCTAAGTTGAAGCTGAGAGGTAGAGTCAGGTTTCAACACCAACACTTTTGGGACTGGCTTGAAATACGAGTTAAGTGAAGGGGTTATTGGGGCCTTAAATCCAGCTTTTTCTTTTTTTTGCCTTTTTTTTTTTCTTTCTTTGAAGGAGAGACCTTAAATTTATATGAAGTGGGCTTAGAAAATGCTTTTTCCTCTGTCACAGCGTTTTTAGCACCCCCTTGTGTACTGTCACCTTTATTTACCCCCACCAAACTATCCTGTCCCAATCTGTTGCTCCTTAATTGATATCTTGTTGGGTTGCCTCCCTCTTTCAACCCCTTGCTTACTTGCTCCGTGTTGGTCCTTTGCGGTATACTTGGGGGAATGATCGTGAGAGCTCCCAGCCCTCGTCCCCTTCCTCCGCTTGTTGGTGTGCCAATTTTTGCCAGTACTCGGCGTCCTCTGCTGACACCCTGAGCCGCTCGCTCCCAGCTCCCGGCCGGCAAATGACGCGACTCCGTCCCCTCACTCTCGGCGGTTTGCAAGACTGAGTTCTCCGCCATCCGCCGCTGGTCTCCCGAATCCAGCCGACAGACGGCTTCCAGAATCTGCCGATAGCTCGCCGTGACTTCCACCCAGTCCCAGCTCACATCAAGGTACGTACGAGCCTCTGCAATCACCGACAACCGACCCTTTCTTTCAGAACGACACCACCACTACTCCGGACATCCGCGATCCGCTGGCTAGCCGGCCGCCATGTTTTCCCTGCCTCCTCGGTTTGATATGTTCTTGTTGCAGGCACCCTTTGAGTAGGAGGAATGTCCCAATGCCAGGATAGTCAGCCATCACCTCTTCTTTTATGCGTTTTTATTAATGGTAAGCCCCCATTTCTGCCCCTGATGCGTCTGTGGGTTGATTTGCACCTTTTGGAGTGGGAACATGGCCTAATGCCATGACGGGCTGCCACCACCCCTTACTCGCCAAGATTATGTGCTGGACATAAAAAGTTTGTCAACCACATTAAAGAATATAATCCCTCATGGAAGAGACTCTGTTTTCCTGCCTCACCGCTGACAGTAGGGATGTATTTTTGTTTAAATCCATGACCCAATAGCATCAATTCATGCTACTCGACAAAGGTAACTGATGGCAGTATTGTCAAAATATATGCAATAATTCCTGGCTTTACATATGTTCACAAATGGTTTTGGATAGTTCTCTGACAGGAGTTTGCACTCTCTGGCTCTAACTTCGATATATTCAGTCTGCTTTTGGCAGTGTTCTTTTATTCAAATATTATATCTTCCTTGGGGGTGCCCTTCTTCACTTTTACTTCAACAGATTTCAGTGTCTCACATCTGTTTCTGTAAAATGTGTTTTCCCAGTTGGTGTTATGTATGTTTCTGTGGGAGAGTTCTCTTCTTTCTTGTTGTAGTCCACTACATCAGGTATTCCAGCTTGTGTAGGTGGTTCTTGCTGTTGCTGAGTCTATGAGTAGGGATAAGATGAACTCGCAGAGTTTCCTCTGCAGAATTCTGTGAGTTAGGTATAAACTCTGTGAGTTTTAATTAATCAATCATTCAGGGAATTGTAAGCCTGCTACTCACCTGTGAGGGTCTCAAGGCACTGAGGCGGGGGGGGGGAGGGTGGCACAGATCTGTTTAGCCAAAGGGGTCTACCTGAAGGTGTTCAGGGAGGGGGCGCATCTGATGTCTGCCGGCAGCTCGTTCTAGGTCTTGGCTGCAATGTGAGAGAAGGATCTTCTGGCCTGCTCTGGTTCTGTGGGTGCACGGTGTTTTGGCCAGTGTTAGGTTGGAAGATCGGAGGTTTCTTTTGGGTATGTGGAAGTTGATTCTGTCATTGAGGTATTTGGGTATATTGTTATGTAGGCATTTGTAGGTGTGAGTGAGGATTTTGAAAGTGACTCTTTTCTCCATGGGGAGCCAGTAGAGACTTTGTAGGTGTTGGCTGATGTGTTTGTGCCCGGGGATGCCAAGGACGAGTCTGGCGGCGCTGTTCTGTATTGTATGGAGTTTGTGGAGTAGGGACTTGTTGATGCCGGATTAGAGTGCGTTTCCATAATCCAGTCTGCTGGTGATGAGTGCGTGATGCCGAGGTTCTTGGTGTAGTCTGAGGGGGTAGGTGGGCTTCCAAGGGCGGTTGGCCACCAGGTGCTGTCCCATGCAGAAGGGGTGGTACCAAGGACGAGGACTTCTGTCTCCTCAGCGTTGAGCTTCAGGCAGCTGTTAGTCATCCAGATTGCAACCTCTTGCATTCCTTTCTGGAAGTTGAGTGTGGTAGTGGTGGGGTCTTTGGTGAGCGAGGGGATGAGCTGGGTGTCATTTGCTTAGAATTCAATGTTTAGGCCGTGTTGTCAGACAATGGCTTCAAGGAGGGCCATATAGATGTTGAAGAGGGTGGGGCTCAGTGATGAACCCTGTGGGACTCCGCAGCTGATTTTTGTGGGGTCGGAGAGGATGTGTGGGAGTCTGATCCTTTGGCTTCTTCTGGTGAGGAATGATCGGATCCAGTCCAGGGCTGTTTCTTGTATGCAGGTATCGTATAGTCTGGTGACTAGTGTGCAGTTGGAGATGGTGTCGAAGGCCACTGATAGGTCGAGTAGGATGAGGGCTGTGGAGTGGCCTTGGTCCAGCAGGGTGCAGATGTCGTCTGTGGCGGTGAGTAGGATGGTCTCTGTACTGTGGTTGCTTCAGAATTCAGATTAGGACGGGTCGAGGACAGCGTCCTCGTCAATGAATCATGTCAGTTTCCTGTTAACTGTTTTCTTTGCAACTTTGGCTGCGAATGGGAGGAGTGAGATGGGCCGATAGTTCTTGAGGTGGGGTCAGCTGTGAGCTTCTTGAGCAGGGGCCTGACTTCTGTGCGCTTCCAGTCATCTCCGAAGGTGACTGTTTTGAAAGTGCTGTTGATGGTGCATAGTAGTTCAGGGGCAATGGCAACCGTGGCTCTGTGGTAGATGTGAGGGGGCAGAGGTTAGTGGGGGCCCGAGTGGATGCTTTTCATTGTCAAGGGGGTTGTCTTCTGCCGGGATCAATGTCCAATTGGAGATGGTGGGCTGGCTGGTGCTTTTAGGAGGCGGGGGCCGTCTGTGGCACCTGTTGGATATTCGATGAAGTTGTTGTAGAGGTTTTTGATCTTGAAAATGATTCCAAGCTTGTCGCAGAGGTCTTGGGATGGGGTGAAGTCTGTGGCTCCGCTGCGTGGGTTGGTGAATTCTTGAATGACACTGAAAAGTTCCTTCGAGTTGGTGGATTTGGCCAGGATTTTGTTGTGGGTGAAGTTCCTCTTGGTGGCTCTCATCTGGTTGTGGTAGTCCGTCATGATGTCCTTGTAGGTGGTGCGGTTTTTGTTGTCTTGTTCTTCTCCAGGCGTCTGCAGGTGCGAGATTCCGCGGGGTTCCACCACTGTGTTGGAAAATATGCAGCTTGCACTGCTTGTGCTGCAATTTAGCACCAATAGAGCGAGCAGTGCTGAAAAAGCAGCTCAAATGGCCATGCACATTTGTGCAGCACATGGTGATTTGACTGCAGCTCGAATAGAAAATCTACTCGAGTGACAGTAAATCTACTAAAGTGACAGGCCTCTGACCATAGCTGCCCGTGATTGCCCAGGACTGCCCATGTTAGAAAATCCTCCTAGGGGACACCAAATGTCTCTCTTGCTCAGTAGCTTTATTTTCAGCAGTCTCAATGGAGAAAACATCTACTGTGCGACAATTGGTGGAATTTGGCCAGAACTCTGCGTACAAGAGTAACACGGAGTGACCAAAAATTCACCAATTTCACGGGTGGAATTACTCAATTCAACCACCCATATTTAAGACCATGCCTTTGGGCGGGGAAATAATCTTGCCTTGCAAATGCAATTCCTCTATACATTCCTACTGTGAATGACCACTTTTCTTGTGTAGAAGTATAGTGCAGAGATTTTGTGGCATTTGCATTATCTCTCCTAATACGGATGGCACATTTGCTGGATTGTAAAAATAACCTAATGTACTTCTAGTAGAGTGGAAGCCTTATTGGTCCTTGGTTGCATTCACTAGGATGCAAATGTGTTTATTCATATATTACAGCACATCCACCATCATAAAATGGTTCCGAGCATTCTAGGATTGGAATTAGTGTATTTCAAGTGATGTCGGATTAAATTTTAGAAAGCATCATACTGCAGCTCACTGTTATTTCCCTAGTTTGAGTCATATGGTTGTCCTTTGTAGAAATTGCCTAAAACCCTAATATCTCCTTTTGTATGCACGGGACTGTGACAAAGAAGAGGAAGAGGGTAGTGAAGGTATTGCCCAGATTTCTCACTGATATTACCTAGAATTTATCACTCCATTATTACTCTAATGAGAGCCACCCATCCTGCCTCCGTCACAGTCTCTAGTCCGCCGTTGAACTTGCTTCCCATCCCCTACTACATCACCACTGAGAAAATGAATAGACTGGCTTTAAAAAAAACAAAAAACATTGGGTTCCGGTCCCTGACAAGGGATGCGCGTCTTCATGTAAGAACTCGAACACCGAATAATAGGATTAAGATTAATGAAAAATACTGATCAGTAATCTGATCACCACAGAGGAGTTACTACAGACCAACTGATGAAGAGCTATTTCACTGTATCTCTCCTGACTTGTGACAAATGAGAACAAAACTAGTAGCTTACTCTCAAACATAGTACATATCATAGTTATTGATACATTTACAAATTGCCATCCCTCCCATTGTTCCTGTTCAAACAACTAAAGGTTGAACATTTCTGACTATCATACAGAGTAACCCGCCTCTACCACTGCGAATAGGTATTCAGCCTTCACGTGTGCATATAATATGGAGTATTAGCAAGCATTATTCTGAACATCTTCTATACTTGAGAAGATATTGGATTTTTGTGCTCGTGTGCATTTTCAAAATGTAAAGTTAATTAATGTAGGAATACGTTTTCAGTAGGCTTAAATGACTGACAGTCAGTATTGATTGACAGCCTAGAAAGATCCACATTATGCTTTACCTAATTTAAATCATACTCTGTCATCTACGAATCTGAGGCAGTATGTATTTAACATTTTCTTTTTAACATATCCATATTGAGCGTTTGGTGGCCAGAGTATTTAAGCGTTTTGGGGCCTCCTGTTTTATTGTATCTTTATTCCCTATTTCTTCTTTGTATATTCAATAAGATGCACAGGAAAGAGAGGAGTACATTTGTTGTTCTTCAACATACCTTTAAAAATGCGAAAACACAAAGGAACGGGGTTCCATCCGTTCAAATTGACAGAATACATTTTCACATAAAGTGGCCAATGCCTTCGCAAAGACGAGTTCTGGTGCTGACCTGCATTTTTGAATAAAATAAAAGGATAGATGAAAGTTAGCATATTTTAAGAAAGCCATACGAAAATAACAGTGCGACCTGGAGCACCATGAAAGAGTTATATGTGAGAACTACATACAAAAGGAAAGCTCCATAGTAAAGTCGTGTGCTCATAATTCAGTTGCATTGGAACGGAGCACTCAGATGCAATCGGTAATTCAGATCAGGCATTACAATATATTCTCAATTATAGATGCATACTGCATCTACACGTCTATGCTTTTTCAATCCCATGTTGTGTACTCTAGACACAGGTGTTGTTATTACTTCATTACCATCTACAGCAAACATGGCTTCAATATAAAATCACAGAATTATAATTTCACAATGTTAACTCGGGCAATGAGAGTGAAATGCATTTAGAATATTTAGCCATTGTAATCCCTTATCAGGAAAAAATGATTAGCTTGATGTAAACCGCCACAGCCAGAACGATTTTTTGGTTTTAACCACACAGAAGTAAAGTGAGCTTTACAACAAAGGTAATGCAGAAATATACAATTCTTCAAATTCTGAAGTCAGACCCCAGACTTTCTTTAATGAGACATTAGGAATATCACTTCAGGAAAGGCCACTCTATCCTGGTTCTGTATGATGTCACTCAAAGCAACTTCCAAAGTACTAGTTTAGTGCGCAAAATTGAAATAAGGAGAAAAAAATACCTATTTAGTCAAAAAATGCGGTACAAGCTCTAATTTGTAATCATTTATGTGTTACACGTATTTCAGACGTTATTTACTATCAAAATAATGTAATTTTTCAAACATGCAAAAAAGACAAAACATTTGAAAACAAAAACACATTCTCACAAGAAACAAAATGCTATTTATCACACTGATCTCTGCGGAGATAAAAAAAAGTTAAGAGAAAACAGGACATACAAACCAAAAGCCAAATTATGAAGAATATTGTATATATTCAAGTTTTGTACCTTATAAAAATAATTCAAAACATGATAATGGTTGCTCCATTGGGTGAAAACGTGCAGAAGAGGGGTTCGTGCAAAGTGGCAAGTAGTCAATATTTACAATTAAAAAGATGGAATGTAAATCTCAGTGTATGCAAGCAACTGCATGAAGCCTGTCTGAGCTGTAATTGGGTATCCTAATTAATATTCTTCTGATAGAGGTAATGTTCCACTCAATCAAGTTCCACTCTAAGGATAATGATTCAGTCCAGGCTAGATAGTAGGTTGTCGACGTTTTTACCCAGACACTCATCAGCACAGGGTACCTGGGCAACCTGAGTGGGCATATTGTCAGTTAGTAACGTGTCTGGTGTGTTCTCCTATAATTCTACAAAATGCAAAATGAATCTGTAGTTGGAGGGTTGCTCATCCCTCTTGACACGTTGACCCATTCTATAGTGTTCATACATGAAATAATTTCTGTAACATAGGAAATCTACATTTAAAACAACACATGCGCCAAAGTTATGGTAAAAAAATAAGTAAAAGTTCTTCATTGGCACTCACCCATAGTACAGAATGTAATGCTTGGGAGTGGCATAGAAAAACAGCGGGCCCTTCCTCATTAATGTAAATAGGGCTAGAAGAGAAAACAAATCCAATATTGGCTAAATGAAGCAGTAACCATGGTTCTAACATTTAAAATAAAGCATATTGAGGAAACCATTTTTAGCTCAAGGGCAGATCTCAGGACATTAAATCTACCCTAGTACACAGCAATCACTTTTTTATGTTTCACAGTTATTTATTGGAATAGCAAAGCAAAACAATGTATAAGGAAAAGGGGGTGGGGGACAGAAGGCACGGTACATGGAAAATAATAATGTACGAACAACACAGGGCAAAAGGGATAATAGCACTAGATACATAGCATGTGGGGATCCCACGAGGCTGAGGCCCTTGGGGGTCAAGAAGGGGCATCATCAAGGAGGGCACGTGGGTCCATATCGGTGCACAGGATGAACAGCGAGGGAAGGGGGGTGGGGGCAGAAAGATAATGTCGTCAACTACCCAGGCGGTGTGCATGAATTCTTCATCTTCCGACAGTCCATCCTTAACCAGCGCTTCCAGAATGGCAGAAATGGAACGGGACTGCTTGTTGGTAAGTACCAATTCAAAACACCACACATCCCAATGCCTCCATAGAACAATGCACAACTGTGGGGATGCACACGTGACCAAACCACAATCAGCATGTCAAACTACACGACCACCTACCAGACACGACCACACCCCTCCATGGTCATCCTGGCCTACCACTGCACCCACAGCCACACAGCAGTTGAACGTGTGGAGATGCGGAATGCAGCCATAATACACTTTAAGCACGGATTCAGGAACTCATTCGGGATCTGTTTAAGCATCTTTTTTTAACAACAATTTTTATTGTGTCAATAATAAAATGACTGCTAACTGCTACATAATACAATGGAAGTATTGCGTTGACTTTTAATATATGCGTTTTTCAAAAATGAAATAATAAAGAAACAAACACCCCCCAGTGCACTGTCCTTGCACCACACAATAAACAACAGGTATCCGCCTGCCTATAAATGAAAATCGAGCTGGACCCTCTATATTCCATACCATACCATATTCCTGCCCAATTAACCCATAACAGCAACATCTCCCATGGATGGGGGTTCTAGGTACAAGCCTCTATAAGTTACCCACCTCCTCCAGATCTTAAAGTGCTTCTGCGGCACCCTCCAGCTTTAAAAATAGGAGCCTCAAGACCCATGCTGAAATCAAGACCATTTTTCCATGCTGACAGCGAGGGTGGAGTCCCTGCCTTCCACTTTCGAGCAATGTCTAATTTAGCAAACGTAAATCCCAAACACATCAGATGGAGATTATAAATAATCCCCCCCATCCATTATAGGTAGCAGCACCAATTTCGGGGAATAGGAGAGCTCCCACCCCAATACTTCAGCAAGACAGGCCAGTACCCCCCGCCAGAACCTCACAAGCAGTGTACACTGCCAAATCGTGTGGAACAGGGTACCATTCTCCTGACCACATCACAGACAATGTGGGGACGCTATCAAACCCACCCTCCACAGCCTAACGCAAGTATATTAAATCTGGTGTAGGTGATTGAATTGGATCAGCCGAAGGTGCATGGCTATTGCCGCCCCTCGAGGGGAAGCCAGTGATTCCGTCCAGTCCTCTCCTTGGGACCCTACGGGTAAGTAGTGCGCTATATAAATGCCTATACATACATACATACATACATACATCCAGAGGACTGAGGTCTTCCTCTTACGTCTCCCTAAGTTTACCTCTGTTTATGCATCTTTGGAAAAATAGCTAATGAGGGTGGACCATGTGTTATGGAAGGATAACTACTTCAAATTCAAGTGGGATCTATTTCTGCAAACATATGGGACATCAATGGGCACATTTGCCCCCACTGTGGCAGGCCTGTATGTGTACAATTTTAAAAGAATCGAACTCCTGAGCCACGAAATGCCTTTCGCAGGAAACATAACATTTTACAAAAGGTACATAGATGATGTGTTTCTAATATGGGAAGGCACTGAAAAAGTGTTACACTCTTTTCTAAGATGGATCAATGACCGTGACCCCAATCTCAGGTTTACCCACAACATTAACCAAAACATCATTACCTTTCTTTACTTAGATATCACAGCAGAATATGGACAGGTGACTACAAAGACTCATTTCAAACCCACCGCAAGAAATTCTCTCTTACGTTTTGAGAGCTTTCATCCAAGACCCCTTCGTGTCAACCTGCCATATGGACAATATCTCAGATTGTGCAGAAACTACAGCAACACAAAAGATTACAAAGAACAAGTGGCTGCACTGACAACAAAACTACAAGCCAGGGGATATCCAACCAGAATTACAACAAAATCCCAAAGATGGGCCAGTAACCAAAACCAAGAAAGCCTACTAGAACAAACACAACAAACTTGGACCAACATACTACTGATGTGCATGACCACGAACAATACCATTCCCAATTTGAAAAACAAATAAGAAAAATAATTTATTGTGTGTTCTGTGTGGAGGTGGGAAGCCTTACAAAAACAAATACAAGAAGTTATTTTGTTCAAGACAATATATTTGTTATAGGATGGGATAATTGAGCTATCTCATTTAGTATTAAAAGTGCGTTATTGGTGTCCTAGGCATCATTTATTTTTTACATAGGACTTTACTTACCCAGATGCCAATGGTTTACCGGGTTCTCCCTTATTTTTGAATAAGTATTTTCTTACACTTGGTTAAGTTTGAGGTTGTACAGTTCAGATTACTCTACTCGAGTCCTAGTGGATTCAGCAGACCAGAGAAAACGCCCTTTGGTTATTTGTCTACCCAGGTATCCTATTAGAATACACTTTATTATAAAAGTATATATGTTAGTGATTTATTAGCTAAACTATGTATGTTAGGAGTCAGGGATGTATATAATATTTTGAATATAATTTCTTCCGTTTTTAATAAAATCACTACACGATTTCTGGGCAATGTCAGAACCAGTAACGGTTAGCTAAAGTAATGAGGAAATTGACGCTATTCTACAAAGGACACCATCACTTCTAAGTGGTAACCAAGTGCTTTCACAGACTACTAACTTGGATAAAGTTGAAAAGTTGAAAGAATTAAAAAAGAAAAACATCCGAACACAATTACATGCTAAGGTTCTGTCGGAACATCTTAAAAATAAAACAATCCCAATAGGACTTCAGGTCAAGAATATACCTGTCATCTTTATTACAGATAAAACTTATCTAAATAGATTTGGAGGGGTTGACACAAAATGTTCCATTGATTGGATGGTCCTGTCAGTTGAAACTGCATTAAGACATAGGGGTCGATTAGGATGGCGGACGGAAGGACGACCGCCGGGCTGGAGTAGGCGGAAAATGCCTTTTTCTATTCCGCCTGCCGCGGTCTGTCCGTCCGCTATATTAGGATGTGAAACACTGTCAAAAGTCCGTACGCGGCGGAAGAGCACGCACCGCCGCGGAACTACACCTGACCCCGCGGCAGGCGTAACCAATCCAGAGACACCGCCGTACGGAATGACGTCTCCGACCGTCCTCCAAATCACGATGCCGGAAAACACACATCAAATCGCTGCGGAAAAACAACCTGCCTGAACACGGCGGATTCCCCACAGCGAAGATACAGCACATTGCAGAGATGCCCACCACAAGCAGCTCGCCATCATGGACGCAGGGCTACACGCATTCCCGATACTCTTCATGCTCCACCACCAGCAAGTCATGGACCATCACCGACTACGACGCAGGTATGCCAACACATCAATTGGTGTCGGAAGGGGAGTACCTGCCAGGGCTGTGACGTTGGGAGGGGGAGTGTCATGTTTCAGAAACTTCATTTACGATCGCACCAATATATTCACAATGCAAGTACACAACCAGGAATGACAACGACAAACCACTACACATGATTGACTTGCTTTATTAAGCATAATAGGGGTGTAATCTTACAGTAGCCAAGAGCATGGGCATTGGGTACAACAGAGCAGGTACATCTGAGGCAGCACATGAGAGGGCACAATCCAGTATCAGAACAGCAACAGGGCAGTGGTCGTAACAGAGCAGGTACGTCAGAGGCAGTACATGAGAGGGGCAAAGAGCATCAACAGTCCATGGCACACAGCAGGTACATCAGAGGCTGCACATGAGGACCCGTCCCAAGGACATCAATAATGCAAGGGTGGTTACAATGGACAATCTACACACCAAGTAAAATGACATGTGAGTGATGGGAACTAAACCTCACATCACAGAATCTGGTGTACTGATTGAACTACTTGCCTCGGACACACTGCCAGCACTAGAAACAGGAGTGTGAGACACAGCCACAGCTCTAGTGACTGACACATGAGCCATAGATCCAGACACACTGCCAGCACCAGGAACAGGAGTTTGAGACACAGCCACAGATGTAGTGACTGACACATGAGCCATAGACCCAGACACACTGCCAGCAACAGTAACAGGAGTGTGAGACACAGCCACAGCTCTAGTGACTGACACATGAGCCATAGACCCAGACACACTCCGAGCACCAGTAACAGGAGTGTGAGACACAGCCACAGCTCTAGTGACTGACATATGAGCCATTGAAGCGACCTTGTCCTTGGGAGTGTCCCTGCTCTTGGGAGTTGCCCCTTCCTTTGTAGTGTCCATGTCCCTGGGAGTGTCCCTGCTCTTTGCAGGTGGCCTTGCCTTTGAAGCGTCCTTGTCCCTGGGAGGGGAGTGTCCCTGCTCTTTGGAGGTGGCCTTGCCTTTGTAGTGTCCTTGTCCCTGGGAGTGTCCCTGGACTTGGGAGTTGCCCTTTCCTTTGAAGCGTCCTTGTCCTTGGGAGTGTCCCTGGACTTGGGAGGTGCCCTTGCCTTGGGAGTACCTTTTGTGGGGGATGCCTGTGTAGCATGTGAAGCCATTTCCCCCAACACCCCTTGAGGATCCGGTGTGTCAACTCCAGTGTAGCTCACGTCGTCTTCGGTGAAAGATTTCATAGACCTAGGAGATGGTGTCTGTGCCCTCCGTGCCCTGCCTTGCTGCCTGTGGCTGCTTCTAGTGCAATAACCTGTAAATTAGGCCTGGTCTGAAAATTCACTCCCCCCTGAGACATCAAGCGGTGTGGATGGGGGAACAGAAGTAGCACACTGTCTATGCAACTGTACAATGGCTGAAGACACAGTGTTTGCCAATGACTGAACTGTTCTTTGGAGACCAGCAACATCGCCATGCATCCCCTCCATGAATGCCACCACCAGCCCCAACTTCCTATCGTGGTCTTGGAATGCATTGATCATGTTAGTCTGCCCTACACACAGCTGTCGCAGCAGATCAACAGCCTCAGCACAAAGTGCACTCTGTGTCACAGGGGCAGGGTCTGCGGTGCCTGCACCGAAGGCAACTCTGCTCCCCCTACTCTGGCGAGCATGAGCAGTACTTGTTGCAGTTGTTGGCAGTGTGGGCCCTGTGTGCTGTGTCCCGACTGAAGGTGTTGATTGCCCACTCCCTGTCTGTGACAACAGTGCTGACTCATCCAACACTTTCTGAAGATGAGGACAATGGTGTTTCCACATGTGAGTCCTCAGGGACGGTTCTGTCCCCCTCTCCGGGGCTGCCCTCTTCAGTGTCAGTCTGCATGTGTGTGATCTCGGATCCGGATGCATTGCCACCACTCATCTCCATCGTCTGTGGGTCAGTGCCCTCTGCCAAAGCTGAAACAGAGAGAAAAGAGGTTTAACTAAGTGCCACACTCACGTACTGAAGGTTACAAAATCACAGCTTTCCTTACAGACTAATAACATGTAGCACCCATCCAACACACGACCCACCCCTACCAGACATCCTCATATCAAAGAACCGGTGGTGGCCGTGAAACATGTACATCATACGAACAGGGCAAGTGCTTGCAGACCACCACACATGACATGCCATGGGACCACAGACCTCAACGGCATGTCCTGGAACCCTCAACAACCAAGCAAGTAGCCTGTCCACCTGGCAGACATGGATGCTACCACTCACTCCGCTAATGGCACCAACTTGCAATTGCAGCAAAACAAACGCACCACGGATGTCACTACTGTGTCTGAGCACCAATACATGCATGCACTCACAAGTCACAGACACATACAGTCTGCTTACCGCTAGTTTGCTGTTGATCCCCTCTCAGTGGGCGGACAGGTCAGGATGCGTCACAGCAATGATACGGTGCATTAGAGGGGTCATGGTGCGTCGGGCCAGACGGGTCGATCTTGGAATCATCCCCAGTGTCATCTCCGCAACATTCTTGCTTAGCCTGGATATGTCGTCCCAGCACTTGTGGCAGCGTGTGTGTCGTCTAATGCACACCCCCACTGCCCGTACATCACGTACTATGGTCCTCCACACGGCCTTGCCAAGGTGCAGCTTGACCTACCATGATGGGAGATAAGAGGGGAACGTTAGTGGACAGTTTGACATTCACAAACATCGTAGAAACACGTATCTACATGCAGCCATGCTCAATACAATACATGTGAAGGTCCCACAGCACACAGCCAAGCTTGCAGTAGCCAGGAGTCTGTGACCACCTCATGCACACCAACATGTTCCCCACTGCACTTACCACCTGTCCGGGGGCACCGTAGAGCCGTTCATAGTGGCTGAGCACACCGTCCACAAGAACATCCAGCTCCGCTGCGGTGAAGGGACGAGACCGGATCTCTTGCACTTTCTGCATGGCAAGGTCCAGGACTGTGGCACTACAGCAGCAGTTGTTGGTCAGCTCAGCAGCAGCAGGTCGAGGTGATGGTCGCAGGCAGGAGTGGATGAAAGCAGTGAATGTGTGCTGCAGAAATTCACACATATATAGGGCCCTGAGCTCACATCAGTGGCACATGTCTGCAGCAATTGGTTTTCCCTGGATGCCACATTCAAAAAGAGCCAATGACTGGCCCTGGTGTGGCGGTGCACGGCTTCCGCGATTTTTGAATGCGCATACGCGACCCGCGTTACCTCTTTCCATTGGCTACATGTGCATGGACCGTCACGGTCACACATCGGCAACCTCATGTTCGCGCTTCCACGACGGTGCATCATTTGAAAAAAATACAAACACTGGCGTCGCTATGGCGGTGCACGCATTCCGCGGGGGCGGTGCAGGCTAACACATACTTTTGAATATGAATTTAGAAATGGCAGTTGATACCCCCCTTCAAGCATGGGCGGAAAATCCGTTCCCCTCACGGATTTTGTGGATTTTCGGTAAATTCGCAATCCGCAAACTCTCACGAATTTACCGAAAATCCGCAAATTCCCACGCAGCAGATTTTTTTGCTTGGTGATACAATATTGCGGCGTGCGGCGTTCACTTACCGTCATTCAGCATTTGCCAAGTTGTTTTTCTCGATATTTTGGGAGTGCTGCGCCATTTTGGATCTTGCTGCGGGATCCCGCGGGAGTTTGGCGACGCATCGCGAGAGTTCGCAATTGCGAACATGTAGATGCGGCGGGCAGCAACAATCTCGCACTCGAGAAATTACAAGATTTGCATTTCTGCACAAGAAATCCGTCAGCAAGCAGCATAAACCTTCTGAAAACAATGATTTTTATCAGAATAACTCCTCAGGTTGACATTTGCCTGCACTTTTTTGGATTTGAGGCCTTTTTGACTTTCTTTGGATCAATTTTGGATTAGAAATCAACTCTCACAAGTAAGTTTGTTTGGGGCATTACAGTTGCTGTGCTGCAGAAAAACGAGTTTTGCAAAACTGAAAACACTCAGCAGGTGCAAAAGTTCACTCATCATTAGTAACCATTCCCTTTAGTGCTTCCTGAGGGGCCCCTCCAGAGTTCAGTTGTCTACGTTTGTTTGGGGCATTACAGTTGCTGTTCTGCAGAAAAACGAGTTTTGCAAAACTGAAAGCACTCAGCAGGTGCAAAAGTTCAAACTCATCATTAGGAACCATTCCCTGTAGTGCTTCCTGAGGGGCCCCTCCAGAGTTCAGTTGCCTACTTGCAACTATTCTATGACCCTGCTCTGACCCTCACAGCAGGCTCATAGAATAGCTACAAGTAGGCCACAAAGGTCCTGGGAAAAAAAATTGCACTGCAACAGAAAGCAAATTACAGATAAGGAAGCAGGTGCCAGACAGGAAGTTTAAATTCAGTGACACATTAATAAACCACAAATTAATTCATGTCAGTTGAAGCAGGGCAGGTGTGCTTGCTTTCCCCCCCCCATAATCTACAGTGATGAATCAGAGGTTGGCAGTGATGTACCAGAGGGTGGCATGGGTGAATCAGAGGGTGGCAGTGGTGAAACAGAGGGTGCTGTGAACCTGTGATGATAAACCAGACGTAGAAACAACAAAGTCGCGACCGTTGCGAACCGACAAGTAAGTTCTTAATTGCGAACTGGTACAAAACCCTTGCGAACTGGCAGAAACCCTTGCGAACACAAAAAAAAAATCTGCAAATTTGCGAGAGTTCACGGATTTTGCGGATTGCGAGTTCGCAAATACGCAAATTAGCGAACGCCCGATTCGCAAAATTCGCCCATGCTTACCCCCCCTACAGTCATATTGCAGCACCCACCGCAGTCCTGGGCGGTCACACACCACCGGTCTGGGCCAGTCACTGACCGCCGGTCTTGGCCGGTCACACACCTCCGGTCCTGGCCGGTCACACACCCGGTCCTGGACGGTCACCCACCGCCGGTCTTGGCCGGTCACACACCGCCGGTCCTGGCCGGTTACACACCGCCGGTCCTGGATCATCACCCACCGCCGGTCCTGGCTGGTCACATACCACCGGTCCTGGACGGTCACCCACTGCCGGTTCTAGGCGGGCACACACCGCCGGGTGCTGGCTGTGGGTGAGCGGCCTGTGCATTGAGGACACCATGGCATGGATGGGCCTGGCCGGTCACACACCGCCGGTCTTGGCCGTTCACCCACATCCGGGACCCGGCGGTGGGTGACCGGCCAGGCCCATCCATGCCATGGTGTCCTCAATGCACAGGCCGCTCACCCACAGCCAGCACCCGGCGGTGTGTGACCGGCCAGGACCGGCGGTGTGTGACCGGCCAAGCCCGAAGGTGGGTGACCAGCCAGGACCGGAGGTGTGTGACTGGCCAGGCCCATCCATGCCATGGTGTCCTCAATGCACAGGCCGCTCAACCATGGCCAGCACCCGGCTGTGTGTGACCGGCCAAGACCGGCGGTCTGCGGTGGGTGCTGCAATGTGACTGTAAGAGGGAGTATCAACTGCCATTTCGAATTTCGTATTCTAAAGTATGTGTAAGCCTGCACCGCCCCCGCGGAATGCGTGCACCGCCATAGCGACGCCACTGAGTGATCATTTTCAAATGATGCACCGTCGCGGTAGTTCGCACATGCATTTTGCGGGGTGTGACCGTGATGGTCCTTGACCATACAGCATATGTCATGTACTATAGTAGGATATACGAGCAACTTCTGTGTAGGTGGAAGGCGTCCACACATGGCGTATGTACACACACTGCATGTTTCGGCACACATGTAATGTTGATAGTCGTACATGTGTGTTAGGACATGTCCAGAATGCTGCAGGAATTATGATGTCAAGTCAATGGCCCGTGGCCACGTGTGTATTTCATGTCCATTATTGGCATGTGTGTTCATATTATTGACCTTGCCAGTGGTCAACAAAGGCTATTCATGTGCACCCAAGTTGCGTCAGATATGCTTGGCGACGTGTTGATGACTTGGTTTTGTGGACACACGTTTCCATTTGTACACATCTACACAGTACATCAAGGGTGTCTGACCACATTCAGAATCTGTTGTGAGTGTGTGGTTTGTGTGTGCAAGTAACAATGATGGGGGTATACATGCATTCTGTATATGCGTATGTGTGTTGCCTGTTGTGTGCCCATGCATGTCATGTGAGGATGGCCGGCATTGTAGTTTGGGTCATGGGTGCATGAAGACACGGAGGGTGTGTTCCATGTTCATGTTGTGTGTGCACATGCTTGTGTGTCTGTATTGACGCTTGCCCACATTTGTGCCCTCAGTCATGTGTTGTTTGCAGTCATTTCTACATGTGTGCACGTTACATTGTACATGTTTGCCCACATGTTATTGTTTGTGCGTGAACATCGTGTGTGTAGTTATCAGTATTGCATTGGATATTGGTCACGTCACACATATAATCATTGTCTGCAACATGTCTTATTTGCTTTGTGTTGGTCAACATGTGATAGTGTGGCACAGCAATGCGTTGTTGGTCAATTGACATCTGCTCTCATCTACTCCCACACAGGAGGGCTCCAAATGTGCATCGACCATACACTGTGCTGGAGGACATGCTTGACGAGGACGTGTTCTGCAAATTCCGGCTTGATCGACGTAGATTGCTTGAGCTTGTAGCCCAATTGTCACCTCATCTGCAGCCACGCAGAACTTATCCTGGAGCTATTACACCCACAGCAAAGGTGATGGCGGCACTTTTACTTCTTTGCAACTGGCACTTTCCAGTACAGATTTGGACATGCCGGGGGGATGTCACAATCCATGTTCAGCATGGTACTGCGGGATGTTCTTAATGCCACGATGCTTTACAAGGATGATTACATCAATTTTCCACGCCCAGCAGAGTTGCCAGCAGTCAAAGGGGACTTCTATGCCCTGGCCCAGATACCACACGTAGTGGGTTCCATTGATGGCACACATATTGCTCTCATTCCACCACAGGCACGTGAACCTGTATATTGCAATCAAAAGCACTACCATTCGATCAACGTGCAAGTGGTGTGCCTGGCTGACAACATCATCTCCCATGTGTGTGCCAGATTTCCAGGCTCCGCATATGACTCCCACATCCTGCGGAGCAGCATTGTCCCCCAACTGATGGCTAATCTGCGTCCAGAACGTGCGTGGCTTGTAGGTGAGTATGCTGTGAGGACAATTGTGTAGTATGTGCGGCATGGTGTTCCCACCAATCCTGGTAATGATATTTGTGTCTGTCATTCCCCCACCTAGGCGACTCTGCGTACCCAAACCGGCCGTGGCTGCTGAGCCCCATACGCAATCCTACTACCCCTGGTGAAATGTGTTACAATGATGCCCATGGGAGGACACGTCGAGTGGTGGAACGTACTTTTGGTCTGCTGAAGTCTAGGTTTCGCTGCCTGGATAAAACCGGAGGGGCCCTGCCATACTCACCAGCCAAAGTTTGCAAGATCGTGATTGCATGCTGCATGCTCCACAACCTGGCATTGCGCAATAACATTGAACTGATCATGGACCCTGAAGACCAACAGGTTGCTCCGCCTCCCATCCCACCCATGTCCACTGATGAGGATAGTGGTGAGGAAGAAGGTGTGGACCAGAGGCGTCAGCTCATTGATCGCTATTTTCCTTGAATTTGAGTAACTACCTCTTATGCAGCTAGACAATACGTGATGTATGTTTGCTGGTGGAGTGTGGATGTGGTGTGTCTATGCTGCCTGTTCTGGTATGTGCTGTTTACATATGTGTGTGTGATGGTGTACATGCAAAGCTCCCTGATGTGTGTCCTGTGGTCCACTTCATTGGTGATGAGTGTGGTTTGTGGGATGTTGCAGTAGTGTGTGTTTTGATGGGTGTGAAACAGTTTCCTGACCTGTGTTGTTCTCTCATTATCCCTAGGTCACTCCCAAAGTGGAATGATTCTCCAGAACATTGATACCTGCACCTGGTAACGATAATTCCTAAGACAATCATGTGATTAAAACATGGAGGTCACACAGCATTGAGTGTTTATGTGGTGTTTATTAACAGGTTGTGGATAGATGTTGGTGCATATTTACAATTAGGTGTTGGGGGGGAAGTGAGAGTTGAAGGTCATAGCAGATGAAACACCGTGTGGACAACACATTGTGTGATGTCCACCTAGTCCAACAGACGTGTGCCAATGCTTGGCATTGTGGGACAGGATAGTTGGCAGGGTGAATGGCAGGCTCAAGGATGGGTGAAGTCATTTGCAGCCCCTCTTAGAGTGGGTAGATGAGGCATTTCCACTGCTCTCAGCTGGATCCAGCCTCGGACGTCCCCTCCGTCTTGGAGCCGGAGCGGAGACAGCTGTGGGAATAGGTTGGTCAGGGGCCACCTCCCTGTCCGTGGGCTCAGGTGTGGGTGGTGGTGGTGTTGGTGACCTGTCCCGCTGGGCACTTGGGTGAGGGGGGGTGGTGTGGTGCAGGATAACCATTCCCTCCACAGAGCAGTTTGCTGGCCCATGAGGTCCACAATTTGGCCAATGCGAGTGTCAATGGACCGCAGCAGGTGGCTGCTCTCTTACGAGTCTTGGTGGGCCCGATCGGACTATGCCTGCGCCCGCTCATAGGAGGCATGGACTCTGGCGATGGCTTCCAGGCTTTCGGCGCCAGGATGGGGTGGGTGTCCTTCACCACCTCGCCGAACAACTGCACTTCTGGTTGTGAGCAGTGGCCTCACCTGTGTCCTCTCCCATCCACTCTCCCTGCTTGCCTGGGATGTCGATGGGCCATCATCGGGCGATGGGTCAGGCAGGGTGGCACAGGCAGGAGTGGTGGTGGTGGTGATGGTGGTGGTGGTGGTGGTGGCTGCACAGCTCAAAATGGTAGGTGTTGGTGTACTGACACAGGCCAAGGTGGTGGAGGCAGGGATGTCCTGGGAGCCTGATGGCCCTGGGAATCTGCTTGGGCCCGCATCGTCCTCTGCACCCGAGCTGTCAATAGGATCGTCCCCAGAGAGTCCGTGCTGTGAGGGGGGCGACTGTTGATGGCGGTTGCTGCTTTCGCCGGTCAAGGTGCGATCACCTGATGGACAAGATTTTCAGAATCAATGTTGTGGACATGACCTGTTTTTGTTAGCAACTTTACAAATCACTATGTAATCAGGACATGGTTGTTGTTGTCATCATGTTGTTGTGGTTGACAGTACAGGCCAATATGGTGGCATGGAGGTGGGAAGGCAATACTTGGATATGTGTGGGCCCATCCTGCTATTGGATGTTCCCCCTGTGAAGATGTCTATGTACATGACATTTTGCAGGAGGAGATTCAGTGGTTAGAAAATAGTGTGATGACTCAATCTTGCTCTGGGATGACACATGGGGGCCTCTGGGGAGTTGTAGTGCTGGTCTCTCACCCCTCCCAACCCCCACCACCCTCCCTGTGGACATGGGGCCTATGGGGAGTTGTAGTGTTGGTCTCTCACCCCCCCCAACCCCGACCACCCTCCCTGTGGACATGGGGGCCTATGGAGAGTTGTAGTGCAGGTCTCTCACCCTCCCAACCCCCACCACCCTCCCTGTGGACATGGGGCCTATGGGGAGTTGTATTGCTTGTCTCTCACACACCCCACCCACCTCTCACACACACCCCACCACCCTCCCTGTGGACATGGGGGCCTCTGGGGAGTTGTAGTGCTGGTCTCTCACACACCCCACCCACCTCTCACACACACACCACCATCCCTGTGGCCATCGGGCCTATGGAGTGTTGTAGTGCTGGTCTCTCACACACCCCACCCACCTCTCACCCCCCCCCCCCCCACCACCCTCCCTGTGGACATGGGGGCCTCTGGGGAGTTGTAGTGCTGGTCTCTCACACCCCCAACCCCCACCACCCTCCCTGTGGACATGGGGGCCTCAGGGGAGTTGTAGTGCTGGTCTATTACACCCCCCAACCCCCACCACCCTCCCTGTGGACATGGGGGCCTCTGGGGAGTTGTAGTGCTGGTCTCTCACACACCCCAACCCCCACCACCCTCCCTGTGGACAT
Organism: Lissotriton vulgaris; assembly: GCF_964263255.1. NCBI lineage: Eukaryota > Metazoa > Chordata > Amphibia > Caudata > Salamandridae > Lissotriton > Lissotriton vulgaris. Next base: position 1,867,650,932 of record NC_141685.1, on the reverse strand, counting down.
GGGGGCCTCTGGGGAGTTGTAGTGCTGGTCTCTCAAACACCCCACCCACCTCTCACACACACACCACCACCCTCCCTGTGGACATGGGGGAGTATGGGGAGGTATAGTGCTGGCTGCTTTAACAGCATGCAAGGCTGGGAACGTAGGAGCCAACATTTGTGTTTGGTCATGGTGGGTGCATTTGAGCCCAGGACTTCACATTTGGGTGACTATGTGGCCCACGTGCATGGATTTGAGCCTGGGAGATGTGTCTTGGCAGTTGTGCAAGCCAGACCATGGCAGTGTGATGGTGGTCATTGGTTTGTACTTACCAGCCTCTAGTCCCTCTTTGATTCCTTCAAGGCTCTCAGGGTGCAGTATGCCCAGCACCTTCGCCTCCCATTCTGCATATGGTATGGGCTCCGGGAGTGTGCCGCCACCAGTGTGGTGTGCCCGCAGGTGGTTCTTTGCCCTGATGCCTTTCACCCTTGTCTTGAGGTTGTGCCACCACCTCTGGATAGCGTGTTTTGTGCGTGGCACGGTCCCTGACGCATTGACTCTGGTCACTATCCTATCCCACATGTTGTTTTTGGTTGCCAAGGTAGTCTGCTAGACTAGGGTACCAAAGATATGTGGTTCGACACGGATGATTTCATCCACCATGACCTACAACTCACTGTCGGTGAATTTGGGATTTTTCTTTGGTGCCATGATGTGTGATGTGCAAGGTGTTAGTGGGGTGGGGTCTGATGTGCCGGTGTGTGGTGTGTAGGGATGGTGTTGTGGGTGTTTGTGTGGTGGGTGTGTTTGTGTGCAGGTTTTATGTGTGTTTTTGTGTGTCTGCTGTTAGTGGTATTCTGGCTCTTGCTTGCAGCTATGCTGTGATGCAAAGGATTGTGGTTGTGGGAGGGATCCATTTTATACTCTGTGTGGTGGTTGTGTCCCAATGGTTGTTGGCAGTCAGGTGTTCTGTGGGTGTGGTGGTTTGGGTGCATTTTTCGGTGCTTGGGGGGGTGTCACTGGGGCATGTAGTTGCTGGGGGTGGGTGTTTCAGGTGGGTGGGTGTCCTGTTTGGTGTGTTTTCTAGTTACTTCCGTCTGCCATTTTGTAATCGGTTTGACGGCAGGTATGGTGTTTGTGTGGTCCTTCCGCAGTCATGCTCCGTTTCTCGATGCATTGTTTCCGCAGCGGTAGAGGAAGGTGGTGAGTTCCGTTGGAATGGCGGCGTTATCCTAATCGCGCGGCCGGAGCCTCTGCAGGTATGGCGGCGGTTGTGCCTGTTTCCGCGGTCATGTATGTAGGTGGCGGAGGGTGTTTCTTTGGTACCGTCCGCTTGCGGCAGTCTTTGGGGTGCTCCGTCCGCCGCGGACGGTGTTTCATGTTATCCGTCTGCTGCGGTCAGTGTTTCTTGACATTATTATCCTAATCGCAACCGCAGATTATCCGCGGTGCGGTCGGGAGTATTTTTGCCGCAACCATGGCGGACGGGACACATTTCCGTCTGCCATCCTAATGACCCCCTTAATGAGGAGGAATTAAAAAAGATTGAAACCTTAGAAAAAGAAATATCGGATGATTCTACAATTACAGATGCCAAACAATTATTGGAAGCAGTTGAAAAAACACTTGCAGAATTTACAGTACACAACACTAATTTAAAAATCAATAAAGTAGGCCGAGATATATAAAGCTTTAAATTAGATGAGGTATATCCCTATCTATAAGAAGACTTTTTTGCAAATAACAATCCGAGTGCTCTGAACTTACAATATAGAGCGAGATCAAGAAATAAATTCATTACTTTTTCGGAGAGCTCCTCGGACTCAGACCAAGGACCATCGGGTGGCTATTATCAGTATCCCCAATACCCCAGATCCTTCCCACCTTTTTTAAACAGAGGCAGATTTCGACCAAGGGGAGGAGGTTCGAGATGGAGAGGGTACAACCAACAGATAGGGCACTTTCCACCCCGAGGCCAATTCCCACAACCCGACCCATACCAGATCCAAGAGAACCAACCATTCAGAACCCGCAAGAAAACATATAGACGGTGAATGTGATGAGGGAGAGTAATAAATCGAATATGATACCAATTTATAATCTCTCCAATTATACTCCTACTGAAGCAGAAATTTCCATTCTATCATAAGGATTGTCTTTTGTTCCGTCACTCTTACAAAACCCTATAGAGACCAAAAAAGAAATCTTGACTTTTCTCAGAAAGATTCGATTAAAAGCCTTCTTTTTAGAACGAGAATCATATGAGTCAAACAACATTAGTGGTTTGAAGAATAAGTCTAAGTTTGTCCCAGAAAGCGTATTACTACCACCAGAAATTCTAATATTTGAAGATGTGGTACTTAGGGAATTGGATGACTTACAATCCCCAAAAATTTATTTTAACTCTAACTGTGACAAGGCAGAAAAAATAGCCCTTAAAAATCTTTCAGATAATCCGTCGTTGGTACTCAAACCAGCAGATAAAGGTGGGGGAATTGTCCTTTGGGATACTGACAAATATGACCAAGAGGTGAATAGACAAATATCTAATGTAAATTACTATAGAAAATTAGATGATGATCCAACAGGGAGGTTAAAAGAAAATATACTTAACTTAACATCGGAAGGCTTAGAACAAGGATGGTTATGTCAAAAGGAATTTGATTACCTGAATTCAGAACAGAATAAAGTACCAAACATATATGTATTGCCTAAAGTGCATAAGTCTACAATTGATCCTCCGGGAAGGCCCATAGTATCGGCCTGTGGTTCTATGCTAGAACCCTTGGCAAAATATATAGACTTTTTTCTTATCCCATTGGTCAAGGAAACCCAATCATACATAAAGGACACTATGGACTTTATAACTAAAATACAGGATCGGTCTTTTAACTGTGACAATCAATTATTAGTATCATTCGATATCGAATCGTTGTATAGTAATATTCTCCAAGACAAGGCTATTGCAGTAATGAGATATGTATTAGAACAGAGGGAACGCCCACACCAAGTACCTACAGATTTTCTTGTGTCACTGGCTACTATTTGTTTAAAAAACAACTTTTTAACTTTAAAGGCCAGTTATACTTACAAATCTCTGGTGTGGCCATGGGATGCAGTTTTTCTCCGGAAATCGCCAATTTGGTGATGGCGGAATTGACAAAAAAAGTGGTTATATAGCAACACCAATCCTTTTAAGAACGAGGTAAATTTTTGTTGTTGTTATATTGATGATATTTTTATGGTGTGGAATGGTAACGACACACTATTGCAAGAATTCCACAAATGGTTGAATTCAAGAACTCAAGAACTGAATTTCACAATGTCCAGCAACCAAAAAAAACTGAATTTTCAGGATGTAAATATCCAAGATGATAATGGCCACCTGGAAGAAAGCTTGTAAACAAAAAGTACTGACCGTAATACTCTGCTGCATTTTACGAGTTGTCATCCCCGTACTCTTAAGGAGAATTTGCCGTATGGGCAATTTCGCCGTGTGAGGAGAAATTGCAGCAAAAAAGAAGAATATTTTAAGAATGCAAAAATTCTGAAGGACAAACTGGTAGCCATAGGCTACCCTAAACGGTTAGTTAAGATCGCCTTGAAAAGGGCTTGGTTTACCCCTAGAGAGGTTCTTTTGGTGCCAAATATTAAAGAAAAAGATACTCCCCTTACATGCGTACTGATGTATGATCCGAAAGCTAACAAAGTTAAAAAAGTGATTCAAAAACATTGGAAGCTTATTGAACATCTAGGAATTAAAAAGCCTCTTTTTGCTTTAAAAAAAAAGGCAAAAACATAAGATAATTCTTAGTAAGAGCAGCTAGAAAAGTCGACTCTCCACCTCAAGACTTACGAGGACTCCTGAATCTATCGCCTATAACAGGTCATTATAGGTGTAAAAATTATGTGGCATGCAACCTAACTGCAGATACAAAAGAGTATGAAATTAATGGATATAAACATCACCAAAACAGTTTTTCGAACTGTAATACAAAGAATACGATATACTGTATTAAGTGTCCATGTAATAAATGTTATATTGGACAGACTACCCAAGCTGTGAAGAAAGGTATCCTCCAGCATAAATCTAGGGTCAAATGTAAGGTACAAGGAGCCCCCCTGGTGCATCATTATGAAATCCATCAACATACAGAAAATGATATGACTTGGACAGTCCTATGTGTACTAGGAAAGATGAAACAGGAGGAAATTAAAATCAAGTCGGACAGGTTGGAGGCGAGATTAATAGAAAAATATAAGACGGCAAGTATTGGTCTAAATGACAGAGATGAAATTTGGGCACTAATCTGAATGTATAAGCTTTCAATAATATACCGCTTCACTGTTCTGTACCTGATAATATGTCCCAAGAACTTAGGTTTAATTGAGATGATTGAAGGTATTTTTTCAGTTTTATACAAACTGTATATATCAAGTGCTGACATATGATGTCATTATTAGATTGCTAGGAGTGGCAGATTGGGGTTTTTACTTTCTATTCCCTCACTTGTCTTTCTGTAAGAAGTTTCAGTAATTTTCAAACACTCTTTGTTTTTCACTTGTTTTTATTTATTCTTTATAGTTCTAGTTTCCCCCTTTTCTATTCATTTATATACATATGTGGATAAGTGTCCGCACAGTGTAAGTTATAACTTGCAGCCCCAGTAGTGCTATTCAGCCTCTGTTTTCCATATCTATCTTTAAATCAGCCCATAGAGTCCTTTTTTAGTGTCGAGTAAGAGAATAGGTCGTTGCGTGTCACGTGATCGGCAGTAGGAGCCGACCCGCGTTTGTGTAAAGCTGTGCACACTTCGGATTTCTCGGAACTATATCAAGTGAGTAACAATGGGTTTTAGGGCGCAGTAAAATAAAGCGATTTTTAACTCTAAAGCGTGACAGTAATTAATCACGCTTTCCTTGTCACCTCAAGGTTTGTAGAGAGGAACTAGCCAGGACACAGCTTAAAGGAAGGATTAGCCGGCATCTGTTTGTTGAACGGTGTGCCCTTTGAGTAACTGGATGCTCCGGACGTCATTAAGTAAGTGGCATCTTTTAGCAGCAGACTCCATTAAATAAAGCGTCTTTGCCACGCTAGAGCATGACAGTTAATTGTCCTGTTTTCTCTTACTCTACCAGTGTGCGTCGTGCATAAGAGCTTGGGAACTGTTGTAAGGGTACCATAGTACGATGGGGCCCTCCCCCAAAAATTAACAAAAGCAGCATCGGAGTAATGACAGTGACTGCAACGCAAATAATGGGTGAGCCGTAATTGAGAGTTGTGAGTTATGTGGTATTCTAACGACACATACAGTATCTAAATGTCAATTGATACTTGTATAGCGCACTACTCACCCACAAGGGTCTCAAGGCGCTTGTACGAATACCGCTGTGGAAACCATCCTGGCTTTCCCTGTGAGGCGTCCACTCCTGGGCACCCCCAAGGTGGAGGCCAGGCATCTTTAGCGTTGTGGGGATTAAGCAAGCTATTGCCCAGAGTTGCAGAGTGGGACTCCATGATTGAAATAGGCACCAAGGCGAGAATTATCAGGTCCGTGGAATTTTTGAGCCCAAGACCCGCCGAGGCACGGAATTGAACCCTGGTCCTGGGCTAGACCTCTGCATCAGGGTCTGACGCTCTAATCATTGAGCCACACTTCTCCATCTAATAGGTGTCGTATGATGTTGTTCTAGTTTCGCTTGACGGAATAAGAGCGTCGTCTTGTGAGTTCAGTCTAAGAGGACACATATACTATTGAAGGCAATTATAACGGTAAATAGGTTCTTGTACGGAAGACTATAGGTGTATGAAAGGGGCTTGTTACTTGCGGCTTTTCTAATAAAACACGACACAGGGTGTTTCTTCCATTCTTAGTTATTTTGTACTTGGAAGGTCTGCTGAAAGTTGAAATGCACTGTGTGCACTCATGCTTTAGAGTGATAGCACTAAGGGTGTGATTCCTTTCTAATCTGACCAGTTCGAGGCTACTTGGGTATTCAAATATGTATATATGTAAATATTAAATACAGAACCCAGATCTCTTAACATAGTTATTCATAGGATGTATATAGTTATATATGATTTCTTGATCCTGTAGACGGAATATCTCGTTATCCCGAGTCCTGATGAGGCCCATACTGTGAGAGCTGAAACGCGTCGACATTTTGTTCAAAGAAGACTCCAGCCAAAGTATTTGAAGTTGTGAAGAAAATATTTTTTGCAAGGGGCAAATGACTTTAGATAGGTCTAAAAAAGATATAGACTTGTTATACTCCTTGTTTTTAGGTCTGGTTGATCTTACTTGAGAAGGAATGCTGAGTCTTTACATGTAGCAAGCATCTTTTTGAAAGAAATTGGGCTACAACATTTGAAAAAAGAAATGCTAATAGATCAATGTATGTATATTTGTTTGCATATATTTATGTAAAAAGTGATGTGTATATATATATGTGTTTGTTTATTTACACGTAGGAAATGGGCTTAAAAATTATATTAGCCTAAATCCAATTTTTTTTCAATTAAATTGAAAAACAAATAAGAAAAATAATATTTTGTGTGTTCTGTGTGGAGGTGGGAAGCCTTACAAAAACAAATACAAGAAGTTATTTTGTTCAAGACAATATATTTGTTATAGGATGGGATAATTGAGCTATCTCATTTAGTATTAAAAGTGCATTATTGGTGTCCTAGGCATCTTTTATTTTTTACATACGGCATTCCCAATAGAGGGGCACGCATCATTCAAAAAAATTGGAGAATACTCACAAGTAGAAAACTGAATTGGAAAAAACCACTGGTCTTGTACAAACGAGCCAGGAGCCTGAAGGACAGCTTTGTGGCTACACGCCTACCCGCCCAAACAAACCCCACAAACACAGTCCTGAATGCGTGGGGACTTCCCAGTGTGACTGGCCACTTCCCTTCTGGCAATTGTAGTGTGTGCCATCTCACTAAACCAACTAAAGCCCTAAACTTGGAACCAGGAAAAACATGGCAAATCAATAAACATTCAAATTGTAACTCATGTAACGTTATCTACCTGATTACTTTCCCCAGTATGTGGGGATGACCAGCCGCAAAATAAAGGTGCGGATATGCAAACACAGGAGTAACATCCATTGCAAGAGAAATACGACAAAAATGACGAACTATTTCCTTGAACTAGGCCACACCACGAATAATACGAGATGGGGAGTAATTGAACAGTTAGACAAAAGCCTCACCAACCTACAAAACCGCCTTCATGAGAAAGAACAACGTTGGGTATACCGCCTATACACACACAATAAAGGATCGAAAGACAATACCCCATGGAACCTATTGAATAGGTCACCTTGGGGACACAGCATCCTACCTGCAGGATTTCCTAAGTTTCCATTTTTCTGTCACACTATTCATATTGCACACAGCAATAGGACAGGGGTCCCCCTTATGTAAAACAGATCCCTAATGCAACCCGGGTGATATGTGCACTAAGCATGAGCGAATTTTGCGGATCTCGCGTTCGCGAATTTTGCGGATTTGCGGATTCGCAATCCGCAAAATCCGCGAATTCCCGCAAATTTGCGGATTTTTTTTTTTTGTGTTCGCCCGTGTTTCTGCCAGTTCGCGAGGGTTTTGTACACTTTCGCAAATTGCGAACTTACCTGTCGGGTCGCAAGTTTCGCGAACTTGTTGTTTCTACGTGTCCAGCCTGTTTGGGACACTCTTCTTCATCACTGCCACTCTCTGTCACCACTGCCACTCTCTGACTACTCATGCCACCCTCTGGCCCACCCATGCCACCCTCTGTTTCATCACCACACCCTCTGGTTGCCCAGTGTACATTATTTTCGGCAAAGCAAAGCACACCTTCCCTGCCTCAAGTGACCTGAATTAATTTGGGGCTGATTAATGTGTCACAGAATATTTTTTTAGCTGGCACCTGCTTCCTTAGTGCGCCCTGATTAGTGATCTTTTGCACTTGCTAAGTGCTTTCATTGTTGCAAAATTAGTTACAACACCTGCCCTGCCCCAACTGACAATAATGAATTAGGGGCTGATTAATGGATTTTAACTTCCAGCCTGGCTCCTGCTTGTCTCCCTTAGCTGTAATTCAGGACCTTTGTGGCATATGTGTAACTATTCTGAGGTTCAGAGCAGGGTCACATAATAGTTTCAACTGGCAACTGAACTCTGGAGGGGCCCCTCAGGAAGCACTACAGGAAATGGCTACTAATGATGAGCCTGAACTTTTGAACCTGGTAAGTAGTTACTTTCAGTTTTGCTAAAATCGTATTTCTGCAATTTTGCACTTATTCGCGGGGCGCGAACTCACGCGAACTCACGCGAACAGTGCGAGCAGTGCGAGCAAAATCCGCTGCTCGCGGATTTGCGGATTTTGCGGGAGATTCGCAAATCTCGCGGATTGCAGATTTCCCGAAAATCCGCAAAATCCGCGAGCGGAACGGATTTTCCGCCCATGCCTAATGTGCACCTCTGATTAACTATTTCTAGTGTTCTGCCTATGGTCCTGTAACCAATCCCTTTTGGCCGCACTTTGTGTCCAAATATTATGTGAACCATCATTTGTGGTTAAAATGTAAACAATCCCCTTCAGCTGCATTTTGTGTCCAAGCATTATGTGCACCATCTAATTGTGGTTGTAATGCACCCAATTTCACTTTCTCAAATACATGACACTTTGTGATCACGGTAAAGGTCCATGAGAAACAGACATTGAGAGGTTCTACCCTCTAACCCTTCTCTTTCTAATATTTCAAATTTTTCTTGAACGGTTGTTTACCTTTATGCGACTAAAATTTTAGATATACTGGGCACAGCACATTGCAGTAGTCTGGATTCCAACCAAACACCTGTGATTACATAATCACTTTAGATCAGCGTATTCTCACGCTGGACTTAGCATTCTAGCAGCCCCAGCTGACGATCACATGTTCATTATGCACAGCGTGATGATACCATCCCACGCTGCCACGCCCCCAGTCGAGCACCGGCAATAGTTCAAAGAGTAACATCCACACAGAGCCCTCATCGGTGGGATCCTTTGAAGACCAGAATAGGTTTGTAGATGGGAGGTCATCCTTGATTAATTAAGTTCCCTAATGCTTTATAGCTAGCGGTCCACTTTTACCGGCACCTAGCAGCTTAGTACGTCTTCCGCTGCACTTCGGTTTTACAGTGTGTGACTACAGTAGACCCCCGATTCTTGGATCAGTTTGATCATTTAGCATTCATGAATGGCATTTTATTCCTCAGATGCGAGCTATTGACACCTGACGTCTGCCCATGTTTATAATTTATATGTGACATGAGGAGCTTTTATTGAAAGGCGATACCAGCGTATACTAAGTGCATAATGCTCACTTATTTAAACACGCCACCGGCGAGTCCCCGGTTGTACCAGCCTATTTAAAATTAAATTGAAGCCGTTTTTTTTAATCTTAATATTTACTGAGTACATTGGCTATCTTACGCCACTAACGTGCATATTTGTGACCATGCAAGGAGCCTAAGTACCAATGGACCTGCATGCTGACACTTCCCCATGCATGGCATTGGGCTATTATGTGTTTCTATAATATGTGTATGTATGAATGGCGCAATATTTTGCCACCCACCTAATGTTTCTGATTACGCAAGTGCACAAGAGCATTTCTGTGAGCGCCAAACGTACGAAAGGACTGAGAAGCCAAACAAAGCGCAATGGCATGCCTCTTTATTTTATATATTTGTTGTGTATATCCTTTACATTGTTAGTCCTTTTATCTTACAGATTTTCACTAATTGTTGTTCCATAAGTAAGGTTCATCCACTACATGCACAGCACACCAGAGCACTTGTGCTGAATATCATTTACATATTCACGTGACTACTTCCAATCTTCACAGCCACATCATGACTTTTTTGGTCCTGCTTTGCACTCTGCATCCCAGCTGGGAACGCGATGAGGAAGCATGCCACCAACTAGGTTGGTGGAGGAGGGTTCTTCAAGTTTAAAGTGCAGCAAGGTATTGACCGAAGGTAGCCCTGGTCGCCCATGTCATTCATATTATATCCATTGGAGGCAGCTGGTTTCAAGATATGTCTCATCTAATAACTGCCAGAACTGATTTGAATATGGTGAACAATGTTTTAAATTGTTCTTTTCCATTGAGTATTTTATGCTATAATGAACGAACTGTTGTCGTCCAATAAATTATGGTTCTAAAATACCAAATAGAATCACTACCTAATGCGAAGTAAGTGTATATAAATCAAACTCTTCCATTTATTCTCACTCTCTTTCCATTGGGTTAGATCCTCCATTCTCTTTCAAAGATGGTTCTCCTTTACCTTGATCTTGGTTTCACTCCTTGACTAAAAAGTCACTTTTCTCTGAAATTCTTCATTTTTTCAAAAGAGGTTGCTCTCTTTTACTTCTCCCTTGGTGTCATTCCTTGACTAAAGTAAATATTTTCTGGAATGTTTTCACAAGGGGGTGAATATATAACATTTTTAACGTCCTGAGGATGGCTAACGGACACAGACCTAATTAGACCGAAACTTCAACTATTACACCTATGCCTTACGTCAATGTATTGTAGGCAATGTTTGCTTTGTGTAAACTCTTCAAATTGCCTTAAACACATTTGTGAAAATGTGTCCATAACTTTAACTGTGAAGGATATTTAATCCCATGTAATCATCACTTCTGGCTACATTGTGTTATTTGTTATGCACCCTGTATAACTGAACAATCTTGAATCAATGCTAAATCTTTTTTTGAATATATACACATGTGCTTCATTTAATTATTTTCTTAATGATTTACTCATTGATAAATGAACTGAATAGTTTTCTGAATAATCTAACCGTGAGTAACTTTAATAAAACTTACCTAAATCGATTTGATTAACTATTACTGAAATATCCTTGAATTAATCCAAGATTGCCAAAACTTCGAGTGACAAGCTAACTTTAAAATAGAATTATATCATAGCGATATATATTATGTACCTGACAGGAGACTGAAAATCAAATCCAAAAGTGTAATAATAATTTAGTAGATTTCAGTATGACTGATATTTTTAGCAGAGCAGCTGGATTAGTTATAGTAAGCAACGCAGAGAAAGGAAATGGTGGAATTTCTGTATGTTGGACCCATAAGGTACTTAATTTTAATATAAAAGCTTTATATTATGGAGCTTCTGCCTTTTGTGCAGAAGCAGAGAAGAGCTGCGAATGTAAAACAGAAACAATATTACAGAGTTAAGGAGAAGGACAGAAAAAAGCTGAAGGGTGAACCCAGAGGCTGAGCAAGAGCATAGGCTGCGGCAATCATTCATTATGACTCATGTGTGATTAACTGAGATATTAGACCGATTTTGAAATCAATCCCAGACAAGTCGCTGCATGTACCTGGCTGACCAATCTCACAACTGTCATACCATTTAGCTGAGTGCATCTGTCATGTGATGATTTTACATCACTGGTCTGTCTTCAGTTACATGTCCCCTCGACCACAACCACATAATAGAGAAACTTAACGTTTGAGGCTACACACACTACTCTTTCCAAAACAAAGCACGTCTCTCTAGTCCACAGGGATGAGTCATCATCATGTTGTTTCCCTTTGAAGTAGATAATATTCTTCTGGTTGTTGAGGTTGTTCATCCCAAATCCTGACTCCAAGTAATGAATCAGTCCAACTCCCTATCGATATGAGATTGAGAGTGATAGACATGCAGTGCACTGCTGTTGATGAACAAGAATTGTGCATTTTGTGTAGATTTGTATTTGTTAACTAAACTCACTGGTCTGGTGTCTGAAGAACCAGAAAAAATATACAGCAAGGTGTGAAATAAAAAAGCAAAACATAGCTAACAAATACTTTTCTTTTAACAGCTGCTACAGAAGTCAACAAAACCACAAAATCCCTGAAAGAAACTTCATCAACTATAAAAAGTAAGTATATTTTTTTATAAAAATGATAATAGAGTCTAAATAATCGAAATAATCAAATTACCTTAATAGAAATAGTTAATCAGAGGTGCATATATCACCTGGGGTTGCATTAGGGATCTGTTATACTTCACTAAAACTCCACCTAAAAAACTCAAAACAAGGTTTAACTTTGATAACAAGGACAAAATCAACATCTACCAAAAATATAAAACTAAGTTAGAATATAAATTAACCAACAAATAGAGCAAACTAATAAAAAACAATAAATTAAATGAAAAAGCAAAATATAACTAACAAATACTTTTCACTTCACAGCTTCTACATACTTGAACATACAACATCAATGAAGTAAACTTCATCAACTAAAAATAGTAAGTATTGTTTCTCTCAACTAAATAAAAATGGAAACTAAATAAACAAATAATCAAACACTTTAATAAAAATGACATTTTGCTTTTAACCCAAAAGAAAAACAGAAACCAGTAAATCAACCATGTCCATCGATAAAATATACAAGAAAACTAAAACAAGACAATTTAAGTTTATTTTCCAATATAATTATTATACAAACATGATAACTATTCAAACCCTTATAATTAATATATATATATATACATATCTATCTATCTATCTATCTATCTATCTATCTATCTATCTATCTATCTATCTATCTATCTATCTATCTATCTATCTATCTATCTATATATATATCTATATATCTATATATATATATATATATTATATATTTATATATTATATATTTATATATATATATACATATATTCACAGATAGACAAAAAAATGGCAAAATGAGCAAAATTCATCACATCACAAAAAGGAAAACAACTTCTGTGCTACATGGGCTACACTTATACGCAAGAAAAAATAACTGAAAACAAAAACCAGTGGAAATGTAGTAAATACTACTCCAATTCTTTCTGTGGGAGAACCACAACAGTAGAAAAGTTAATCAGGGAACACAACCATCCCCCAATGTGACAGGAATAGAGGTCAGAGATGCTCTACAAATTTCAGTGAAGCAAGCACCAGCTCCCAACAGACCAGTACCAAAATACTAAATACCATATTAACTAGGGTCCCTGAACATGTCACAGGACAACTACCATCTATCCCCACTATAAAAAGATCAATAGCCAGAACTGAAAGAGCTACTGCTCAAACACCACCCACCCCCCCCATCTTTTGCAGAAATAGATATCTTACCGGAATACACCCACAAAGAGGAGAAATTCAGTTTTCATGACAATAACAGTCATGAAAAATGAATTATCTTCTTTGCCACCAATAACAACATCTAAAAACTAAAAAACTGCAAAATGTGGGTGATGGATGGTACATTCAAAGTTTGCCTCAAGCCTTTTTACCAACTATATGCCATCCACGGCAAATATAAAGACACTAACATCCCCTTCATATACGCACTACTCCCTAATTAGCAAAATACCACCTACATAGAGATCCTTAGATAATAAAACAACACACCGCCAACTACTTTGTACAATAAATATTCCTTGACTTGGAATAAGCAATGATTTAGTCGTTTTTAAAAATATACCCACACACCACAATACAAGGTTGCTATTATCACTTCAACCAAAGTATCTGGAGACCCCTACAAAAATCTACTCTAAGTATAGATTACGCCACCAATAGCAACTTTGCCTATAAAATAAAAAAATGAAAAAACGTAGCCTATGTACCAACAACTGAAGTAGCCAACCACTATACCATACTTTTTGAAAGCCCTTGGTCCACCAAGCAAACGAAACAAAACTAACTCCTTTCCTAGACTACTTTGAGGACACTTGGGCAGGAAGGCTACATAAGTCAGGGCACTGTAGACAACCAAAGTTCCAAATCCCCTGCGTGAACATCTACGATAGGACTCTGGCTCAATAAGCTAAAACTAATAACGCAGTGGAAGGATGGCACAATGCCTTCCAAGCCACAATAGGAAGAGTACAATCATCCTTACACAAACTAATAGAAACCATAAAAAAGAACAGAGCTATCAACAGCTAAGGCTAGAGCAATCCCTAACTAAAATCGGCCCTAAACTCAGTAAACAAACAAAAACAATGTATGAATACCTATCTACACAAAGTGACACAATAATGTAATTTTGTGAATTTCATGTCACTTGAGTATCATAAAATTCCCCAAACTACAGCAGCGTAGTTTAAATTTTCCCAGGCCTAGAGTTCAAGGACCAAGTCCTGAGCTAGGGGTTGCTGACTTTCATTCATTATCATTGAGAGGAATGTGAGATAAACTTTCACTTTAAAGAATGACAGATGAGCTCCTGAATTTCTGGTATAGTGTGTGTTTTTGACCCACTGACCCGCAAGGTTTTTTTTATTTGTGTTTTCTTCCCCTGCTGTGAGTGAGTCTTCCTAACTGAGTCTCATTCACTTCAAGTTTGGTAATTAGATTTGAGTGCCAACCCCCATTGCCTGTCTCTTAAAATAAGGTCTGCTGCTTCACAGTTACAATAAGCCCAGTTCCTTAACAAAAAAAGCCTACAAATTTGAGTACATTGGTAATGGTATGTGCATGTCTTATAATTTATTGGAGCATCCAAAAGAAAATATATCCATTTCTTTTTTTGGCTATATGGTGAGATGGTAGTGTTTTACTGTAAGGCTGTAATAATGTACTGTATTCCTATTGTAGGTGAACGCTTCAACAAAACATTAACTTTGCATTGGGTAAACGTAAAGGAAAAATGTAAGTCATTTTCTCCTAGGTTTAAAAAAGGTAAGTGTAAATATAATTTAATCTGCAGCTGCACCTCCCTATTCCAGATCTGCTAATCCCTGTTGATGCAACCAGTTGTTGCCGACACTTCTACCTTCCTAAACCCAGAACCAAGGCCATTGTCCTTTGGCAGCAGGGTTATTAACTCAAAACTAATTCTAAACCATTTTTGTCTCAGAAGCAAAAATGCTCTATAATTTGATAACATTTCCACTAACTCTGCCATAAAGATACTTTCTCATTCAATTAGACGTTTGAAACTTAGTGGAAAATACCTTTTACTAGCATTTTCCCCACCAAAGACATAAAATAAACATTTTTATGACAGTTTGGGTCTTATGACGAGTTTGGAGGTCATTCACTGGGACCACCACCATGGCAGTCCCAGAAAGTTGGGAACCTGCCCGCTGGATTATTACTTTAGTTCAGGTAGGGCTGGCGATGTGACATCGGTCTCCCGGCAACGGATATGTTAGGCTCATAGGAGAGCCTAAACAGCACTGTGAGAATGCCTGCAGCACATTCCTGAACAGTGTGGCATGTGCCCTGTTGTGCATGTAACACCATGCGGGAATGAAGGTTCAATTCCAAGGGTGCACAGAAATTGTCCCTCCATGCACCCTCATGCCTATATTCACCCGGTTGTACTGTTATGGCCCCCTTACCTGCATGTCCGCCAGCCTTTTTTTATGGTTAGTCCCCTGCCTTGAAAAGAGCGGTGGAAATGTGACCCGTACTATGCTCAGCGGTGCCAGCATCGGTACCACCATGCGTATTCTGCCCCTTTTGAGTCCACCGCCGCAGTGGGACACTAGATCCCAGTGAATGATGCGGTCATGTGATGGTCCTACTGCCACACTCCTAATACTGTGGTCAGACCACCAGGGTGGTGGGGGTTGCACCACTACTGTGAGTATAGCAGTCCACGTCCACAGTACTTGTAATAAGGCCCTTAATTCTGTTCATGGAAAGTCTAGCCTAATTTATTTGGGAAAACACTTTTGGGCAATTATTCACTGTGAGGGCATACTATTCCCAATATGTAGCGTGCCACATTTTCATATTTTAAGGTCATGTCCCGTTGTATAAAAAGTCACACTATAGAGGGTGACATCCAATGACTAAAACTAAATTTCCTACATGTCAAGGGCACTTTGTCTACCTTGAGTCACCACAGTCCCTACAAACTCGAGGCCAGCCAGCGGAAAATGCTGCCTTACATTGTTTCCATTTTACCAGCTGGTGTAAATACACATTGCAACTCACATATGACATTTAACTTCCATGCCACTGGTGCAATTTCTGTGACCACATATAATGGCTTTATTGTAGAGATAAATACACCAATTGTTTGAAACCAAAATTACATTATTAATTTAGGGAAAGTGCACATGCACAGTGATACTGATTGGCAGTTCTACAACTCACAGACTCCAATTTCTGGAAAAATAGGGCAAAGAAAAAGGTGGACAATGAGGGGTAATTACAATGAAAATGCATATTTGTACCCTTCAGTTGTCACTCAATACCCCAAATTCATTTGGGACTATTGATTGAAAGCATAGTTTAAAAATCAAGAAAAATAAATGCTAGAATTAACAGTGCCATTAAGAATTTTGGAAATGAATATTTAAACTTGTATCTTTCATAGTGTAAAGAGAGCGATGTTATATGTATTGCACACATCAAAAATGTGTTTTATTTAAGCAGTTTAGGAAAGGAATCTAAAATTGCTCCTCCTGGTTACTTTATTTCATTGAGCGTTTGGAGAAAATTGCCTTTTATTTTAAGGACTGGAAAAAATGTACTTTGATACCACTGAACAAATGTTTTCAGAAATGTTTAAATCGAAAATGTACTCCATATATATATGATATATGCATATGTATCCTATTTGCAATCTATCAGTCACACATTTTGGTAAAATAGTACACAACTTTGGATAAGATAAGCATAGAGTGCCTTTATTTTTCACTCATTGCAAGGACGATGGTATAAGCACCTGAGGATGAAATTGTTCAATGTACTCCATAGCCTTATGGTAAGTCTCAACTTTCTTGCAATGCCTCGAGACTCTCAAAGGTGATGCAGCCATGCTCTACAAATCCTGATTGATTGATTGATTGATATTATAAAAATTATCATATGTCAATCCTATTCAATCCAAGAACAAACAAACAAATAAAATGTGAATGTGACCAAACTACCTTTTTAGTTTTCTTCCAATAATGCTAATCCAAGTAATCACCACCTCACACTTACCCTCCATATTAAAGGATCCATATTCAAATTTCATAATTCATTATGTTGGTTATAATAGAGCTATACATTATTTCTCTTAAAATTATCTGTCAAAATTCACTGAAAAAAAGTTGATATTAGATCTGCTATTTTGCATCCTCCACACCATCCAGTTGCTGTGAGTATCCGGAGATAATCAATAGCGACTGCACTGAGTTACTAGTAACAATGATCCTAAAATCTGCATTATTGAAACTCCCTGGTGCTGTGATTAACTGCCATGGTATTTAATACTAATGGACCTATTTTCCAAAGAAATCAAGCAGAGGCAGCAGCCTGCAGTCCCACAGCTTGGGTGCACCTACACCTAGATTCAGAGCACATCCACTCTCAATTGACTTGTTAATAGTGGGTGTGTCAACAGGTTATGAGCAATGCACAGAGTCCTCCTCTTACATTTTTACAACAGAAAATGAAGACCTATGCTAATCCCCTGAAGGAGTTTTAAGGTGTGTCATTTGACCCAAAATTTCCTTTTACCTTTGCATGTGGAACTTAAGTTAATGTTTCTTGACCAAAGCAACTATAGAGACCTCATTAATAGGTGGCCAAAAATCATCTTTGGGGAACCACTGTTTGCTCTGTGCATTTTGGAGCACCAACAAAATCAACAATAAGAGTTCCCTGTATATCTACAGTTCGTCAAAATGCATTATTACAATGTTTACTTCTGTAGTGTGCATTGTCTGACTACCACTTTCCCAGAGCGTGGGACTCTCCATCACAGAGAATGGGCTCTTGTGCTTTTCAAGCTTTCACTTAGCGACACTCCAATTCTGAAAGGTGCATTTCACCACCAAGTGATTTAAATAATACAGTAATTATGTTTCGTTATTTTCAAACCTGTACAAATCTGCTTATCTTTTAACCATTATCAATTCCTGCAGGCTCTCTGTGTCTTATGTTCAGTTTTGCTTGTTTCCCTTTAATTTCTATTAAACATTACATCTGCAGGTATCCTGTTCTCTGAGTAGGTATCCTGTTATGAGCTTTTCACTGTAAGTTTCTTGTTAGTCTCTCTGTTTATTTATCTGTCCATGTTCCCTTACTGTTAACATACTGATTTCCTCCAGTGTCAGTGTCTTGATTTATTGTTAGTTTTCATTCTCTTTTGCTAGTTCTCTTTGGTTAGTTAGGTGCTTTGTTTCTTAAGTGTTATGAAGTTCGCAGAGGGTTGCTAAGTTATATTTTTGTAGCGCTTGGGGCTTCATAGTATTACTCACCAGTGGCAGAAGGTGACTGCTTGTGCATCAACCTATTACTGCTTTACAGAATTCTAGATTCCTCCATGCCATTGAGCGATGCATGGTAAGATCCTAATTCAAGATGGACACTTGGAACTCTATAATCTAACTTGAGTTTGATGGAAAGGGGTAGTCTAAATGTCTGATCTAGAAATTTTACATATAATTATATACTTAATACACCCTTTTTCTGTAACCGATTTACATAGACTAGCTTCCTAAGTGCCCTGAAGTATGACTCTTTTAGAAGCGCATCACTTTACGATGGCTTATTTTCCTCCATTGTTGTCGTCCAGGAGCAACACAATATATCACCTTACCGCTTTCTATCTAAATTAAGAGACATATACATTTTCATACTTGGGTAACAAAAAGTAAGTTCTCATAAACTAATATGTGCACATTTATAATTCAGATATAGTATATAAACGGTACTATTCACAGTGAATAAGCTGACTAGAGCACTACATGATTATGGATTCCAGCCTGTGTTATATGCTACAAGAAATAAAGGGCTAGATATAGGTAAATAGTATTTACCGATTCGTAAATATCGAATTTTACCGATTCTATATTTACGAATCGGTAAATGCTATGTAGCTAAAAATTCAGTAAAAATGACCCAATCGTTAAGATTTGGTATTTATCAAATCGGTATTTACCGAATCGGTAATTGCCATTTATTCCTATGGGCCTGGAGGCTCATAGTAATGAATGTCAATTACCGAATCAGTAAATACCGATTCGGTAAAAGGGGGAAAAGATTGAAGGGTGGCAGGGTGTCACTTTGACACCTTGTTGCACCCCTCAATTGTGTATAGGTGCACATGTGGGACACATTCATGCCCTAAGGGCATGCATGTCTTCCACATCGCACTGTTGGAAAAGCAAAAAAAAAAATTCAAAGGTTTTCATTAATTACCACCAACATGTAGTTGGGTCTAAAGAACAAATCCTTAACTGAGGAATGCACTAACTTGAGTGCTTCCTACATCCTGGATTCGGTAATTTACCGAATCGGTATGTTAAGAATTCGGAATTTCACAGAATCCTTAAATTACCGATTGGGTAAAATACCGTATCCTAAAAAAATGCAACCTACATCCGAAAAGCCCAATACCGGTCGGTAACGGCCAAAATTCGGTAATTTTGGTCGTTACTGACAGGTATTGGGCCACCTACATCTGGCCCAAAGTGACCTAAAGTGTTGTCTTTTTATTTATGCATCTACTTATTTTCTTATTTGTTTAACATAGTGTGTTTACATAGTATGTGACCATACAAGTCATTCAAATTTCATTACAACCTTCATTGCTGCCCCACAAGCAGCCCTTTAAAGAACACGTTGCATCATGGATATAACATTCCATAAGAAATTTAGATAATCGTATAACTTCATGGTAATAAGGAATCACCCTCTTTTATTCACTTCTCCTGGATGGTTAAGTATAGTTTCCTTGACTCTGATATTTATTATCTGATATTGATATGTACTATCAATATTTGCTTATAACAATATACAACCAACAGGAAGATACGTGATACTGTTGGTGGACTTTACAGACTTACTATACTTGATAATTTAATTAAAACAATCAACTAGAAACAGCATTCCAGTTACACTAAAAGGTAAGTGACGCTGATTTGGCATAACCACCCTTCCAATTTATGGTCAGGTTTCCACATTCAATCATTAATTAACAGGTTGCTATGCATTAATGAAAATACCTTAAATAATAGGCCGTATCAGTCAAAGTTATGCCCTCCTGAGCCACAGTACAATGGTCATGCTATGCCAAATGAGCAGAAACACCTGGCCACCCTTCTCGGGCCTTGGAGACTAGAACGGCAGAAACAACTGCTCTCAAAGCTGCCTGTGCTCAGAACTCCTTGGTTTCTGCTCCCTCGCTAGACATGGGGAGAAAGGAGAAGAGATCGAGGTCAAGAGACACGTTCTCAACCCTGCCCAAGCTAACTTCAACCTAAAGAGGACTGGAACAACCCCCTCCTGTGAATGATAACGCACGAAAGAGGGAGAAATTATAAACAAAACTGACAAGAGTTTAAGCTAAAAAAATAGCTCACGCTGTGCGTTGCAATGACTATGCAAAGCAAGAGTGAGTAATGGCTAATTTGCTACTCAACAAAACTCCGGTAAGAAACTGTCAAGACCTTAATCCCCCCAAAAAAAGAGAGTATAACATAAAATAAAATAAAATGGGATTTAAACTAATGAGATAAGACTCCTGAAGGAAATTATAATGAGCATGTCAGAGAATGGCAAACAAGAGGATCAGGAAGCACCTCTTAATGAAAATATGTTCATGAGCTTTTTTGAAAAACAATTCAAGTCCTCCATATAGGTGGCAGTGGAGACCATTTTTAATAAGAGTAAAAGATATCACCCTACTGACGTAGACACAATTTCCCTCTCTGTGGAGGAACATCCTCTACAAAGGTAAAGAAGGTAAGGCCTTAAAAAAGGCTAAACACATTGAGCTTCGTGGTAGCCTGTGTGCTACAAAGCAATGGGAACTATCGCTAGATAGCCTTTGCGCTACAGATGACCTGTGTGTCCACAGTGTCACAATTGGAAAGAGTGGCCATATTGGCGCAATAAGTTCAGGTGTACCTCACAGCACAAGAAGACCGACTGACCTTTATGGCACAAAAGACCTCAGTTATCAAACTGATAATGATGAGCATCCATCCTCAATGAATATTGATCATGTGGCGGACAAATATATTTTTGACCCCTTGGAAACCATTGATAATTACCTCCCTGATGAGGCTTTAGACCAGCCTAGTAATTCTAAGACTATCAGTGGCCCAACAGGTGTAGAGCTGTTTAATCCCCATGTGCATCACATGCACAAGAGGGTCAGATTGGTGGCCCAGGGATCACGTAGCGTACTTTAATAAGTTCTGGATTTCTAAGTCTCTTAAAAAAGCATCCAAAACTTAAGGAGGGCCGAATGCCCTAGACAACAAATCTGGAATGACCCCAAACATAGTCCCTCAACTTCTGACTTTCCTATTCATTTCATAAAGCTTTATTCGGAACATTTAAAAAACATGTCCATAAAAGCACAAATAATACAGACAATTCAAACAATTTCATAGAGGCAAACATAATATACAATATATATACATGATCAAAGAAAAAGAGATACACATATTACAAAATATCCAGAGGGGGATGGAATAAATATTTAAAATGTACAAAAGTCTTTAAAAACACATACTTTTCCTGGCGCTAATCGTTTTGAATAAAAAAGATGCAGTAAAAAAACAGATGTCCGAGTGAATCAGATTAAAAATCAATTTCATAGCCTCTGTAATGTCTCTCACTCCAAATCTAATGAATAATGGCTTCAAGTAGAATTTCCTTAACTCAGTGTACAAATCACATTTTAACAGAAAGTGCTTAGTGCTTTGTTCAGTCTTATTGTCACATTTACAGGGACCAACAGGGCGCGATTTAATGTTAGGCCACGCGACCAGATGATGTGCTATACCCATCCTCATTCTGGTCAGTACAAACTGGTGTGAGGTTCTTGTCACCTGTAATAGATATGGACTGAAACCGGTAAATTCATTCATGCTATTGTATAGTACACAAGTGGTTAATTTAGAGTCCTCTAAGTGATACCTTTCATTACAGTGATTTAAAAATATTGTTTTCACATCAGATTTGGGGATTTCCGAAAGCCTGTAGGGGTCCATTAACACATTGATTCCAAATAGATTTTGTACACATTCAATAATGTAGCTGATCCAGGGGATCTTCAAGTGTTGATCCAATAAAAGGCAGTCCTTAATAATTGCTCTGTTCAGTGTGGTACCATCACTGAGCCAGATCGAGCGCCACAGTAGAATGGGCCTTAGCATGATCAGATCATTTAGGGCTTGGATCCCTGTTTCATTGTGAACCAAGGAGTTGGAGGTAGACCTGGGTAAGCATAGGAGCTTTTTCAGGAAGAGGTTCTCCTCTACCTGTAAGCTCTTTGCAGATGACACCCCCCAGACTCCTGCCCTGTAAAGGGCAGCAGAAAGACACTTTGATTGATAAATATTTAACATGTCTTTAATACGTCTATTCCCCAGTTTCTTGGCAAACAGAAAGACCCCATTGGCGCTCCTAATCATCTTGGTTCTGACCACCTTATGTTCAGTGGCCCAGCTCCCATTATGAGAAAAGGTAATTCCCAAATAGCAAAAGTTATCAACTTTTTTCACTGGTTCACCATCAATAACATAGTGGGTTTTCCCTTTTCTTTTAACTTTTCCAGAGCTGCATTCCATTACATAAGTCTTAGCCTTATTAATCACCAGTTTCCTATTCTTAATGAAGGATACAAAACAATCCATTAAGCGTTGAAGGCCCAAGGGTGTCCTAGACAGGTTGGGCCCGATTCACAGAATGAACTTAAGACTCAATCCTAAACTTACTACTATTTTGGTATTCACAGAATGCACTTACTATTTTTGGCATTCACAGATTGAATTTACTACTTTTGGTATTCACAGAAGTTAGGATTTTGTCTTAAGTCTGTCTTAAGTCAGACTTAAGACAGACTTAAGACAGACTTAAGACAAAATCCTAACTTCTGTGAATACCAAAAGTAGTAAGTTCATTCTGTGAATGCCAAAAGTAGTAAGTGCATTCTGTGAATACCAAAATAGTAGTAAGTTTAGATTGAGTCTTAAGTTCGTTCTGTGAATCGGGCCCTAACACTGCGTCATCCGCATAGAGTAGTACTGGTATGTTAAAGTTATTAACTCTAGGGGCATCTGCAGCGACTGCCTGCAGGGCAGATTCAACCTCATTAATAAAAAGGGTAAAAAGCAGGGGCGCAAGTACGCACCCCTGTCTGATGCCCCTTCCTATCCCAAACTTAGTGGTACACTCCCCATTGGGTCCATAGCGAACACTGATGCGAAGTTTTTCATACAATCGGGCTAAGAAATAGATAATTCCCTCTGGGGCACCCATCTCCAGTAATTTGGCCCATAGTATTGCGTGGTCTACCAGATCAAAGGCACTACTAAGGTCGGCGAAACAAAGATAGAGCGACACGTTTTTTGCCTTGGTATATTTTCCCACCAATAGTTCTAAATTCAAACACTGTTCTATAGTACCACGGCCTTTTCTAAAGCCAAACTGGCAATTACTTAAAATCTCGTTAGATTCTGCCCACTCTTCTAATCTTACAAGGAGGACCCTACTCATAATTTTAACTTTCAAAGCAGGAAGAGTTCCGAGAAAATGATTGAGCACTGCCTTAAGCAGTGCGAAGACAAAGTACTAAATAGCTCAGGGCCACTGGCTAGAATTCTAGACTTGGCAGAGGAAGCCTCTCGTAAGGGCACCACCGTGGATGTTGACGGGCTCCTGGTGTGGGATCAATGAGCCTCATGCCTCCTTGGCAATGCCTATGCAGGGCTAACCTCCAAACATAGAAGAACAATGTTAATGAGAATAAATCCCAAATTGGTAGAGCTTGCTAATAAGGATATTCAGGGTGACCGGAAAGGCTTACTCTATAAAATATTAGGGAGGTATGTTTCTACCTTCTCAGCCATTAGCAAGGTCCAGACGAACATGAAACATATGTTTGGGGGTAGAATTTTTAGAAGGGCTGACAGGATGGGACTGGCTGTCAGCCATGGTGGCTATAGGTCCCTGTACCACCAACAAGCACAACGTGGTTACTGAAGGTACTTCCGAGGAAACAACAAGTCTGTTTACCCACACAGAGGCTGAATCACTCACATATGAGGTGGTTGCAGAGGCAGATTCCAGGGACCCAGACAGCAAGGTAAGAGTCTTATCCCCCACTGATTTTTTCCATTCAAAGGTAGGGCGAAGACTATGCTTATTCAGCCAAAAGTGGACATTAAAAACAAACAACAGTTGGCTACTAGATACTATGAAGGGATCCAAGATAGAATTCAACCTAACACCTTATCAAGTACGAAAAGACAGAGATTTAGTTCTAGATCAAGAACAATCTGCTCTTGTAAATTCAGATTTGAGTGAGATGCTACTAAAAGGGGCTATATGCAGAGTAACAACCCAAGGTCAGGGCTTTGTGCACACAATCTTCCTGGTGAAAAAAAAGACAAAGGCTGGCATCCGGTCATAAACTTAAGAGAAATAAATACTTTTCTAGTCTACAGACCTTTCAAAATGGAGGGTATCCACTTTCGAAGAGACATCCTGCAAATGAAGAAGTGGCTTGTTAAAATATATCTCAAGAATGCTTATTTCACAATCCCTAAACACAAGCATTCACAAAAATATCTAAGGTTCACGTGGAAAGGGATAGTTTACCAGTTTTGCTGCCTCCCCTTTGGCCGCTCTTCTTACCCTTGGTGCTTTACCAAGGTTTTAAGACCAGTGGTCGTCTCTTTGAGAAGAGGAGGTGTACAATTAGTGATTTATCTAGACAATAACCTAATGATGTCATGTAGTCAGGAAGATTTGTAAAGCGCATGAATTGGTCAGTAGATCTGTTGTAGGGGTTATGATTTTTTCGTCAATGTCAAGAAGTCTGTAATGACCCCAACACAATATCTAGAATTCCTATGGTTTCAGGTAGATACAATTACAGCCCAACTATAACTACCACTAAAGAAATTGTCCAAAATAAAGGAGGTAGCTTATGTGTTATCAAAAGTCATAGAGACTTTACGCGAGCTAGCAAGAGTAGTTGGACTTCTATCCTCTGCCATTCAAGCAGTTTCCCTAGGCTTATTACACCAGAGGACTTTGCAAAGACTTCTTTATTTGAGGTTTAAGAAAGGCCTATGGCATTCAGACAGAATTCCCTTGTCACAGAAAGTTTGGGAGGACCTCCTATGGTGGTGGAACAATTTAGAAAGATGAAATTGCAAGGCAATATTTAGGAACAGCCTGGATCGTACTGTGGAGTCAGATACAAGCAACCTGGGTTGGGGTGTGAAAATGGGAGGAATAGAAATAAGGTGGAAATGGTCTTAAGTGGAACTTCTACTTCACATAAACTGTTTAGAAATGGTGAGGAGTTTGAATATTTTGATGAGCTTCTGATCCACTCTGAGAAACAGTGCTGTCCTCATCAGACTAGACAATTTTACAGCTGTTTCTTATATCAATCGCTTGGTGTGTGCAAGGTTAAAGATACTTACAGACCTAGCCATGAAGATTTGGTACTTCTATCGGAATCAAAAAATCATGTTGAAGGCAGAGTTTATTCCTGGGCATCAAAGCGTAAGAGTAGATGGGAACTCAAGGTTTTTGGGACTCAAGTGACTAGCAGCTGAAGCCAGTGTTTTTCAGGAAGATTCAGTATCTGTGGGCCCCTTTTCAAGTGCACCTGTTTGCCAGCAGGCTGACTTTCCAGGTAGAACGGTGTTGCAGTTGGAGCCCAGACCTTGAAGCCTTGGCAGTGGATGCTCTGCTCCAAATCTGGAACAAAGAGAATTGTCATGTGTTCCCTCCATTTGCACTAATTCAGAGGGTTTTACTGAAGATAGGGGCAGAGTATTACAGCATCGTCTTAGTCACTCCATTTTGGAATACCCAGGTTTGGTTTCTGGGAGTGATGGAATTGCCATTGGACGTTCTATATTTGATCCCAGGGAGCTTAGGTCTTCTCCAAGGACAAGAAGGGGAGGAACATCCTCTTCTTCCTGAAGGAAACATGAACCTTGTTGCTTGGAGGATTTTAGAAGATCTAAACAATATTCAGGCCTTTCAGGAGAGGATACAAACCTACTGTATGAGTCATGGGTACAAGGAACAAGGAGAAAATATACAGGTGTATGGAGGAAATGGTGTAGTTGGTGCCTGGAACGGGATTTGGTGCATGTCGATGCTCCTTTAGTGGATGTAGCAAACTACCTTGCAGATTTATTTTGATCAGGTTTATGTTATAGAAGAGTCAACTGTTACAGGTGGAACATCTCGGCAGGTCACTCAATAAAAAAGAATGTTTCTATTGGCAGTGACTCTTTATTTGCAGGGTAATAAAGGAGTCAGACTTGGAGGCCCTCCCAAAGCCAGACATGAATCGTTATGGAATGTTAACCTTATATGTGACCTATTTGTTGTATGGCATGATGACCATTATCTTTTCAGAAAATAGCTATCTATAAAATTAGCACCCGTACTCTGTCTAATATCCTTTAGAAGAATACCAGATGTTAAGGCGTTAGAGCTCTCTGATAGATAATACTCTCCAGATAGAATACAATTCAAAATAAATATCAAATAAAACCAATGTCTGAATATATTGTTGTCATTTATGTTTTTATTGAAATTTTGTGCAAAAGCGTATCATCACATAGTGCCATTCGAATCCCATCTCTTACATCATACAATATGGATGTATAAAAAGGTACATTTGTTTCCTTTCAGAGACGACATGTATAGATGATCTAAGCGTAAACAGTAAAATAGCACCACTGGTCATCTTCTTACATTAGTCAATTAAAACCAAAATTCATCACAACTCCCTCATCCTTTCCCTCCCCCTCCCCCAAACATAAAGAATGCACTGAGTTCTGTTGATGCCTGTTTAAATGTAAGGATTGCTTAGCAATGTCAGAGGGTCCCAAGAGACCTCTTTCCTACATCCCTATCTTGGGATCCCGCCCCACCCCTCTGAATGCTAAAATTGGAAGAGCTGTATGGCCCGGATACATGTAAGGCATGCAAATAGGGGGAGGTCCTGCGATAAGTTCTCCACCAAGGGTCCCCATGTGTACTAGAAGTTCTTAAAGGTGTCCGCTAACACGCTTGCCATTCTTTCCATAGTGAGAGCCTGCCATATTTGAGCGTGCCATTGGGTCAAAGAAGGAGCCTCCCTCTGCTTCAATGCCGCTGCTACTGCCATTTTGGCTACCCCTGGACACTGCCAGAGGATGACTCTATCACTAACTGTCTGGCTTTGGCGAGCATCAGACCGAAGACCCAGCAGTGTTGACCCCAGATCTGAGGGAATGGGGTAAGCCGGTATGTCCTTCATTTGTGCCAGCATCTCTGACCAGAATGGCCGAATTGAAGGACAGTCCCACCAGATATGCCTAAAGACCACTTGAAGACCACAGCCTCTCCTGCATAAGTCAGATGTTTTGGGGAAAATCCTTTTAAGTTTCATGGGGTACAGATACCAGTTATTAAGTACTTTATAGTGGGAAGCAGCTTTTACAACACTGTCATCACATCGCAGTACTATTACAACCCGGTTGTTACATCAAACGTGTTGTTAGTATGTGATACCTTTGGTATACACCTGTTACAATGCATTTTTTACAACGCAATACTGTTACAACGCATCTATTACAACGCAGATACTGTTACAACTCATGTTTTTACAACACATTTTTTTACAACGCAGGTACCTTTACAACGCATACCATTACAACGTAAGTATTGGTAAGTATATAATTATATTTTTAATGTTATATGTTTGGGGTAAAGGGGTATTTTTAGGGTTTAG
Organism: Lissotriton vulgaris; assembly: GCF_964263255.1. Taxonomy (NCBI): domain Eukaryota; kingdom Metazoa; phylum Chordata; class Amphibia; order Caudata; family Salamandridae; genus Lissotriton; species Lissotriton vulgaris. The sequence goes on along the minus strand of NC_141685.1, from coordinate 1,867,623,195 downwards.
GGTCAGTTTTGGGTTTTAGGGTAAAGGGGTATTTTTAGGGTTTAGGGTCAGTTTTCAGTTTTTGGGTAAAGGGGTATTTTTAGGGTTCAGGGTCAGTTTTCAGTTTTTGGGTAAAGGGGTATTTTTAGGGTTCAGGGTCAGTTTTCAGTTTTTGGGTAAAGGGGTATTTTTAGGGTTCAGGGTCAGTTTTCAGTTTTTGGGTAAAGGGGTATTTTTAGGGTTCAGGGTCAGTTTTTAGTTTTTGGGTAAAGGGGTATTTTTAGGGTTCAGGGTCAGTTTTCAGTTTTTGGGTAAAGGGGTATTTTTAGGGTTCAGGGTCAGTTTTCAGTTTTTGGGTAAAGGGGTATTTTTAGGGTTCAGGGTCAGTTTTCAGTTTTTGGGTAAAGGGGTATTTTTAGGGTTCAGGGTCAGTTTTTAGTTTTTGGGTAAAGGGATATTTTTAGGGTTCAGGGTCAGTTTTCAGTTTTTGGGTAAAGGGGTATTTTTAGGGTTCAGGGTCAGTTTTTAGTTTTTGGGTAAAGGGGTATTTTTAGGGTTCAGGATCAGTTTTTAGTTTTTGGGTAAAGGGGAATTTTTAGGGTTCAGGGTCAGTTTTTAGTTTTTGGGGTACAGGGGTACAGGGTAAAAATAAATTAAAATTAATTTTAAATTAAATTAATTATTTGATAGTAAATTAAATTAAATTACATTAAAAAAATTTTGGGGTTGAGGGTCAGTTTTGAGTTTTTGGGGTACAGGGGTACAGGGTAAAAATAAAGTAAAATTAATTTAAAATTTTTAAAATATTTATTAAATTAATTAATTGGAATTAAATTAAATTAAATTACTTTAATTTATTTTTGGGGTTGAGGGTCAGTTTTGAGTTTTTCGGGTACAGGGGTACAGGGTAAAAATAAAGTAAAATTAATTTTTAATTAAATTAATTAATTGAAATTAAATTAAATTAAATTACATTTAATTATATTTTAGAAAATTAATTTACGATTATAATATTAATATTAATATATACTTACCAATACTTACGTTGTAATGGTATGCGTTGTAAAGGTACCTGCGTTGTAAAAAAATGTGTTGTAAATACATGAGTTGTAACAGTATTCGCGTTGTAAAAGATGCGTTGTAACGGTATGCGTTGTTACAGTCCGCGTTATAACATCATATATCCGATACCTTTATATCGCAAGTCATTAGATCGAATTTCTGTAGGGGGCGCTAAGGTATTGGAGATGAATTCCAACACCTTCCCTACTGTTGCGCAAACTGGTGTAGGAATAGTAAATAATACTATTCCTAAGTCCAGCTCGCCCCTTAGAGCAAGTCGATCTAATGACTTGCGATGTAAAGGTATTGCGTACTAACAACGGGTTCGTTGTAACTAGCGACCGCGTTGTAAAAGCAAGCGATGTAATAACATGCGTTGTGACATGCTATATTCATTTATAGTGAGCCTCCCTTGTCCCCACTGATTGACTGATTAGTGAAACTTTATTGTATAGTTAATTAAAACCATTACAAAAATACAGATATGATAATATACTAAAAACACACTGATGTGAGAGTAATAAAATTTAGAATTGGTAATAAAAACAAGTGTCTTTCTAGAGTAAAGAATAACAATTTCCATGTTCAAGATTTTGCCTATAATCTTTGTTTTTTCTCAAAATGTTCGATAAATTTGATTGATCTACAAATAAATTGGGGGTCTGTGGTGCATAATGTTTTTATAATCGCAGATCTACAGGTACGTATTCCAAACTGGTTGAACTTGGCTTTCAACCAATTCCGACGTTCCTCTATGAGAGCCGGGCAGATGCAAATTAGGTGGATAAGTCTTGCCTTGCTGCACCGCATAGACCACACCCTTCACTTTCTTGGGGCTTCCACTTAGGACGCTCGGCGTTGGTTGGCAAACTACCCAGCCTTATATTAAGATATTTATGTTTGATATAAGGCGAGAAGGTCAGGTCCAGGTAGTGTGCCGGCACTAGTTTTTTGTATGATTGGATAGTCATCCAGGCATGTGACCTGAGACTGAAAGCTATTTTGTCATCCAACAATGAGTGTTTGATGGCTGCCTTCCTGACCACCTGTTTGAATAAAGGTACTTGGAGCTTAGTTTCCCAGAGTTCAATCAGGTTTGTTGTTTCCAATGAAGTTTTGAGGTACTTGGCGTAATTTGAGTTTGGACATTTGATGATGGTTTCCCACATAGCACGATAGATCATGATCTCTTGGTGCATCCAGACATTATACCAGAATTTTATGGTCTCATACTTCCTCAGTAGCACTTGAGATTTCAGGCCCAGTTCCAGTCTTACCTGGGCCGGGGATGCTTCACTTGGTAGCGCAAAGATGCGCTTGTAAATTCTCATTTGCACCTTATCCAAAAGTTGTGCACTCTTGCCATGGTGCAGTATGCTCCCATAAGCTATCGTGGGAATAAGTTTGGCTTTCATTATTGTTAGCAGTGGCGAGACCAAAGGACCCTTGAGTTCAGTAGCTAAGCTCGTGAAGGCGTGCATTAGGGCCATGCCCTTCTTTTCCATGCTGGTGAACTGTGCCTGGAAGTTAAGACGCTTATCCAGCAGTATTCCGAGATACTTGTAACTTCCCACCGCTTCAAGTTTGACATTGTCTATGGTAAATGTTTGTGGCGGTTTATGGCGTCGGGTTATGACCATGATTTTTGTTTTTGCGCAATTTATTTCCATCATATTCTGTTTTGTGTAACGGGTCAGCTCCTGTAGTAGCCGATGCAGGCCTATTCGTGTCTGGCTGATTGACTGTATTTGTGTATGTCCAAATATAACTTGTCCCACTGTTTGTCCTCCCCAGGGTATGCTCCCAGAAGAGCATGTGTCTGGGCCGTTCAGTATGCAGTGTAGACTGAAGTATTTTATACAGGTGCAAAATCGTGCCTTTTGCAACTTTCTCTAATTTTGCCAGTTTATCTATTAGCGTGAGCTCTCTAGTTGCAGCTTCCCAGATTCCCAGCATAACAACCCAATGTCTCACCGGGTGTAGTGGTAGTGTTCGTTGGCTGTAAGGTTAAACTCCCACTGGCAGTGCCCAAATGTGAGTATGTCCCCCTTATGGAACAGATCGGAAATTTTGAGACATCCCCCTTCCATCCACGCATCAAAACAACCCGGGACCTCTGCTGGTGGAAATGCTAGGTTATAGTGTATGAGCGTAAATGGTGCTTCCTCGGTCCGACGCAGAATTTGGCGATCGATTGGAGGGAAGTGCTACAGCGGAACTTCAAAAATAAATTCTAAATCAACATGGCCATTTTCCAGAATCCTCAGAACACACATTCATTCAACAGTGGGGCCCATTACACTGCACACTTACTTACTTCATTTAATTCAGCTTCACAGATTTGACCAACGAACCAGGAGTCCTACTATAACATTGGCAGAGTGTCTGAACCTATTTAACTATTTTATTTATATCTGCAATGTAAAGCAATTTACCATGGCTTCATTTTAAACACCATTTTATTCAGACACACCACCATAATGGCAATGGATCTGCTAGAACAAAAACTAGACGTAGGAAAAACCAAAGACCAGCTTTTACTTCTCCATTTATCTAATTTTTATTCAAAGCAAACTTTTAGTATGTCCGACATTTAGGCATTTCTTTATTTCTTTATTCAATAAGGATATTTAACTTTATTTTCAAAATGATCATTTATTTTAAAGCTCAGAAATAGACATTTATTTTAAAGTTCAGTAAGAAGTTTAGCAAAGAACAGATAGTTCCAAATTCATTCTCTCCTAAATCCCTCGCTAACACCCTCATCTTATCCTAACAGACCTGCAAAGAAAAACAAATAAAACAAAAAGTTCTTACATCCAAGAATCAATCTTCAATACGGCAGCATTTCCAGAGGAAATCGAAAAAGCGACCTCTTCCAAGTAAAATCAGAGGTTTGTATACACTATTTCCTAACTTAATCTATCTAAAAAGTAACTAACATCACCAATTCGAGTTTTGATTGGACAAATTTGGGGTAGATGAGCACTTCCTCATCATTACAGTATGCTTTTCACGATGAATCAGCAGAAAAATAAAGGGGCTTTGTTTAACCCCTTCGATGCTCATGACGAGCTCAGCTCATCATGAGGCACAGTGGAGCTGTGCTTATGATGAGCTGAGCTGGTCATGAATCATGGACTATTGGAGCTTCCAGCACAGGAGGGGAAAACCCTTAGCAGCCAAGGTCTTAAGACAGTTTGTGGCTTAGGCGCTTCCTTCACTTGAAACATAGGGAAAAGTTCTTAGACTCCACGCTTGGCACCCATCTTAGGTTCCGGGGCAAGGCATCCTCGAACCTCCCATCCAAGCACAGTCAGCTCACTTGCGCTTGCAGGCTTGGGATGCACATGCGCAGACCAATACTCGCTCGCAGTGAATCAGAGTGGCCATTTTCTGTATAGGCCTCACGAGCCACATTTTGGAACTATCATAGAAACAAACACAAATGCATGTTAATTGTGGTAATGAAACCCTTCTGTTTACCTCCCACCATTCTAATATTTCCCTATTAGTTGTTACCTAGCAAATAAGCCACATAAATGTGCTTTATACTTACATCTCCAACAACTTTTTTGGCACAAAACGTGTACAATAGGCACATTTAAATTGCGTTTGTTTATAATTAAGCTGTGTATTAGTTCACATCACAATAACAACACATATTAGTTAATTTTATTGCATCATGCAAGCAAGATTAGTACTCCCATATGTTTGTGTATCCATCTTTATACTATGGTTGATTAATTTATCACATCACACTATTAGTAAACTATTAACGTTATGGAACATTGATTTCGAGAGGGGTGCACAAAATTTTGATTTTACCACCTCGCTCCATCAGAAGCAGACACCCCCCCTTCCTGGCCTGCCTAACTTCCGGTGGGGAATTCAGTAAATGGGGTAATCCTGTGCCCAGCCATTTATTTAAACTCATGCTGGGCAGGACTTGCAGCGGAGCGTGAGGTGAGAGGAGCCCTCACTGAACACCTATTTTACCAATTTTAACACCAGAGACTTTTTAAGCCTTTTTGGATTTTAAATTTTAATTTTACACTTTATCCCATTTGTATTTGTTGTTACTTACTGCCTTTGTTGACTGCAGTCTTCACTTTTGCTCTGTCTCTGCTTCCTCGGGGAATGTGGCATTTGCCGATCGATTGGAGGGAAGCATACACACCCACCTGCCTGGCCTGCCTGACTTCTGGCAGGGAATTCAGTAAATGGGGTAGTCCTGCGCCCAGCCAGCTATTTAAACTCATGCTGGGCCGGACGTGCAGAGGACGCTCGCAGCCGGTGCGCCGCCAGCAAGCCAAGGGCATGCCAAAAACAAGCCCATATGCGCCCGTCGGGCCAAGGCCACATCAAGTGCAGGAAATGCTGCCCAAAAAGATCCAGGTATCCTTTATACATCAACTGCATCAAAACATCTTAACAAAAGGGGATCTTGCAGATGTTCAATATTACCTGCCAATATAATGGGGGCTTTTCCATGTTACAATTGCAGATTAGAACTTCCTATCATAGTCAACAGCCCTAGGAAAGCCGCAACAACTAACACTGCTCAATTAAGAGAGGGACTAATTAATGCCCTATCATTATGCAGGCACTGCCAAGATATCAGAGATTTAATTACGGAACAACAGAAAGACTTTCTCTTTATTACTGAAGCCTGGCTGAAAGACTGGTGTAATCCTGATATCGCAGTAGCACTCCCACCCAACTATATGATTTGTAGAAAAGACAGAGGAGATCCAGAGGAGGGGGTCTGGCCATTATCCTTCATGACACATAACACTGTACTAATTTTGAGCTAAGCACACTTAAGGGAGCAGAAAGCCTTGGCTTCTGCTTATCCCTAAATGCCTCTCTGTCCTTCTCAGGAGCCCTGATCTATCGTCCACCTGAGCATAGCGCCACCTTTATTAAATCACTAGGAGACACCCTAAGTCATTTCCTGCTTAGATATGCCAACTTCACCATGCTAGGTCATTTCAATCTTCACTTGGAAGGCTGAAGTGAGCCAGGAGTGGACAACTTTCTTCAAATAATAGAAGTGTTCAGGCTGCAACAATTGGTTGACCCCCCCCTACACACCGGGCTGGTTATACATTAGATGGGGTCTGCTCCAATTTCTCCCTGCTTTCGGCAGATACCCCTATTCCACAGATATGGTCAGACCACAACCTCCTTCCTCTCGCACTCAAGATTCTACTGATGAATCGTCCGGACAAGCAACTCAGGTGCAATTGGGCACAACTAGGTGTCAATACTAAGTTGCCTACCACTGCCCAGGCTCGGATCCCCATCCTAACAGGGATCACTGCAGTAGACTCACGTCTCTTCCACTCCTGGCTAACTGAAATAATCAATGAACTCATCCCACCAGAGAAACCCAATAAGAATGCGAAACTAAAAACACACAAAGCCCCTTGGTTTACACCTGCACTTGCACAAATACATCTCCAATGTAAGCAACAAGGGCGCAAGTGGAGAAGAGTCATTGATGCGGGAGAGAAAAAGGCATTTCAAATAAGCAGGACGCTCTGTTATACTCAGATCTAATTAGCTAAAAAGGAGTACTATTCTAACAAAATACAGGAGGCGAACCATGACCAAAAAGTAATTTTTTCGGTTATAAAGTCCTTCACCAATCCCAAAGCATCAAAGCATTGCAGAAAGAAATCCCTCCTTCCCAGAGTTTATTTGATCAAATATCAATCTTCTTTGAAGAAAATATTCAGAATAGTCAAAAGGACTTTCTAACGTATTATGCCCCTAACCAACACTGTACCCTGGAGTATGACCCAGCGACTACTGGTTATTTTATCCAAATCTTTGAACCAGTTTTGCTGAAGCAAACTTGTACTGCCTTTGCCGCATGTAAATCAGGTCCCGCCTTCGATGCCTGTCCTCCCATGATTCTCCACCAAATCATAGACATGGTCAAACCAATAATAAATCAGATAGTTAATTCCTCACTAAGTTCAGGGACAGTGCCAGATGAATAGAAGCTAGCGATAGTAAAACCATTGAAAAAGAAGCAAAAAATTGACTTATCCATTCCCTCCAACCTCCACCCTTTATAACTGCTTCAGGTTCTGGGCAAAATTACAGAAAAATTAGTTCACAAAGAACTAACCAAATTCACTGAGGCCACCAATATCCTCCACCCGTAGCAATCTGGCTTTCGCCCCAAGGACTCTACAGAATTCTCACTCCTAGAAATAGCGGACACTTATTATAGCTGACAAAGGCAGGAAGGCGGTTTTGATCCTGCTTAACCTGTCGGCCACGTCTGATACTATCTCACACAGTATTCTCCTAACTAGGCTCAAATCACACCGCGCATAGATAAAATCCTTTCTGACGAATCGCAGATAAGCTGTGTCCCTGGGAACATTCCTCTCTGTAGAACGCACCATCACAACAGGAGTGCCACAGGGCTCATCGCTCAGCCTGCTGCTGTTTTTCATATATACATGACCACACTCATCTCCCTTATAGCCTCATTTGAGATCGAAGTTACTTCCTACGCAGACGACACTCAGTTGATTTTAACTTTGAATAACAACTCCAAGGAATCCGAACTTGACACCTCCTCCTAATATGGTGAAGGTAGCCAAAAATCAAGGAGTGCAATTCGATACCGCTTTCACCTTCCAACAAGACATAACGACAGTAGCATGGACCTGCTTTGACCTTTTCAAGTCCTTGAACAAATTCTTTGATCTAATTCCACTCACCGCAAGGAAATCAGTGGCTGTAGCCTTGATCCTCTTGCGCCTGTACTGCTGCAACAGCCTCCTGGCAGGAGCCAATAAACAAACATTAAAAAGACATTAAAAAGACTCTGAGTGGTCCAAAACGCTGTGGCCTGTTTAGTACTAAGACTGCCACGTAGGTCCTCCACATCCGCAGCCTTTAAAAGCCTTAATTGGCTCCCACTGCATAAGAGAATACGTTTAAGATTCTCTAAATTACCTTTAGAGCCTCACTTAAACTGGGACCAAGGTATCTCTCAGTGAGGTTCACCCATACATCACAACCAGGACTCTTAGTTCCTTGTCAGCTAACCTCCTCAATCCCCCCAGTTTTAGATATAAATTAAAGGGAGGAAAAACAGTGGCCACCTTGGGAGCCAAAGCCTGGAACCTGTTGCCAATTAATCCGAGATTTCTAAATACAGAACCACAATTTAGGAAGGCACTGAAAACTTGGATCTTCAGATCCTCGGATGATTTCTATCTTTCACTCATTTATGATCTCCTGGGCTTCCTCCTACTCCCCTCCAATCAGTGCCAGCATGTTCCTTTCGGAGTGACAATTTGCACTTTATAAATATCTAATTCAATTCAATTCAAGAGAAAGTGGTTAGGGCTGACTGCCTGTGTATGTCATTCCAGAACCTTGAGGGTAGTTTTAGTAGGTGCTTTTATAAACATTAGGTGGATGTTCCGCTTTGGGTTTCCTCAAAAGGTCCCAGATACTTCTCCCTGTCACTGCCCTATCCATCAGCAGCCAGTGTTTCTCTGACACCCTGGATGACCATTCTGTAATCACCCGGAGTTGAGCTGCTTTGTAATATAGATACATGTCTGGCAGTACCAGACCCCCTTTATTTTTGAGGAGCCGTAGTTGGCAGAAAGATAATCTTGCTCTTTTTACTCCCCATATAAAGCGAAGTACCCCTGTTATATTTCAATCTGGAGGCCCTGGAAAAGGTAGAGCAATTTAGGCAGTATCATCATCCTAATCGCCTATCCTTGAGAGATGCGAGGGAGACCATCTATGAAGATCTGCTTTTATTTGCTGGAGAAGTGGGGGATAGTTTGCCTTCTAGAGGTTTGAAGCTTGTGAATTATTCTTAATCCCTAATAAACAGTGTCTTTTTTAGCCTATTGAAAGGATGTGGAATTAACTAAGGCTTCCATGTCCTGCTGCAGCAATGTGAGGTTTAGCAGATAGAATTTAGTCAGATTAACCCGGAGCCCTGCTACCCGTTCAAACTGCTGCAGTTTCTAGTTCCTCCATCATCCTCGCCATTAAGATTTCAGGTGATGTGACTGACAGGAGCATGTCATTTGCAAATAGGGAGATCTTATGTTCATCCTCTCCAAACCGGAATTCCCTGGATCTCAGGCATCATACGAATTTTAACTGCCAACACTTCTATACTGAGGGCAAACAACAGTGGGGAGAGTGGACATCCCTGGCGAGTCCCCCTCTCCAAGGCAAACACCGCTGAGCTCACCCCATTAACCTGGACCCTGGCTCTAGGGCATGCATTCTCTAGGGCATGCATAATTTGCTTTTATCATGGCTATAAATCTGTCACTAAACCCGTATATCCTCAAGACCTGGATGAGAAAGGGCCAATCCACCCGATCGAAGGCCTTCTTGGTGTCTAGCACCAGGAGGACCGCCGGTAACAATTTTTTAATTTGCCTTTTCCACGAGATGGAAGACCCTCCACAAGTTGTTGTGAGTTTGCCTGCCGGGAATTAACCCAGATTGGTCCAGAATTATCAATTCTGGCATTAGTGATTCTAGCCTACTAGCCAGTATCTTTGTATGAGTTTGGTTGAGGAGCGCAATCGGATGGTGGGGGCCACATAGTTGAGGGTCTTCCCTGGCTTGGGCAGCACTGTAATAATGGCCTCCCCCATAGAGTTTGTCATCCTCCCCATCTCCACCACAGAGATGTATAAATTTACCAGGTGCGAGATAACCTCAGCCCAATACCATCATCATCATCAAAATCACTTTTGGGTATTGTGCAAACACCATAAAAGTACAACATAAAAATGCAGATTTAAAATACTAAAAATACATGTATTATTGAATCAAAGAACAATAATCCTAAATTAAAAAGGGGATTCGCCGTTCATTTCAGTTCATGTCAGTGTATTTGTCCCTCAACTAAACCCCACTCACTCCGGCCAATTCTCTAGTGCCTCCGAGTTTAAATGCTAATCTTAAAAAGCTCGTAATGGAGAGGAGGGTCGGTGAGTTTGGGGCTATTTGTAAGTATAAAAGTGCCGCTTTAGCGTGCCTAAATTTTAGTTTCTTTAGCAGGCTAATTAAAAAGAGGCATCTGGGCAATGAATAAAAAGGGCACAATAGTACAAAATGAAGGGTATCCTGCGGAGATCGATGATTGCAGCCGCAGGGTCCCTTTGGCTCAGAGAAGTTAATAAAACCTGCCGGTTCAGCTAGTAAGTAATGTAAAAAATTGAGCCTAAAACGTGTTATTAAAAATCTGTCATGAGCATTAAAGGTAAGGGCCGGGTACGGCTCCATTCCTTAATTAGAACTTACTAAGTTATAAGTCCTAACTGACTGTTTGCCCCATTCCCTCTCTTTTCTGATGGTGATTTTATGGGTAAAGAACCTCTTCCTCACTAGATCTTTTTCCCGGCCTGGTTTGCTGGTCAGGTTTGGGAAGAGGTCTTCGGAGCCTATTTTTTTCCAATTCTGATTTAATGTATTTCAGCCAAGGAATGTCCATACCGCTATCTCTGCTGAGGCAATCCAAAATATTTTGCCTAGTCAATGTTGCCTCCGGGTTCTCCCAGATCTTTAACCACGCTAGCAGGGGTCTAACTTGTATTCTGTCCTCACTGTAGACCCCTCCCAATTCTTCATGCACAATATATGCAGGGGCGCCCTGTGGGACCTTGAGGAGCCTCCTCATACATTTGTTCTCCTCCACCTGTAATTTGTAAATCTTAGCGAACCCCCAGAGTTCCGCACCGTATGATACTTTAGAGCAGCACACAGAATTATATAAAGTCATTATTTACTCCGGGACCAACGGCCCAGTCGGCGGCCGAAGTTTATAATTGCCCCAGTGCTAGACATAAATTTTTACAGCGCTCATCAATTAATGCTTTAAAATTAAGTTGCCCATCGATTAAAATGCCCAAGTACGAAAAGGACCTCACCTTTTCAAGTTTGTTTTCGCCTATTCTATAGTTGAAGCTTTCCCACTGCTTTCGCCCTGCTTCCATCACATATGACTTGGTTAGGTTAGCTGACAGGTCTAATTTATTCATAAAATCCACAAAGCCATCTATTCGAATCTGGAGGCCCCGCAGGGTCCGTGCCAGCAATACCACATCATCAGCGTAAAGCAAGACGGGAATAGCCCGTCTTCCTACCCTTGGCTAGTCTACTTTTAGGCTAATCCGTTTATATACAGCAAAAATAAGAAAGGCGCCAGGATGCATCCCACTGGTGCAAATAAATGACTTAGTGCATCCGCCCTCTAAGTTATACCTTACTTTGGCAGAAGTATTCCAGTGTAAAGCTTTTAAAATTTTTATAAGATCCTGATCTACCCCAAGATTGCTAGTTGAGCCCACAACTTCTTCCTGTTAATGCAGTCAAATGCTGCTGTAAGGTCCATAAATGCTAAATAGACCGTTTCATTATTAGCAATGGTGTATTTAGCTACAAGGAGATAAAAATGTATACATTGATCTGTTGTAGATCTTTTTGCCCTAAACCCATATTGGACATCAGTAATAATCTGTTGGTCCTCAGCCCAGTCCATCAGACGATTTAGAACAACACTTCCTAATACTTTAGCAGTAACGTCTATGAGGGAGATCGGGCAGTAACACTGTGGGTTATCTCTGTTCCCCTTTTTGAAGATAGGCACTATTGTGGCCATTGACCATGAGCGTGGGAGCCCCGTGGCTATGGCGGCATTTAATATTCTTGTAAGGATGGGTCCCCACAAGTTCACCTTGCTTAAAAAGAGGCCCGGCTGGATCCCATCCGGGCCTGGTGCCTTGTTTTTAGTAAGGCCCCTAATGCCAATAGTGATCTCCTCTAGGGTGAATTCAAGTGTTACATTCCACCTCCCCATCCCTTCACAATTATGGTGCGACTCACTGTTCCTCCGATTATAGAGTCCTCTGAAGTGCTCCACCCACTGACCCGGAAGAACATTGGAACTTATCTGAGGACTGTTTGCGTCTTGGAAATATGGATTGTTGATTATCTTCCAAAAGGCAATGTTATCCTTCCTTTCTGCAGCTCCTCTCAGGTCCTCCCAAGTTTGAGATTGGAGGGCCCTCCTCCGTTGTTTTAGAGTCTGTTTGTATTTGAGACTGCATTGCATCCCCCTTTTTTTGTCCCTTGGGTCTGATCTTAGTGAGGCTCTTAACTTTCTCTGTGCAAGAGAACATGCCCTATCGAACCACCTGGGGTCGCTGTTTGGTTTAGTGTGCCCTGTAGTTTTTAGGAAGCCATCTATTAAACGACCCATTTCTTCAAATAGTTCCACTAAGTGTGACGCCTGCATGGATATATCTAAGCACTGCTCTAGGAGGTGTCCCCCTTCTTTAACTAAGGACCTATAAAAGCTTTCCCATTAATTCTTGACCACTTCAGGCGCCTGCCCTGATCTGTAATCCTTTCTACAATTGGCCCTGCACCCCTCATTGAGGCCCTATTTGCATTTTTCGCTGTCAAAGACAATACTAAGGGGTTATGGTCACTAAAACCGCTTAGTTCTATTGAGAAACCCCGTACCCACCTCTTTAGCAACTGGGACACTAAAATAAAATCAATAAAAGAACTGCAGCCCCTTCCCTTAAATGTTGGGGTAACCAGCTTGTTAGGCTCAATAACCAACAAATCCATTGTATGCTCAAGCCCATAATTACCCATAAGCCTACTCAATTCCTTGCCCTCAGATGTGTGCTCCAAATGGGGTCCCTCCTCTATATTGCAGGCGACCCAATCATTTTTGATGGGTAACAGTTTTGGGCACAAGTGGCAATTGAAATCCCCCGCGACCAATAGCATAGGAGCCATTGTGATCTCTTTTTGTTTGGATAAGGATTTTAACTTTCCATCCAGCTCACTCACTCTACAGCCTCCTGAGTTGTAAAAGTTTACCAGGGTTATGTTAAAACCACTGCTTTTAAATTCTAAGCCTATTATATGTTCAGAGTTCCACTTTAAATCAACCCAATTCCCTTCCAGGGACACATCTACAAATACTAAGAGGCCTCCCCTCGCTCTACCCACCTAGGACTTACTTACAGGAATCATGGCTATAAATCTGTCACTAAACTCGTATTTCCTCAAGACCTGGAAGAGAAAGGGCCAATCCACCCGATTGAAGGCCTTCTCGGCGTCTAGCACCAGGAGGACCGCAGGTAATGATTTTTAATTTGCCTTTTCCACAAGATGGAAGTTTGCCTGCCGGGAATTAACCCAGATTTGTCCAGATTAATCAATTCTGGCATTAGTGATTCTAGCCTACTAGACAGTATCTTTGTATGAATTTGGTTGAGGAGTGCAATCGGATGGTGGGGGCCACATAGTTGAGGGTCTTCCCTGGCTTGGGCAGCACTGTAATAATATCCTCCCCTATAGAGTTTGTCATCCTCCCCATCTCCGCACAGATATGTAAAAATTTACCAGGTGCGAGATAACCTCAGCCCCATACAGTTTATAAATCTGCGCCGTCAGGCCATCTGGGACCTGCGATTTGTGTGGTTTTAGATTAGCTATGGCTCTACTAACTTCCTCAGGTGTTACTGGTGCACCCGGATTGTCTTTTGGGAGTTCTATCTCTTCTAGATATCGTGCTTGCACCGCTGCTTCATAATCCTCTTCTTGATAAAGTTTTAGGAAAAAGTAGCCAACAGCATACGCCTTGTCTGTCTCTGTGGTTACTTTATCCCCTCCTGTGTATATATAGTTCCTAAATAGTCCTGTTCCAATGTTATATTCAGCTGTCTGGCCAGGTGTGCTCCCACCTAATTGCCCTTCTCGTATGTGGATCATTTGAGGCATAGGAGGGTTAGTTCTGCTCTATTACTATGTATGGCGTTTAATTTATCCCGAAGGGCCGAAACCTTTCTTTGCAGACTGAACATTGTTGTTTTTTGTGTTGCCTCTCTGCCTCTTTCAGTTCTGCTTCCAACGCCAGTCTCTCTTGTACTTTGTGCTTGATCAATTCTGTATTAAGTGTAATTCATTGTCCTCTCAGGATTGCTTTGAATACATCCTAATTAGTGGCCCGGGAAGTATCCTTCGGGTAGTTTCAAAGGAAATAGTCCTTAATGGATTTGCGAAGTTCACCCCTCAGTAAGCGGTCCCGTGAGATGGCCACTGACATGAACCACCTCTTATAATTTGAGGGGGGACTATCCCAGGTCAGTGTTAAGGAGCATGGGGCATGGTCTGATATAGGAATGGGGTGTATGGAGGTGGCCTGCAGTGCTGGACTTAAGGTTTTACTTGTAAAGATACAGTCTATCCTAAAATAAAACTTATGTGTATGAGAAAAAAGTGTAGTCCATATTGTTAGGGTGCATCATACGCCATGTGTCTATTAGTCCCAGTTCATTAAAATCTTTTTCAGGGCTATAGTGAAGATGCTAGACGTTTACCTTATGGGTTGTGAGCTATTCATACCCACCTCCCATGTTAAGTTAAAATCCCCTAATAGAAAAAGATCCCCTTCCACGAACCCCTCCAACCACGATAGGACCTTGGAGGTGAACACAGTTTGATTAGAATTGGGTGTATAGATAGAGGCATAGGTACAGCAGTGTCCCTGTAATTTCCCCTTGACCATAACTACTCTGCCCTCCTTATCCACTTTGCTACCTTCTGGCTGAAATCTCAGGGTTCCGAGAAAGAGCAGTGCTACCCCTTTGTGCTTCGTTGTGGATAATGAGCGATAGACAAGAGGGTATGCCCTTTGTTTCAACCGATGGTCCTCTGCCATTTTCATGTGAGTTTCCTGCAGCACTACAACATCATGCTAACCCCGGCAGGGGAACTCCGCTCCGCCCATGAAGTGTGCAGAGATTTCCCTTCTCATGTTCCGCGGAGAACGCAGAGAAGGCAAATCTCTGCACACTCTGCAGCCGAGCTAGTTGGCCAGCCAGTGCCTCCACCCCCCATTAACAAGTAATTAAACATTAATTACAAATACATTTAAAACCACTTACCTGACCAGACAGATTTATTTCTGCAAGTCTTGGATCCTTTCTTGCATGTAGAAAGCTTCCAATGCGGGCAGGATTGGCAATGGAGATCTTCTACTGTTAAGATCACCTCTCACAGCCATCAAACTCTCATACATGTTTACATAGTTCCATAGAGGTCTGGGAACTACTCTCCTTAACTTTACTTATTATTTATTCTTTGTATGATTATTATTATACCAGATGCAGCATCAATTCCCATTCCGAATTTTAATTGATCAAGTTTCTATTTTAAAGCATATTTTTCTTTTAATGATATACCACCATATCTTTTTCATTTCCACATCTGTTTTTTCTTTTTTCTCGCTCTTCCCCTTTTCTTTTCTTTACTTTCTGCATGCACACTTTTTCTACCTCTTATTCCTTTTCAGATATGAACTTGATGTAAAGGCAATAATATAATAAGAATAGTTCAATCGTTTTAAATAGTATACTGAAATTTCAAGTTAATCTTTAAATAAGACACATATGTGTGCGTTATTATAATCTCTTCTTATACTACTGTTATTTATGTCTTATGAATTAAACTTACATAGGCGTAAGTGAGTTAGGGGAATTTTCCCAACACGTTTATAAATAGCCATATCTGAACTTTAGGCTATATCTGATTTGATTTATGTAAAATTGCAATTTACATATTTTACTTCTACATTTCCATTTAATATATATTTAAATTAATTTGTCATTCATTATTCATATAAAAGCATAGTACTATATAAGTTTTAGTACACTAGTTTATTCATCCATTATACGTGTATGGTTCATGCTATGGTATTTGTAATTTATATTGCAAAAGACTAACACAAAAAAACGTACCTGCAGTGTGGCGACCCCGGGCTTCCCTCCTCCTCTTCCTCGCGGTATAGGTAATCCGTGAAAAAACTGCGAATGCCTGCACGCCTGTGCATTCGCATTTCATGCGAGAAATACGTGGGTGCGCTGCATGCTCACTTTTTTCAAGGATTACCTATACAGCGAGGAAGAGGAGGATATCAGCCCGGGGATGCTGAAGTACAGGTAAGTGGTTTTAAATTTACTTTTAACTAATGTTTGATTACTTGTTAATAGGGGGGTAGAGGCGGGTGTGTGTAGCGGAGTTCAACAGAGTTTGTTTGCAACTCCGTGGACCTCTGAGTAGCCCCGCTATGCACACTATGCCCGGGGTTACATCATGCCTTTGGTCCTGGAGATATTTCCATAGCTTCTTGTATTTACCCAGGGAGTTAAGCATGTTTACATTCCATGTGAGCAACATGAGCATCATTTGTGATTAAGGTATAGGTTTTGGTGCCCACCTACCAACCATAGATTTAGCCCATCTCTAGAGCTCCTCCCCCATCTCTCGCTGTCACAAGTGATCTCCCACTCATGCTCTTTGCCCTCCCCATGCATGTCCCGTGTAGCAACATAAAAGTCCCAAAAGAGAACATTTGGGGTCAACCTGACGAAACTTCCTAGAAAATACTTTAGTGAAGTAAATTTGTTGTGTACCTACCATGAACGTATTAATCCATGTCCGCTTCTGCCGATCTGTAGAGTGCTATAATCAAGCCAATTGCTCCTGAGTGGACTCCCACAAGGCCTCCAGTAATGTAAGCCCCCTTCCAGGAGCCACCTCATCTCTTGCCTTGTGTGACTTCCCTTAGTTTAATGATGATTCCCTCTCTCCCCTCCTTCCCCTAGCCTCAAGCTTGGACCCATGAGACCAGCCCAGCCACCTTCAGCAGGAACACGCTTTGAGCAGTTGGATCCCGTCCCATTCCCAAGGGATGTTATAACTTGACCTCTACTTGTCTCATCCCCCGGTGGTTATCAGGACTCTCCCCATTCTAGAATACCTCCAACCTCACTGGTATATTAGTATAACTGTCTCAGACCCTTGTCTGTAAAATGTGGCTTTGATTTCAGGTATCGGCCTGGGTCCACTCTCATTTTTTTCTTCTCACCCCAGCAGTGTCACTTCCGCTTTTGCGATTTTGTTCTTTTCTGTTTTGAGAAAACCGGGTCATTATCTAATTTTTGTCTTCATTTTAACCACTTAGATTTTAATTACGGCTAAATCGTTCCTGTGGAAGAAGGGAAACCGGTAGTAAGCCATATCAAATCAGTTGACCGAAGGTGGGTGAGAATGCACATTTAATTATAGTAGAAATAATCCTAACTTAGACTAAAACTGATTAAATAAGGGTGGTTGTTTACATGGTTAATCATTAACTAAGTGTTACATGCTGTCTAATGTAGATGCTGACCAGTATAGCGTATCCTGCAACTGGCTTATGGAGCCATACCGCCATTTGGTAACAGATTCTCCATGATAGAGAAGTGTATATAAGTAAGTAGGCCATCCTTATGCTTGTCACTGGAGTTTGAGCTGCAGCCAGATGTATGAGCATAGTATTGTCCTTGCTGACGACTGAATTAACAGATAAATTTTTGTTTTTTGTGGAGTCTCATATTAGGTGCAAATTACTTCATGGTTCTCTTGAACTGTAATTTGGATAAACACAACATTTTCCAAATAGTTTCTGCACTTTTGAAAGTGCTGTACTATAGGTAAGCTTCCACTTATGTTGTGGTATTAAAGTACGTGCATATTTGGTGGGATGAATGTATTTATTAAGCCTGAGAGTGGCAATTATTGTCATTGGTGAAATAAGCATTTAATATGTATGTGGGCACTGTTGGGATCAAATAGATTGTTGTGTTGGGTTCACAAACTGCATTTTGTCCCCTTTTTACTCATCCAGAAATGGCTAGTCAATTAAGTACAAGTTTTTTTAATAAAAACTTCTTGTAACTATTTATTGGTCTAATATATGTGCTTGTGTTATAGATGTTTTGATTCAATGAGAGTACATTAATCCGTAGTCATGAAAATGAGGATTTAACCAGATTATACCTTCGAGATGCGTCAACGCCTGTTTGCCATAAATCCACCATTCTTAAGTTATCCTAGATGTTGATTAACTACAATACATTAGGGTTAATTTGTATAATTCATGGTGATGGTAATGGTGCTTTATGACAAATATTAATGTCTTTTCTAAGTCTCGTGTTGTGTTTTTAATAATATTATTTATATTGTGATTGATATTATTGTCTCTGAGGGAAAATATTTTTTCCTTTTTCTATGAAATGTTTTTTAATCTTGTGCTAAATTTTTAATAAATTGTGAGGGCTAATGTACAAACTGTAATTTGGTCTGAACAGTGAGCCCTTTGGCTTGATGATGGATGTTTGAGGTATCATTCTATGCATGGTGAAGTGCTGTTAAGTAAGGCTTAAAAACACTCCCAAAGGACACTTTCCTTTAGCTTATTTTCTGTTGGCACCACTGTCCTTCTCCATGTGACTTCGCCATTCCTCACTTTGCATCTCATTGTATAGCTCCTTCTTCCAGGTCTTAAGGTGTTGTCAGGCCTATAAACTCTGCCACTTTGGCATAGGAGATACAGTGTTATTGCCTATTATGTAGGGAGAAGGCAATGCCAAAAGGGTAGGCCCACCTGTATTGTATCTGGTTCTGCCGCAGCTTCTCTGTACTTGGGTGAAGTAGTTGTCAGCGTGCCAATGTCGCTGGTGACACGTCTTTGTGAAGATCACATGAGAAGCCTTGGAAAGAAACCTCAAGTTTTGATCAAGCCGCCATGAGGAGTGCCTTACGCATCTTGTTGGAATGTAATTTAGCTAGGACATCTCGTGGACTCTGCTGTCCTCCAGATGGCGGTGGACCCACACTGTGCACCCTGTCAATTTGTATCTTTGTACCTTCCCGACCCAGAGCCTCTCCAAACATTCCTACAATGAGGGATTCCAGTTTCATCCCTTCCATTGGATATTATCTCTCCTGGCTCTGTTCTCAAGATCTTCACTATTGAGGTTATTAACTTGTAACTGCTTGTGGAGCCCTTTCATCTCACTTTCCATTGCCGCCATTTTAAACTCCAGCTCCTGCACCTTAAATTCTACTTCTAGCGTCTCAGCCCTACGCATGTGGCTGTGGTTTCAGTGTCCACATCAAACTACCTGAGTGCTCCAGTTGAGGCCCCTCCATCCCCACATTTGTGTGTTCTCTGTTGATGCTCTCCCTCCATTTGCCAATCAAGAGGTCTGGCGTGCCCTGTAATCTGTAGCTCCCTGATTGTGTTGTCGCTCCCTCAGTCTGTATATCCACTCAGGGGAGTAGTGCTGCTCATAATGAAGGCCGCCCCTGCCCGGTCATTGGGGTCTACAAGAGATTCTTATAATGGCCGGTGCTGTTCTAAGATCCGTGGGAGGCCACCATGTTGAGGGCAGGCGCCTTGATGCCTGATGACCTTATCTGCAATGCCCCTTGGCGCTTCCATTGCTCAGTGCCTGCTTATTTCCAGCTCCCCATTCGTTGTGCAGGCAAATTCATCCACTATGTCCACTCCTACTGTACCCTTTGTGTCTCTGGGCCTGCCACAGCTCACTGGGCTGCCATCTTAACATCAGGCATCAGGCTGCAGCCTCCACGTGTACTCCCGGTGGCCGCTCCGGTACAAGAAGGTACAACCCTCTCTCTTGTCCTTTTTGCTCCCTAGCCATCAGATAGCCATCGCCCCCACCAGGGAACGCCCGCTGTGTCTGAGTCTCGCTCTTCTCATTATCTTCTACCGGTGCTAATGGAGCCCTCACCTTCACTCCCGATTCCTACATGGCCTCTGCGTTTCCGCTAACCAATCTTCTCCCGCAGCCAGGGTCGACTTTCCGACCCTCCCCACTCCTCTCGGCTGACTGTTGCTCTCGGTAAAGCCCTCCTGCTGCCACTCCGGCTGCCGCATAGCTCTGTTTCATCGGCGGCACTTGTTGCCTTTTGGCATGTCCCCAAAGGAAAAAACAAGGTAAAGCCTACGGAACACTATTACGTCTATCTGGTTGTAAGACTGGATACAATCAATTGTCCAATCTTGGGTTAATCCTTCTCAACACAATTTAATTGAAGTAATTTTTAGATATAGAGTATCTCCAAGTAGATAGCCATACGCACAGAGCAATGATTATCAAATGTATGGTTCAACTTTTTCTTTTAATTAAACCACATTAAACCATAATTATTGGTCTCTTACATTAAACAAAACTGTACACAATTCATATATACACAAAAAACACATATACTTCTGATTTACATATATATACACTATACACTTTTTTTTGGAACCAAACTCACGGTTCTAATGCCCCACTTATTTGAACAAGGATGTCAATGTATAATTCCTTCACATAACATTCCTTCACTGTAGATCACCAAAACAAAAACAAAGACAAAGGGAGTGTACGAGGTTTAACCACTTTTGACCTCTCTCAAAATAGCACTCTCTTAAATGATTATTTCATCAACAATGCTTCTTGTTTTGGAGTCTTCCAATCGTGTCATGTCCCTGGTCTCTTCTCGATGCCTCCGTTACCTCTGGCCTCCCAGCATTTCTTCAGCAACGAAGAGAACCATTCATGCAGGGATTTGAGTGACTTTGTCCATTGGCTAGCCGCAGAGCCTCAGTGGTTTAGGTTCGCTCATCAGTCTTGGTTAGCCACGCCCCATGAACAAATATTTTATCCTTACTTTGCTGATTGCAAGAAACTCTTTGTTGTAAATTGCATGAAAGTTTATGAACAAAGCATGATTGATGTTAGATCAAATGACGAAGATCAATTACTATTATAGTTTGTAAAACCCTATAAGGTGGTGTCTAGATCTACCATTTCAAGATGGGCAAAAACAGTAATGTTCGATGCAGTAGTAGATTTGTCCAAATTTGATGCACACTCATCTCGGGGTGCATCGGGCAGTAAAGTGTTTATGGCCAGAGCCTAACTTTCTGATATATTAAAAGTAGCAGACTGATTGAATGCATCTACTTTTACAAACTTTTACCTTAGGCCTGTGGAGCACATGAGCAGTATGTCGTTACAAAGCTTCAAACATGCATTATGGTAGCCTCCGGTCTTATAAAGAAATTATGATTCTCCAATTAACATACAGAGAGCATCTTGTTTTCATTAAAGACAATGAGGCTAACTTTATTCCACCCATCACATTCAAGTGGGTAAAAGGAAAACTTGTTGTGTATAGATATACATTGTTTACATATACATTGTACAACATTTTTATTATCATAACCCATTAGATTTCCTAGTTAACATAATGCATGATGATGTGCTTAACCCTGATTTTTTTCCCATTCTTTCCAAACAATTCATCACTGTGAGTCTTCTGCTTATCGAGTGAAATTAGAGTTGAACGCACCCAAAAAAATGATTTCACGTTTTTTGTTGCAGCTCTTAGAGGATGCTGCCTAGTTACGATGATGTTCTATGATGTTCTAAAGTTCCTATGGAATGTTTTATTCATGATTCAACATGTTCTTTAAAGAGCTGCATGTGGAGCAGCAATAAAGGGTATTGCATAATGTTAGCCTCCATTTTCTTTAATGAAATCAAGATTCTTTCTTTATGTTAATTGGAGAATTGTCATTCTATGATAATATACCTATAACCACTTCATCTGATTAATCCTAATAAGAACATTAGACCCCTGCCTTATTTAGAGTGGATAGTGTGATGTTGTATTTACCTGTTCGCACCACCCAGGAAAGCCTGGTGTCCCTGAAGCAAAAAACAAAATACTATTCACCCCTACACCCTGAGAGAAAACCTGCTCCCACTTTGGTTTGATATTAAAACACAAAAAAGTTTGGTGAGCGGCCACCTCTAAACTGTTAATGCCTCCACCGGAGCTGCTGACAGCACCCACAGAGGTCACTGCAGGGCTGGCGATGATCTCAAAATATTGCATTCCTCCATCAACCTCACTGTCACCGCAGCAGGGCAGTACTGAGCACCGGGTGCCTGGAGGCTGGAGGTAAAGGGTCCAGGGGGAGTGGTCGACCTGAGGGGGCTCTGGGCTTGAGGGCGCCAGGTGGAGCATCAGGCGCAGGAGCATTCACAGGGAGGCCCCTGAGGGTTGTAGGCTGTGCTCCACAGAGTCACAGACCCCCACAGATCCACAAAGGATTCTCTCAAACCTCAAGCCCCCTCAAAAATAGAGCCCACACCCCAGATGCCAGGATAGGGCTCTATAAGATCAGCAAGTGATCCAGCTAGTATTGCCAGTGCACCAGGCCCTTCCTTCATCCACCAGCCTCCAAGCCCACCAGCTTACCAGAAACTAGTGCATTTGAATGTACTTCATTCTCTTGGAGCTACACACCTGTTGCACTCGATTACACTCCACCCTGACGCCTCGTCCCAGAGGAACTCAGACAAATACGGCAATTAAGGCACCAGGGCGGTACCAGCCTACAATCTGCTCAACACTAGAGAGGTGCAGTTGGGTATCAGCCATGCAGCAGCGGAGGACCACAGCCCATCTGTAATGTCATTTGTCCATAGTCAACTAGCCGCAAAAAGTATCAGCAATAGCTAGCGTACTGGCAATCAGCAAAGGCAGACCCGTTGGGGTCCTATGAGGCTTCCTCAATTTTAATTCAATCCTACTGACCAGACCAAGGGGGAGCATGGTGTGAAAGACCACCCTAAGACCGAGAAGGATAAGGGCCCACACCATGGACACTATGGATCTTAAGCACCGTAAGATCCAGATTGAAAGACATAGATCAGGAGGTATAACTAGATCAACCAGGAATCCTTAGCTCCTTATTCGTTCCGGCCTCCCATCAAAGTAACATAATAGAAGAGCCAAATGCCTGTCCCCGGAACCCGGATTATGGACTTCTTCCAACGGCCGACAAATCAACCATCAGCAGCTGGTACAAAGACTGATACCCTAGAATCTGCAGAAGCCACTACACCAGCTCCAACTCACTTAGCATCAGACACGTCGTCAGCAGCAGACCTTTTAGCAGATGGCCCAATGACCAAACTGAGCAGCACATATCTTCATCTAATGGATCAAAAACTAAGCTGACGCCACAGCCTACAATCTTAATCCCGCAGTCTTGCCACAAGGAATGGCAGCCAACAATGGGACTTGACATAGCATCACCCACAGTAACCACAACTGACTTAAACAGAGGCCATCATCTGTATCCCTCCGGTTCTACAGGCTTCACAGCTCCTTTGGGGCATTTGCCCCCGCCCAATTCAGGCTTGGGAGTCGATGAACATAGCACAAACCCAGTAATCTTACCAAATCGAGCCAAGTCAGCTCAGCTGTCCTAGACAATCACAAATATAGAAGCCGCAAACAAGGAGCAAAAGGGGCATGGCTTACTGCCTCATTCTGGGAACTTCAGCGTAACCCAATCTTTACTTTTACTAGGTCCTCCCTTATCTGTGTCAAGCCTCTTTGAAGAAGCAGTGTTTGAAACAGGCTCTGGAGGCCAAGACCAATCAGTCTAAAGAACTAATGGACTTCCTGGTAAGCTATGCTCCTTAGCTAAGGGCCATCACCTGTCAAGAATAAACGTATAAACTACAACGCCACAAGAAAGTGATGTGTGGACCTCCTTGCTGAGCACAATACATGCCATGGCGTCAGCTTTATCCTACCACTTAGATAAACTTGATGCCCAAGTAGACATTCTCGGCTCTTTAGCCATACTCAACACAAGCATAAACAGTAAACTGCACTCTCTGAATAACCTGATTAACCATGCACAAAAAGCAGCAGAAATGGGCCCTCCCTCTACTATTATAGAAGGCATTTTCCTGTGACCTCCAAAAATAAACAAGCTGGCCTCCCTGCCGCAAGCTATGGAAACCCTGCTGCAAGATCTCAAATCCCAGTTCCCCTCCACCAACCCACAGGAAAAGACCACACTCCACAGTCCCCCCCCAAGGAACTGGTCAAGTCACAAGGTCTCATAAAATGTTCTTCTACAAACTTAATCTTTGCCACAACAGCATTGACCGTTCAACATCTGGACAAATCGGCCAGCTCTCCCACCCAGGAGACATGTCTACAGGCGTCCCACCAACCTATTGACCTTTCTCCACCACCAAATTGCCATACAGCCAGTCAGATTAAGCAAACGTTCTCGTAAACAATTAAGAAACAAAGATATAAAACCAAAAAAGTGTCAATTTTCTTCATGTAGTAACTGCTATATCCCATCTTCACCAAAGCAAAATCAAACAAAGTACCTCTCGACCCCGACTCAAAGGCAACAACCCCAGTCTTGTCTTCAAGTTCGACATCAGTAGAGCTGGCTGTGCAGAACCAAAAAGCAGACCAACCCCACTAAGTAGAGGCAGCAGGTGATTGCAACAATCTGCTACCAAAACCAGGAAACAAACAGTTCAAGGGTCAAGACCCCTCGACATCTTAAGAAGAGTCACTTCAACCCTCCACAGCCACACCCATCCACTCAGGTCACCCAAACATTACAAACAGCCAGCGAGAAAGTCTGATTGAGGAAAAAGTGACTCACAGCAAAACAATCACCTACTCAAGTCCGAGGTCTGAAGCACCTAACCGAGTATGCTAGAGTAAAAAACATGATGGCTTCACTGAACTGCATCATTCATTGACTCAAAAACAGGGAAGCGACAGAGTTCTTAACAGTGTAAAATGTGGAGATTCTAGTCAACTGCAAGAATCCCTGATACAAACTCTGAGAACTCAGGGTACTACCACCACTATGACAATCTCTTCTAGGCTAAGCAAGCTGTGCTTCACCCCAGAATACTAATCAAGTGAGGCCCACAACATCCTAAACATGGCAACTTGATCCTTCTGTTTCAATCTATTCTGAACCTACAGCACATACGATCAGGAGACAGCCTGATAATTGAATTTTTAGAGCCTAGAAGACCGCATGAATGAGAAGCTACTCTGGTTTCCTTCCTTTCCCCTACATGGATAGAAACAACCCTGGCCAATTTAAGAGTCTTCGATAATTGGGGCATAAAAGTAGAGTGAGCAAGGTTTGAAGGATATCCAACAGCTTTTTTGCATCAGCACAATCATTCAACTTTTTGGATTTTAAAAAGTGCTCAGGGAACCCAACGCACAAAATGACCTGCCACACTCACCTACACTGGTCTCTAAAGGAAACGACCATCTAGGAACGAAAACCAACAAGGAGAACATGACCCCAGCAAGACTAAGTAAAATTACTCTAACTGGGACTGGCTCCCAACCATTCTTCAAACCAGTAATGCCCTCTGACAAACCATCACAACTCAAGATGGGCAACGCCCACGGAGGGTAACCTTATGTTACTGGACAGGGCTCCAACAAAAACTTGACAACTAAGAACCCCTGACGTTTTAGAAGGACTTATATCTCCGCCTGCTACAAGAAACCTGGGCTCAATCAACAGTCGCACTAATAGGCTTTGTTAAGTTCAGAAACGAGCCATAAAAATCAAGAGGCATGGCCGACCATTGGGCGGCTTCTCCTTCTACATTTCAGCATCATTGCAGCACCCAGTGGAAGAGATCGTACTCGAAATCTTGGCCCCAAGCAATGCATCTGAATATCTTCCACCATGCCAAACCCTCTCGCTTCTGATCATCAGTGTCTATATTAATGTCTCCAAATCAAGGAAGAAGGAGACACTAAAAAACGTTGTTTCAATACTAACTGATCTTTACTAAACATCTCTCTACAAACATCATACTATCCAGAGATTTCTATATAAATCTCTTCGGGGGAGTGATCGGCTGCAAGGTCAACAGCTCGCCGGAATATCTTGGCAGAATTCTTCCTAAATTAATGCGACTCTCTAGGTCTGAGGCTATTCAACGGTCTCTTCTGTGGTGACATCCCACCCGGCTGGACAAGAGCTGTGGGCAAGTCCATCTCCCACATAGATTTTAGTCCCTGCACGGTGGGCCTCTTTAAACCAATTGGAGACATCTCACTAGGTGAGCACCTTGACAGTGTCCACTGGTCGCAGCACCATCACAACTCCCCTAATGCTAAAAGCTGCTCCCCCTACCAGTTTTGGCGTGGCAGCAGAAAATCTAAGACCGCTGAAATGGGATAACATAACCGGCCAGGAAGTTACGTCAAAAATAAGAGTCCTACTGAATGAAGCTCCACCTCAAGGCTGCACCCCCATCAAGCAAATTTTGCAGGGAAATCCGAGTTAAGCCAACATCAGGTATCAACACACGTGACCTAACTTTAACAAAATGCATAGCGACGGTGATATGAAGCTGCTGAACAAGCACACACAGTCATCACACTCTTACACACTCACACGCACGCACGCACACGCGTGTACGTAGAACCGCAGCCCGCTAGTCCCGGATAGAATTGCTGATCTCAAGCAAGGGAAGGAACACAAAACATTCTGGTCACTGTTCAATCAAGCCTCAACAGGCAGTAGGAGATGCACCACTGCAAACATTTTGGAACAAGCGTGGGTCTCATTTCTGGCGGCTCACTCTGCTCATTTGGTATGCCCCATTGACACCCAGAAGATGGCTAAGAAAAACTACCAATGACACGGTATGTTAACTGAACACCTGGCACTCCAAACCTTTCTGATATTACTAGCAAAATGGAAGAACCCTGTGCACTAAAATTAAGAAGGTTAAGAAAAGCTAGAGCCCCTGGCCCCAATGGGCTTCCCACTGCTGTTTACCTCCGAGCCTGTGCTCTGGTCCGAAGCATTAACACCATTGTTCAAGTACTGTTTAGCATTCCATTTCGGACTCTTGGAGAGGCTCTATCAGCCAACCAATTTTTAAAGGAGGCACTAAATCAGACCCAGGCCATTATCAACTGATTGCACTAATTGACAATGATGCCAACATTTATGCCAGCCAAATTCTCGACAATCTCAGATCCTGGGCAAAAAGATCAAAGGATTGTTCCTAAGAATCAATGTGGCTTTCGAGATAAATATGACACTTCTTTGAATTTGATAGCTTTCGCCCTACTGTGCAACAACACAATTAGAAACAAAGGGACACTCTACTCTTGCTCAGTGGACTTTAAGGCTGCTTTCGACTGTATACCCAGAGGGCTGCTGTGGTGCAAGTTGCGGGACTGGGACTCGCCAGACACCTTGTTGGGTGCAATAATGGAACTGTACACGAATACCTGGCTTCAGAACAAACTGGGAGTTGGCAGCTGCACTTCAAGAAGGTTCCACACAAACTCCGAGCTGAAGCAAGGTTGTGTGCTGGTCCCTCTGCTTTTTAATCTGTATATAGCAGATATGTGTAATCAACTTGACAAAGTAAATTGCCCCCCCCCCCAAAGCTAGGAGGCCAACAAATGACTCATGTGTTATATGCAGACGACCTCATGCTTCTCAGGCAGACAAAGATCGGCCTCCAACGGCTACTGGCCACTCTTCATGATTACACAATAGAAAACATGCTCGAAATCAACTAAGCAAAAACCAAGATGGTCTCATTCAGCCTAAAACTGAACCTGGCTAATAGGTGGCAACTCAAAGGCATTGGACTCCAGGATAGCAATTAATATACTCCACGGCCAAAAAAAAGGTAAAAACCATACGTCATCAATCATGAATTTGTACTCCTCAACCAAGCAATAGAATTACATAACTTCCACTTATCCAAAATCTATGAAAGCCCACCTCGTGGCTCTAAGAATGGGCAAGTGGAATTTATTTAGATCGCCTCCCGTCTTGGCACCACTCTGCCGCCCATGACACAAGCTGTTGCCTATGCGGACAAGGAAAAGAAACCTTACTTTGTTTTATGTATTTGTCCACAGCCATTGCAAGAAAGGAAACCTCTTCTCCATGCTGATTTCAACAGGATAGGCATGTGTACATGCCAGCAGGCAGTAATTGCCAGCCTGAACCCACAAAATTCCCAACTAAACATCAAAACTGTTAAATTTCTTCGGACAGCAGCCACCAAAAGAGGCACAGTAAGCATTCCCAGTGCTACGGCATTACACTGCTAAACGCAGCTACCATTGTTCTAAGGGGGAGATTTACAAGCCCCTTGTGCCACTTTTGCGTCACTTTTAACATGGGAAAAGTGACGCAAAATTGGAGCACGGGGCTTGTAAATCTGCCCCTAAGTGCTTACACTGCCATCTGAACTGTACTAAAACTTTCAGCTCAGACTGTATCTGGCCACTCATTGAACACAATGTGTTCTGTTCTTTATGTCAGCGACATCCTCATCTCTAGAACTGCGCCTTCAAAAACCAGGCTGTTACCATCATCTTCACTGGACCTGTTACAAAATCTACCATCCATCCTGCCTTAGCACTTCCTTAACCAGTTTACAGCTCACACATCTTTGCACAGTGCTGGCTTCGCTTCACACTCTCTAAGCCGGCACTTTCTGCATATAGCTTTGAAAAACATCGATAGGATTGCACCAGACCGGCTTCACTGCCCGCTGCGACCACCATTTTCACCGGACCTGCTACAAAACAAGGGGCCTCATTTATGAGAAATGACGCATCGCTGCGTGAAAGCAGCAATGCGTCACTTCTCAGTGCGCACTCCTTGCGACATTCCTGATGCGTCATATTTAATGTATGACGCATCATGTCGCAAGGAGTTACAGATAAGTCAGTATTTCTGACGTATTTGTAAGCGCAAAAGTGACGCATTGCAGGAGTGTGTCACAAAAGTGACGCAACTGCAGCAATGCGTCCTTTCACATGGGGCAAGCCCCATGTGAAAGGATCTGCGTCAGTCTTACGCCTGCTGTGAGGCAGGCGCAAGATTTTGATCCAACGGTGTCCTAAAAGTGACGCAGTGAAATCTCATGTATTTCACTGTGTCACTTCTTCGACCCTTCCTTGCGGCAATACGCCCCCCTTGCATACATTATACCTGGCACAGGTATAATGTGGCGCAGGGGTTTACAAAGTGACGCATCTACCTAGATGCGTCACTTTGTAAATATGGCGCAACAAGGCTCATTTATTACGCCACTGGTGCGTCACAAAAAGTGACGCACCGGCGGCGTAAAAGTGACGCACAGCCTCATAAATGAGGCCCCTGGATTGCATCGGGCAAGCAACAGAGAAGTACTAATCGCATTTTACACGCCGGTTGATAGTTCACATTAAGACACATGGCCTGGGAAACCTGCATCTGGCACACAAAACTCCTGGAAACACTGTCAGGCTTGGGACTTGCGAAATTTGCACAGGGCTCGATACTCTTAGCCGGCTCAAAGTTATGTACCGCCCGCCCGCCCGCCCGCCCGCCCGCCGCATGCTGATCTGCTCTCGGTAAACAAGCTTGAAACGTTCCACCCTAGCGCACCGGGCCAGGCACGAGTAATTGAACTTGAGTTCCATCTTTACTGCTTCATTTGCAGGTCTAGGATTGGCGAAAACTGATATTGTTTGAAACTCCCTAACCGGGGCGATGCTATGCACGGACTGCACTTTAATGCTGGTTTGCCCTGTGTAATCTGACATGCATCAGCCCAGCCTCTAGCAAGAAAGCCTCAGACATTTTCAGTCTTGAATCCTGCAAAATGCTTACATGGTCTGTAATTCTTTTGTACTCAGCTGGTTCCATGTTATGCACGGTCCATTACCGGTTTTTATCATGAGCTTTTATAGAACTCTGTATTTTAGCACTTGCTATTATTTGTAAAGGTTTATATCATGGGCTTATCATACGCCTTTTATAGAACTTTGTATTTCAAAACTTGCTACTATTTGTAAAGATTTTTATTAACTACACAATAACATTGACTATGACTGCTGTTAGAGTGGCGACGTATTGTCCTCCTACACTCTGATGTGTACAGTAAATAAAAACCACTATAATCTGAATAATGTCATCCATCTTTCTTGCATCTCTGTGCTTCACTTCATGCTTTAGTACACAAAAAAAGTGATGTATCGAGTGCTTGAGTTAATCTCAGCCACTGGTTATTAGTCGGGCCGCATCCCAATCCACCATTATTTTTCACACCATGTCACCTCAGTTTGGACCCAACTATATGCAAATCAGTCTTGACCCAGCTCCAATCAGAACAGTACAGCCTGAACTGCCAAACGGGGTCCTCCCTGGACCACAGCACATCCCAGGATCATTTTCCCTATTTATAGACTCATCATCAGGCTTCAGATTGGTCCCAGGGACACAGTGTGCATGGGACCCATGCGTGTGCATGTCGGTCCCACTTTTAGCGGCCCACTAAAGTATCCAAAAAAGTGATTGATGAACTGCTTGGATTAATTTCAGCCACTGGATTTACTCGAGCCACATCTCAACCCATTATTATTTTGCACACCATGTCATCTCAGTTTGGACCCAGCAATATGCAAATTAGTCTTGACCCTGCATCATTCAGAACAGTCCAGCTTGAACTGCCAAACCAGGTTCTCCCTGAACCACAACATAATCCAGGACGGGGTCACCCTAATTATAGACTCATCAGCAGGCTACAGTTTGGTCTCAGGGACACAGTGTGCCTGGGACCCATGTGTGTGCATATCCGCCCACTAAGGGCAACACGTTAAAGTATGCAAAAAAGTAATTGATGGAATGCCTAAATTAATCTCAACCACTGGTAAACTACTCAGGCTGCATCCCAATCCATCATTATTTTGCACACCATGTCGCCTTAGTTTGGACCCAGCTGCATGGAAATCAGTCTTGGCTGATTTGCATATGTCTGGGCCCAAACTGAGGTGCCATGGTGGAAAAACAATCTATGGATTGGAATGCAGCCCCAAGCGATTGCCAGTGGGTGAGATTAATTCAAGTATTCCATCCATCACCTTGTTATCACCTTTTTGCATTTGATGCACTAGGGGCTCCGAGTATGCCCAGATGTGGATTCCAGGCTCACTGTGCCAGTGGAACCAAGCTATACCTGGCTGAAGAGGTCTAACTAGGATGAAAAGGTCCTAGATTGCATGTGTACCAGTTCAGGGAGGACCTGGCCTGGCAGTTCGGCAGGACTGTTCAGGAACAGTGTCAAGGCTGATTTGCATAAGACTGGGTCCAAACTGAGGTGGAATGGTGGGTAAAAAACGATGAATTTGCGGCCAGAGTGATTGCCAGTGCCCTTTGAATACCGAATGTTTACCTATGTTAATTATTTTGAGTGGGTAACATAGTGTCTGTTATAACACAAAACCATCAACATTCCCAGAGTCTGCATTTTGCAGTATTCATTTCCCTTTAATTAATTTCTCATCAAGAAATGTTGAGTATTTATTATTCTATCCTTAAATGGCATAGCAAAACATTTGAGAGTTGGATATACATTTACTTCTCTATTTTTATTAACTGGCAGCTGTTATCGTTTTCAGTGTTTATTTATACTTAAATGGAGATATGCTGAATTATTTCGCTATATGGGCTTTGTTGGTGTGTTTGCGATCATATAGTTCCAAGAGCAGCTGGCAATTGTAAATTTTAGTTGAATGATTTCTCAACAGCAAATGGTTTCCCTTTTGACATATTTTAATACACTTGCACACTGAGAGGAATAGTTGGTGAGCAGAAAAACATACTGTTTTACAAACCCAGCAGTCACCTTTGAGGTTCACACATGTCCACTTTATTCTTGCCTTTGTAGCTCATCCCTAGAGGCCGGTACCTGGCTTCTCTAGGAACAACAAAGTCAGTCAAAATCCCAAAACATGATTGTTAACTGAATCCCAACTGTTTCTTCTCATCTGGTTTTATACATGAGGGCTTGGGTCTTTGTGGGTAATGCACACCGAAGAGCCTATAAATCTCTTTTTTTATTTTAAGGTACTCTTTGAACATTATATCAGGAATATTTTACAGCTATAATGAGTTCTTCTTCCCTAACGCAGCTTACTTCTTTCTCTTTCATGTCGTGTTCAGTGATATTCTCCGACCGGCTTGCTGCGGGATGGTATCATAAAAGAAATGTTGCTGACGCAGACCGGACTGAGGGAGCGGTTGCGGCAACAAGAGAGGCAACAGAAACAACCTCAACAACAGGGCAGCGCGCGCTCGTCTCATTGCTCTCACACAATCTCCAGGCTTCAAAATGTCCTCTTCACAAACCGCCTGGTTATCCCCGGGTATTGTCAACATTCAAACACGAAATGGCAGTAGTGCTACCTATTTATACTTACCCCTCTGTTGTTTTTCAAAGCAAGGATTGCATCGGTTTCCTCTCGAACAGGATAACAGCAGTAAATAATTGGTGCGATAGGTAATGAAAAGCTGACCTTAAAATAACAAGTGCAACCGCGGAGGGAATAATACGCTTTCATTAAACTGAGGACACAGGGGAAAACATGCCCTGCACCGACACCATGGGACAAGTGCGATTTTAGGTACATTAATATACGTGGGGTGCATCCAACAAGCGATGTTGCGGGTTGAAATAACGGAAGTGCACATATTTCCCTTTGTGGTTTTTAGAATGTAATAAACTGAGGAACATCTTTAAAGTTATATGTTGTTTAGTTTGCAGTTGTGCACATTTTAAAATAAAATAGGTCAACAGTTTCTTCAATACAGGAACAATAATGCCTTTGAGGAATTTGACTTTGCATTTAGCATAATTTGAAAAGTAAGAATGATGGAAGTTAGGCAATTCAGTCATTTCAAGATACACACAAAACAATGGCTTAAAGCAAGTTTTACATCTATCGTAAAAGTAAAACGGACTATGTTTGCATGTCAATAGGCATACTGTAGTTAAACTGTTATTAGAAACATTGCGCCTGGTCCACAAAGGTAAGTTTATATGTTTAGATCCACTTGTACACCAAGTTGTAAATCTTCACTTTTTTGCTATTGGCCATTTCCGAGTGAAGATTTGCACATGGTCTCAAAATGTCCACCTCTTCCAATGAAGGTGTGGGGTGTGCTGCAACTAATTTATAGCTATACATTTATTGCAAACGACTTTACAACTATAAATGTTTAATATATTGAAACCTTTTGTCTGATGGAGCCTTTTGCCACCAGTGGCCCACACACACATAACATTCCATTAAGTACATGATGCTGTAACCAACATGACCCAAAAAGCCCTGAGGGTGCAGAGCACAACACTCAAGAGGCAGAAGAACTTCCTCAAGAGAGACAGCCCTTTCAGTTAAATTTGTGGTAAAACACTGCAAGCATCTATATGGCTTGTCTCAATGCAAAAACAGTGGAACAAACACAGCAGTGTGGTAGCTAGTGGTCACATATTCTATAAATGGATTGGGAGAGGAGGTATGCAGCATGGACACTTCAAAAAGGAACGGCAGGATAAGAGGAGAGGGGTGATAGAGATGTTCTCTAGGATCAGGTGGCAAAGGCCCCCCTTAAAAGTGGGCCTAGATCCAGTCTCTGTTTCGCACACCTTGAAGAGTCTCTCCTCTCTACAATGCATCCCAACCAGCTGCATAGTCTACATTTTGCTGACAGCCCTGATGTACGTTATCCTACATCCAGTCTGTCAACTCTGTCCTGCCACCCTACACTATAAAGCAGAAACCATACACATCCTATAATGCACACCCTTCAAATACAATGCTTCATATATAAATTAATTTCACTCCTTGTTACCTCTTATACAGTCACCAGTAAAATTAATTTGGTTGATTCATCTGAGTCCACAGTACTTCCTAATGTGGCAGGGTGCAACACAGGATCTGTCTCACTGATTATCCTATAACACACACACACACATGTATGCCACTATGTTTAAGCTTGGGTGGAGTTTGTTGAGTTCCACTATGTGGAACTACGTGAAGTGCAAAACAAACTCTGCCGCTCTACGCAGAGCTCTGAAAGTGGCGGATTGCATATGGCTGAGATACCCGCCACCCCCTCTCAACACAATCCCCAAATGAGGGAAACCGGAAACAGTTCTTGAAGTTTTTGGAAGTGGGAGGGAGTGACCCTCCCGGCCGTATTTATTAAAAACAAAATTAAAACATTGAAACATTAATGTACAATTTCATACCACACTGCGATGTTTGGCTAACCTTAACAGATTCTCTAATACAGAGGTTCTCCTAGCCGATCTAACATCCTACAAAACATTTACTTGAAACCTTGAAATTGTACATCCTAACGTTTAAGGGCAAACGGCAAGGTCGTAACCGGTGTCAAGATCCCTAACCAGACATACCCCCCCCACTTGGGAGGGGCGACAGCACTGAGGCGTACTCACGTGCAACTACTACAATTTCCCTTGTCTTGACGGGGGCACTTATCAACTCGACGCCAGTTAAAGGTCGTTCGAAGACTCGTGTGAGGTATCTAGAAGGTATCGTAGACCTCCCCCCAACCCCACACAACTTACCGCATCTGCCGTCGCAGATGTCACTGGCCCCGGGAAATTCCCCAGGAGGGGGCTGTAACCCCTCCTATACAGGAAGGGGCCTTGACCGCCTTTCCTCTTCTTCCGGCGACCCGTCCTTAGAAGGGACCGCCTCCCCGTTGAGGGGCCAAAGGCCACCTCCCCCGAGCGCTCCCATCCGTGTTGGGTGACGCCCACTCATAGGGATCTTCCAATTAGTGCTCACCGATCATGACCTTACCGCCTACCGCCTGACCGAAATAAATACGACAAGTGCTAACTAAACGAAACTACATTGGCCACTACGACCGAAAAACCTGTGTCTAAATGGACCTTAAATCCGACATTCTTTAATCACCAACTTGTAACATTATACCAATCTTTATTACACATTAAATATCAACATAACACCAAAACAACCTGAAAACGAAATAGAATAACTGATCAACTTTATTAAAACAACTAGCTGTCCTCAGGGGCTGGTGGGTGGGTCAAAATTGGCTCTTCGTTCCGTCTCGAGCTCACGTGCAGCGGGGAGGTGCAGCTTCAGAGCACAGGAACAAGAGGACGTCTTCTGGTCTTGCGTCTCTTTTTATCCATCTTCAGGGCGGGCGTAAACCCGCCCCTGCCTGCCCCGAGGGCGTGGCCGGCGGCGTCCGTGTCTAGGCCAGCCCACTCAAGGGCGGGAAAAAGCGCGCCCCGGCTACGCCGCTTCGGGCATACCAGCCGAGACGCGCCTCCCGCCCAAAAATGTCTTCCCGGGGGGATCGAGGCACTCTGCCATACGTTCGGGGGGACCGAGTGGTCGCCCCTTTCCATATGGCTGAGATACCCGCCACCCCCTCTCAACACAATCCCCAAATGAGGGAAACCGGAAACAGTTCTTGAAGTTTTTGGAAGTGGGAGGGAGTGACCCTCCCGGCCGTATTTATTAAAAACAAAATTAAAACATTGAAACATTAATGTACAATTTCATACCACACTGCGATGTTTGGCTAACCTTAACAGATTCTCTAATACAGAGGTTCTCCTAGCCGATCTAACATCCTACAAAACATTTACTTGAAACCTTGAAATTGTACATCCTAACGTTTAAGGGCCAACGGCAAGGTCGTAACCGGTGTCAAGATCCCTAACCAGACATACCCCCCCCACTTGGGAGGGGCGACAGCACTGAGGCGTACTCACGTGCAACTACTACAATTTCCCTTGTCTTGACGGGGGCACTTATCAACTCGACGCCAGTTAAAGGTCGTTCGAAGACTCGTGTGAGGTATCTAGAAGGTATCGTAGACCTCCCCCCAACCCCACACAACTTACCGCATCTGCCGTCGCAGATGTCACTGGCCCCGGGAAATTCCCCAGGAGGGGGCTGTAACCCCTCCTACACAGGAAGGGGCCTTGACCGCCTTTCCTCTTCTTCCGGCGACCCGTCCTTAGAAGGGACCGCCTCCCCGTTGAGGGGCCAAAGGCCACCTCCCCCGAGCGCTCCCATCCGTGTTGGGTGACGCCCACTCATAGGGATCTTCCAATTAGTGCTCACCGATCATGACCTTACCGCCACAGGCCGGATAGTTGACCGGCTATCCGGACCCCCCACAAAACTCCTACCTAAAGGTCATGTTTCAAAGATTTCAACCATGCTAAGAGGTCTCCTAAGAACAACTCATTCCCCACCCAAGACAAATGCACACCATCCCCCGAATACATCCTGTCATTATTAATACAGCTATGAGAAATAGAATGCAATGTCCTGGAACGGAACAACCTACTCACTTTATTGTTAAGCTTTCTAACAGAGTGATTCAAAGCAGGTATAGAGATAGCCCCCCGCCACACCTTTCGTGGAATCAAATGGGACCATGCAATCGTGCACCCCGGAACTCTCCTCGCCAACCAACTTACAGTGGAAAGCATTGCCTCCAGGAGTAGTCGTCTACCGATGGTGACCAAATCATTGCCCCCAACATGCACTATAACTATAGACGGCGGTGACCTTGTCCGCCCTAACAAACCCTCAAAAAATGTTTGAAACTGGTCAATACAGAGACCGCCCCTTCCGTAGAAGGACATCCTGTACCCGTATTCCCCAGCTACGTGAATCATGTCACCTGCTTTGAATACGTCTGCGGCACGCCTCACGTATGAGTGGCCCACGACCCACACCTCCTTTTTCACAGCCGGTGATGTCTGACCGCTGACCCGGTGTAAGGTCGACTGCATAGTCCGCCCCGCCTCGTAGGCTTGCGTAACTGAAACCAAACAAAAACAAGAAGCGTGAGTACAGAGTACATAATTACAGCTTCACAACATGTGCAACCGCACATATCTTTTATAACAATTGGAGGACCAACGCCCCATTCGTTTCACTTGCTCAACATTAAGACCCCTGGCTGTAGCTTCCGTAGCAGCCCCTATCCGAAAGGAATGGGTCCCAAATTCGCCCGGGTTCAAGCCCGCAGCGGCAACTGACATCGCAAGCACCCGCTGAAACTGAAATTTCGTCAGTGGGGTGGCGTCCGCGTGTCTTAACAAAGTCCCCCCCCATGATGCCACCCTTCGTGCTAGTTAATCCTCTAAACACTTTACCGGACATATGGAGGACCCAGGAATCCTGCGTATGATGACGCAGTCACCCATCCCATCTTGGTCAGTCTTAGACCTTACAAAGGAGACAGTCATTGTTTCTCCCCTGATCTGGACGTGTTCCTGGCACAAACCCCCCGCCACATCCAGTTTGTTCCTTGCAACTAGTTCGCTTACCCGCATTGCTCCGTGAAATGCTAGCGTAAACGCGGCTCGGAACAGCACTGCCTCAAACTGAGATGAACATGTGGCAGGAAGTGTAGCCAACAACTGGGACAATCTATCCAAACCTATCGGGCGCCTTTCATCTACTCTGCGACCCTCAAGGCGTTGCCACCCACGCAGCGCTTTCTGCACAACGAAAGACGCTGTTGGGTCCTGGATAGCGTGTGCTCTGGCAACAAAGGAAATGGCAGCACGATGCCTCTGGGCCGTTGCCACCGATTTCCCAGCCCTACGTAAGGACATCAGGAAATTCACCACCCATTCCTCATGACCCCAAAGTCGCTCTCTATCACTCCCCAAAAAGGCTAAATAGGCCCGAAACGCCCCTTCATATGCCTTCCTCGTCCTTGGTGCTAGACTCTCTCCCACGAGGTGACGAAGTTCGGGGCACCGAGAGACCAGAGAGCTTCGGTAAAGGGTGCCGGCTCCGGGTCCGCTGAGGGAAGGAAACCCGAAAAAGCCTGCATTTGAAAACGAGACAGTGCGTCAGCTGCCTGATTCATCACCCCTGGCACGTGTTTTGCTCTGAATAGCACGTTCAATTGCATACATAGTAAAACAATTTCTTTAAGCAGTCTTAAGATCAGTTTACAACGTGCTGCCTGACTATTGATGCACTCGACCACAGTCATATTGTCCGACCAAAATATGACCGAGTGATTTTTGAACCCATCGGGCCATGTTCTCAAGGCCACCAAGATGGGAAACAGTTCGAGGAAAGCAATATTACTCGTCAGACCCTTCTCATGCCACCAAGTCGGCCATCTTTGTGCCGACCATTTTGTGCCGAAGATGGCGCCAAAACCTATGCTTCCCGCCGAATCTGTCCATAGCCCCAGCTCCTCAGAAGACACGGCTGGTTTATTCCAGACGATTCTACCATTGAAATCCGCCAAGAATGCTAACCAAATACGCATGTCCTGGCGGATCTCGGCCGATAGTCTCGTGCGATGATGGCCTTCTTTAAGGCCGACCATCGCTTGGGCAATTGAACGGGAAAAGGGGCGGGCCATTGGTATTACCCTCAGGGCAAAATTCAACTGTCCCACCACCTGCTGTAATTGTTGCAGCGTAACTTTTGATGCATTTATACACAGTTGCAGCGCAGCCCTGAATTTCAACACTTTCTCGGCTGGCAAACGGAAACACCCCTCAATGGAGTCCAACTCGATCCCCAGAAACTCGAGGCAAGTCGTAGGACCCACTGTTTTACCCGGCGCCAATGGCACGCCTAACTGTTTCATCAACACACAAAATTCGGCCAAGGCCCGGCCACATTCAAGACCCCCGGCTGCCCCAAGAAATAAGAAATCATCAAGGTAGTGCATTACATCTTGGAAACCCGTTTTCTTTGTGAAGACCCATTGTAGAAAACAACTGAATTTCTCGAAATAAGCACAGGATATAGAACACCCCATTGGCATACACCTATCCATGTAATAACAACCCTGAAACATGAAACCTAGGAGACGCTGGTCGTCTGGGTGTACCGGGAGCAATCGGAACGCTGACTCGATATCTGACTTCGCCATCAGCGCCCCGGGCCCCAGGCGATTCAAAATGGCTACGGCCTCATCGAAGGATGCGTACCGCACCGAACACACTTCTGGATCGATTGCCTCATTTACGGAAAGACCTCGTGGAGCTGATAAGTTATGAATTAGTCGGAACTCTCCAGGGTCTTTCTTGGGGACTACCCCTAAGGGAGAACAAACAAAATTCTGGACTGGGGGTACACTAAACGGGCCAGCGACCCGACCTCGAGTCACCTCTTTTCGGATCTTATCCTGTACTACGGTTGTATGCTGCAGGACGGAAAGTTGGTTTTTACACTTATCCACACCCTGAAAGTCCCCTACCGGGATGCGGAAACCATACGAAAAACCGTTTCGCAGCACCCCAGCAGAAGTACGATCCGGGTAATCACTAAGCCAAGGGATCATTGCCAGGGTATCAATGGGAGTGGGTAAAGGCGCCCCTCGGACTATATTAGACCTGTTTGGCACCTCCTCTCCCCCCGTTATCACCCGTTCTGGCTCTGCACGAGGCCTCAGGATGGGACGACCCACAACCACTACATTCATGTTTGAATTTACACGATCCCTGCGGTCTCGTACATTTTCCTCTGTTGTAATTAAAACAGAAACCCTTTCTTCCGGTATTGCCGGTAGGTTTCGAGTGATCGTCGGCCCCCGAACCTGATCGAAAGGGCGTCCCCGCATATTGTCGGGAGGATTCACCCACATTACTTCCCACCAACGGCATTTTTAACATCCCTGACTCCTTCATTTTATCCCAGGTCAAGGCATCATAACAATCCCAGGTTAAACTTTTATTATGCTCCTTTTCCTTTCTGAACATATTATCGTAACAAAACCAATGATTCCCCTGGTGCGATGTCGAGTACCCCATGATTCGTGATTGGTAGATTGGGAACTCGGAAAGCAACTCAGGCCTACGTTCCCCCAGGATTGATGTAAAGATTCCCCAGGCATTGCCCCAATTGGCGATATTCTCATTCACTTTAAAGGCGGCCATTTTTGCGCGCCAAACACTCGGATGCATTAGGTCCTTCTGACTCTTTACATGCTCCACCTCATAATGATCAACAAGTAACGAAAAAATGTTCACATACTCCCCCGCCCAAATCTTTTCCTTAATTGCCAAAGGAACATGTTGCCCCAACTTTTCCCTCCGAGAGGGTGTTGACTCATCCCTCGCGATCGGCAATGGCCGCTTACCTGCACCTGACGCTGCCTCTGTGGTCGCAACCGTCCCTGGTGCCTTGTCCCCCACTGCAGCCGGCACGGGCACCTTGGCTGCTTCCTGTTTCTCACGCAATTGCTTAATCAGCTCCTGCGCTTCGACAGCCGTGGCGCCCTCGTTACCTTTTCCCAACCACGCTGCCAATTGTGCTGCCAACTCGGGCGGCATATCATCCTCGGACACGGGGGTGATCGGATTCCCCTCCTCTGGCACGGGAGTTGGAGCCTCGAGCGGAGCACTGGGACCGGGGATCTCCTCTCCCGCTGCCCCCCTCCTGGGCCTCTTGTTTTTCCCCCCCGGGGCTGCTCCCGCCAAAGGACGTTTTGGACCCCTTTCTTCATTCTTGTCCACCCGCTTCCTTAGCTCGGACATCTCCTTCATGAGAACACGCAGCATCTGGTCGGTATTCATGCGCTTTCCAACCTTCTTCGGCATTCTCCAACAAAGTAACTGAAAAACAAACAAGAACGATTAAAACGCTCAAAATTGGCTCTTCGTTCCGTCTCGAGCTCACGTGCAGCGGGGAGGTGCAGCTTCAGAGCACAGGAACAAGAGGACGTCTTCTGGTCTTGCGTCTCTTTTTATCCATCTTCAGGGCGGGCGTAAACCCGCCCCTGCCTGCCCCGAGGGCGTGGCCGGCGGCGTCCGTGTCTAGGCCAGCCCACTCAAGGGCGGGAAAAAGCGCGCCCCGGCTACGCCGCTTCGGGCATACCAGCCGAGACGCGCCTCCCGCCCAAAAATGTCTTCCCGGGGGGATCGAGGCACTCTGCCATACGTTCGGGGGGACCGAGTGGTCGCCCCTTTCCATTAGATGAATGCCTTTCGTAGTTATTTTCAGTGCCAGATGCTTGTCCGCACTGTGCAATCATCACAAACGGCACCATGCACAGTGCAAACAGGCGCTACGTCCTTTCTGCCGCTCGAGTAGATTTTTACTTGAGCGGCAGCTTTCTCAACGCAAACAGACAGTTTCTCAACACGAGCAGTTGCAAGCATACATGACCACTTGCAATGAGATATCTAAACGCTGGCATTGAGGAATCTTGCCGGGAGGATGATTTTCTACGCTTGTGCTGCCAACTTGCTGTTGTCGATCACGAACAAGGAAAAATCTTGCTGGGAGGTGGATTTTCCTCGCTCACGCTCACAAGCTTGACATTGACAAACGTGAACAAGTAAAAAACTAGGGTCCGCTATGATAGAGCAGAGTTTTTTGGAACTCTGCGAGCTCCGCGAAATGTAGAGTGCGGAAAACTCAACAAACTCTGCAAGTTATATACCTCTGTTTGTATACCTCTACATCTACTCCTAGTGCTGCATGAACGCTGCAAATGGCCACACACAGCAGATAGATACTAGAGACTGGTAAAAATACAATCTGCTCTTTTGGGATTGAGTCGAACAAATCTCTTTGTAAGTGGTATGATAGGAGTATGCTTAGTGTCACACATCTCTACATCCACCCTTGCTCCCATTTTAGCCTGACTGTTATATCCTTTTTTATGCTTCCTAATGTCATAAAATAACATTTAATGGAAGCACTCAAATCTTGCTTTAGCTCAGTTGATCACATCCAGGAGAAACACGGTGGCCCTGATTACGAGTAGGCGGGAAGTTCCAACCCATGCCTAAACTCCGGTTTACACATGTGTCAGAATTATGAGTTTGACTGTATTTAACACATCTGATATTTATCGGAAGCGTTAAATACCTCAGCTGTCATTACATTTCGGCACATCAACCCTGCTGAAATTTAACAGGGGCAATTGTACAGTATTTACAGTACCATGTGGGAATTTGGTGTGTTACACTCCTAAATACGCAAACTTTTCCCCACCAACTTGTGATAGGTAATATGTATTGCACACAATAAATAACTTACCCATGATATCGTTATTTACCTTGTGTGTTAAATAACACTTAAACTCGTAGTCAGTGCCTCTGTGTTTGTTTTACTGTCCATCCATCATGTAAACAAACCATCTTTAGGCATGTCTTATCATTTCTATTACTCTGTATAAGTCTTTCTTGCCAGCTATAGTGAAGCAACAGCCCCCTGGTATCGATATGGTGACCAACACCATAGATGACTTCAGGGAGATCCTTGCTGCAGCAATTCAGCCCCCTAATATCTGTGAGAAATACATTTTTAAATAAAATTCCGACTTCTATACCATATTAGGATTTCACTTAAGAATGCACTGAAGTCTTTAAAAGAATAATTCTGCATAGAAAAATAAAACGTGGGAAGAATGTGTTCTCTTTGAACGTGTAAGAATCACTTGAGAATGCGTTTAAAGTCTGCTAAAAGAATTCACAGGAAAATCACATGTAGGTAAA
The DNA here is from genome assembly GCF_964263255.1 of Lissotriton vulgaris. Lineage (NCBI taxonomy): Eukaryota > Metazoa > Chordata > Amphibia > Caudata > Salamandridae > Lissotriton > Lissotriton vulgaris. The sequence goes on along the minus strand of NC_141685.1, from coordinate 1,867,581,025 downwards.
ATGTGCTTGCTTTAAAAGGTTAGGAAAATAAAGAAAAAAATAAATCTATTTAGGAGGCTATCATTTTTAATGTGCTTCTGTAACTAGGCCCACATTTTTTTCTCTCGAATCTTGCTCACAGTTAAATAGATGTTTATTAGCACCAGCATACTACTAAAGAATGTGCTGACTTCAGGATTATGTTCCTTTCTTTCATCACACCATATTAGATCATCCTACTTTAACAATGAACTTTGATGTAGATTTATAATTAATTGACTATTAGAATGAAGAATAACTAGAAATATTTATGTATGCTTAACCAGAACATTGTCAATAGATTTGTTTAATTTCATTTGACTAGCCCTTTGTATTCACAATGGGAGACTGAACACAGCTAATAGCTTAGGTCAGAAGGCTCTCATGAGAACCTTCCTTCATGCTACCATTACTGCAACATTCAATTTACTATTTACTTGCGTGAATGTTTACAGAGGGAATCAGGAGGAAAAGCAGCAGATGCCAACAACATCATCGAATGACCGGTTTCCATTGGCTGAAAGCATCATGTACTTACTCATTTTCATTATATTATTGAGCATTTTATATTATAATTGAGTGTTTCTAATTAGGCAGTGTGAGACCCATTTTGACCCTATTTCGACCCCCTCCTTGCTCCTCATTGCTGAAAGCTACTGCTTACAGTAACTTTACCCTCCTTTATCTTGACTCTTCTTGCTCAATGCTACTGCAATAATCATCCATTTATCACTCATTTATTTTTAATGGTTGGTACTGAAGCTAAGGGGAATTTGGCTGAGTTTCCAGAAAAAACAGCTCTTTATGGAAAGTTCAATACTTTATCTATGCTCCTAACATCTTGGTCTTTTCTAGAAGGAACTCTTCATGGGTTCTCTATCAAGGTATTTTAGGCTCTTTCAGCTAGTCTAGTGACAAGTCTCCTTTACGGAACACTCTCTTTGATTTATGGTGTCACTAATCAACCTTTTTCTCAATATTCCTGTAATGTGGACTTACTGGAATACAGAGGAAACAATCAAACTATTTCTTTAAAGATAAATAAAGGTTCTGGAAACTTCTTTAACTTCTCATCATTGACTGAGGATGGAGAACCTGACAGTTGATTATTTATGCATAAGACCTGTGCAATGATGTGGCAAGGGTCTATCCGACCCGTCAAGCACCACAGGATTTTGAGGGTTCAAACCGTAAGCTGGGGTGTTTGATAGAAAACCCTGATTTTTTGCTATTCTTTGGGCGCTAACACAACCTTTGATCACATACATCTGTGAAAATCTGACATCTACTATTATATCTCATCATTTGTACTTTCTCAGCATCTTTTGATAAAAATGTTTAATGGCTGCTTCATGATGTTCTATTTATTTACTATGGATTATGCTGTCTTTCATGTATAGCTTTCTGTATTAAAATATGATGTCCCATACAACTGGTACATTTTGTTTCATAATTCCTTAACTCATTATTCACATTAATCTTTCTCTCAAGGTACTGGATGAACTTATAATCATCATCTTCAAGGGCACTGATCCAGCAGCTGACTTTAAGGGCTCCTCAACATACGAAATTTTATAAATGGAGCAAGTGAGTTGCTAGTGGCATATTCTTGAATATTGTTGCCATTGTATGGTTAGACATTAGGTCAGTGTTTCCATGTGAACTATATATATATACGTGTGTGTATATTACCTACTGGCGGTCGCCAATAGGTAGTTATAATTAGGATTTTTTTCAATGCAAAATCTCAAAATTCTGTTGTGAATAACATTGGCGCTGGTTGACGAATCTGCCTGAAAATTTCCTCAAATTTGCCTCGCGGAGCTCCGGTCCTTCCTTGAAAGTTTGGGGGGGATTCGTCAAGCGGGGGCCGAGATAAAAGGGGGTCCCAAAACGTGTTTTCCCCATGTTAATTTCCATAGGGCGGTTGAACTCACTTTTAGCCCGAACGGCTGAATGTATTTCCACCAAACTTGGCAAAATTGTAGGGACTTGTAGCCCGATGTGCCTTTGCTATGTCTCAAGATATGTGCTCCAGTGGTTTTTGAGTAATTTAGGTTAAAAAAAATATATATATTTATGGCAGCGCCCCGGTACGCGCACCGGGCATCGATCTGGTCGCGCCACGTGAGGTGCGCACGGAAAGCTGATTGGCTCTCGGGTGTCTGTAAACATTCGAAACAGTCCGGAGCGGCCGCCATCATGTGTCTCGGTAGGATCGAGACACAAGAGGTGGGAAAAACAAAGGGGGAAATGACAATAAGGGGAAAGAGTAGACCCCCCTTGACCTCCTAAGTTTGATGTGGGGGCTATAAAAGGGCCCCCCGGTTGAAAAAAAAAAATTTTTGATTTGCGCGGGGGGAGCGCCCGGTACGCGCACCGGGTAGCGGACCGGGGAGCGTTCTATGGGGAAAAATGAATGAAAGACTTTTTAAAAAATGTAGCCTTTTTTTAGAAATTGGAGGTAGTTCTAAAAAGAATTGTTTTTTCTTCTTTTTGTTGTTTTATATTTTTTTTAATGTTTTTTTGAACATTTTGTACTTTCTTTGGCTTTTATGAACTATTTTGTATTTTTTTGGGGTTATTTTTATGGGGAGAAACAAAAAACAGGGAATTGAAAATGGCTCAACAGGAGCAAAAAAAAATCAGGAAAAAATTAGGGTTTTTTTGGGGCAATTGTGGTTGTCACCAGCAAGGAGTATGAGCTTTAGGCTCTGCTCACCATAGGAGATGGTCCTACCACAAAAAATACAGGTGACTCTAAATTCTCCAAACCGTGGTTGAATGCAAGGGATTGTCTCCCTTGTCTCTGGTCCCAATGGAGTGGGTTGTTTTCGTTTGGAGGTGCTGGGTGTAGATTGGGGAGGGTTGCTGGCCAGTTCTCTCATTTCGGCGGAAGCATAGTTGTTAGGATGCTTGCGCTGCATATGCCTTATCATGGTATTGTTCCCAAATCAATATTTTTCATTTGGGTTTATTTGGGTTACCCCTTGAGAGTTCCGTGTCACAAATAAGGCAAGTCACCTTTGCCACATTCACTTTCTTTTTTCCCTCAGGGATGGAAAAAAACTCCCATGCAATGTGTGGCTTGGGTTGGTATGGGGTATTGTGTTCTTCCAGCCACCTCCTCCTCGTCCCCTCCTCCTCCTCTTCTTCTTGACCACCAATGTGATGTTGTGGTGGTCCTCTTGGTGGTGGTGGTGGTGGTGGTGGAGATGCTCCAGCTGATGCTGCTACTGTAGCCATTTCAAAGTACAAAATATACCTCAAAGATTGCAAAACAGGTCTTCCTCAGTCAAAGGACAAAGTCAGAATAAGGAAAAAAGGTGGGGTCTTTCATCATTTGGAAAAAAAAATGTCCTGAACCAATGAGAAGTGTTATTTTCAGGTCACAATACTAGGGATTTCATCATTATTAAACCAAAACTGTTCTGCACCAATTGAAAGTGTTATTTTCAGGTCACATGACCCGACGCGCTTACGCGACGCGCCCAAGGGCTCGCCCGTAGGCGCGCCCCGGGTCGCGTCGCGTAAGCGCGTTTGATGTTTACGTTGCGCGATCGTATTCACTCGAGTGCTTCCGGGTGCGCTTACGCTGTGTGTATCACGTGGACGCGGCTACGCGATACGTCACGATGATGTTTTCGTTCGTGGCAAAAGCGCTAATGGGACGCTCTCCGGAGCACGCCCTGGGGCGCTTCAAAAGACTACGCTTTCCGGGGCGCTCACCAGGACGCGCCCCAGGAGCGCTCCAGGGCAAAAACACCAAACAAAAAAAATACATTTAAAAAATTGTTTTAAATACAAATATAATATAGGATTCATTCATTTACAAAAATATTACATTTCATAGCTATAGACATTTGCTATTAACAACATTTTGAAATTCACTGAAAAAAACATAGGTTTGGGGCCTTATATATAGTTAGGAATTAGCATTTAAAAAACCTATGAAATTCACTGAAAAAACCATAGGATTCACACCAGTTATAGTTAAGAATTAGCATTTAAAAAACCTATTAAATTCACTGAAAAAAACATAGGTTTCACACCAGTTATAGTTAGCTGGAAATTTTACTGACATAAAACCATTGAAATTCTCACGTTATAGTTAGTTGGACTCACTATAACTTGCGTGCCTGCAATGCACTGCTGATGACGTCACATATTACATCACTCATGACATGGTCAGTGACATCACTGATGACATCACTGATGACATCTCAAATGACATCACTGAGGACATCACTAATGTAATTTTTAATGTAATGTAATGTTTTTAGTGAATGTGTGTCTTTCTGAAAAATAAATATGTTTTATTTATTTATATGTAAAGGTCGATGGAAGAATAAATGTTTAAATAAGTGTCTAAATGGATTTTGTTTAAAAATCGAGTGGTTAACTGGCTTATTAAGTGTATCTTAGTGAATACATATATACATATATTAGCGAGTAACTTTGAAATATTGAAATATATGTATCAGTGTTTCACTTTGTGAATAAGTGGCTGCATGGGTTGGTGACTGACTCACTGTTTGTATGTGTTTTGAAGACAGCATATGTGCAGGACTGTATGGGTGGATGAGTGTGTATATGTGTGTATTAGTGAGTGAATGACTGTCTCACTATTGTCTTTATTAGTAACGACATATGTTTTAATCTAGTATACGTGAGTATTGATGTATATAAGTGAGTATATGTGAGAGTGAGAGATTGTAAGAGTTCCTGTTTAAATAAGTATGTGTTTCTATAAGTGATTGTTTAAAAGAGTAAGTATGTGTAAGTTTCCTTAGAAGTAAGCTGGTAGTGTGTGTTTAGTTGTATATGCAAAAAAATGGATGTTCAATAGTTTATTTGCATGTGTGATTATGTGTGTGAGTAACTGTTGGATGACTGTCGGTGTGTAACAGGATGTATAGGTGTATCACTACATATGATGAGTGAGTATATGTATGAGTGACTATATAGAAATATTGGTGAATGAGTGGATGTGTATATAGATGGTGGAATTACTGAATTGGTTGTTGTAACTGGTATGGGTATGTCCATTTTTTGAAAATGTTAATTTCTATTTTTGAATATGTGTTTCAAGGGTTACATTACACTGAAAGGAGGTCTGTCACTCTGTCACAAGGATGGTGTCATCAGTGATGTCACTGACCATGTCATGAGTGATGTAATATGTGACGTCATCAGCAGTGCATTGCAGGCGCGCAAGTTATAGTGAGTCCAACTAACTATAACGTGGGAATTTCAATGGTTTTCTGTCAGTAAAATTTCCAGCTAACTATAACTGGTGTGAAACCTATGTTTTTTTCAGTGAATATGTATATATATATATGAAAAAAACATAGGTTTCAGGCCTTATATAGTTAGGAATTAGCTTTTAAAAAACCTTTAAAATTCACTCAAAAAACTATAAGTTGTAGGGGTGTTATAGTTAGCTGGACATTTCACTCATACAAAACCATTGAAATTGCTCCTATATAGTTAGTTGTACTAACTATATTTCGCGCACCCCCAGTCCACTGCTGATGATGTCACATATTACATAATTCGTGACATGGTCAGTGACATCACTGATGACATCTCAAATGACATCAATGATGACATCACTGATGAAATCATCCAAGTGACAATCACATACACCTTTTCATACACTAGTAAAATCTTTCATCACTCTTTGTAAAATACCTCCAGTATGTGCCAGTGGGCTGCTTTGCAGAGAGGTGTAATGAGGCCACACCCTTTTTTACACCTCTCTGCAATGCAGCCCCCGGGTGTGTTTGCAGAGGGGGAACTAATTCCCCTTGCATACTGGGGGTCCCTGGGGGCCAACTAGCCCACCTGGAACCTGCAGTATGTGCCAAGGGGCTGTGTTGCTTTGCCCCGGGGTGGCGGCGGTCCCTGGGGAAGTGTGGGGGGATTGTGGACCCCCCCACTCTTCTTTATCACTATACCCCCACATGGTCCTTTTTTGTCCTTGTGTGACAACCTGGCCAGGCCTTGGGTGTCAGGGTGTATCTACCCTGCCCCCTTTTTGTGTTCTTCACTTTTGTTTTTTTGCTTTCTTTTGTCTATCGAGCACAAGATGGATGCCAACACTTCCTGGTTAGAAGTGTTGACAGCCAATGAGCATGCAGCTTTCTCGGGAAGGCATGCTGATTGGCTGCCACTGTCTGTCAACACTAGCACAAGATGAATGCCAACACTTCCTGGTTAGAAGTGTTGACAGCCAATGAGCATGCAGCTTTCTCGGGAAGGCATGCTGATTGGCTGCCACTGTCTGTTAGCACTCCAAACCAGGAAGTGTTGGCAGCCATCTTGTGCCTCGGTTTAACCAAGGCACAAGAAAGCAGTGCAAAACATGCAAGGGGAGCAGGGTAGAAGTACCCTGACCCCCTAGGCCTGCTCAGGGGGTCCCACAAGGACAGACATTGACAGCCAATCATCATGCAGCTCGGGCTCGGAATGGTACAGAGTACAGTAAGCTTACAGTAAGCTTACAGTAAGCTGCTATAGATATATATATTTTTTCTCTTTTGATTTTCTCAGGAACTACTGGAGTGATTTACACCATTTAAAGAAAAGACACTTCTGCGTACCAGTCCCTACAATTTTGCCAAGTTTGGTGTAATTCCATTCAGCGGTTTGGGCTGTAGCCGTGTCTACACGTCCTATTATTATTATTATTATTATGTTTCCTATATAGCGCCTGAATCGACCCCCAAAGGGGTATCTCCGAGCTTGCCTTGGGAACCTGTCCTGGCTTTTCCCTGTGAGATAGCCCCTACAGGGCATCCCCAAGGTGAAAGCCAGGCATCCCGCCGCGGGGGGGCCGTTGTGGAGATTAAGCAAGCTTAATGCGCAGAGTTGCAGAGTGTGAACCCATGATTAGGTCAGGCACCGAAGCGAGAATTATCGAGTCCATGGACATTTGAGCTCAAGACCCTGCTGCGTCGGGAATTGAACCCTGGTCTCGGGTCTGACCTCTGCTTCAGGGTCTGCCGGCTCTAACCAGTGAGCCACACTTCTCCTATGGAAATTAACATGAGGAAAACCCGTTTTGGGCCCCCTCTTTTTTCTCAGCCCCCGCTTGATGAATCCCCCCAAAACTTTCAGGGAAGGAGCAGAACTGAGCTGGACAAAAGTTTGGAAAATTGCACGCAAATTCCTCAATCGACGCCAAAGTTATTCCAAATAGAATGTTGCGGATTTCCTATGGAAACTAGGTCCTAACTATATATACCTACCGGTGACCGCCAGTAGGTAATATATATATATTTCAATCGTACAACACCATAGAAATTCGGCCGTTATAGTTAGTTGAGCTAACTATAACTCACACCCCCGCAATGCACTGCTGATGACGTCACATATTACATCATTCATGACATGGTCAGTGACATCACTGATGACATCTCAAATGACAACTGGCTCAATTGGCTACAAAGGAGTTTCCTTACTCGGCAACGAGTTAGCAGAGCAATCCGGAAGGAGTAACAGCACACGAGCCCTCTAGCAAAGCAACGCCGGGACATAGCTGTTGATGCCCAGAGGAAGCACAAAGGTAAATGTGAGGAGTGTCGGAGGACGCGACTGGCGGGACACTGGTGCACCCGTAAGGAGCCACGCGACATCTAACCTGGGAATAATTTATTGCTGGGTGCAAAGAAGTAGCATACCGACAGACTCTGGGTCAGTAAGCAGCCAGCACGGCCACCCAAGAGGATTTCCTTATCGAACCTATCAGTCTGACAGGAGCCAACGAAATTGTTCAGCACACACAGTAAATACAAACAGAATTTTGGCAGCCGGCGCCAGAAGAGAAAGGGAGGAGGCGGCAGTAACCCTGTTCAGTGATGACACAGTTCCAATAATGGACTGCAACTCCCAGAGGGCAACAGTATCCAATATGAACATTGGGATAAAAGAAAAATGTAAGCAACTAGAAAAATTGTGGAGAACTGAGCAAAAAAGATGGTGGGAGGCAAAATCACTACAGCGATACATTGATGTAGGGAGAGTCCCTCGTGGGCTGAGAATCCTGATAGCGCCGAGCTATGAGGCACCGGATCGCGAAATGATGCACGAATGTGCAGAAACAAACTTAGACTCATCCCGCAAATTGCTATTTATATTAGTAAAATACGCAGAAAAAGACTGTGCTAAATTGGCAGAGGAAATTGACTCTCTAACTACAGAGCTTGATGCTATGGAGGAACAAGAGGAAATTATTAAGCTAAAAGACAAAATTAAGAAATGACTCAAAAAAGAGGAGGACATAATCAGGGAACGTAAAACTTAAAATTTCACCGCAACCGCTGTGATTATGAGCAAGGGAGAATCTTTACTTTTGCCCGTAAATTCGATGCTCTGAAAGCAGATAATAGGGCGTCCAAGCAGGGGCCAGCAACAGAAAATCAACTCTCTGAGCTGACCTCGGCATCGGAAGACAGCTCAACAGTGGAAAGCGGCTCAGAAACTGATATCCGGAATAAGGCAAAGCAAACTAGGGGACGCAAGTTTTCACTCTCTGAAGAAGTGGATTTTTTATGTTGGTAACGCCTGCAAACACTAAGACTGAGGAAGCCTCAATCAGGCGAAAACAAAGGAGGAACAAAAGCAGGCGGGAAAGGAGAAAAGCCTGCAGAAGGGGAATTGCCCAACAACAGCAACAAAAAGCAGCAACAGAAGAAGATTTCCAGAAAGCCTTCTAGAAAAAATAACACCACCAAACATCCTGGAGAGCAGTGCTAAAACAGTGGTGAACTTAACTGATCTAGTACTAAATACAGCTGAAACACAACTGCTACCCTGGGGTTATCATTTTATCCGGAAAGCAGTTTCAACTACACCAAATCAAGAGTTGATGTCTACAAAAGTGCCAGAAAGCTTAAATTACGCGAATTCCATGAACAAGCAAATAGGAAGGCTCTGGGTGCAATATCGGCTGATAACACTAGTATCCAACCGCCAATCTCAGGAATAGACAGAAATCCTTCAACACAAGAGCTGGGTAGAAATATTGCTGGAGATAAACCAAGAAACAAATATATCCAGTGAAAGACCAGGACCATCTGAACTTCGAGTAGTCACACCATTTAAACCACCTTCAAAATTCTACCCTTTGATGGTTAAGGACAATATCGATATGTTTCAGGAACAGGACATCACTGATCTGAAAAACCTCAATAAAACAATTATCAAAGAAACAAAAACAAAAAAAAAAGCACTACAATATCATCAGCTTATGAAGAAAGAAACAAGGAAATTGTAGTACATAATGCTGACAAGGGCGGGAACGTCGTCCTATGGAAAAGACAAGATTACTTACTTGAAGGAAATATTCTTTTGAGTGATGAAACCTGCTATGCCAAGAGTAACAGAACTGTGTGGAATAATATCCAAGCTACATACAGAATCAAGTTGATGGCATGGAGAGAAAAGAGCTAGTGACGAATTTAAATTTCTCTGGAAACAAAACTCCACCATCCCAATTTCATACTTTATCCCGAAAATACACAAGGATAGAGTAAAGCCACCTGGTAGGCCCATCATATCGGCCAGAAATAGTGTATTTGAGAACACGTCAATTTATGTTGATTTCTTTCTTCTAGAATTTGTTCAGAACTTGGACTCGTACATCAGAGACACTGGTGACTTTTTAACTAAGATAAAAGACTTTGAATGGGACAGAGAATATCTTCTGATTGCATTGGATGTGACCTCACTATATACATCTATCAAACATAGTGATGGACTGAGAGCTATTAAATACTTCTTGGCTAAAAAAGGGCAAACATACAATGAGCATAGTAAAATGATCATAAATATGATTGAACTATGTTTATTTAACAACATTTTTATGTTTCACGATGTAATGTACCAGCAATTAAGGGGTGTCGCCATGGGGGCCAGCTTCTCTCCTGGCTACGCCTGCTTACATGTGGGCTGGTGGAAGGAGCAGGTCCTCATGGCAAGACAAGCAGATACATTCAAGAAACATGTCTGAGGTTGGTGGAGATTCATCGACGATCTCTTCGTGATCTGGCATGGTAGTGAGTTGGAGGCTAATAACTTAATTGCATCTTTAAATCAAAAAGATTTAAATCTTAACTTTACTGCAACGATAAGTCCAACTTCTATCACTTTCCTTGATGTTGAGATTTACATTGATCAGGACAGATTGGAAACAAAGTTACATCGCAAGCCCGCTGCGGGCAATGCTATTCTCCATGCAAGCAGTGCCCATCATAGCCATCTGGTACAAAGTATCCCCTATGGAGAGCTACTGCGTATTAAGAAAATTTGTAGCAACAGAGAGATGGCACAAACTGCACAGGTGGACTGTTTGGTCGGATTTGAAGAAAGGGGTTACAGTAACACATGTCTTAAGAAAACTCTAGTCAAATGCAACCAGGTGGAAAGGGAAACCTTAGTCTCAACTAGAAAAAATATGACTGTGAATGATGGGACCTCTAACACATTCAGGTTTATCTTAGACTACAATAAAGAACACTTGGCAGTACGTAAGATCATTAGAAAGAACTGGCACTTTATTAAACAAGATCCTGTGATAGGTAAGACTGTCCCTAAAAACCCTCTAATTACATCCAAAAGAGGAGTATCAATGAAGAACACCCTTATGGTGAACGATCCATGTGGACCGCAGGCTAAGGGCTCTTGGCTTGCACAGAGGAAGGGCTTTTACAAATGCAAAGTGTGCAAAGCATGGGGTAAACACTAAGGAAATCGCAACACCATTCGGAGGTCAGAATAGGGAAATAACAAAAAGTCTTACCTGCAAATCAGACGATGTGGTATATGTGTTGGAGTGCCCCTGTGGGTTAAAATACATAGGGAGTACCACCTTACCTGGACACAAGAGGGTACTCCAACACATACGAGCAATTAAGAACCAGGGTTCGGCATATCCAGTAGCTAGACACTTTCATGAATATCATGATGGATCTCAAATATTACTTGATTGACTCTGTCCCAAAAAGTAAGCGAGGTGGAGACAGAGAACGAGACCTTAGAATATTGGAGATGCATTATATCCTCAACCTTGACAGTAAACATCCGAATGGGCTTAAAAGCTCAGAGGAGTTACATGCAAGTTTACTATAGTAAATTAATTACATAATCTAGTTAAGGGTATTCAATATTACCATAAATTGTTTACAGCCAGTGTTTAATGTAAAAATCAAAGAGCCAAGTAAACAAAATTTCTCTCAGAAGTAGATATCAAATCATCATTGCTACCCATAATCTGTGCTCTAGATAACGATAAAACTAACAATATGAAATAGAAAAAGCGTGGGAGTAATAACTAAAGCTACCCCTTCTCCTTTTACCCAAATTTTTCCTTTCTATTTTTTACTACCTTTTAATCACTATGCACCAACAGAAATCATTCATTTTTTTTTTAATGTTCTGCACCAGCACTTTATATTAATAAGACCCAATAACATGATTTGTGAATATTGACAAAAGGCAAATTAGTTAATTTTAGGATTAACGTATACAAAGTAAGGTTAAATACGTTTAAGTGCAGGTTGTTATATGTACATTTTTTCATTTATAGTGCTAACAACCAAGTAACTGGATGGAGGTGTGTACAGATATGATGTTATTTATATGTGATTTTATGGATATATTTATATGTATTTATATATATATTTATATTTATATATTTATTGAAAATACGTTTTAAATGTCTTTTGTATACACAAAATCCGGCATTTACGCCAGTACAAAGTCACTTGAAACGTAAAATTGCATTAATGCAATAATTGTATATGTTTAACCTAGCGCAGTAACTACTACTCCATGCCTTACACCAACCAATGTCAAAAATATAAATTATTGCTAACAGCAATTTTATGTCATGTTAATAACGGTCTGTTTTGTGTACACGTTAAACAGCACGTCAATGTCATTGCTAGTCCAATGAGTAAAGTTTTGGTAAATCTAAAAGCATGACAAAATGTAAAAAAACGACAAAAAATGAAAAAAGTGATTTACTATTTAAAGAATGGCCATTGGTAGTGAAGCGTCATGTGATCAAGTCCCCCTGGCAGGGACGAAACGAGTCATGGCTGCAAGCGTTTGTTTGTTACTGACCATGCATATAAACTAAAAGGCATTTGAATACAGCTCTGTGGTCCATGCTCTCTGTGTGCATCCTGCGAGGGAAAAGCAGCATCAGTAGGAGTTTTCGGAGTTTTAGGAGTTTTCGGCGATATATATTTATATATATATACCACAGAGTTTGCCTGCTTGAAGGAGGACGCTTCACCACAGGTAAGTATCAATCCCATCTGTTTATTGCTGGATATAGTAGCGCAAGTGTATCTCAGTCCACTTTAAAATTACAGCCAGTCCCAACGCGTTTCGTAGTTTTACTTCATGAGTCCCTGAATATGGTCGAGTCTGGTATCTATGAACCGCAAATGACGAGTTCAGTAAGTGTGCGCAGTTTCGCTGTGCTAACTTAAGCCGTTCGTTTGTTATGTGGGTTTTTCATCTGTACCCACGGGTTCCATCTTAGATACGGCATCCGTTTTGTCTCTTGCCCTCAAGTAGCCAGCGAACGGACGTTGTCCGCTTCGCGACCCTGGGACTCCCAAGATATTTGCGGAAGACACATGTTCTTTGTTAGTGTCTTTATGACGAGGGGGATGCTACTGTAAAGCAGATGGCGCCGCTCGAGGCTCATCTTGCTGCATGGACTTATTGTCTCAGCCGTGCATCTCATTAGGCACGTCCCTTTGATGCCTGTATCTCGTGTTTCCCGATACCTCCCCTTTTACACCCTTTCCGATCTCCCCACTGTCTCCGTCTTCCTCTACACCTGTCCTTGTTCCTATTTTCGATCTGTTTTACTGCTGATTGGAATTCGCTAATGGTGGGAAGATGGGTTTTTACAGTTGGGAACCGCCAAATGTTTCCGCACTTATGTTCCGGACCTGATGTGTTTCAAAGTGACCAAAGCGACCCCTCTGGGGGATAATGGTGAGAACCAGGTTGTAAACTTTTGTGTACCATGTTGTCTTATGGGTAAAAACTGTATAAAAGGAGCGATCCACAGAAGCAATTTGAAGCAGTCTCCCCAAGTTGCACGTGGTGTACTTGTTGTGACTTCTGTGTTCCCTACAGCAAATAAACCTTGAATCTTTGACGCCGAAGGAAGTGTCCCGTGTCTCTGTGATTCGTACGCCGGAGCAGGTTACCCACGAAGGTTTCAGGTGTTGTGCCCTGGCACCGCTGGGTCTTAAAGAACCCAGTCCTTCAGTTGGCGCCCAACGTGGGGCTGCATCAGTGGTACCGGTCCAAGCCCGACGATCGTGAGGAACTTCGTGTGAAATCTCCGAGGGAAGGTGCACTCCGCTTCATCGATCCTGTTGTCGAAATAAGTGGCCCGAAGACTTTTCCAGCAAAGATTCCCGCCTCCGGACGGCTGCGACGGACTGCTGCCCTGACTGTAGACCTGTTTTGGCGCCTGGCGTAGACCTTGGTATAGCGAGACGACTGACGGGCCTTCCTGGTGACGCCATCGATCTTTGAGTTAAGTATTTGTGGGTCGCTCCCAGAGTTCTTGGTTGTTGACACTTTAGCGAGTGTTTTTGTTGTTAACGCTGTGTGAGTGTTTTTGTCGGTGACACTTTGCTAGAGTACTTTGTTGTGTTGTTTGACGACTGCAGCCGCCAAAAACCGAGGGTTTTGTTCTTTGCTGGGACTTGGTAAATCCTGTAACCCTTGAAGTTTGTGAAACTCGGCTAGTGTGCAAGATGCCTGGTCGCAGTACTTTGTTTAGTTGTTTCAGGCCTTGTGGTACGGATTCCCGACTGGAGGACTCGTGTCCGATACCTCCGGTTGGAACTCCCACTTATGAGCTCTATAGTAAACATGGGCTAGGCCCGATTACCTTTAACGATTACTGGATTAAATACACGAAAAAGGACGGCGACCTTCGTTGGCCACCTCATGGTAGCTTCGAGGCCCCGATCTTAGATAATCTAGAGATTAAATTGTTAGAAAGAAAGTCAAGGCCGGCCATGTTTGATGCCTTTCGGTTGTGGCGTAAAGAAGCCCGACAGAAAGAAATCAGACAGAATAAACGTACTCAGCGAGATAATGTTGCTACCATAGTGAAGAAAGCAGAGCAGTTCCAGCATGATAAGGAGGTTAAGGATAAGGAAGTGTTTGATAGACTACAGCGTATGACCGTAGATAAATGTTATCCCGCTTTGCCTACGGAGCCGGAAAAGAAGGAAGAGCCAGTTGAGGATCCTTTAATGTCTTATCTCATGAAGTCACCTCCTCCGTACGTACAGGGTACCGCAGCTCCTGTGGTCCCTGCCGTACCTATACTTCCGCCTATTCTTCCTCCGCCTGTTCCTCCACCTGTACCTGCCCTTCCGACTGTTCCTGCTCCTTTGCCTGTTGCTATCCCGACTGCTCCTCCGCTTCCACATACTCCTGCTCCCGCTACTGCTCCTGCTACTGCTCCTGTTTTGTTAACTCCTGCTGTTGCTACTGTTTCTACTCCTTCTCTTGTTAGTCCTGTATCGTATGCTTCTCCCTCTACTCGTAGTCGTAATTCTCCTCTTGCGGCAAGCTTCTTTCATTCGCTCGGACCTGTTCATGGGTCCGCTGGTTCCGATGGTCCTCAGAGACGTAGTCAGCTTCCTGGAAACAGAGAACGCGCTGCGCTATATAATATGGCGATGGGTTGGATGGTAAATCCTCTTAGATGTCCACCCCGTGTTGTTCTTGATACATTTTGTCAATTCAATATACCAACCCAGAGATATGTGTTTAACGAAATGTGTAAGTTCCTTCATGATCAGATAGCGATCGATGCGCCTGACGAGGTGCTCACCGCTCTGTCTGATCTTCAGCTTCAGTTCGCAAATGGGCTGATAGTGGATACCAACGTTCGTCGTGCTGTCGAGCGATTGCTATCTTTTCGTCCCGCTCCAATCCCTCATGCATTGTTTGTTGAGGATATTGAAAGACAGCCAGACGAGTCTGGCCAATATCCCATGCGGGAAGTTCCACCAGTGTGGATGCCAGGCAATGCTACTGCTATTCCTATTGTTCCGCCGCATTTCCAGAGAGTATGGATACATCTCCCGTGGAAGCGATCGGAAGTGTTGCAGGTAAAGCAATCTTTGCCTGACCCTCGCAAAAATCCTGCAGGGTATTACAAAGAATTATTGCAGCTCGTAGATGCTACAATCATGAATCTTGCCGATATCGATATGTTGTTCGGCAATGTCGTACCACAACCTGTATGGGCTAAGATTCGGCAGGAAAATCATCCGAATGAATTAGGTGGTGATTGGGCTGCCATTGTGGCGGCAGATGGTTTACAAACTGGTGGAGCTAAACCTGAGCAGATGATTACTGCTCTTCCTCAAAGAATAATAACGTTAATGAAAACCCTTATGCCAGCTATGAGAGTGAATTGGGACAAATTGTCAGCTTGTAAGCAGAAAAAGGACGAAAGTGTCTCCGACTTCTTTACGAGGTTTGAGGAGGCATTCGTTGACCATAGTGGACAGGATATGGGTACCGAGGGTGGTCAGAGATTGTTTGTGGATAAATTTGTTTCAAACTTACTGCCCGAATTGAGCAATAAATTGAGGAATTCGGAAAGTGCGTGGGCCGTTTCCAACTCAGCTCAGATTTTGGCTACGGCACAATATTATGAGAACAGAGAGAAAGAAGAGAGCGACCGTGCTGATAAAAAGACGAAAGAGCTGAAAACTAAAGTGTTGCTTCAGCAAGCGTATCCTCCACGTTCGAATCAGAATAATTCACAACAGAATAGATTGCAGCCGCAATCGAACAGATCCCAAACTCGTAATGACTCTTCCTCCCAAAGATCCTCGTTAGGGTACAATCAATGTGCTTATTGTAGACAGGAGAGACACATTAAATTCAATTGCCCTGTTTTGAATGAACGTAACAGTGGTAACTCATCTAGAGGAGGTCGTGGTGGTTCGCAGCAGGCGTCACGTGGTAGAGGTCGTGGTGCTCAGAATGATCGCTCAGATAACTCATCTAATTCTAATAATTGTTTCGATCAACGTGGATCATCGCAAGGACGATCTGCGCAGTACAATGTAGATGATTGTTACGTCGATCAGGGAACTTACGACTGTAATTACTAGGACAGCCATAGACAAGGAAAGGGAGTGGTATCAGTTCCGGTTGATCAGAGAGGGCCTTACGTCGCAGTTGCTACATCGGGCGTCGTTGAGCCTTTTCTGTTGGACACTGGTGCAGCGAAAAGTTCTATTATGCATTCGAAACTCCCTGGCGCACCTTTGTCTGGCTTAACAAATGTTTCCGTTGGATTCTCTGGCGCCCCTGTTAGCAATCCAGTTTCACGCCCTTTGCCCCTTAAAATTGGGCCACGTGAGCTAGACGCTCCATTGATTCTAACTACGGGTTGTGGTGAAAATCTTTTGGGCCTGGATTTGCTTAAACGTTTGTACGCGACTTTGTATTGTTCTCCTGCGGGTGTAAAGCTTACGTTAGGAGAGCGGGTTGTCTCTCCTATGTATTTGTCCCTCGATAAGCTCCCACCGGAATTGAGTTCTCTTCCTGCGTCTTTATGGGCAACGGGTCCAAATGACGTGGGCCTACTTGATGTCTCCCCTTATGTTGTACAGTTGAAATCTAATGTGCGACTGCCACGTATTCCCCAATATCGTATCTCCCTTGATGGTGAACGAGCACTGTTAGCGATCATCTATGATTTGATCGAGAAAGATGTTATTGAAGAGACTCGGGGAAACGTGTGCAACAGCCCTGTGCTGCCCATTCTTAAACGTACTGATCCTTCAAAACCGCCTGTTTATCGCTTTGTTATCGATTTACGGGAGGTGAATAAAATTGTGGTTCCTCAATTTCCCGTTGTGCCTGACATCACGGCGCTACTGACTCTGATTCCAGCTTCTGCATCATGGTTTTCGGTGATTGACTTGAAAAATGCGTTTTTCAGCATCCCGATTGCCGAGGAGAGCAGGGACCTTTTCAGTTTCTCTCTCGGTGGACGTAGCTTACGGTTCAAACGCGCTCCTCAGGGCTACTGTGAAAGTCCCTCTATTTACAGCCAAGCCTTGAAGGGTCAACTGGATGCGTTTAGGTTGCCGGTCGGTGCGGCCTTGATCCAATACGTTGACGACTTATTGGTGGCTGCTGATACTCAGGACATTTGCAAAATTGCTACAGTATCGTTGCTCCAACATCTCTGTGAGTTGAATCATAAGGTGTCCCCTTCTAAACTCCAATATTGTTGTCAAGAAGTAACCTATCTAGGTCACTTATTGTCAAAGGAGGGAAGGAGGTTGACCCCAGAGAGAATTGCAGCAATTGCGCGAATGGCTGTGCCAAAAACCCAAAGAGATGTGCGTGCCTTTCTAGGTATCACGTCGTACTGCAGGCAATGGATTCCTAATTTTTCATTGCTAGCGAAACCATTGGTGGCTCTTACGTGCAAGGATGTTTCAACTCCTTTACCATGGACGGAGGAATGTCAGAAAAGTTTTTCTGAACTGCGTGATTCATTGTGTTCGGCTCCTGTGTTAGGTACTCCTGACTACAGTAAGCCGTTTACGTTATATGTTCACGAGAGGGAAGGTTGTGCTTTGAGTGTTTTAACGCAACCTTTTGGTGGTAAGCAGCGTCCATGTGCATATTTTTCCTCGACCTTGGACCCAGTAGCTAGAGCCTTGCCGAGTTGTTTACGAGCAACAGCGGCAGCTGCGGTCTCCATCCGACAATCAGCAGGATTGGTCATGGATAATATGCTTACGGTGATGGTTCCGCATGCAGTCGATACTCTTTTGAATCGAACGAAAACTCAGCACTTGACGAGTGCGAGGTTGTCTGGGTACGAGTTGACGTTATTGGCAAGCCACATTCAAATAAAACGTTGTAATGTTCTGAACCCGGCAACTTTGTTACCAATTAGCACAGAGTCAGATGAAGTAGCAGAACATGATTGCTACTTGAGGACCGAAGAGGAAACAAAAGGTCGAGTGGACCTTAAAAACACCCCATTGGAAGATCCGGATGGTACTTTGTATGTGGATGGGTCATGTTTTAAGTTGCCGAATGGCGATGTGACTACTGCTTATGCTGTTGTAACATTGAATACTGTGGTTGAGACTGCAAGGTTGAATCAGAATTCTGCCCAAGCTGCAGAATTGATTGCTCTTACTAGAGCATGTGTGTTAGCAAAAGGGAAACGTGTGAATGTGTTTACCGACAGCCAATACGCGTTTGGCGTCGCTCACAGTTTTGGACGATTGTGGAGAGAGAGAGGTTTCTTGACGTCGCACGGTACGAAGATACAGCATGGCCAGCTTGTGAATGATCTTTTGGATGCATTGACTTTGCCTACGCAAGTTGCGATTGTTAAATGTAGTGCGCATCGTAAGGTGACGGATGATGTTGGTCGTGGTAATGCGTTTGCGGATGAGATTGCTAAGGAGACTGCCCGGAACCTTAGCACTCGGATGTATGTGACGAGTTCGGTTAGGTGGCCTACAGAATCGAGTATGTGTGAGGACACTATCGAAAGTGTGAAAGAAATTCAGAAGGAGGCCACCGAGACTGAAAAGACGAAGTGGAAAGAAAGTACGGGAAAATTGGATGCGAATGGTTGTTGGATTGTTTTGTCGGATCAGAAAAGATGGTTGTTGCCTGATGCGTATGTGCTGGCCGTTGTGACAATGGCGCATGGGTTAGCACATATTAGCGCGAAAGGTATTTGTAAATTGCTGTCTCCGGTGTGGAAGAATGATGGCATTACGAAATGTGCTGAACGTCTGGTGAAGAATTGTATGGTGTGTATGATGTACAATCCTGGCAAAGGAACCCCAACTCCTCCTGGCAGTTTTGCTCCCCCTTCATGTCCCTTTGAGGTGATTCAATTGGACTTCATCCATATGGAGCGATGCAATAACCTGAAATACGTTTTAGTTGTGGTTTGCGCATTCTCCCGATGGATCGAGGCTTATCCTCTCAAAGACAATACTGCTTTGTCTACTGCGAAAATCCTACTGAAGGAATATTTTCCTCGGTATGGAATGCCTAGAGTCGTGTGGTCAGATAACGGAAGTGAGTAGTGTGATGAAGAGTGTGTGTAAGGGCCTTGGAATTAATCAGACATTCCTCAGCTGGATTGGTTGAAGGGTACAACGGCACCCTTAAGCTAAAGTTAGCGAAGATTCAGGCTACGACTGGTCTTTCGTGGCCTGACGCTTTACCATTGGCATTACTGTCAACTAGGGCGACCGTACACTCCCGAGTAGGGCTTAGTCCCTATGAAATAGTGTTCGGCCGTCCTGCGAATGTGTGGGGGGTTCCTAGGCCAGGAATGTTTTCTGATCTTGAGTACCCAATGTTGATCGATTACCTACATGACTTGACTGCTAAACTGAGGTTAATTCACCAACAGGTTTACAACGCATTGCCGACGCAGACGGAGGGTCCAGGCCACCAGCTCCAGCCCGGAGACTGGGTGGTGACGAGAAATTTTTCACGCAAGAATAACCTGGACCCGAGGTTTACCGGACCCTATCAAGTGCTCCTGGCCACGAGGACTGCCGTTCGTCTTGAGGGACGTAAGAATTGGGTGCATGCCACCCACACCAAAAGAGTCCCCATCCCTTTGCCGGCAGACCCGTGGGTAAGGAGAGGCATTGCATCAACTGAAACAGAAACATTGCCGGCGTTTGTGCCTTTTAGCGACGCACAGCGTGTTGGAGAATCCTCAGCGCAGCAGAAAGACACTGTTGAACAATTGGCATCAAAAGACTCAAGACCAGAACACTCAACTGATCAGCAGGACGCTGGCTCTTTAACGGATCCTTTGTTTGACGACCAGACACGTCCTGGAAAAACCCGATACTTTTTGCGATCTCGCACTAAGGACAAATAAAAAGATCTTGCTTTGCTGTATTGACAACTGCATTATCCCATTTTCCGTTATCAGTTTTGAACACTCATATTACTGTGATTATTTTGTATATATATATATATATTGAGCTTCATTCCTTGTACTTTTTGCTTCCACAGCTGAGAGACTTTGTTTTTGCATACATACATATTGTGCATTGAAGGCCGTAGGGCCGCGCGCGTACTTCCTTCTGGATAGTAGGTCTTGACGCTAGGTTAAAGGCCGTCGGTTCCTGGGAACTCCTAGGGATTGACTATTGCTACACAGAACGAAGTGCGTCAAGAAACGTTGCGGACGGTCGTAGGGAATGGCATTCTCGAAGCTGAATGATTTGGAGGGAGCTCAGGTTCACAGATTCAAGCTGCAGCAACTCAGTCGTACCAAATGTTTTATATTCCAACTGTTTGTATTGTTCTTGACTGCTTCTGCATTATTGGCGGGTGGGGTGTATTATACGATGTCTTACTTCTTACCTTCTGCTACACCTACTCCTACTCCTGATCCTAAACTTACCTCCACTGTTTCTCCCAATTCCTTTCACATGTTACCGGAACACGAACAGGCTAGATGTGAAGAATTCCGCAACAATTCCTTTATTCAGCTCCTTCATCAGCATCAGTTAGTGGTTAACACTACTAATTGTTGGGTGTGTGGGTTGATGCCACATACTACGGATAAGGGAATTCCATATCTGGTGTTACCTTATAGTTCCCAAGGGTCAGCTCGAGCATTTCAAACAATGTTTCGAAGCGCACTGGGTTTCCACCCCATTCGAGAACCGCGTTCCCCCTACTCTGGTCCTACCTCGTATCAAAAACCTTTGTCGATAGCAATAGAGGATTTAGATAGTGATATCTATGATCCCTCGCTTATTCCCGAAGAAGAGGTACAGGCCTATAGGGTCCTAAGTAGAGGTGAATATAGTGCGTTCACTAGCGAAAAGCAGCTTAAAAGCTCGCCTCCGATATGGGTCGTACCCCACACTGGTAATTTTTGTCTCATGGGTCGTGGCCGAAGATCACAAGCCCGACTTGGAGCAAGTGCTTGCACTGAAAATTACATACTGCCGATGGTCTCGTCCCCTGTGTTTCTGGCTGCCAAGGGTACATACTTTATCTGTTATGATCGTGCATACGCATGGTTGCCCGCTGACTTCATGGGCTCATGTTTCATTGCAAATCTGTTGCCTTCGACGTTTACTGTAGATGCTGATTATCATAAGACTAGAGTTGTGCGAGGCGTAATTAGCGAAGAGGATACTGCCGGTCAAGAGGCAGGAGACTTTTTCAAGGGTTTCCTCCCGTTTTGGGGACCTATGGTTAATAGTAGGAACCTGAGACAGTTGACTCGAGTGGTAGAATCGACAGCTAATATTACTGCCAGTGCCCTTGGTAATATCACCACAGAACTTCAGGCGGATAGACTTATGACGTTACAAAACCGTATGGTTTTAGATGTTATCTTAGCAGATCAAGGTGGGGTATGTAAGGTGATCCATTCGAGCTGCTGCATTTTTATTCCAGATAATGCTCCTACTGTCTATCAAGCCATCTCGAGGTTGCATAAGATCTCCGAATCCATACACGTGGATGTAGGGGATTGGACGCTACTTGGGTGGTTTTGGGGCCTGATGTCGACTTGGGGTTGGAAGATTCTGATGATCATCGGAGTCGTTGTAGTGTTCCTGTTCACGTGTTGCCTTTGTGTGCAGTGTGGTCCTGCCTTATGTGGCCTCTGTGCTACAACGTGTATGAGACAACCACCTGTTACCAAGGGGGCTCGATTGGACAGAGCTATGCTACAGCAACATCTCGATGGTCTGATGAATATCGAATATGATTCCGACTAGTGCTTGCCTACATGAGGGCAAAAGGAGCGTCTGAGGTTCCGTGACAATTGTAAGTGGTGTTTTCGACTCGCACGAATATGGTCGAGTCTGGTATCTATGAACCGCAAATGACGAGTTCAGTAAGTGTGCGCAGTTTCGCTGTGCTAACTTAAGCCGTTCGTTTGTTATGTGGGTTTTTCATCTGTACCCACGGGTTCCATCTTAGATACGGCATCCATTTTGTCTCTTGCCCTCAAGTAGCCAGCGAACGGACGTTGTCCGCTTCGCGACCCTGGGACTCCCAAGATATTTGCGGAAGACACATGTTCTTTGTGAGTGTCTTTATGACGAGGGGGATGCTACTGTAAAGCAGATGGCGCCGCTCGAGGCTCATCTTGCTGCATGGACTTATTGTCTCAGCCGTGCATCTCATTAGGCACGTCCCTTTGATGCCTGTATCTCGTGTTTCCCGATACCTCCCCTTTTACACCCTTTCCGATCTCCCCACTGTCTCCGTCTTCCTCTACACCTGTCCTTGTTCCTATTTTCGATCTGTTTTACTGCTGATTGGAATTCGCTAATGGTGGGAAGATGGGTTTTTACAGTTGAGAACCGCCAAATGTTTCCGCACTTATGTTCCGGACCTGATGTGTTTCAAAGTGACCAAAGCGACCCCTCTGGGGGATAATGGTGAGAACCAGGTTGTAAACTTTTGTGTACCATGTTGTCTTTTGGGTAAAAACTGTATAAAAGGAGCGATCCACAGAAGCAATTTGAATCAGTCTCCCCAAGTTGCACGTGGTGTACTTGTTGTGACTTCTGTGTTCCCTGCAGCAAATAAACCTTGAATCTTTGACGCCGAAGGAAGTGTCCCGTGTCTCTGTGATTTGTACGCCGGAGCAGGTTACCCACGAAGGTTTCAGGTGTTGTGCCCTGGCACCGCTGGGTCTTAAAGAACCCAGTCCTTCAAAGGGTATTCAATATTACCATAAATTGTTTACAGCCAGTGTTTAATGTCAAAATCAAAGAGCCAAGTAAACAAAATTTCTCTCAGAAGTAGATATCAAATCATCATTGCTACCCATAATCTGTGCTCTAGATAACGATAAAACTAACAATATGAAATAGAAAAAGCGTGGGAGTAATAACTAAAGCTACCCCTTCTCCTTTTACCCAAATTTTTCCTTTCTATTTTTTACTACCTTTTAATCACTATGCACCAACAGAAATCATTCATTTTTTTTTAATGTTCTGCACCAGCACTTTATATTAATAAGACCCAATAACATGATTTGTGAATATTGACAGAAGGCAAATTAGTTAATTTTAGGATTAACGTATACAAAGTAAGGTTAAATACGTTTAAGTGCAGGTTGTTATATGTACATTTTTTAATTTATAGTGCTAACAACCAAGTAACTGGATGGAGGTGTGTACAGATATGATGTTATTTATATGTGATTTTATGGATATATTTATATGTATTTATATATATATTTATATTTATATATTTATTGAAAATACGTTTTAAATGTCTTTTGTATACACAAAATCCGGCATTTACGCCAGTACAAAGTCACTTGAAACGTAAAATTGCATTAATGCAATAATTGTATATGTTTAACCTAGCGCAGTAACTACTACTCCATGCCTTACACCAACCAATGTCAAAAATATAAATTATTGCTAACAGCAATTTTATGTCATGTTAATAACGGTCTGTTTTGTGTACACGTTAAACAGCACGTCAATGTCATTGCTAGTCCAATGAGTAAAGTTTTGGTAAATCTAAAAGCATGACAAAATGTAAAAAAACGACAAAAAATGAAAAAAGTGATTAACTATTTAAAGAATGGCCATTGGTAGTGAAGCGTCATGTGATCAAGTCCCCCTGGCAGGGACGAAACGAGTCATGGCTGCAAGCGTTTGTTTGTTACTGACCATGCATATAAACTAAAAGGCATTTGAATACAGCTCTGTGGTCCATGCTCTCTGTGTGCATCCTGCGAGGGAAAAGCAGCATCAGTAGGAGTTTTCGGCGATATATATTTATATATATATACCACAGAGTTTGCCTGCTTGAAGGAGGACGCTTCACCACAGGTAAGTATCAATCCCATCTGTTTATTGCTGGATATAGTAGCGCGAGTGTATCTCAGTCCACTTTAAAATTACAGCCAGTCCCAACGCGTTTCGTAGTTTTACTTCATGAGTCCCTTTCTCACTGCACCATCAGGATTCAAGCAAGCCGGACCGAAGACGGCTAAAATGCCAGAAACCGGTCCCCGGTAGCTTGTCTCCTTTCTGGTGAAGAATTGGCTTGGTATGTTAGTCTGCCCTGTTCCCATGATGCACTGGGCCAGGGACAGACTGATTTGCATATAGCCAGGTTCTGAGCTGGGATGGTGCAGTGAGATAAATAACGGTGATGGATCAAGCCCTGATCTTTGGACTGGGTAAGAGTGGTCTGCTTAATTCAGACGCTCTGTTCATCACCACCCCCTTTTCTGAATCGGTTTTGGCCACTATAGGTGTGGCAGGGTATACTCAGACATGAGTCCCTTTCTCACTGCACCATCAGGATTCAAGCAAGCCAGGCCGAAGACGGCTGAAATGCCAGAAACAGGTCCCCGGTAGCTTGTCTCCTTTCTGGTGAAGAATTGGCTTGGTAGTTTAGTCTGCCCTGTTCCCAAGATGCACTGGGCCAGGGACAGACTGATTTGCATATAGCCAGGTTCTGAGCTGGGATGGTGCAGTGAGATAAATAACGGTGATGGATCAAGCCCTGATCGTTGGACTGGGTAAGAGTGGTCTGCTTAATTCAGACGCTCTGTTCATCACCACCCCCTTTTCTGAATCCTATCTCAGGGCAGCACAACTCATGGACCCTTTATGATACAGTATTTTGTGTATAATTTCACATCTGGTGCCCCTACTTTAGTGCAGCACAAATCATTGACCCTGTATGATTGAATCTCTGTGTCTGATCAAATGTTTCCTGTTGTACTTGTTGCCAGCACTAACCATTCCCGGAGTGCTGGCTTACAATCACCCCACACGCGTCCAATACAGACGTCACTGGACATGTGACCCTGGTATTTAAGAGTTGAGTGCACGTGCCCGTACCCAGTTCCACTATCTATCTGTGTCCATGTGTTCATTATGTATGCAACATGCTGACTCTGGGCCCTATCACACTACATTGTGCTCTGGACAGCATATGCAACCAACTTACCCTTGACAGTGGGAGAAAACTTTGGTTATGTAACTTTGTCTAGGTGATTGTACAAGTATGTACGTAGAGACTGGATGATTAGAGTACTGCAAGGAGAGTGTATAGTGAATTTATAAGTGTGTTTCGTTTGGCGGAGTAATTGTATAAGTACATATGTTGGCGCAGCCTAACTCCGAAAACAAGCTTGTCTCTAATTGGCTGCACTCCATGTACCAAAAACTGAAATTTGGGCTTTGCATGGCCCTGTATTGCTACAGCTGCAATACTCCAGTGAATGTGCAAGAAACACTGTTAAACAACAAAAGAGTGACTGACGGCGCAAATTAATAGTAAGGTAGAAACTGAAAACCAGAAGAGTCACGAAGGAAGGGTGTGTGATCGGTGTAAAAACCCTTTGTTTTTTAAAAAGAACCCTCACTCACCAACCTAGTTGGTGACATGCTTTATCACTGGGTTCCACCAGGGAGATCGAATGTCTCCCCGGAGTGCTACAAGGCCTGGATTACAGGGGAGCTGGTTTTTGTTGGACTTGTGACGTGATGCCTAAAGAAGTGAATACTGATTTAAAAGATGGCGGGCTGATCCCAGAACTAACTTTAATAAGGGTCAGCCAGCGATCATTAAAACCAGGTAAAACGGACACTAGTGGTTGTGAATTTGAACCAAATGTATCCTAATTAAAAGATGAAAAGGTCGACATGCATCTGCTTTTAAGTGCTCAATCAGCAAAGCTTTCATCAGGACCAAGTAAACCCCCAGGCGGTATATGCCCGCTAAGGCGTACCCTAACCTTGGGGATGTGTGTGTGTGTTGGTAAAACTCACTGTTCTACCCGTATGGGCTCTACCGGTATTTCCAAGGGCCCGACTCTGGAAGAAAAGAGATTTTTTAACCAGTCAAAAAAATATCTAGTCATTCATTTCATTTTCATTTACAAATGCGTTGTGAGGTGTAAAGACATCTAAAGACCATTAGCAGTGGATCATACTAAAAACACCTCAGACACCCTTATTTGCTTCTTTAGATAACAGAAGACATTGGTACTGTACTGGTATGCCAGACTCCCAACACGTGACAAAGATTGGCAATACTAAACCAAACCATTATCACGCCACTAGTGGCAAGGATACTGATTCATCCAAGCCACATACGCATCTTGTATGCTTAGTTAAAGAATGCTCTCCTCCGTTGCATCAGTTTAAATTGACTGTGCCATGTCTGAGATGAGAAGCGAGAGCACAAATGCTACCACAGAACAATTAAAATTACCGCGCATTCCCATCATTGGGAAATGTGGGTACCGTAACAAAAGAGAGACTTTGTCGAAGATGTAAAAAAGACTCACTTAAAGGGTAAGAATGCTAAACTTCTTGGGCTCAGTGGCAGGGGATATCTTCACGCCGAGAAATTTCTTTAACAAAGAAACAAATTGTAAAATGACCTTATATCTACTGAAGTGAAAGCGCAATTAATTTCCAAGGAGCGAGCAGATGCTACAGTCTCCCGATTGGAAAATGACTTACTTGCGCCTCAGCGACTCCCCACCGGCAACCTATTCGTACACTTCTGCGTCCCGAATGGTGGTAGACGGGTGAAACGCAGAAGTAGAAGTAGCGGAAAAAGAGGGTCAAGTGATCGCCGTCAGAGCGTTGGCCTGACGCGTATATTTAAAGGTGTATTCCTATGGTTTCAATTGGAAAAACTTTATCGGCTGATGCAAAGTTGACAAAATGCCATATCGTGACAAGGTTAAGTGACGCATCCCTATTGAGTGTAATCGAAGATATGGCCTACACTTAGAGGCGAATCCTCTCATGTTCAGGTTAACACAAGTTTTTTAACAAACTTGAACGAGGGCAAAATGGTTCAGTGGAGTCTATAAAGGTGGCTCATTACAATAAATAGTACACATACATAATCCTTATAAAAAGGGGGGGTTGTATATTCTGTTCAATAAGACTGGGTACTTTTCTTAGCGATACAGGGAGGCTCCTACTGCCCACCGCCTCTATCGTTGTTCTCAAGCGACATTAGTCTTTGGTCAAATTACCAATAAACCCACCCCATGGGGTATAAAATCTCTATGGTTATTGTGTAAGTGCCATAAAAAGGGGGCAGAAGTGCATGTAGGGGTCATATATGTGTCTTGAGGCAGTTAACCCGAATGATGTATGGTTACCTCAGCAATTCCATGAGTAGATCACCTTCTCATCACTGTGTCGAACGGGATGTCATCATTAAGTGCAGAAAGGTGGGTGGAAAGGTGATAAATCCACGCTGTTCCTTTTCGAAGAGCCCTCCTTGCGGTCCGGCATTAGGATGGGGTTGTTCTATAATAGTCCATCTGATGTCATTGGGGGTGTGGTTGTGTTGCAAAAAGTGCGCCTCCAGTTTGTTAGTGTTCTTTTGGCAACTTATATTACTGCGATGTTCGCAGATGTGTTGTTTAACATGTCTTGTAATCATGCCTACGTATTTCAATTCGCAAGGGCATGTGATCATTTACACAACGTTGCACAAATTATAACTAATGTAATTACGTTGTAGACATTGTTTCCTTGGTTCCAGATTCAGAACTTTCTTACTGGTGGTTAGATGGCACACACTGCAACCCCCACACGGGAAATGCGCTGTGATCAGGGGGAGGCCCCAAGCATTCAATACAGTTTGGTCTTTCTCTCTTCGTTGGTTCCTAGGGCGTGCATGTACCAGGAAGTCTTTCAAACTTCTTTCATGTTTATAAGAGAAAAGTGGTTTGTCCCAATCGTGTTTGTTGCTTTTAAGAATATTCCAGTGCTTATCAATGCAACTACTCACAGCATTAGAGATGGGATTATAGGTGGTGACACACATCAATGGAACACTCTCAAGGGGCTCTGTTGGATAATCCTCCAGAAAGGCATCTCTATGTTGGTTCTTAGCCGTTTTGCAGCTTTCATTCAGAATATGGTTAGGTATCCTCTTTTCTGCAGTTTGTCTCAGGCTTGTTCTTTGTAATCAGCCAGCTCACTACAATTTCTTCGGAAACGCAGATATTGCCCGAAGGGGAGATTTTCGCTCAAAGAGCATGGGTGGAAACTTGAAAAGTGTAGGAGGTTATTTTTTGCAGTGGGTTTGTTGTAGGTCTTGGTCCGCAAATGGTCGACAACTTTGATGATTGTTACATCCAGGAAAACAATTTTTTCTTTGTCATAATCATGTGTGAACCTCAGGTGCGGGTCACGAGTGTTGATCCAATCTATAATGCATGCAGGACCTCCTCAGTCCCCTTCCAAATAACCAGCACATTATCAATGTACCTTTTCCAAAAGGTTACATTTGATGAAAAAGGATTAGAAGGGGAAAGAATGTGTTTTTACATTTGAAGTCGTAGACATACAGGCCCTCTACACTTGGGGCAAATGTGCTGCCCATCGAAGTGCCAGTAGCCTGTAGGTAGAGCTCTTCTTGGTATTCCAAAAAATTGCGTTTAAGTGCTAGGGCAGCACATTTCACCACAAAAGCCCGGGAAGTTGTGAAATCCCATGAAGACTGCTCCAGGGTTTCTGTTATTACCCTGATGGTGTCGTCCTGTGGTATACAAGTATATAAACTTTCAATGTCTAATGATACTAGGATACAGGGTTCATCCGGCATGGTGATCAACCGGAGCATAGCTAGTAAGCTTTTAGTATCTTTGATATAGGTGCTGGTCGCCTGTATCAGTGGTCTCAGAAAGAAATCACAATATTTTGATAAAGGTTCAAGCAAAGAACCAATACCAGAGATGATCGGTCATCCGGGCAGGGGTAATTTGTTGTTATGGGTTTTTTGGAAGGGTATAAAAGTATGGTATTCTTCCTTCCAATGTGGTAAAAAAATCTGCCTCTTGTTTTGTAATGTGACCATCGCGTTCTGCTGTAGTCACTAATTCAAAGATGTCTTCTTGGAGAGAAAGTGAGAGGTCTTCAGTGAGACGAATGTAGTTGGTCGAATTATCAAGGAGTCGTCTGCACTCCAGGTCATAGGCTGCTGCATCCTAGATGACTATTCCTCCGCCTTTGTCAGCACTCTTTATGACTATGTCGGTGTTGTTCTGGAGGGATTGTATGGCCTGGTATTCAGTGGCTTTCAAATTTTTGTAGGGGTATGGTTCCTCCAAGGCTTTGATTTCATTAAAGACTGCCTGCTCAAAAGCTATTATCTCAGGTGGGACTGCGTAGGGGGGAGTGGTAAAGGTAGACTTGAGCCTGAA
The DNA here is from genome assembly GCF_964263255.1 of Lissotriton vulgaris. NCBI lineage: Eukaryota > Metazoa > Chordata > Amphibia > Caudata > Salamandridae > Lissotriton > Lissotriton vulgaris. The sequence goes on along the minus strand of NC_141685.1, from coordinate 1,867,551,723 downwards.
ACCAGTGTCGCTTGAAGACACCTGGGAATCCTCCATCGTCTGTTTCTCAAAGAAACTCTTAAGCCTTAGCTTGCAAAAGAAGTCTGATAACTCGCAGTGTAACTTGAAAAGGTCAAGGCGTGCAGTGGGTATGAAACCCAATCCCTTCTCCAGGACGGATATCTCTTCATTATTAAGGTTCACAAAGAACAGTTTAGTGATTAGGCTCTCAGGTTTCTCGGGTCTGCTCGCTGTTCTTGGGTCTTGCTCCTCGTGTTGTCGCCCACCGCCTGGTGGAAAGGGAGGTTGCTGGAAAGTCCCCACCCCCTGGTTGCGGATAAGGGTACCATGGCTGAGTGTTTTGATGTTTCCTACCTCTCCCTCTCCCTCGTTGTCTACTTCCTGAGCTATTAGTACTAGAACCACTAGAGATAGAGGGGAAGATGTATCAAGAATCCGTTTTGCGATTCTGTAATTGCGAAATTTTGCGATTCACAGTTGCAGTTTCGCAAAACGGGATGCATGTTATAATTCGCAAAATATTTGTGATTTCTTAAATATCGCTAAAAATTCACCGAATATTTTGTGATTTCTTAAATTGCGAAATTCGCAATTTAAGAAATCGCAAAATCGGGAATCTGCAAAGCAGGTGCAGGTTGATGACATCACAACCAGGAAGAGGGAGTGATCACCTGTACCTGCTTGCCTAAGCCACACCCAGTGGCAGTTAGGAGAACGTTTGGAGGCTGAACTGAATTCCTAGCTCTGCAATGGAGTCCCAGAGGCCACAGGAGGGCATGGATGCTGACAAGAGGAAAAGAAAGCATACGTTTTCTGAAAAGGAAGCAGGAAGTTTTAATTGAGGAGATGGTTTGCAGCCATGAACTGCTTTTTGGAACGAAAGCACTGAAAGTTCCAGAGTCCAGGAAGAGAAAGATCTGGCTTGAAATTCAACAGAAGGTGAATGCTGTTGGAGCCACCACACGTACCACAGAGGAATTAGGAAAAAGATGGTATGATATGCACCAGAGATCTAAAGAAAGGGTGGCTGCAAGGTTGAAGGAGGCAAGGAAGACTGGAGGTGGTATTTCTATTGCTGAGCAACCAACACCACATGAGGAACTTGTGGAGGCCACTATCCTGCCTGAGAGTGTTAGTGGCGTGGCTGATATTGACAGCTCTGACCCTACTTCCAGTGCTCAAGGTAAGATGCATGGCAGAAAGATAAAATCAGCTAGGTGTTGCATGTACACAGTGTAGATAGAGGTACATTGAGCAAAGACGTTTTTAGTCCAGGTACACTCCTTAACAATAGTCAGAGGAGAGCAAGAAACCAACAGAGAGAGACGCTCCTTGATGTCAGTCCAAGGACCCAAAACACAGAAGTCCCACTTACTTGCATGACAACATATAACCCTCTATCTAATGCGGTCAGTAGAACCATCTCCAAACATTGGAAGATATTAACTAGCAACAGACACAAGTGGGAGAAATCACTATTCTCGTATAAGAGAGCTACCATCCTAAAAGACTCTTTGGTCCACACTTGCCCCAGGGACCTGAAATACTTGAATTCAGGGTCAACAGTGCTCAACGCCTGGGGTTTGCAGCAGTTAGTTCCCCTGCGGGAATTGTAGTATATGTCATCTTACTACCCACACCAGAACACTGAATCTTTCAAATGGCCAAGTCTGGGATCAACGTGGGCATACTAATTGTAACACAGCCAATGTCATTTATCTAATTTCGTGCTCTTGTGGCTTACAGTACATTGGCATGACGTCCAGACGCATCAAACTAAGAATAGGCGAGCATCGCAGCAACATTTGTTGCCGAAAAACAACTAAGATGACTACCCACTTTTTGGAGAAGCAACATACTCCTAATGACATGCGCTGGACTATCTTAGAACAAGTGCCAGCGGGATCAGAAGCCAAGTTGTTTGAAAAAGAACAACAATGGATTTATCGCTTATCAACCAATAAGTCTGGCTTGAATGATGATATCCCGTGGGGGTCAGTATTGGGACGGGACTGAAGGGTCAACATTTTGATCATTGATGGTTTGCACATTCATCACGAGAAGGGGTATTTGTTGCCACCCATAACCCCTTAACAGAGTTTTGTGTTTTCCCAAAAGTAACCCTTTCGCATTAACTGACACTATGGTGGTAGTGTTTCGATCCTTTGCCCTCCTGAGCGAAAAACTTAGGGGCTTACTGAGTTCGGGCAAAGGTTTCTTTATTCATGTACATCTATCAATTGCCAAGTCTTTTTCTTGTTTAAGTGTATATTGGTGATTTGCTATCACCTTGTGTAAACCAAATGTACATGATACACTCATCCCTACACAATACGGGCATTCTTCTCCTTTTTTTTTAAATATTCGGACCCTATCAGTTTGAGGAGGGTGCTCCTAGATGTATTATCCTAGCTTGGTTAATTGAAATGATTTGACCTAATCAGTGATTTACTATGGTTATTTTGTCCCTGACTAGTGTGCTCAACAATTACGCTATGGATGGAACTGGATATATTGTAATATTGAGCCCTAATTTGCCCTTTTGAATAATGTTGCTTGTCTTATAATTTTCACATCATTTGGATCACCTAATTACGATGGGCATTCTTGGTGGGGACACGGGGTCTCGAACCCTACAGGCATGTATTTCAACACTGCCCCTTTAAATTCTGTTGCTTCCCTCGCTGTGGGCCCTACGTCACCGGCGTCGACGTACGCCGGTCACGTGACCCGCTGGAGTGAAGATGTAAACAGCCCGGCTCCATTGCTGGCTTACTTTTCGGGCAGACGGCGGTCCCTGAATGTAGGTGCTGGGCGGGGAGTCGCAGGCGTTAAAGTGAGTACCAGGCCTGTGTGTACAGGAGTCCCACTACCGATTTCTGATACATCGGCTTTACGAAAATGCTGTACAGTGACTACCTACGTCTTTATTTAATTCCAGAGGACGCGGCGTGAATATTGCCCAAAGCCGTCCTGACCCAGGAAGTCTACGAGTTTATAGCGATTAGTAAGTGCCTCCATTAGGTCCGGAATGATTTACCATGCTGAATGGACATTTTTGATTCCATGCTCGGCATAATTAAGCATACTGGTTTGTCAGTCATGGGAGTTTCATCGCATTTACCACACGCAATTGAAATCGTTAACTCACCATGCTGTATTTATAAAATCTGCCATATTTACTAAATCTGCCACTGTTGTTCCTCCTCACTGAGGTCCTTATGTGCATTTTCCGTGAGTCTTTCCAATTCACATTATGGTTGTCTTGCTTTATCCAGCATGACTATACAGCTGGACACTAGCAGGGTTGGCCCAACTGCCTAATTGGTGTTATACTGTAGATGCAGACACAATCACTTTATCTGCACCTTAGGGAACGCATGTTTTCCCTGCCCACGCTTGATAACTAGTTAGGCATAGGCACTATTGATTTCCTTACTAAAGAGGGATCATGACCTTGTAATCGAACTATGGGGTCTATGACACGGGGGCATGAATGAGCCTTGGTGTTGCCACAAGACTTGGTGTTGCCACAAGACGTGTGACTAAGTTGGATTATGTTGTTTGTGTTCTAAGTGTCAGTTTGTTCCTTTTTCTTCCCTTTACAGGTACCTTTAGGCGACTGTACCCTACAGTGTGCCGGCACGGTTAATAACCGTGAGTAATTTCTCTTTTACTATCCAATTTGTTTGTATTTTTCACATTAGGTGCCTCACGGGAGGGTGTACCTTAGCGCGTGCATACCCCCGGAGTGCCATTTAGGTTTGGTCCTGACGAGTGCTGCGCGATCCCGCTTTTTTGACAGCAGAAACATGTTGACCAGTTGTTGTAATTAAGGACACAGGTCTCCTAATATAGTACCATTGGGTGTCTGACCTTCACGTTTTTAACCTTAATACGGGTTGGCCCGCATTAAATATTTTGTTTGGGTTCTAACCCTGTAGTTTTTTAACTTTGCACTCACTTATTTTGCACACACATTTGAGTTTAATCACTAGTACACTCACCACCAAACCCGCTCCGCTGTAACTCAGGCATTGTAGCACGCTGGGGTAGCATTCGGTCACCCCAGCGGGGACCAAATGATGAAGCATGTCACCAACTAGTGGTGAGGGAGGATCCTTCTAAAACAAAAGGCTGCTTGCCTTGCCTTGTTGGATATAGTCATCCCTGTCCACAGGGTGGACGCCTCCTGACCATTAGGAGCAGACATGCTAAAACACAGAACTACCTGACTAAGGTAGGGGTCCGGGAATAAACTGTCACTTTATTTCTCTTTGGTATCTGGGTTTTTAGTTACACATAAGCACTCCTTTGTTGTTTTCAACACTCCTTAACATACACATACACATGCATCATGGGAGTTGTTGTCTCATGAAGGATACTTTGTATTTGATAGCAATGAAACCAGGCTTACATTGTGGTTCTGATTGTAGTTAAAATGAGAGTGTCTGGTTTGATAGAACTTCCAAATAGAAAACTTTATTTGTTCAAAGATGCAGAACAAAACACAAACTCATATGTCCCACTCTACATCCACAGCACAATCAAGGGCACTAGGGGACATCGCTGAGGGAGAGGAATCCCAAATCCATGTTGAATCTGGCAATGAAGGGGAAAGTAGTGAGGATCGTGTTTCCACACCAAATGTGTGCAGGAAGCGCCAACATGTGCCCCCTCTGCCTCCTTTGGAGGATGATATGGACATTCATGGGGATGCAAGAGACAGTAGCCAAGACACAGTGGACCCTGGTGAGAGGCTAGGCCAACAGCAACTGCAAGCAAGAACACCCACATACGGAGCACGAAGGTCCAGGAGTAGTAGTGTTCATGAAGAGACACCCACTGTATTCGCAGGTCTGGAGCAGGTCATGGTTGAGGTGCAGCGCCTGCAACATAAGGCATTGCAGTCAATAAATAGGCATCTGACAAAATTACAAAGAACAATAGAAGGAGTATCACCCGATGAGGGAGATGAAGGCTTTTCCAGACTAGGAAACACTGTTCCTTTGTTAGTAAACCCCTCACTCACCACCTAGTGGTGACTTGCTTCATCATCGGGGCACACCCAAGTGGCCTAGCGTCACTTGGGTGTGCTTCAACACCTGAGTTGCAGTGGAGCAGGTAGTGAAGTGTGGGTTGCAGACAAAAAAGTGTGAATGTTAAAATTGTCCTGGTTAGTATTTCGTATAAATTTTAATAAAAAAGGTAACTGGACAATGTTAAAAAATAAAGGTGAGATACTGGGAGGGGAGTTACGACCTACGTATCTCTGCTATGTGTTGGTTAACATGTTTCTACCAATTGGGGTGATCCCCGGTATTCTTCAGGACCAAAACAAGGAAGTGGGAGGTGTGGGTCCCCTAAAAGACGCACCCTGTCCTAAATCCTTGGTCATCCAGATGAAAAATATTCCTCTGGGAAGACACTCCTAGAATGTAGGGTGCCACCAAAAAACTGGAGTAATACTCTAGTTGGACTTCAGCGAGCAGGGGGTAGGTGCTTTACTCGTAGCAACATATTAGTTGGTAATCATAAGGAAAGGCAGTTCACCTACGTCTACCTTCCGCCGCTCGGTTACCTAGATATTGAGGCAGCGCAAAAATTCCTTACTCTCTTTATGTTCTAGAATCTGACAAAATTAAACAGTAATCAGCGAAACATGGGTGAGGGCATGATGGCGATGGCAGCTGCAATAGACACATTTTGTTCTACACTGGAGTGCACAGAGACAGTAAGAAACAGGGCTGCTCATCGTGCACATGGATGTATGAATAGCAACACAAAGGCTGTTAACCGCCTCTGTACAGTAACAACATTCTTCACAAGGCGCAGCATCACCATGCAGAGGGAGATGAGTCACTGCAGTCAAGATATTGCTAGAGGCCTGGATCAAGTCACAAATGCAGTTGAACTATTACAAACCGCCAACTCTATTGCCAGCACCCTAATGGTTTCTGGAGAAAGTGAGGAGACCTCTAGCAGGAGTAGTAACACTCCTACTCCTACATCGCAAGTCACTCAACGGAGATGTGGCAGACATGGTGCTGCTAGTACACATGGAATGGAGAGCACACAATCAGAACATCGCCCTGCACCTAGCCGCCACCGTAGGAAGTGAAGTACTACAGTACACTAGTTTTTCAAATGTTGATGCAACAAAACTATGATTTGGAAATTACTTTACTGAACTGAACAGTGCCATGACTGTGCTGTAACATGTTATGGGTGTTAAACAAATTAAGTGTGTGAAGTGTGATTAAACACAGCACCTGTTATACAGATATTTTGTGAGACTACATTTTTTTCTTACCTAAAAGTAATTGTGTGTGATCTCAGACCGTCTCTGCCGCCCAGCCGCTGCTCCTACTCCTGCTGTTACCCTGCCAGGGGGAGATGTGTCTGAGTCACTAACTTCAATTTCAGTGCCTTTCCTCATTGCCATGTTGTGTAGCATTGCGCAGCTTGTTACATTCTTACAACATGTTTCAGGCCTGTACTGCAATGCCCCTCCACTTTTATGTATGCACCTAAAACGGCTTTTCAAAATGCCAAATGTGCGCTCTATGACGCTGCGCATTGACCGGTGTGCCCTGTTGTTTTTTCTCTCACTTGCATTTGGTGGATTTAAATATGGCGTTAAGATGAAGTTGCGCACTACGTAGGCACTGTCACCTGCATGGAAGGAAAGTAAGAGTAAGTGTATGTTCCACTGACAAATTACTAATGTATGGAAGGATGGATGTGTGAGATATATTTACCAAACTTATTGTGAGCGCTGAAGTTATGGCAAACTACCATTGTACTCCTTTTGAATCCCGCATCTATATGCAACGTAACTGTGCATTTACTACACTGCATATGATACTTAGTCAAACTTCCTCTTCTGTCCCAGTGGTACGATCCGCTCTTTTGTTCTCCATTGTCCCTGCTCTTGTGTATTGTAGTACCTGTAGTGCGGTACTTACAATAGTATAAATAGAGATTGGCTAATTGCTTTCTCATCTGTGTTTTGGTCAATATATTTAGACCTTACTGTATGCTATATGCCATGATACAATGTTTAAGGCTGCTTTTTAAATGTCATCCATACATTTTGTTTCCTTCATATAGGAATCTGAGTGTGAAATTTTCATATTTCCATTTGAACACTACACAAATAGTGTAAGTATTCAATTTTGTTTGTTTGTTTTGTCCTGACGAAAGCTCTACAGACCCGCAGGGCCCAATAGAGCTGAAACATGTCGACTTATTGATAGAGTTATATGGTAATCCTGTAACTCGATTACCCAATATATCACTATTTCCCCTTTTAATTTGCAGTGTGCATCTTCTTTATAATAAATATGGTTTGGGTTTTGGTGCAACACTGTTTTTAAAAATTTTTTTTGCTTGGTGGCACTGCACTCCAACTCTCATTATCTCTGGACACTTCTACTCTTTCCAGAGGTTGCCTTGGGTGAGGCTGGCATATAGCACTTCGTTTGTCACCCCGATGAATATACCATGACGCCAGAGAAGGGGCGGATAAAAGATAAACCGCACGTTTAACATCTCAGCGTCTATGAGGGTTGTCAACATATAACCAATGGTTATTCTAGTTACAAGTGTCCATTCCCATCTGTGATTATTGAGATATTTACCAAACTGTGCAGCACTCAGACGTCCATGTATCCCACTATGTCGGAAAATGAAGGAGTCATGTGTGCTGCCTGGGTTTTTGGCCACAATATCATTGATTATGTATTTGGCAATGCACACAATCTGGATGTTCAGGGAATGGTAGCTTTTCAGATTCCTGAAGATATATTCTGTAGCTACTGGTGGTGTGATGGCAAAATGGGTCCCATCAATGCAGCCAATCACATGGGCAAAACGTGCAATTTGGTAAAAATCAAGTTAAGTTTCATTCAATGCCTGTTGGGTACTTGGGAAGTAAATGTGATGTTGTAGCCTGTGCAGCATTGCATCCAAAAAGGCATGAAAAAAATGCGAAAAAGCACTCTGGGACACCCCACCAACCTCTGCTATGACGCCTTGAAAAGACCCTGAGGCCAGAAGGTGCACTGAGCACAATACCTGCACATGGGTAGGAATTGATTGTGTCCTGCCTGTTGGGTGCTCCAAAAAAGGTTTCAGCTCATCTATGAGGTCCAAGATGGTGTGTGGGTGCAGCCTGTACTTATCATAGATGTCCTCTTCAGTCTGCTGGAACAGAGTGATGCGCAGTCTGAATATTCGCTCCTGTCTCTGTCTCCTCTGTGTGGAGAAGTGTGGCTCACTGGTTAGAGGAGGCAGATCTGGAAGCAGAGGTCAGCCCGGGACCAGGTTTCAATTACGGGCTCTGCGGGGTCTTGAGTCCTAAAAAAATGTCCATGGACTCGACAATTCTTGCTCCGGTGCCTACTCGATTCACGGGTCACACTCTGCGACTCTGGACAATAGCTTGCTTAATCTCCACAACGGCCCCTCGCGGCGGGATGCCTGGCTTTCACCTTGTGGATAACCTGCCGGGGTCATCTCACAGGGGAATACCAGGACGGGTTCCCTAAGCAAGCGCTTAGAAACCGGTCGGTGATTTGCGCTATATAAATTCCTGTACATTTACATTTACATTTACATTTGTAATCAATTCTGTTAGGAGGAGTATAGTCTGAGCTGGCATAAGGATAAACCTTGGTGTATGACCAGCGTTTAAAATCCTTCTGGAATTTCTGGGCTTTAGACTGAGCTAAGCTCTCTTTATACTCATTTATCTCTTTTTTGAGCTGTTCGACTCTTTTTTTGTATCCTGTAAGAGTAGTCCTAAAATAGGTCTCGGTGAGTTGAATCTCAACTAGAAGGGCTTCAGAGAGTCGCAGGGCTGTTTTCATGATAAGCACTGAACAATCACGGGTGCAGTGCCATGCAATCTGCGCCCATTCTTTTCTAAACTGGGCATCATCTAAAAAAATCCATGGGGCGTTCATCACCAAAAGACCTGTAGGTGCTATATTGTTCTTGCAGTAAAAATTCACATCCACACAGATGTGTCATCACCATCTTGCTTGTGTGGAACTATGGATGAATGTAGGGTCAGGGATTCCCCGTACCTTCCATGTTGGCCATGTTGTGGGACTTGGCTGACAGAGTGACACATTGACTCTTGCAACTCAGGTGACAGCAGCACCTGATTTTGTAAGCATTCTCTAGCCCAAAGCCACCCAAAAAGTAGCCCAAAGAAGCCCAATATTGCTACTTTAAGGAAGGTTGGGCAGGGACATTGTCAAGCAGGCGGTCAATACATTGGAATTGATGTTGCAGCAGGCTGGAAAGTAAATATTTGTCTAATAAAGCGTTTTGATATACTACTTTGCTGGAGCGCTGTATATATATATATATATGTATTACCTGGCAACTAGCAAACACCAAAATTTTACTGCACAACCATGAAAAATATTGGCCAATTTTGCATGCTCTAGCCCAATCTGGTAACAGTGCCGCATCAGTTGATTCCTTATACAGCTCACGATGGAGCCACACCCATAGCTCCGGAGTCATTCTTCGGAGCCTCATGCAGAACTGACATACTACAGGCCAGCCCACACTGCTTACACTAACAGGGAAGGACAACAACACTACATGGCCCAGATTTTCATTGTAGTGATGTGCTAGTCACAGGTCTAGTTGTCAGTAAGCCACAGCCACTACCTCACGGCTGGTATACACCCACACCACACCACGCCCATCCGGTCCAGGCGTCACAGGACATGTGACCCTACCAATAAAAAAACGGGCATACGTGCTCTAAGCCATTTTAGAGTTGCTCCCACTCATGCATTGTGATGGCCGGTCCCGGTGGTCCATACACCTCATGTAGGACTGAGCCATCGAACAGGGGGGCCTACCGCCCTGTGCGTGGCCTCACTGGTCACTGACTTACTGGCACCGCAAGGACTGAGCGGTTGTGGAACCTGTGATGATGATAGGTGCACTAGTATGTCCTCTGCCATGGAAAAATCATGATGTGGAGGGTGCCTTGTCCATGAAAAGGGGATCAGTGAGGCCTGGGTGCGCAGCGCCGGGCAAATACGTCTGGGTGGTGGGTGAGGATGGGGTACAGCAGCTTGGATGCACAGCGATTTAAGCTTACGCAGTCGTATAGACCCTATCATTACTAATTCTGTACTATGTTTCAGATGTGGGAGCTTGAGGGCTCCACTAGGTCCCGGCACATGGTTCGAGACACAGTGGTGGCGTAAAGGTGAGCTGTGAGGGTTTTGTCCACAGTATGGGCACTCACTGTCCCTCTTCATCTCTTCCTTTCTCTCCTTCACACTCTTTCTCTCTCTCTTCCTCTCACACTGTTTCTCTCTTTCTCTCTCTTTTTCTCTTTCTCACACAATGGGTGAGGAGGTTGCTTCGGCACATGGTGGACCCTATTTGACACATGCCGGTGGCATAAGGTGAGCAGAGAGGCTTGTTTGTGCAGTGGCGGGCAGTCACCTCCGGGCAGTGGGAGTCAATGGGGCGCAACAGCCTGGGTGCACAGCGGCCAAACAGAGAATTAAGTGTGTGCCATTGTATGTACTCAGCAATTACTAATTCTATACTATC